>NC_045431.1:240246722-240846722 GCF_902635505.1 Sarcophilus harrisii
GGTCCCGATGGAAGGAAAGCAGTGGATGGACTGGGGGGCTGCCTGGGGCCTGGGCACATGGAGGGAAACTGTGTGGAGCGTTTGGGAAGGCCTACGGTGCTGAGTTGGGGGATACAAGGAAAGGCCAGGAGCCCGCGCCCCTTGGCCAGCGGCCCTTGGGAGGCAGATCACTGGGGCCCCTGAGCACCCAGGCGGAGCCAAAGGGCCTGGGGCCAAAATTTCCCCTGTTCCGGCCCCCTCCCCTCAGCTGCTCGGGACCCCCCCAGGATTTACTTTGAGCTCCCCAAAGCCCCCCTGCCTTCTCACGCCCCCCCCCCCCCTGAGGGCGGGCGGGGGAAGGTCCTGAGTTCAAGTCCAGACTCGGAGATGCCGTTGGCTGCCCTGTCTGGGCTGTTGGGGGGGCGCGGCTGCAGCCTGGAGCGGCCCCTCACCCGCCCCGCTGTGCCCTGGCCAGCTGACACTTTGCAGACTCACTCAGGCCTGTTCTTGGAGGAGCTGGAGATGATGGTGCCGTCCACCCCCACCTCGGCCAGCGGCGGCTTCTGGCGGGGCGGCGAGCTGGGGTCCGAGCCCCCCACGGGCACCCCCAGCACGGCCAGTGAGGTGGTCAAGAGTGAGTGCCTGGCAGGAGTGGGCAGTGCCTGCCCAGGGGAGGGTCCAGCCTGACAGGAGGGGGTAGTGCCCACCCAAGGGAGGGAGCAGCCTGGCAGGAGGGGGCAGCGCTCACCTGGTGGGGAAGGGTCCAGCTTGACAGGAGGGGGTAGCAACCGCCCAAGGGAGGGGCCAGCCTGGCAGAAATGGGGCAGCACTGACTCAGGGGAGGGTCCAGCCTGGCAGGAGGGGGCAGTGCCCGCCCAGGGGAGGGGCCAGCCTGGCAGGAGGGGCTCTGACTGGACTTGCGTCCACAGTCCTGGAGCGCTGGTGGGGGACCAAGCGGATCGACTATTCCCTGTACTGCCCCGAGGCGCTCACGGCCTTCCCCACGGTGACCCTGCCCCACCTCTTCCACGCCAGCTACTGGGAGTCTGCCGACGTGGTGGCCTTCATCTTGCGCCAGGTGGAAGGGCGGGGAGGGGCGGGGGAGGGGCTCTGTGGCCAGAGCAGCCGGCAAGCAAGGGGGCTCGGGCTTCTCCCTCTCCCTGGTCCCCAAGGGGAGCCCAGTCAGGGAAGAGCCTGGAATCCACAGAACCAGAACACGGAACGTCAGGGCTGGGAACATTCTAGAACCAGGACACAGAAGGTCGGGGTGGGAAGGTCCTTAGAACCAGGACGAGGACTGGGAACATTCTTAGAACTGGGACACGGAACATTTTTAGAACCAGGATGAGGAGCATCAGGGCCGGGCCCACAGCCCTAGAACAGCCAGGGTCGGTCTCACTTGGCCGATGGGGAGGCTCACAGGGGCCAGGCCCACGGGGGCGGCAGGTGGGGGGGGCACATGGGAGCAGAGCCCCCGTCTCGGCCCCAGGTCATCGAGAAGGAGCGGCCCCAGCTGGCCGAGTGTGAGGAGCCGTCCATGTACAGCCCGGCCTTCCCCCGGGAGAAGTGGCAGAGGAAGCGGACCCAGGTCAAGATTCGGGTACGGCACGCTCTGCCCCCCCCCCCGCCCCCTCCTCCCGGTTCAGGCTTCACCCCAGGCCCTCCCCCCTCTCCCGCAGAACGTGACCTCCAACCACCGGGCCAGCGATGTCGTCGTGTGTGAGGGCCGGCCGCAGGTACTGAGCGGGCGCTTCATGTACGGGCCCCTGGATGTGGTGACGCTGACTGGAGAGAAGGTCAGCGCCTGGCAGGGGGGGTGCTGGCAGAGGGGAGGGCGGCGGGGACACCCCCTGGGAACCCCAGCTCCGCCGTGCATGGGCAGGGCCCTCCCACTCCGCCCTGGTGCCCGTGCCCAGGGACGCCAGCTGCTCCCTTCCCACCCCCTCCACGTTAGGTGGACGTCTACATCATGACCCAGCCCCTCTCCGGCAAGTGGATCCACTTTGGCACCGAAGTGACCAACAGCTCGGGCCGGCTCACCTTCCCGGTGCCCCCCGAGCGCTCCCTGGGCATCGGCGTCTACCCCGTGCGGATGGTGGTCAGGTAGGGGCCGGGCCGGGCCGGGGGAGGCCGAGCGCCGGCTCCCCGCGGGCCTCGCACCCAGGACTCCGTCCCCTCTGCGCAGGGGGGATCACACTCACGCCGAGTGCTGCCTGACCGTGGTGGCCCGAGGCACCGAGGCCGTGGTGTTCAGCATCGACGGGTCCTTCACGGCCAGCGTCTCCATCATGGGCAGCGACCCCAAAGTGAGGGCTGGAGCCGTGGATGTGGTCAGGTTCGAGTGGGCTCCCTTCCCAGCCCCCCACCCCCGCGCTTCCCGGCCCACCTCAGGCACTCTGGGCTGAGTCTGTCTGGGTCCGGGCTGGGCCACGCCATCCAAAGGGGGGGAATCTCGCCCGCCTCGCCACAGGGGCCGGCCCGTCACTGTCACTGCCCCCCGCAGGCACTGGCAGGACTCGGGCTACCTGATCGTGTATGTGACGGGCCGCCCGGACATGCAGAAGCACCGTGTGGTGGCCTGGCTGTCCCAGCACAACTTCCCTCACGGGGTGGTCTCCTTCTGTGACGGGCTCACCCACGACCCCCTGCGGCAGAAGGCCGTGTTCCTGCAGAGTCTGGTGCAGGAGGTGAGGTCCCGGGTCCAAACCTGCCCTGGGAGCCCCCCAGCTCACTGGAGCCCTGGGCAAATCCCACCCCGAGCTGCTGGGGGGGGGGGCAGCTGGAACTATTGTGGCTGAGCGGCCTGCCTGCGACCACAGGTGGAGCTGAACATCGTGGCCGGCTATGGGTCCCCCAAGGATGTGGCCGTGTACGGGGCACTGGGGCTCCCCCCCAGCCAGACCTACATCGTGGGCCGGGCGGTCCGCAAGCTTCAGGCCCAATGCCAGGTGAGCGGCTGGCCGTGGCCGGCCAGGATTGTGGGGGCGCAGCGGCTCCCCCTTCCTCGGAGGCTGCTGTGCCTCTTGGGGGCCAGGACGGGAGGGCTGCAAGTTCAAATCCAGCCTGGACCACCCCTTGTGGGCCTGCCTGCCTCGGTTATAAAAAGGGGCTAATGGCCCTTCCAGGTTTGTGGCGAGGATCCAGTGATGGCTCGGCACAGTGCGGGGATCTAGGTGTTCCCCCTGAAACCGAGGCTTACCCCCTTAGCCTGGGGGGAGGTCCCTCAGCAGAGGGTCCCTCACCCCGCTCCCGCCCCAGCACCTTCTCTCCCCGCAGTTCTTGTCCGAAGGCTACGTGGCCCACCTGGCCCAGCTGGAAGCGGGCGCCCACCCCCACGCCCCCCAGGCCCCGCCCAGGACCGGACTGGCCAAGAGCAGTTATGTGGCGGCTCCCGTGGACTTTCTCCGCAAGCAGAGCCAACTGCTCCGCTCGCGGGGGCCCAGTCAGGTGGATCGGGAGGGACCCGGGACCCCGCCCACGGCCCTGGCCCGGGCCAAGGCGCGCAGCGTCAGCCTCAAGCTGGACAGCGAGGAGTGACCTGCCGCCCCCCCCCCAGGGAACTGGATGGACGATCCCAAGCCCCGCCCCGAGGCGGAGGGGCCCCACCTCCCCAGACTCCACCCCCGGGCGCGTGCCCTTCGGTTCTGTCTCACCCCCCCCTTCCCAGTCAATGTGTTACAAATCCCTTTAATGTGAGGGGACCGCCCGGGGAGAGGGCAGGGGGGCAGGGGCCCCGGAGGCTTCCACCACGTGTGAAACTGTGAACATTAAACCCCCACCCCCCCACCTGGCGTAGTGTGCTCTGTGTGCCGGCCCGCGGGGCTGCCCCGACCTCATCCGTCCCTGGGGCCCCAGGACTTAGCCGGGAAGCCCAGCTCCGCCATATCCGGCCAGGGCCCTCCCCACTCCACCCCCGAGGAGGGGCACGCAGCGAGCGGCGGGGCTGGAATCCCCCCCAAGCCCTCTGACCGCTCCCCCCCTTCTTCCCCCACCCCGCTTGGCTTGGCTCCTCAGCCCCGCCCCCCGGCGCTGACGGGAGCCCGCGGGCCACGCCCCCTCCTGGGTCGCGAGCACAGAGGAGGCGGGACTCGGGCGGGCAGATAAATAGGAGATTTATGCGGGGGGCGGGGCGGGTCACGAGAAGATGCCCTGGAAGCGGGCCTTGTCCTCCAGGTCCTTCTGGCGCAGCCGGTGCTGCAGCTCCCGCAGCTCGCGGCTCACCACCGGGCCCAGCGCCGGCTGCAGCTGCAGCACTTTGGCGAAGTCGGCCTGCGCCTCCTGCGCGTTCCACACGGCCGCGTGGGCCTTGCCCCGCTTGAAATAGGCCTTCACGTTGTCTGTGGGAGACATGCGCCGGGAGTGAGGGGCGAGGGAAAGGGCGGGGCTGCTGAGGGAGGGGCGGAACTGCGGGGGGGGGGCGGGATGAGGGGCGCGCAAAGGGCGGAGCGTGCGGGGGCGGGTCCTCTTAGCCCCACCCCCTCCCCGGTACTCCCCGCACCGCCCGCGAGGGTGCCCCTCCCCCCGGCCGCCCCACACTCACCCTCGTACTTATTGAGGATGGAGGAGCAATGATCCAGAACCTCGTAGTACTCCTGGGCCACCAGCTTGCACTGGCAGTAGTTGAGCAGCAGCGGCGTGATCTGCAGGTCCAGCTGGATCCAGTCGGCAGAGCCGGGCTGCTCCTGGGGGCGGGCAGAGAAGCGCGAGGGTCAGGGAGGCGCCCGGGGGCCTGGGCCGCCCGGGGCCCCTCTCCGGGCCCCCACCTTCATCTGCAGGTTCTTGAGGCAGGCGATGGCGTCGTAGTACTTGACGGAGGCCTCCTTGATGCGCCCCTCCCGGTACAGGCGGT
Organism: Sarcophilus harrisii; assembly: GCF_902635505.1. Taxonomy (NCBI): domain Eukaryota; kingdom Metazoa; phylum Chordata; class Mammalia; order Dasyuromorphia; family Dasyuridae; genus Sarcophilus; species Sarcophilus harrisii. Next base: position 240,251,551 of record NC_045431.1, read on the forward strand.
TGCCTTCCTCGTGGATCAGGGGGACGGCCTTCATCTTCTCCTCGTCGCTCATGGCCCACGGGTCCTGCTGGTACGTGCCAGGAGCCTCGACCTGCGGGCACAGGGGCGGGATCACAGCTCGGGAGGGCCTGGAGGCCTCCGCGGTCCCGCACACGGGGGTGGGAGCATCCCAGACCCTCCTGTGTCATCTTCTGGGGGTCAGAGCTTGGAACACAGACCATCCAGGCTGTGCGGGCCATCAGGACACAGACCATCCGAGCTGCAAGGGGGGGGGTGAGAACATGGAATATCAGGGCTGGGGGGCTTAGAACATGGACCATTAGAACCTGGGGGACCTTAGAGCATGGCAGCTGTGAGGGAACATCTATATATATATAGAGAGAGAACATAGACCATCCAAGTGTACAAGGGGGCATTAGAATATGGAACATTACAATTGGGGGGCCTAAGAACATGGAATATCAGAGCTGGGGGAGGCCTTAAAACATGGACCATTAGGACCCGGGGGGCCTTAGAGCATGGCAGCTGTGAGGGGACATCTATAGATAGACAGATAGATAGGGATAGAGAGAACGTAGACCATCCAAGCTACAAAGGGGTGTCAGAACATGGAATATTAGAGTTGGGGAAGGCCTTAGAATATACACTATTAGAACTTGGGGGGGGAGGCTTAGAACATCGACCATCCTAGCTACAAGGGGGTGTTAGAACATGGAATATTAGCGCTGGGGGGCCGTGGAACATGGACCATTAAAATATGGAATATCAGAACTGGGGGGGCTTGGAACAAGATTACAGCTGGGGGGCCCTACAACACAGACCATCTGAGCTGCAGGGGGAGCACAGGAGCTTGGCAATCATCTTGCTCATCCCCCCCATTTTAAGCACCAGGTCACGTGGGGAGGCAGAATTTAAAGCAGGAGCCCCTCTTGCTGAGCTCTGAGAGGCCACTGGGCAGCTCACTAAGCCCCAGGGGACCCCTCCCGCCCTCCTCTCCTGGCCCACCAGACACCGCTCTGCTTCCAGGCCCGGTCACACTGGCCTCTGTGCCACTCCCTGCACGTGGTCTCCCCAGACGCCCAGACCGTGGCCCAGTGCTGGACACTTGATGAACGCTCACTGCTCAATCGGCTAAACAGGGAAGTAGCCTCAGTTTTCTGGCCTATAAAATGGGGCTTCCTTTCCCAGCTTTCTGAGGACCCAAAGAGATAAAGCACAAGGAGCAGTGTCCTGTCACTGTTCTCCCCCCACAGTCCCTCCTCCCATAGTCTGGGACTCCATCAATAGCACACTCCCTCCCCCCGTGCTGATTGCTACTTGCAGATGCTTTGGGGAAGGGCCGCAGCTGAAGGGCCCCTTGGCTCTAAGCAAGGCCGGTCCCCAAGCCCCAGGCCCACGACGGGGCCCATTGGACGTGCTGAGACTGTCATGGAAGCTGTGTAGGCGCCGAGGAGGGCCTGGGCAGGGTGCTGTGACTGACCCAGGGGAATCAGCTGCCCCCTCGGGGAGATGACCCTGGCTGGACCCCCATCCCCCAGCCGGTGCCCCCGGGGCCGCTCGCCTTGAGCCTCACCTTGATCATTTCTATGTGGAAGATGAGGGGCTGGGGGCGCTGCTGCAGCTCGTCCAGGTCGGCGTGGCCCAGGGAGCTGTGCTCCTGCATCTGGGCGATGCCGCAGCAATGCCGCTGGCCCTCCAGGGGGTCCTTGCCCGCCGCGATGTTACGGAGACTCTTGGACACCAGCGGGTACAGGACAACGTGCTGCCGGATGAGGAACAAGGCTTCAGAACTGGGGGGGGGCCTCAGAAAGGGGGCGGCAGGTGTGTGTGTGGGGGGGAGTTAGAACAGAGGATGGCAGGTGGGGAGGGGCCTCAGAAAGGGGGCGGCAGGTGGGGGAGGGGCTTCTGACTGGGAGAGCTAGACATAGGACCAAGAATGTGGGACCCCAGGCGGTCAGAGTAGAGGAGTCTAGACTCACTGCCCCCTGCCCTGTTGCCTTTCAGCCCGGGGAGTGGTGGAGGCCGGACGCCTTCTCCCAGGGGCCCAGAAAAGGAAGGAAGGAAGTGCTAATGGCCCAGCACATCCGGAGGCCTGATGTCCCTCGGCCCCCCCAGAGCAGATTTGGGATCTGCGGCTCATCCCAGGGAGGGGGCCGTGGGAGCGCGGAGGGGGAAGGGCCGCAAAAGGACAAGTTTAGGTTCCAGATCAGGAAGAAGCTTCCCAGCTGGGCCGAGGTCCGCACCAGGGGGGTCCCCACTTCCCGGAAAGCTTCAGGGAAGGGCTGAGGACCCCGGGCAGGGACTCTGGGGGGGAGGGGAGGAAGGGGCCCTGCTTTGCGGTCAAGCTTCCTCCTCAGGGCCCAGAATTCAGCTGGATGAGGGGGCGGGGCCCACGGACCCCCGGCACAAGAAGCCGACGCTGAGGTGACGCCCGTTACACCTGCGCTGCCTGCGTCTCTGCTGCGGCCGCATGCCCCGTGGTGGGAGCCCTCCGGCCCTGGGGCTGAGCGGGGAGTGGCCACTCCAGTCCCCGGCCCCGCCTCTGCTGACCCCTCCGGCCACGCCCTCCACGTCCCCGTGACCCTCAGACCGCCGCCATCCCGACGCCTCGCTGACCGCTACCTCCGCCGTCTCTACCCCCCGAGGGCCGCCCCCGGCCGCCCGCTCACCTTCACGTCGCACAGGAACTCGGCCACCTCCCCGGGCCGCATGCTGCGCACGATGGTCTCCCACACGGGCAGCTTGAACTGCTTGCCCAGGATGAGCTCCATGGGCTTCCCCCGCTGGCGGCTGTCATCGATGACGGCTCCCTCCCCGTCGCTGCGCAGGGTCCGGAAGTGGAAGGTGGCCTGGGGAAGCAGGCGCTCAGCCGCCGCCACGCGGGGCCCGAGGGCCGGGGGCGCAGCGCCCCCTCCCGGGAGACCCCCTCGTCCGGCCCGGGGCCCGGGGCCCGGGGGCGCAGCGCCCCCTCCCGGGAGACCCCCTCGTGCGGCCCGGGGCCCGAGGGCCGGGGCGCAGCCCCCCTCCCGGGACCCCTCCGGGCCGGGGCCCCAGCGCCCCTCCCGGGAGACCCCTCGGCCGGGCCGCGCAGCGCCCCCTCCCGGGAGCCCCCCTCCGTCCGGCCCGGGGCCCCAGCGCCCCCTCCCGGGAGACCCCCTCGTCCGGCCCGGGGCCCGGGGCAGCGCCCCCTCCCGGGAGACCCCCTCGTCCGGCCCGGGGCCCGGAGACCCCCGTCCGGGCCCGGGGCCCCAGCGCCCCCTCCCGGGAGACCCCGTCCGGCCGGGGTCCGGCCCGGGGCCCGGGGAGGGGGAGGGGCCGGTGCCGAGCAGGACCCGCCCCGCAAAGCGCTTCGTGCGTGGCTACGGGCCCCTCAGATCTCTGCGGCCCCAGGGGCACAAGCTGCTGCCGGCCTTCCCATGTTACGGAGTGAGAAACTGAGGCCCAGCTGTCCCTCCCGACCCGGGACAGAGACGCTCCCCATAGGACTAACCGTGGACTTCGAGCCCCAATCCCCCGGCTGCGCCCGCCCAAGGCGGAGCCTCCTTCTCGGCCACGAGGCGGCGCTGTAGGACGAATGACAGGCAACGCCCAGGACCACGGGGGCGGTGCTTAACGACTAGGGGCGGGGCCGACACGCCCGGATCCGCCCCCACGGCAAACTCTGGCCAATCGGGGCGAGCAAGCACGTGAGTGCCGCGGTCGCGGGCCAACGGGGTCCCTGAAGCTGCGCGGCCGCCCGCTCCGGCGCCTCCCCCCGCCCCGTACACATAGCGGGCCCGCAGAACGGCGGAGAGTACCTTGGTCCCGTCCTGGAAATCGGGCAGCTCCCCGGTGCCCTCCTGTACGACCCGCTTCTCGATGCCCTCTGCCCGCAGCTTCTTAATCAAGTCCGCCATCCTGCTTCTCCGATGCTCTGCTCTCGGAACCTTCCGGACGATCTCGGCAACTTCCGGAAACGCTTCGTTTTGGCAACTTCCGGAACCGCAGTTTCGGCAACTTCCGGAGACGGCTGCGGCGCCATCTTTATTGAGGGTAGAAGCCAGAGAGAGGGAGGCGCATGCGCAGATAGAGCCCTCCTACGCCCCGCTTCTCCTTTCCAGTTCCCTGGGAACGAGGGACGCTCACTCTGGGCTTGGAGAGGCGGAGCAGTCGCCAAATGGGCCTGCGACACCGGGCCAAGGGCGCAGCTTAGCTCGAAGACTTCTGGTGACGGAGAGCTCACTGCCTCTCCGGAGGGCGGGGTTAGATTCTTTTCCTCCAGCCGAGCCCTCCCCTTCACACCCGGCCCCACGTTTTCTGGTTCTGACTCGGAAGGATCGGGCGCTGGGCTGCACCGCGAGGGGCTCTAGGTCTGGGGTTCCAACCCCCTCCCCGCCCTGCTGGCCTACGTGAACGAACCCATCGTGCCTCAGTTTCCCCCCCTGAAAATGAGGGTGGAGGAGTGAGCGATGTGAGCTTCCGCGTCACCGACACGGTTCGGGAGAGCTCGGGCTCCAAAGGCCGCCTTCTCCTTACTGCCTGTGGGAGGCTGGCACGGGCTTGGGCCTTTTGTGAGGCAACATCCGGGCTCGGGGCCTTTGAAATGGCCCTTCCCTCCTCCCTCCTCCCGTGACTTGGGGGGCAGCTCTAGCTCCCGTCCCTCTGACCACTATTGTCTTAGCTTTCCGGTCTCCGCCGTTCTTTGTACACATTATTCCAACAGCTTTTCCGGGGTTGTTCGACGAGTCCCTGAACTGAGTTTATGACCCGAGATCCCCCCAAAAAGCTTTCACGAAATCAACTTTTTGAGAACTACCTTTGCGTGTGTTCTGGAAGCTCAAAGCTATTATCAGAAAATGTTAAAGATAGAATAGAGAAACAGAAACTTGGGTGCTGTTTCCACTGTGCTCCTAGCCTAGAAACGCGAAGTCACTGGGGGAAGGGAATGAGCATTTACGGGGGCCTGCTGTGTGCCAGACACTGTTGCCCGGCCCTTTACAGATATTATCTCACTTAATTCTCACAAGAATCCTGGAAGATGGGTGCTGTTATTCCCCCCATTTAAAACGGAGGCAAACGGGCTAAGGGACTTGCTCAGAGTTACACAGTTATTACGGATCTGAGATGGTTGGGCTTAAAGCTGCCCAAGAACTGTATAACCAACCTTGACTCAAATGAAAATCAGCATGGTGGTGAGGGCCAGGAAGACTAGTTCAAATCCAGCCTCCTCTTTTGCCGGCTGTGTGCTTCCTGTGCCTCGTATCTATAAAAGGAGGCTAGATGGATGGCCTCTAAGGCCGCTAGGTGGCTCAGTGAATAGGGCCTGGGATGCAGACTTGGGAAGATCTGAATTCAAATATGACCTCAGAGACTGGCTGGGCAAGTCACTCAATGTTTGCCTCAAACCACCGGAGAAGGAAGAAATGGCAAACGAAGAGAATCCCATGGATTGTAGTGACTACTGTGGTCTATGGATTCTTGAAGAATGGGATATGATCCCTTCCAGCTCTAAACCTGTAATCCTGGGGATCAGTAATGGGAGGTTGGTCTTTCCCTCATCCGGTCCAGCCTCCATTCAGTCACCAAAGTGATTTTTCTCAAGTGCAGGCCCAACCATGTCAATACCCCCTTTGCCCTCCCCCTCCCCATTCAATAAATGCCAGTGGGGGAGCAGCTGGATGCGGAAGTTGATAGCGCTCTGCTTGGCGCTCAGAGCCCTTTGTAACCCCCATTGCCTTCACCTTTCCAGTCACTTTATACTTTATTCCCTCACACGGACTTTTCCATCCAGTGACAACAGCCTCCCAGCTGTTCCATGAACAAAACCCTCCATTTTCCAGCTCTAGATCTTCTCTCAGACTGTCCCTCATACCTGGAATCTTTTCTTCCTCATCTCTTCCCGCAGACCTCCCCAGCTTCCCTTAAGTCTTAGCTGAAATGCTGCCTTCCCTAAACCCTGTTAATCCCAGCGCACTCCCTCTGCTAATTATTCCCTGTTTATCCTGCCCGGAGCTTGCTTTGTTTGCTTTGTCTCCCCCAGGAGGTGAGCTCCTTGTGGCCAGGAAGTGTCTTTTCCTTTCTTGCATCCATGAAATTTAGCTCTTCCTGAAATAGGCATTTATAGACTTTCTTGTTGGTTTTCTCTCCAAGGGTCCTCCCAGGGCTCCTTCCCGTGATGAAAAGCCTTCCTCTCTGTATTCTGAGGATGGATTCATGGAAGGATTTCTTGACAAAGAAAGTTAACTCATTTCAATTATCAAGATGACAGAACGCTACACCAAAAAAGAATCTGGAAATAGGTTAAACTATTTCATTTTTTTTAATTATTTCACCCAATCCCAATTCTCCCTAGCAACAAGAAGAAAATTGTTCCACATAAAATTATAGGACTCTTCCACCTGAAGGTGGAGGGGGAAAAATCGAACAGAAAGTAAGTCAAGGATAATTTTAGAAAAATTACCCTGCAGATTCTTCAATAAAAAGTTACATTTAAAAAATAAATAATAAATAAATAAAATCCCTCCTCTCTCTGCCATCATCCCCTCCTGGCCTCTCTTTCTCTTGCCAGGACCCACATTCTCTTCTTCCAGTCCCCCCTCCCTTCTCCTTTTCACCTTATTCCAAACCTGACTTACCCCCCTTTCCATTTACACCACCCTCTCTAGCTCCAAAACATTTTTAATACATATTTACTTTCCAAATTAAACAAAAATTCTTCATTTCCAAAACGCCTCGGCCTCCTTAATTTCTTTTCACTCCGGTCCAAACCCTCCTTTTCTCCCAACACAAAAACTAACTTAACATCATAAATCCGCCGAACATTTCATCCACTTGGTCTTCCCTTGTTTAACACACCCTTTAGCATGGGATTTCCAAAAACCCCCCCTCAACTCAAAACAAAAACCTGGAAAAACCAAACCTCAATGCAAAAATCCACCACCCCCTTTGGGCGCCTCAAAACCCACGGGTATCCCATCAAAAATCCCCAACACTTTTCTTTTACCCTCTTCCGGGAAAAAAACCCAAAAACTTTTTATTAATTAAAATATAAATGGTACATTTTTTCCCCATTTCACAAGGAAAAAGGCAATTCCTTCAGTTTGGCCCCGGGTCTCAGGGAAAGGGCTAAATTACAAACTCCAAATCCAAGGCCCATCTTCGACTTGTCCCCCTCGGCCTCCGGCAAAAAAAGCGGCAAAACAAAAAATCCAAAAAAAATACAATTGGCAAAACTTAAAACAGAAAGGGAAAAAATTTAAAACAACTCCCGGCAAAAAAGGGCAAAAAAAAAACCCGAAAAACCCTACCCCCAAAACCTACTCCCTTAAAAAAAAACCCCCCCAAAAAATTTTCAAATCTAAACTTTAAAAATCCATCTCCACTCCTTTAAAAAAAAAAACCCCAAAACTACCCTCTCCCCAAACCCCCAAAACCCCCAAAACCCAAAACAAAAACAAAAACCCAAAATGGCTCTCTAACTCAATAAAAACAAAACACACAAAAAAAACCAAAAGAAAAAGAAAAAAGAAAAAAAAAAAAAAAAGAAAAAAAAAAAAAAAAAAAAAAAAAATAAACATTCCCAAAACAAAAAAACAAAAAATCACCTTAAAACATTTCCAAAAAAATTCCAAAAAAAAACAAAAAACCAAACCCAAAAAAACATCCCAAAAAACACCCAAAAAAAAAACAAATACCCCTCCCAACAAAAAAAATCTCCAAAACCAAACATCAAAACCAAACACCCCTTTTAAACTTATCTCCCAAAAAAAACAAACCAGAAAACACCAATTCTAAAAGCCCCGCAAACCTCCACCACCCACCTCATCTCTCCACTCCACTTCCCACCAACCCCGCCCCCAAACTTTCCCATTTATCTCCCCTCCCCCAATCCAATCCTCCACCCTTCCACCCCTCTTCCCCCCACATCACCCCTTTTCCACACACACCCCCAAAACACCAAAAAACACCAAAAGCAAAAAACACAAAAAACACCATCTTGGCAAAAACCTCCCAAACCCTATTCCTAAACCCTTTCCCACTCACAATTTCTCTTCCCCCCAAAACCAACCACCCAAAAAAACCCCTTTTTCCCAAAACTAAAAAAAGCCTTTCCCATAAAAGCAAAACCTTTTCTCCAATTCCCAAAACCCACCTATTTCCCATTCCCCAGCCAAAAACCCCCTCCCCAAAAGGAAAACCTTTCCGGCAAAACCGCCCAATTTCCCGCCAAACCCAAAAACCACCATTTCTCAAATTCCAATAACCAAAACCCCCGTCCCAAAAGAAAACCCCCTAATCCACCGAAAACCCCACCAAATTTCCCCCCCCCTAAAACCAACCCTCGCCAACCTAAAAACCCACCATTTCCCATAAAACCCCACCATTTCCCCACCAGCAAATGGAAAAGAAACATTCCAAAATACCCCAAATTCCCCACCCTCCCCAAAACCCCACCCCTTTCCAACTTCTCAAACCCAACCCTCTCTTAAATTTTTACCCTCAATCAAAACAAACACCAAAAAACCGCCCACTCCAAAAAAAAAAAAAAACCCCCCCCGCCCCTCCAACCCGCCCAAAGGGCCCCACCCAAAACCCCACACACCATATCCCAAAGCAAATTTCCGCCACTCCCCCCACACACCCATCCCCTTTCCCCACCCCCGCCCCCCTTTTACGAAAAACAAAGCAAAAACAAACAACCTCAAACCCCGCAACCCACCCCCCCATCCCCCCCCCCATCTCCGAAACAAAATACCCCTTTATCCCACCCACCCCCCATCCACCCAAAAAACCATCCTTTTCCCAAAAAAAAAAAAAATCCCTCCCGAAAAAACTTCCCCCCCCCCTCCCCCCTCCAAACTCACCCCACCCCAACCCGCCCCCTCCCCCCCTCCCCCCCCCCCCCCCCAGCACCGCCAAACTTCTCCCCCCCCCCCCCCACCCAAAAACTCCCTCCCCCCCCCCGCCCCCTCCCCCCTCCCCTCCCGTCCCGCCCCTCCATCCAGCCAGCCCCACCCCCCCAAATCAAACCCCCCCCAACCCCACCCCAAACCCTCCATTCACCCAAACAGCTTTCCCTAAAACCCCACCCCCCCCCCAAACCTCCTAAACCCCAAAAACAAACACCCTCCGACCAAGCAAAGCATCCCTCCCCCCCCTTTCACCCAAGGACTCCACCAACCCCCCCCCAAAACCCACCCCCGGGCCAATCCCCCGCCCCACAGGGCTTAAAAAACCCCCTTCAAAACTCCCCCCCCCCCCACCGGCCCTTCCCTTCAAGCCCCCCCCCCCCCCCCCCCCCACCCCCCCCCCAAAAACCCCCGCCCCGCCCCCCACCGGGAAAACCCTCCCTCCCGCTCCCACCTCCCACCTCCCGCCCTTTTTTAAAATATAAACTCGGCCTGGGGGGAAAACCCAAACATCCCCAACCACCCCCTCCCCACCCACTCCCCTGGGGCAAACAAACGCAACCCCCAAACCCCCAAATCCCCAACCCAAAAAAGGGCTCCCCCCCCCCCCCCCTCCCCGCAAAACCCCTTCCAGGCCCCTCTCCGGGGAAACCCCCCCTCCCCCCAACTCCCAGGTCCCGCACCATCCACACCACCCCCAAACCCCAGGGGCCCCCCCCCCCCAAAACCCCCACCACTCCCACCTCCCCCACCCTCCTTTTCCCCTCTCACCCAGTCAAACGCAACTCCCCCCTACCTCTGAACAACCTCCAAAACTCAATTTCCCCTCCAAACAGAAAACCAAAAACCCTACCCTCCGGGCCACCCCCTTCAAACACCCACCCTCCCCATCCAATCCCCACCCCCAATTTTCCCCACCCACCCCAACTGCCCCCGAAAAAAAAAAAAAAAAAAGAAAAGAAAAAAAAAAAAAAAAAAAAAAAAAAAAAAGAAAAAAAAAAAGAAAAAAAGAAAAAGAAAAAAAAAGAAAAAAAGAAAAAGAAAAAAAAAAGAAAAGAAAGAAAAAAGAAAGAAAAAAAGAAAGAAAAAAAAGAAAGAAAGAAAAAGAAAAAAGAAAAACAAAAAAAAAAAAAAAAAAAACAAAAAAAACCCCCCCCACTCCCTCCCCCAACCCCAAAACAAAAAACCCAAAATTTCCCCCACAGCCACAATCTCCCAAAACACCAAAACCCCCACCCCTCCAAACCCCCAAAAAACCCCGCCCAAAAACCCCACCCCCCCAACCCAAAAACAAAAACAAAACTAAACAAAACCCCAAACCCTTAAACCAAAAAACTAAAACCCCATTTTCAAGAAAAAAAACGCAAAAACCCAAAGAAAAAAACATCCAAAATCACAAAATCTCCCCCCCCTCCCCCCACCACCCCCCCCCCCCCCCCCCCCCCCCCACCCCCAAACCAGAAACACCCCCCGGGCCCCCCTTTCCCCCCCCACCCGAAAAAAACCAAAAAAAACTCCCACCCCTAACCCCAAAACACCCCACCCCCCCCCCCCCCAAAACCAAACTCCAAAACCCTCCCCCCCCCCCCCATCTCCCACCCCACTCCCCCCCACCCCCCAACCTCCACCAAAAAAACCCCACCCCCCAAAACACCAAAAAAATCTCCCACCCAAAACAAAAGAAAACCCTCCCCCAAAAAAAAACCCCAAACCCCAAAACAAAACCCCATCCACCCCCACCCCAGCCCCATACCCCCACCCCCAAAACCAACCCTTTCACCACCACCGCAAAAACCACACTTCCTTCCCCACCCCCAAAATACCAACAACCCCCGCCACCCAAAAAAAAAAAAAACAAAACACAGAAAAATCCCCCCAAAAAACCAAAACCTCCACCCCCCTCCCAAAAACAAAACAAAAACAAACCCCCCCCAAACCCCCCCAACCCCAACCCCCCACCCCCAAAAACCAAAACCCAAACCTACCCCTTTCCCCCCCAACAAACCCCCACCCAACACAAAACCCCCATCCATTTTCTCAAAATTTCACCCCCCCTCCCCCACCCCCACTTTCCCCCACCAATTGGCCCAAAACACCCCCCACATCCCCCCCCCTTTATCCACAAAAAACCTCTCTCCCCCCCACCCCCACCCCCCCCCCAAAACCCCCCTACCCGCACCCCAAAAACCCCCCATACAAACCCAAAAAAATTTCCAAAAACCCCAAAACTCCCCCACATGCTGAAAAGAAACCCCCCCCACCCGCCTTTCCCTTTCATCAACATCACAAGGAAAATCCCCCCTTCCCAAAAATTAAAAAAAAACATTCCCTGAATAATTCCAACCCTTTCCCCCCCCCCCCAATCCCCTCCAAAAAAAAGGAAAATTTAAATTTTTATTTTTCATTTATTTATTTATTTATTTTTTAATTCTTTCCCCACCCCTCTTCTCCCCGTTTTCCCAAACAAACAAACAAAACCACCGTGTAGGCCCAACTCTTCCCGACACCAACCCCACCCCCCCAAAACCCAAGCCCCTTCCCATATCTGTCCCTCCAAACAATTCTTACTCTTTCTTTCACAAAAAAATTTCTCCAAAAAAATTTGGGTTTATTTTCTAAATTTTGTCTTCACAAAAACTTTGTTCTCCCCCACAACATCCCATTTTTCCTCCCCCCCCTTCCCACACCCCAAACTCTCCCTTCCCTGGCCTGGATGGGCCGGCTAGTGGGGAGGGATTCTCACTCTGGAAACCCTTTGCCCCTTTCCTCCTGCTCATCCCAAGTCCCAAATCCCAAGGGGTGGAAAAATCCCACAGCTTTCCAGGACTCGGATCTCAAAGGGATCCCCCCTTCTCCCCAAAGGTTGGAAGTATCCTCACCTCCACCCAACCTCCAGGGAAGGGGCACCCCGCCCACAGGCCCCTCCGGGAGGGGGAAACGCCCTGCCCACACCCTCTTTTCCCCTCTGGTTTCTGGGGACTCTTCCGGCCCCCTTTTCCCCTCCCCACCCCCGGCTGCCCAAGGGGGGCAACCCCAAAACCCGGGAGCTCCCCCTCTCCACCTCCAAACCCCCCAGCCCCTTCAAAGCCAATAACTTCCCCCTCTCCTCAAACCCTTCCTTGTTAAATGAGGGAGGGCCCTGGCCTTCTCCCTCAAAGGGCCAAAGCCCCCTTTGTTGCGTGGTCTGGTCAGGCACCCTCCCGCTAAACCCAAAACTGTTAAAACCTTGGGACAGCCTCTACCCTTCAAGGGGTATTCCTCCCCCAGGCCCGGGGAACGGTCCCTCCTCTCCTCACCCCTTTCCTAAAACCCCTTTTCCCATTTTCCAAACCTCCCGGGGAAACTTCCATCTAATTCTCTGCACCCTCCCGGTTTCCCTCTTCCAACCTCCCGCCCACCTTAAAACAATAAGGAAACAACCCATGGGTTTGCCAGAAAACCCATCCCTCAACCCCAAAAATAAATCAGCAAAACCTTTGTCTAATGGGGAAAACACTTTCTCTTCCCTAAAAACACCTCTCAAACCCTTGGCCGTAAAAAAAAGGGGCTCAAACTCTTCTTTTTAAAAACTCCCTGGGGAAATGAAAATCTCCATCTCCCCCCCAACAAAACTCTTTTCGACACAAATCCCCCCCCCAAAACTTTCCACCCAGCCCCCTTTTCCCTCCCCCCCCGCAAACCCCCCCCCCTTCCCTTGGCTTTATTGCCCACTTTCAAATCAAACTCTCCCCCAAAAGCCCCAAACCCTCTGGGAAAAAGCCCCCCAAAACCTTTCTCCCAGGCAAAACAACCAAACAATCCCAATGGGGAAAACCCTCCCCTTTCCCTAACCTCCTCCCAAATGAAACCCCCAGAATAAAACCAAACCCTGCCGCCCTCCCTGCCCAAACCCCTTTCGTCTCTTCTTAAAACTGGGAGAACAAAAGGCAGGGAAGGCGCTGGGCGCGCCTCGGAGCTCTCTGCCCGCGGGGAGCGGGGACCTCGGAGCAGCCAGGGCAGGGCGGGAGGCGCCCCTGGGGGGAGGGCCCCGGGCCGCAGGACAGCTCCCCCGCCTTTGCCATGGCCCGGGCCCTGCTGGCCCCGCTGCCTCAGACAAGCCCGCGGGGAGCAGCCCCAAGGCCCGAGGTCGGCGAGACGGGAGAAAGGGGCAGCGGGGGGGGGCTTCCCCGGGGGAGGTTTGGACCCGGAGGCGGGACTGGATTCAAATCCGGCCCTGCCAGTAACTGTGACCGAGCAGCCGGAAAGGCCCTGGGGGCGTCAGGCCGGTCCCCTGCCCTTCACAGCGAGGGCCCACAGGCGGTGGCCGTCGGAGGCTGCAGCCGGCAGGAGGGGCTGCCGAGGCGGGGCGGCCCGGGCTTCTCGTTCCCCTCAGCAGGCTGAACCGCGGCCGGCTGGGCTGGGGGGCGGCCCAGGCCCCGGGACCCGGGGCGAGGGCCTCTGGGGCCGGGGAGAAAGCGTCGGACGGCCCGGGGGGGGTCCCAGGGGCGGGGGGGTGGTCGCAGCCGGGAACCTCGCCCGGGGCTGGCCCTCGGGGGAGCTGGCTTGCGGGGGAAGCATCATCCCGAACTCTGGGGAGGGGGGCGTGGGCGTCTGGGCGGGGGGAGGGAGGCGGGGAGCAGCAGGGGTCCGGGATGCCCCTGAGGGGGAGGGGTCCAGGGAGGGGCCGGGCCAGGGTGCGCGCTCCATTCTCACCGTCGGGGATCCCACGTGGCCGTCCCGTTGAGTCCACCTGGAAGGGATCTCTTCACCAGGTCCCACCAGGGCTCCCCGAGCAGCGCCGGGGCGGCGGCGCGCAGCTCGGCCACCGTGATCCGGCCATCCTGGGCGGCTCTGCGGGAGGGGGGAGGGACTCAGCCCCAGCCCGCCCCCCAGGGAAGGGCTCAGCCCCAGCCCGCCCCCAGGGGACCCAGCCCCCAGCCCGCCCCCGGGGAGGGCTCAGCCCCCCAGCCCGCCCCCAGGGAGGGACTCACCCCCAGCCCCCCCCAGGAAAGGGGGGCTCACCCTACGCTCCCACACACCTCCCTCCCCCCCCCCTCTGGGGCGTCGGTTCCGGATGCCCCCTGGCCCTCTCCCCGAGCTTGGGCCCATCATCTAAAAATTCTTAATCCCGCCCGCCCACTGGGGAGGGTTTGCCCGCAGCCGGGGCTCCGGGGGGCCATGGAGGCCTGGAGCCCTCCCGGGCCAGCCCCCTGCCCCGCTCCCTCAGGCCCCTGCCTTTGAAACCTCCCGGGCCCCTCCCTGGGGGCCCTCCTGATCCCGCCCGCCCCTGGCCCCAGTCTCACCCGGGGGAGGGCCCCTCCCCTCCCTCCCGATGGCGGACTTGGCTCCAGCCCCAGCCCCGGCTCTGCTGGCGCCTCTGCGGCCCTTGACGCTCAGCCCCGCCTTCTCTGGGACGACCTCCCGGCTCCCATGGAGTCCCCGGCGGAACCCCGGGGCCACCCACCGATCACAAAGCCCCCCAACACCGGGTTCCCCTTCGCTCGGTTTTTAAAGCCTCCCTCCTTGTGCTGGTCCCTCCAAATATCGAATCAGCGGCTTCCTTGCCGTTCCCCACCTCCCGCCTCCGAGCCTTTGCCTGTGGATGCCATGCTGCGCCCCCTCCTCGCCTGCTGGGTTTTCCAAGCGTCCTTTGAGATTCTGCTCCAACATGGCCCCCAGGAGGCTTCTGCCCCCCCCCCCCAGCTCCTACTCACACTCACACTCACACTCATGCTCACACTTACACACATACAGACACACTCACACTCAGCCCGTGCCCACCCCCCCTCGGCCACTGACTTCTCATCTTGACGTGCTGGGAGATCTCGATGAGCTCCATCTCGGTGGGCATGTAGCCCAGCGTCCGCATGCAGGTCCCCAGCTCCCGGTAGCTGATGAGGCCGTCCTGGTCCGTGTCAAATTCATTGAAGGCCTCGAACAGCTCTGTCCAGGCCCAAGGGTGGGGGGGGTGGGAAGGCCAGGGCTCAGCACCCCCTGTCACAGGTGCTGGTCCCCTGTGGCCCTACTGGCCCCCACTGCCCTTCTACACTAACACCCAGGGCCACCCAGCCCCCACTGCCCGTCTACACTAACACCCAGGGCCGCCCAGCCCCCACTGCCTGTCTACACTAACCCCCAGGGCCGCCCAGCCCCCACTGCCTGTCTACACTAACACCCAGGGCCGCCCAGCCCCCACTGCCCATCTATACTAACCCCCAGGGCCCAGCCCCACCCCATCACACCCCCCAGGCCGGCCCTCTCTCTCTCCGCTCCCAGCTCCAGGGGGCCCCTCCCCTCTGCCTCAGTTTCCCCAACCTCACCATCAGCTCCTGGGGCCCGCTCCCATCCTGCAAGGAAAAGTCCAGAAAATCCCAAACCTCTGTCCCCCCCTTTGCCCCCCCTATTCCCACCCCAAGGTCCCTTGTCCTTCACCCGGGAAGGGCCGCAAAACCAAGTCTGGGCTCCCTGGCTTCCTCCCCCCCTCCTTGGACCTCAATTTCCCTCTTCTGAAATGGGTTGCCTAGACTTAACTAAAGGTCTGGCGCTTCTCCTAGCCCACGGCTGCCCGCGTCCCACGAGGGTTTCCCATCCCTTGGCTCCTGGGAGACTTGGCAGCCCCACGAGAGCGGGTTGACAGGGAAGGAATTGCTCCCCCCCCCCTTACAAATGCAGCCACTGAGGCTCGGAGATGCTGTGACCGGTGCAAGGTCTCGCAGCAGAGTTAACTGCACCTGGAACAAGTGTCACTCTAGCGCCAACACCTGGCCTGGGTGAGAACTGCCTGTGGGGCTGTAGAAACTGCCTGCTCTACATTCCCTGCTCCCCCAGTGCCAGCCCCAGCCCGGCCCGGGTGGTCTCCTCCCCAGGATCATTCCCAGAGACTCCTCCTGGCCCAGTCGGGCCCCCACCCCCTCCCAGGGCCCTGCTGTGGAGAGATTGTCCCAGTGTGTGTATGTGAGACAGAGACAGAGAGACAGAGACAGAGACAGAGACAGAGACAGAGACAGAGACAGAGACAGAGAGACAGAGAGAGAGAGAGAGACAGAGAAACAGAGAGAGAGGGAGGGGGGGAATATGTGTGTGGGAGTGGGAGGGTGGTTGCGTAGGACATTTTGGGGTCCCTGCCCCCCACCCCCTCCCTACCAAGCTGGGGCTCCCAAGAAAGAAGAGGCGGCCAGATGGTTCATCGCTGACCTCACACTCCCCCCGGGGGCGGTTCCGGGCCCTATAATCCCAGCCCCCAGGCCCTCACCTTGCCAAAGACAGTGTTGAGCAGGGGCCAGTAAGCCTTGTGGGCAGGGTCGTGCTGAGAGTCGCCCCGGTGCCGGTGGGACAGCCTGCGGGGGGCGGGAGCCAGGGCGGCCTGGGAGCCCTCCCCAGGCCCAGCCTCTGCCCCGGCAGGGCCCCCCCCACTCTTGTCCGCTTCACGGCCCCCGAGGGAGGGCCCGTCCCGCTCCTCGGCCTTGTCCCCGCCACCTCTGCCTTTCGGGGCGTCCCCTCGCCCCTTCTCCTTCTTGCTCTTCCTTGTGCTCCGGTCCCTCAGGAGCCCCCCCCTTTCCCCTCCCAGGGGGCTTTAAAGGGCCCCCCCCCACTCTCCCCCCTCCTTCCTAATCTGCTCCCATCTTCAACCATGGGCCGGACCCCAGCCAATGTGACTGAGTCTACATCCACTCCTCAAGGATCCAGAAAAGCAGCTTAATTCCACCCCCACCCCCACCCCTGGGGACAGCAAGGCCGGGTCAGGTCACTGACTGAGGATTAAGGTAAGTAAGAAGGACATTACCCAGGCTGCTCACCCAATGGGGCCTCAACCCTCTCCTGACCCCCCCCAGGAACCCCAAGGCCCCCAGCATGGGCCCCTGTGCTCAAAGCAGATCGGGACCCGAGAAACTGGCCAACATGGCAATAGACTTGGGATGGAAAATGTCAACCACAGAGAGACAGAGACAGATTCAGAGACAGAGAGACAGAGAAGAGAGAGAGACAGAGACAGAGAGACACACAGAGAGAAAGAGACAGAGAGACACAGAGAGAGAGAGAGAGAGCACTTCAGAAGGCAATATGGACGGAAGCGGACTCTTCACTTTTTGTCTTTTTCTCCCCTTTTGGGCTGATTTTTCTTGCACAACGCGGCAAATGGAAATATGTTGGAAAGAATTGCACGTTTAACCTATATGAGATGACTTGTTTTCTTGGGGAGAGGGAAGGGAAGGGGGGAGAGAAATTGGGAACCCAAAGTTTTACAAAAATGAATGTAGGAAACATCTTTACACACATTTGGAAAAATAATCGGAAAAATACTATTGAGAACAAAAAGAAAGAAAAAAAAACAGTAGGCCAGCTCAAGATCCTCCACCAGGGCCCAGTTCCTTTTGGGGGGGGGGCAGGGTCCTGGAGTCCCTGTGGTTGGAAATCTCAAACTTCTCATGATTTAGAGAAGGTTGGAGTTTTTTGTTTGTTTGCTTTTTCTTTATTTACTTTTTGCTTGTTTGCTTTTTCTTTATTTGCTTTTTGCTTGTTTGCTTTTTTGTTTGTTTCCTTCTTTGTTTTTGAGAAACAATTGAGATGAAAGTGACGGGCCCAGGAGGATCTTATAGCTAGGAAGTGTTAAGTGTCTGAACCCAAATCCTCCCCACTGCAGCAGGGGTGCTCCATCCACTGAGCCACCCCTTGGAGCTAAGTTTGAAGGGCACGATACTCACATTTCACAGAGGCCCGAGAAGGGGAACGCGGGCACACACGGGCAGCCGAGACTTGAATTCAGGTCCTCTGATGCCAGATGTAGCCGTTTCTTCTCTCTGAGGATCAAGTTCCTGTTTGTAAGATGGTGAAAACAAGCCAATCAATCAGATAGAAATGGGAGGGGTCGTTACAACGTTAATGTGTCATGTGACTGTTAGGTGAGCCCCCTAGACCCTCCCCATCCCCCCAACGCTTGCCATTTCCACTGGGGCCTTTTGGAGACAGCACTTCCTGTGACTGGGGGATTTTAGGCTGCCGATAGCAATCGATTAATCAATCAACTAGCCTTTCCCAAGGGACTGAGGGACAAGTGCTGTCCTAGGTGCTGAAGATACAGAGTTTACCTTTCATTGAAGGAAATGCCGTCTACTTTTATAGACAAGAGGCAGGGCCTGAAATAAGGAGGATCTGCAAGGCTGCAGAGCTGCACGGTTGGGAGCGGGGACTGCCCCAGATGCCGGGACCTGCGGGTGCCCAGGGACGTCCCGTGCGGTCCCAGCGGCCGGGGCCCTGACACAGCCAAAGGCCCACAAACACTGAGCTCGCTCAGGGCCCATCAGCAAGTTGGGGGCGTATCCCTCGAGCGTGATGGAATGGGGCGGGGGGGCTTAGAGCTTGCTCCGCAGGGAAGATGCCGAGATCACGTCCTGCGTCCTGGGCCATCATCCTCATGACTTGTCTGGACTTCAATGGCTTTGATGAGGGAGGGAAGCCGGAGCCTTTGGGCTCTGCCTGCCAGAAATCCAATTCACCTGCGAGTCAAGACGTCATCTCCTGACATCATCGGTCCCCAGAAAACTGAGTCCGTGGGGACCACGAGGCACCACGAGCAAGGAGTAGGACAGCCTAGCAGTTATCAAGCACCTACTATGCACTGGGTTCTTTACAAAGGGCTGAGTGTCCAAAGGAGAGAACATGGAAAGGAAAGGGAGGGAAGGGCAGGGAAGCCCAGTGACTTCTCTCACTCTGATTGTTCAAGAAGTACGTGCTGGAGATGAGATCATTAACAGAGGCTCCTCCGAGGAAGGAAGGGAGGAAGGAAGGAAGAAGGGAGGAAGAAAGGAAGGAAGGAAGGAAGTGAGGGAGGAAGGAAGGAAGGAAGGAAGTGAGGGAGGAAGGAAGGAAGTGAGGGAGGAAGGAAGGAAGGAAGTCAGGGAGGAAGGAAGGAAGAAAGGAAGTGAGGGAGGAAGGAAGGAAGGAAAGGAGGGAGAAAGGGAAGAAGGAAGGAAGGAAAGGAAAGGAAAAAGGAAAGGAAAAAGGAAAGGAAAAAGGAAAGGAAAAAGGAAAGGAAAAAGGAAAGGAAAAGGAAAGGAAAGGAAAGGAAAGAAGGGAGGAAGGAAGGAAGGAAGGAAGGAAGGAAGGAAGGAAGGAAGGAAGGAAGGAAGGAAGGAAAGAAGGAAGGAGGGAGGGAGGGAGAAAGGAGGACTTAGCTGGGACTCGGGCGCCTAGGGAACCTCTGTAGGGCATCCCACAAGGAGCCCAAGCCTTCCCAGGGTCCCTCCAGCCTCTGGCTGCATGTGACGAGGGCAGTCCCTGCCTCTGCTGGCTCTCCCTTCCGCCTCTGAATTCGTCCCCCTGGCGAACTGATCTCCCCATCCAGGAAAGGGGGGGGGTGTTACTTGGCAGGGGCCGGAGCGCTCCTAGGGGTGGGCTGGAAGTAGAGCCGTGGCAGGACTGGGGGCCTAGCTGGGGGAAGGGGGCAGTCGCGGGACTCCAGAGCACAGCCTGGCAGGGACTAGGGTTAGAGTTTCTCCAGGAGAGGAGCTCTATGAATGTTTAATGGCCCACCGGGCTTGGGTTACCGCTTCTACCGCAGAAGTGCACGGGGCGATCGTCCACTACAGCCAGAGCCCGGCCCCAGACAGACTTCCAGACGGCGGCACAGCCCTGGGTTTTCGCTGCCTGGCAAGGGAGCCGGGAGCCGGCGCAGGGGAGCCGGCCTGTGTGTGTACACCCAGCTCTCTGCCCCGCTCGCCCGGGTCCCTGGTGGCTGCTCCCCACGTGCTGGTAAGTCCATCTACCCTCAGGAGGCCGGCTAGGGCTTGGTCCAGGCCTGGGAGCTCTGGGGAGGAGCTTCCTGGGATAGGGCTCTGGTAGGATGACTTTTTAACAGAAAGCTTCCAACGGGCAAATGTCTCCCCCCAACCAGAGGAGCTGGCTCTCAGGCAGGAGACAGAAGCAGAGGCTGATGGGATTTAATGCCGGAAGGGACCCTCTCCTTTTACAGAGGGGGAAACTGAGGCCCAGAGAAAGGGAGGAATTTGCCCCAAACTTCACAGCTGACTCAGGAGGAAGAACTCAGTCCCTGTTATTCCTCTGAGACCCAGAGAAATTGTTTCAAGAAGGATCAATCTGGGAACCCTTCTGGGAAGGTGAATTCTAGTGTCTGCAAGAGTCCTCAGAGTTATTCTGCCCATTTTACAAAGGGGGAAAATTGGTGCTTAGGAAGGAAGAAAGAAAGGGAGGAAGGGGGAAGGGAAGGAAGGAAGGAAGGAGGGGAAAAAGGAAAGAAGAAAGGAAGGAAGGAAGGAAGGAAGGGAGAGAAGGGAAGGAAAGAAGGGAGGAAAGGAAAGGAAAGAAGGGAGGAAGGAAGGAAGGAAGGAAGGAAAGAAGGAAGGAAGGAAGGAAGGAGGAAAAGGAAGGAAGGAAGAAGGGAGGGAAGGAAGCAAGGAAGGAAGGAGGGAAGGAAGGAAAGAAGAAAGAAAGGAAAGAAGGAAGAAAGGAAGGAAGAAGGAAAAGGAAGGAAGGAAAGGAGGAAGGAAGGAAGGAAGAAGGGAGGGAAGGAAGCAAGGAAGGAAGGAAAGAGGGAGGGAAGGAGGGAAGGAAGGACGGAGGAAGGGAGGGAGTGAGCAAGGAAGGAAGGAAGGAGGAAGGGAGAAAGGAAGGAAGGGAAGAAGGAAGGAAGGAAGGGGTAAAGGAAGGAAGCAGAAAAAGGAAAGAAGGAAGGGAGGAAGGGAAGGTAAGAAGAAAGAAAGGAAGGAGGGAAAGGAAGGCAGGAAGCAGAAAAAGGAAAGAAGGAAGGGAGGGAGGGAGAGAAGAAGAAAGGGAGAGTGGTAGGAGGGAGGGAGGGAAGGAGGGAGGAAGGGAGGGAAGAATCGAGGGCAGGAAGGAAGGGAGGAAAAGCAGGAAGAAAGGAAGGAGGGGAAGGAGGAGGGAGGACAGTGTTTTGGAAGAAGCCCCCCGGCTCTGCAGTGTCCTTCCCTTCTCCAGACCTTCTGGCTTCCTTCCCCAGCCCCGCCCCCAGTCTCCTCCCTCATGGGAAGTGGGGCCTCCCCAAAAATCTAATCCATGATACTGAGTCTGGAGTCTTAAAGATCCGAGTTCAAATCTTACCTCAGGTACTTCCTAGTTGGGCAAGCCCTTTCACTGCCCAGGGCTCAGTTTCTTAATTTATAAATGGGAGATTTTGCCACCGGGCCCTGAGATCCCTCTCGTGCTAAATCTTGGATCCCATGAACATGCATTGATTAGACACCATCCTGGCCTCAGCACAGTGCTGGGCACCAGAAAGCCAGAGATACATCAATCCTGCTTCCGGAAGCTTGCTTGCCCTCCGGGGGCTTGGGACTAGTTTAGGGCCACTGGGGGATCAGGAAAGGCCCCCTGTGTATGTGCCATCACCCCCATTTTCTCCCTGGAGAGGCTGATCCTCCAAGAGGGAAGCTGCCTCCTGCGGTGGGATTTGAATCCGGGGCTCTGGGCTCCGAGTCCAGCCCTCTTTTCACGGTGTGGCCGGGCCCCTCCAAAGGCTGGGAAGGAGCCGGAAGCCAGGGTAGGTCTTCTCAGGGCAGTAGCGCCTCCCCCAGCTCAGGAGTCTGAAGAAAGCGGGCATGGACTCCCGGGCTTCAGGCCACTCCCTGCCTGAGCCCGCTGGGGGCCTGCCCCTGACCCTGAGAGGTGGGCACTGGCGCTGAGGTTCAGGCCACCTGCCCGGAGCCGGTGCCGTGAGGGTCTCGCCTCTCACCCCCAGCCCGCCCCCTGCCCCTCCTTCTCTCTTCTCCCTGTGCAGGCCCATCAGCGACAGCGCCATGGAGGCGGGCAGTGCCCGGTGGGCTCCGGCCTGGAGGCCGAGATCCGAGCTGGACGATGACTATTACCCTCAGGGCGGCTGGGACACCGCCTTCCTGGTGGTCCTGCTGCTGCTGGGGCTGCCGGCCAACGGGCTCATGGGGTGGCTGGCAGGCTCCCAGGCGCGGCTCGGGGCTGGCAGGCGCCTGGCCCTCCTCCTGCTCAGCCTGGCCGTCTCCGACTTCCTCTTCCTGGTGGCCACGGCCTTCCAGGTCATGGAGATCCGGCTGCAGGGGCACTGGCCGCTGGGGACGGCCGCCTGCCGCCTCTACTACTTCCTGTGGGGCGTCTCTTACTCGTCGGGCCTCTTCCTGCTGGCGGCGCTCAGCCTGGACCGCTGCCTGGCGGTGCTGCTGCCCCGGCGCTACCCCTGCCGCCGGCCGGCCCGCCTGCCGCTCTGGCTGTGCTCGGGCGCCTGGGTCCTGGCCACGCTCTTCAGCGTGCCCTGGCTCATCTTCCCGGAGGCCAACGTGTGGTGGTACGACCTGGTCATCTGCCTGGACTTCTGGGACGCGGAGGAACTGCCCCTGCGGGTGCTGGAAGTCTTTGGGGGGCTGTTGCCCTTCCTCTTGCTCCTGGGCTCTCACGTGCTGACCCAGATCCAGGCGTGCCGGGCGCGCCGCCGCCGCCCCAGGGACCGCGGGCCCCCCGGTTTCTCCCATGTGGCCTCTACCTTGTTCTCGGCCTATGTGGTCCTGAGGCTGCCCTACCAGCTGGCCCAGCTGCTGTACCTGGCCTATCTGTGGGACTTCTACCCCGGCTACTTCCTCTGGGAGGCGCTGGTCTACTCCGACTACCTGCTGGTGCTCAGCAGCTGCCTGAGCCCCTTCCTCTGTGTCCTGGCCAGCGCCAACATCCGGGCCCTGCTCCACTCCACGCTCTCCTCCTTCGCCGCCGCCCTGGCCGAGGAGCGGTTCGGGGGCACCATGCCCGCAGCCTCGCCGCCCGCCCAGCCAGAGCCCGCAGTCCAGCTGCAGCCCCCCCCGCCCCCCCAGGATGGGCCCCAGGAGAACCCCACGGCCCAGGTCCAGGTGAACCCCATGGCCGACGTCCAGGTGAACCCCACGGCCAATGTCCAGATGAACCCCATGTCCCAGGTCCAGGTGAACCCCACAGCCGACGTCCAGGTGAACCCCACGGCCGACGTCCAGGTGAACCCCACGGCCCAGGTCCAGGTGAACCCCACGGCCCAGCCCCAGCTGAATCCGGCCGAGCAGCCGCAGCCCAATCCTTCAGCTCAGCCCTCTGAGCCTCCCCCTCCTTCAGCCTCCAACCCCCCGGAAGGACCCACAGCCACAGAACAGCCAAAGGCAGCGCCCCTGGAAGAGACGGCCGTGTCCCCCGCCCCCTGGGGGGACGGCTCTGGAGACGCTCCTGTGGAGACATCCCCTGCCCAAGCCCCCTCCTGAGAAGGGAAGATGGGCTGGGGGGAGGGAAGCAGACAGGGCAGCCCCATGACAGGGGGCCTAGAGAAGCACCCGGCCCTCACCAATGGCCGAGAGCAGGATAGAGCAAGGAGTGGGGGGAAAATCCCCCCAGTCACTGAGCTGGAGGAGGTGCCCCCAGCTCCATGGGGAACGAAAGCCACAAGTCGCCTCAAAGGCATCAGTGACCTCCCTGGCCCACTGACTTGAGGACTCAGAGCAGTACCGAGGGGTGTGCTGTTGGCTCCCTGCCCCCCCCCAGAGCCTGGGAGTGGCCCCCGGCCCCCCCACAGGGGGAAAGAGCAGCTTCCCCAAATCCCCCGTTCCCAGTAGCCTCTGCCTTCCCATAAAATGCCAAGAGGAGACTGAACATCCCAGAGTGGGGGGCTCACACCAAGTGGCCTCTGGGAAATTCTCACAGCTCCCTCTGGAGGGTGCCAGAAGCCCTGGAAAATGGCGGCACCCAAGACGGAGCAGGTGGTGGGGAGTCAGAGGGAGTTCCCAGAGGGGCCCTTTCACCCAGTGCCCCGTGCTGGTCAAGCGGGCTGCAATTTGCCCGCCCCGTGCCCAGCTTCTCAGGAAGCCCCTCCTGGGGGCCCTGCCTCTCTGGGCTGTCCCGTTTTGCCTCCAGCCTTTCTACCATTTTTACAGAATCCAGGTGATGGAAGGCCCCTCCTCAGAGACTCACCGGAGGTGTCCGGAGCATCCCTGCCAGCCCCTGGGAGTGGGAGCTCCCTCCCTCCATCACCCTCTCTGTCAGGGACTTCTCCTCTCTACATCTTGGTCTCCTCCTCTTTTCTGTCTTCTGCCCAGCCACTGCTCTGGGTCTTGTGCTCAAGGGCCAAGATAAGTGGAAGAAGCCTCAGCTTTCCTCCCCATGACAAGCGGGCACATAGCCCCAAGTCTGAGCTTCCCCACCACCACCAAGCACGTGAACCATGTGGAATGGTCCATCGATACAATCAGACAAACATATATTGAGTGCTTGCTGTATACAAGCACTTTAAGCAACCCAGATGCTCGCCCAGCCAACAACAGCCTTGCTAAAAACGTGGTACCCAAGGTGGAACACAGCTCTGCAAACATGGGCAGCGCCGGGCAAATGGAAGGCGAGTTAAAATGGCATTAGCTCTCCCGGCTTCCACATCACACATGTGAGGAACTCACCTTGATCTTGTGGTCGACTCAGACTAGATTCTTTTTTTTCAGATTCAAACCATCCCCCCCTCAGTTTTTTTTTCCCCCAATATGTTTTCTAAACACACTTCTTCCATCTTGCTTTTTGGAAGCATGTGTAACCTAAGGGTGAGACTTTACATTTACCCTTATCGAATTTCAGATTTTTAAATTCAGCCAAATATTGTAACCAGTTGAAATCACTCGGGATCCTTCTTGGCTCTTTTTCGATCTAGCATGTCCACCATCCTTCCAAGCTATGCATCATTTGCAAATTGGAGAAGAGTGCCATCTCTGACAGGCAGCAAGGGGCAGTGGAGAGACCATGGCTTCCCGGTTCCAATAAATCTGCGCTGGAGGCTTGCCTCCTGTCCCAACTGGCTGTGGGACTCTGGGCAACTGATGAAGCTCTCGGTATTCTCAATCATCTCCACTGGCTTAGTGGGCCCGACTCTCTCCATGCTTCTGGGTTGCCGATCTGCTTTTAGGTGTTGAGGAAGGGAGTTTCCCCACTGGGAGTTTCCTTTATCTGTGACTCTGGACCCGCCCCCCCCTCAAAAAAAAACCTATAGCTACACAAGTTATAATCTCTTTCCAATAATTGATAAAAGGAGTAAACAATCCGGGTCAGAGGCAGCCCTTGGGAATAGCTCTGGAGAGCTCTTTTTATTGCCGAGGAGCCACAAACCCAACCAGTTCTGCACTGACAGAAGGGAACGCTTGTCTTACACGTTTCCCCCATGCCACAGCAGGTGCGCAGGGCATCCGCTTCTCTGATCGCGGCCCCCCCCAAGACCTTTGGTGACCCAGATAAAGTTCAGTCTCTTTCGGTTGGCATTCAAGGTCCCCCCAGCCTTCTGTCCCACTGCTTGCAGCACATCCAGCCCTCTCATTGGAGGATGTCTCTATTTTCTTGATTACTCTTCGAAGGAATAATAATTGGCTTTGGAAGGTGATGAGTTCCAGGCAACTCCAGGTCTTCAAATAGATCCCTTCTCTTCCCGGGGGCGGGGGGGGGGGCAGGATGATAGAAATACCTAGAACGGCCCAGTCCATGAGCGCAGGACCTGCTACCAAAGGGATTCCGCCAACTTCCATGGCCTTTTCATAATGGACGTATTCAAGGTTTCGCTAGTGGCTTAAAATGGGACATTTGTAAAATGTTCCCCCATTCTCGATCTACCTCAGTACCAAACTCCATGGACCCGTGGCAATTAGGGGTGCAGCCCTGAAGTCAGGAGGACCTGAGTTCAAATCTGTTCTCAGACACTTAACACTTCCTATCTGTGTGACCCTGGGCAAGTCACTTAACCCCAATTGCCTCAGCAAAAAGGAAAAAAATATCGATCTTGTCCTTCTTCCTCTCCTCCTCCTCCTCCTCCTCCTCCTCCTCCTCCTCCTCCGCTGAATTGGTCTGTGCTTATATAAGTGTTTAAAATGTATATAGAGACGTGAATAATATGTATGTGGGCTACATTGGTGTAATGTATGGGAAGGTATATATATACGTACATGACTATGTTTCTTTGAATGTAAACAAAAACGGGACTCAGTGTTAGAAGGGAGACAGAGCCTGTGTCTTGGGCCCTTTCATTTGTTCTGGGATAAAAGGGATCATCATCCTGGGCAGACAGTCCCTGGGGCCTATTGGGAGCTCTGACTTAATGATGGATCAGTAAGAACCATTGTTGTTTCGCTGCTTGTTCTTCCAAACCCATAGTGAGCTTAGAAGTGAACCCTGTTCCCGTGACCCAGAGCAGGACGGGGCACAGAGGCTGCTGGGGTCACCCGCTGGGGCCGTCATCAAGAGGATCTGTCAGCGGAACTCTAGGCCTTCGGAGGTCACGTCCAGGGCCGGACCTTGATAATTCTATGTTGTTCACCCTGTTCCCTCCAGCATCTACACGATCCTATCTGGGATTTGAGGCTCAGCTAGAATGCTACCTTTGCCATGGAGCCTCCCTGGATTTCCCCCCTTGCTCTTTAATTTCTTTCTTATTTGTTTTGTGTTTTGATTTGTCTAATTCTGAGAGTGCAAGGTTGAGATCTCCGACTATTATAGTTTTGCTGTCTATTTCTTCTTGCAATTCTCAATTCCCGCCCCCCACCCCACCCCGACGCCCCTGTCAGCCATTTTTCTTTGTAATTCCCAGAGGCCCGTGTTCCTCTCTAGGCCAGGTGACGCTCCCGCAGCTTTATACCATTTGTTTCTCCCAGGAGCTCCCTGAGGGCAGAGATTGGATGGTAGCTATTCCCGTCTCCCCTCACCAGCGCCCAGTATCTACCTGCCCCCCGTAGGAGACGAGGGATAAATGCTTGAGACTGACTGGCAGCCGTCCCCAGTCCTGTGGGGTGTGGGGCTCTGGGACTAAGTGAGACTGAGTGGTGCATGACTAACGCCCACTGAGGCCCTTGCATCCTAAAAGCCGATGTTCCAAGGCCGCAGGAAAGACTCAGTGATGGTCGCTTGAAAAGGACTTGGACCCTTCAGGTGGGTGCCCCCGCCTTCCCTTTTTCTGCCCCCAAGGTCAAGTGGAGCCCACCGGAACCATGTGCAAAGCCTCCCAGACATCTGGCCGGGGGTCCTTCTGCCAGCTCCTACCCACCCTGGAACTGAACTTTAGCCGTGTCCATCTCCTTCTGTGACCTGCCATGGTGGGGGGCCCAGCTCCTGCAGGAGGTGTCAGCCCGGAGGTGATTATTACCGTAGTTTTTGTACCCAGTTTCCTGAGGCCCACAAGGCCGCTGGGCTGGCGGACATCGGAGCCAGGCCCAACTGTTACTGTCTCCGTTCTAGCCTAGGACTCCCTGCTAGGCCTTGTGGCCCAGATAAGCCTGGGAGGGCTACATTGTATCCCAAGATGCCTGGGCCGACCTTGTGTCGTAAGGGAGCCAGCCCTTCCCACTCTCACGTCTGTGAGCCCCTCCTCCCGAGGGGGCGGCCCCGTACTCCGTGGGCCCAGGACCGCCAGGACACATCACTGGTGCTCAGTAAATGCTCACACACCAGCCAGGCTGGAGCTGCCAGGAAGCTTCCTTTTGCTTGTTCTGGGATAAGAAGGAGTCGTGATCCCGGGCAGAGCCTTGAGGGCTGTAGGAGCCACTGACCTCCGTCCCAAAGGAATCCCCTAAAAGACACGGGGTCCTCAGAGAAGTGGAGCCCCCCCCAGTCTTTTCTGGGCCTCAAGGGTGACCCAGAACTGACTCCTTTGGTGTCTGCCCACCACGGATGGCTCCAAACTTTTACCGCAGAATGTCATAGAAAGTGGAGGGTAGGAGCCAGGAGGGCTCTTGGAACCCGGGATGTGTGAACTGGGAGGACTTCAGGTTCAAATCCACCCCTTTCAGTAGCTTCTTCCAACCCCCCCCCCCCACACACACACACACACACTTTTCTAGCTTCTGGGGTCAAGCAGAACAAAGCAAAGCTCTTATTAGGACAGCCTACAAAGGCTTGGGGCAGCCAGGGGGCACCAAGGAAGCCTGGAGGGAGGAAGACTGGCTTCCTGGCTGTATAGCCCTGGGCAAGTCATTCACCCTGTCTGCCTCAGTTTCCTCATCTGTACAATGAGCTGGGGAAGGAAATGGCGAACCGCTCCAGGGTCTTTGCCAAGAAACCCCCCATGGGATCACTGGGATTGGACGTGATTGAGCAACAGGTGCTCGAAAGCAGTGCTCACGTCGCCTTAATCTTTCTCCAGAGTCTCCAGAGTTGATACTGGCAGATTCTCCAAGCGCGAGTAAGGCACGGCCGGGATCTCTCTCTCCCTTCCATCCCTCTGCCCCCAACCCACGTGATTCCCCATGTGGCACCCCATCCCGCTGTTATGGGAAAAGCCCCCCGCCATTGCTGTCCACAGCCCATCCAGATCCCTCGCCTTCTGGGAAGCCCCGTCATTCTTAACTTTTGTTTTACTCTGTTATTATTTTACATTTTTAATCTTAATTTTCAGTTCCAAATTCCCTCCCTCTCTCTACCCCTTTTCCCACCCATTGGGAAGACTGGAAATAAGTGCCCATTATATGTAAAAAATCAACGCAAGAGGCAGGAGGGTGGCGCAGTGGGTAGAGCATTAGCCCTGAAGTCAGGAGGACCTGAGTTCAAATCTGACCTCAGACACTTATCACTTCCTAGCTGTGTGACCCTGGGCAAGTCACTTAACCCCAATTGCTTCAGAAAAAAAAAATCAATGCAAAACGTATTTCCACATTAACCCCCTTTCTTTTTTTAGTAGAAGTAATACAAGTTAAATACAATATGTCTACATGTCCAAACATTAACATATACTTTAACTTATTTAACATGTATTGGTCAATCTGCCATCTGGGGGAGGGGGTGGGGAAAGGAGGGGAAAAGTTGGAACAGAGTTTTTATAAGGGTCAATGCTGAAAAATTACCCGTGGATATGTTTTGTCAATAAAAAGCTATAAAAAAAAAAAAAAGCTTTAAAATGAAAAAAAAATAAAGTATATGTTAAATCCAATATATGTAGACATATTTAGACAGTTCTCTTGTTGCACAAGAAAAATCAGATTTAGAAAGAAGGTAAAAAGAACCTAGGAAGGAAAACAAAATGCAAGAGGGCAAGAACAGAATGTTAGCCATGTTTCATGGGGAAAAAGCAAGAAAATAAGGAAAGCAGGAGAAACAATCTATACTCAGGATTCATCGGTTCTGGGGCGAGGGAGAGCATCTGTCATCAAGAGTCTTTTGCTATTGGCGTGGATCGTTGTCTGATCGGGACCAGTCCTTCCAGAGGAGTCTTGTTCCGTTATTGCCGCGGGAATCTCCGGTTCCACTCCCTTCACTCGATAGTGGTTCTCCTGACCCGTCCCTCTGGGCATTTCTCATAGCACCAGAGTGCTCCATCACCTTCACGGATCGCAGCGTGTCCGGCGTCCCCGGCTCCTGGGCTTCCCCAGGTCTCCGATTCTTCCACTCGCCACGGAAGTTGCTACAAATAATTGTGTGGACGTCCTCCCCCTTTTCTCTCTATCTTTGGGAGACAGAGGCCCCACGATGTTACCCCGGTGCAGATTGCTACCCCGGTGACCTGAAGGCTGGGTCTTTGAATGGCGATGGGGATGGGGTCGTCGGCTGGCACGTTAGGCATCACTGCACCGGCCCGGCAGCCTTCCCAGGACCCCGGAGCTCCCCAAAGCTGGGCCTGTGCTGGTTATCACCTTCCACAGCTCAGAGCCACCTCCCAGCAGGCCCCGGCTTTGGGCGGAAGGAGAGTTTGACTGACAGCTCTCCAAAGATATCAGAGACCTCTTAAGCCCAATGTAATGGCCTTTGCTCTGCTCTCATTCTCCTTCACTTCCCTGTGGCCTTGGCTGATGGCCTTTACTCTCTCCTACATACTCCCAAGGCTTTCTGGGAAATGTCCCTCTCCTGGCTCTCCCCCTACCCGTCTGACTGCTCCCTCTCTGGCTCCTGGATCCTCCTTCAAGTCCTGCCTTCTCACCCCCAGTGTCCCATGGCTCCGTCCTGGGCCCCTTCTCTTCTTCCTGCCCACTTCCCGGAGTGAGCTCGTCAGCTCCCCTGGATTCCACACGCTCCCCTATACCGATGACCCCCCACTTCTCTGACTTTGCCCGGCTTGCCCGTTAGACACCCAGAGCGGCTGTCCTGGACACAGCTTGTCCAACAACATGTTCAAAATGGACTCCTCATCTTTCCTCTTCAACTGTCCTCCTCTGGGACTCCCTAGTACTAGTGGGGGTGCTTTCATTCTCCCCATCACTGGGGCGCCAAATCTAGGATTCACCCCCAACGTCTCAGTCACCCTCATCCCCAGCCCCTCATTCACCTCATCCCCAGCCTCTCACTCTCCTGCCTCCCCTCATTCACCCCATCCCCCACATCCAGTGGGTCACCTGCAGATTTGACCTTTCCACACGCCCTCCCTCCTCTGCCACTGCTCTCACATCAGCCCTGGCCCCTTCGTGTCTGAAGCAGCTCAGGCTGCTGCTGGGCCTCCTCCCTGAGCCTCTCCCGCTTCAGCCCGTCCTCCCTGGGCAGCCAAAGTGCTCCTCCTCAAGCGCAAATCTGATGACATCCCTCCTCTCCCCGAACGCCGGTAGTGCCCCCATCACCCCGATCAAATACAAACCCTGGGGTCGGGGATCCAAGCTCTTGGTCCCGCTCCTGCCCCTTGCAGCCCCTCCCTCTGCTCCAATCCGGCCCAGGGCCTCCTGGCCTCCTGCAGACCAGAGGCTCCCTGTCGGGCCGGACTCGGCCATTTCTCGGTGGCTCCCACAGCCAGGACCTTCTCCACTGCCCTCCAGGCTTCCCTGCCTTCCTCCGGGTCCCGCTAACTCTCACCTGCTGCGGCCCCTCCTTATGTGGGGCTCCCCTCTGGTGATTATTTCCTTCCAGCCTCTCTGGCTGCTAAGCTCCTGCAGGGAGGGGCTGAGGCCTTTCTTGGGGTGGCCCCGACTTTGCACGGGCCTCAGTTGTCCCGTTTGTCCTGTGGTACCACGACAAGTGGGAGGGAGGGAGGGCCGGCCGGGGTCCCTGGCTCGCTTCCCCTCCAGAGCCGCCTGCGGCCAGAGCGGGATCAGGAGGCCCGAGGGCCCGGATGTTTGCTGACTGACCAGCAGGCCGCAGAGGACTGGGAGCGGGAGCCCTGACAGAGGGCCGGACCCTGAGGCTGGGGCGGCTCCGCGCTCGGATCTGTCCCTCCTCCTCCCCCTGGGGGGGCAGTTGGCCCCAGCTCTGAACTTTCCAGGGAGGGGGGGGGGCGGGGATTCTTCCCACATTCCGGAGCTCCGGAATTTCCATCCTCCCCCCACAGATCTTTCCCCGGCGCGAAACAGGGCGCAGGGGAGAAGGGCCTGCGGATGTTCCGCCAGCCACGGGCTCCCCTCCTAATGACTAGGAAATACTAAGCAGAGCGCCCCGCTTGTGGGACCTGGGGGCGGCCCCTTCCCTCGGGGCCTCAGTTTCCATTCCCTGCATCCCCGCAGCTTCCCCCCGCAGTGGTAGCGGCGCCTGGGGAGCGATCCCGCCTCCTTCCCCGGCCGGGCTTGGCCAAAGCCCTTTCTCCGGGAGCCTCGGTTTCCCGGCAGGCAAAGCTGGCGGGGCGGTCAGCAGGCAGGAAGGGAAGCTCTGCGCTTCTCCCAGCGCCGACCGGCCCCAGCCCCGACCCGGCCGCAGCCCCGCTCCGCACTGAGAGCCGGAAGCAACCGCGGGGGGCCTCTGGGCTGGGGAACAGGCACAGACTGGCCGCAGGCTCATATGGGAAAGGATTTGAACCCAAGTCTTCAGACTCCCAAGCGCCCGCACCCGGACAGAGGGCAGCCGGGGCAGCCCCGGGCCCGTCGGAAAGCACAGAGAAGCCCCAGCAAATGGCCCGGGGTCTCCAGCCCTCCCTGCTTCCTTCGCCCCCCCCCTTCTCCTCTCTAGCTCCCTCGGATTACGGCCGCCCGGACCCCGGGGCCACTGGGAAGCGCCGCAGCCCCCGCAGGCCCCGCTCAAGGCTGCTCCTCCGGGACCTTTCTCGGCATCTTGGAACTGGGCCCGCAGCCCCCGCCCCGTGCCCCAGCCCCGCCTCCGCCCCGCCCCCTGTGCCCCAGCCTCGAATCCCAGCCCCCTCCCCTCCTTCCCCTCCCCAGGCCCCTCTCCCCAGGGCCATCCCTAGCCCGCCTCCTCCCTCCCCGCCCGTGCCCCACCCCCTCTCCCTCCCCTCCCCGGCGCCCCAGGCCTGGAATCCAGCCCGCCTCCGCCCCAGTCCCAGCCCCTCTCCCGCCTCCGCGTCCTCAGACCCCTCCTCCCCAGCCAGGCCCCTCCCCCGGCCCGCCCCGGCCCCTCCCCCCCGGGCATCCTCGGTCACTTCCTGATTCCCTTCCTGCTTCCCCCAGGTTGGGGATCCAGGGGCCGCCCGGACCGGACTCGGACTCGGACTCGGTCCCGCTGCCCCGCGCGAGCGGCGCCCACCCGCCCGCCGGTGAGCAGGGGCGGGGCTGGGGAGGGGCCCCTGGGGAGCCCCCCCCGCGCTGGGACCCGGGGCCCGGGGCTGGGGGGCCTGGGGGGGGCGGGACCCCCTGCCTCCCTCCCGCCGCAGCCTCTGCAGATCCGCTCCCGCCCCCCCTTCCCACGGGGGGCCTGGTTCCTCCGGAGGAGGGGAAGGGTCCCCAGAGGCAGGCAGAGAAGGGTCTAGCCGGGAGCGGCCCGGGAGCCTGGGGCCTGCAGGAGCCTGCGGGAGCCCTCGGGGCTCGGGAGGTGCTTTAAGGACAGCCCTGTTTTCCAAGGCCTTGGGAGGAGGTTTCTAGAACACTCCCCCCCCCCTCCGGGCCCTGCCCCAGCTAAAGAAAGGCCTCCCAGAGTCCCCGAGGAAGCGGGGGAGCCTCAGCCTCCTCCACTGATGTCCGCGAGGGAAGGAGGCGGAAGCGGGCAGCGGCCCCATTTTATAGATAGGAACACTGAGACTCCAGAAGGAGCTGGTCCCAATCAAACAGATCAAACTGGGTTTCCCAGTGGTGGAAACCCTGCGGGGGCGGGGGTCGGGGACTGCTCCGACCCCTCTTCCATTGGTCCCCTGGGTGAATTCGGGGAGCCCCTTTCCGTCCTGGCCTCAGTTTCCCCGCCTGTAAAGTGAAGGGGCATCCCTTGCCGAGTGGCCGCGCGTCTGCCCTGCCCGAGGTGCCTCCCGGGACCGGGCCGGGGAGGGGGGGCGCCCTTTCCAGCCGGGGGGGGGGGGCGTTATTTCTGCTTTTCTTGCCACATGTCGTTCCAAAAGTGGTCAGAAGAGGTTCCGGCCGCTTGGGCGCGGTCAAGGCCCAGTGCTCGGGGAATCCGGGTGTCCCGCGTCACCTGGGACAGCACCTTCTGTGCCGTGAACCCCAGATTCCTGGCGATCATCGTGGAGGCCAGCGGGGGAGGGGCCTTCATGGTGCTGCCCCAGCAGGTGCCCTCCCTGGGCGGGGCGGCCCGGGTTTATTGTTGTCCAGGCTGCCCTGGGTCCCAGGGGTCCCGGGCCCTGGGTCTGTCCCAGGGGGTCCTGGAGCTGCCCGGGTCTGTCCCCAGGGGGGTCCCGGGCTGCCCTGGAGTCTGTCCCAGGGGGTCCCGGAGCTGCCCTGGAGTCTGTCCCAGGGGTCCCAGTGCCCTAGTCTTCCCAGGGGTCCCCGGGAGCTGCCCTGGAGTCTGTCCCAGGGGGTCCCGGAGCTGCCCTGGAGTCTGTCCCAGGGGGTCCTGGAGCTGGCCTGGAGTCTGTCCCAGGGGGTCCTGGAGCTGCCCTGGAGTCTGTCCCAGAGCTGCCCTGGAGTCTGTCCCAGGGGGTCCTGGAGCTGCCCCGGCAGGGGCAGATGGGAAAGTCCCGAGGTTACCTTCAGGGGGACAGAGGAATGGGCACAGAAGTAATCATGGGGGCAAGAACGGGACCGAGGGGGGGCCAAGAAAGCCCTTTGTGGGATACCCCTAGCAGGGGAGAAGTGGGTTCCAGGCAAAGGGGCCCAGTGTAAAGCATCTCAAAGGGAAATAAGGCCCTAGGGAAATCATCCCCCAGGACTGAGGGCAGGGGCGAAACAAACCAACACAAATTCTTCCAACGTAAACCCCTTTTCCCTACATCCCTTGGGGTCCCATCCCTTTACAAAAAATTTCCCATTGAAACCGGGAAAACACTTAAAAACCAATCACCCAACTTCTCTACTACACCCCCCCAGGGCAAAACCCCATGGGGGCCCCCAACCCCCCTACCTTCTCTCCCTTTCCCAAACCCCAATCAACCCCACAGTGGGGACACCGCCCCTCCAAGCTTGCCCCCCAAACGAAGGTCCGCCACGGCCCCAACCCGGGCAGGGGGGCAGGGGGGGCCCTCTCCCCTCCAACCCTGGGCGTCCCCCTTTAATCCCAGAAAACCCCACCTAACCCTGGTTCCACCACCAAAAAAACCATGGACCCATCCCCCCCGGAAACTTCCCCCGGGTCTACCCCCTTCCCTCCCGAGGGACCCGGGGCAGACCGGGCAAATCTCCTTCCTTATAACCAAAAGGTTGATCTCTTGCCTTTG
Source organism: Sarcophilus harrisii (assembly GCF_902635505.1). Lineage (NCBI taxonomy): Eukaryota > Metazoa > Chordata > Mammalia > Dasyuromorphia > Dasyuridae > Sarcophilus > Sarcophilus harrisii. The sequence goes on from NC_045431.1 coordinate 240,285,844, forward strand.
CAAAAGGGGCAAGGCACCCCCCAAAAATCTAAACCCGAAAAATTTATTACCCACCCGCTTCCCTTGGGGCCCCCCCCCTTTCCGGGTCCCTGAAAAGGGCCTCCACGTAAAGTCCATTCTGTGGCCCCTTCCAAGGAATGGGGCTCAAAAACCTCCATACCCCTGGGCGGGGGTTGGGCACTGTGGGGGCCCCACCAGGCCTCCCGGGGGTTCCATCTAAACTCACCAACCATACCACCCGCCCCCACCTCATCTACCTCTCCTGGAACCCAACGGACCTCTTCTCTAACCTCAAGGAAACGGCCCATCATCGCCCCCCAGGGCATTGGGGCCCCAGGCCCCCCTTTGGGGTGGGCCCCAGGGAAAAACAATCTAAACCCTGGGCAAACAACTCACTCTAGGTCCCCTTCCCCCATTTCCCACCCACCTCCCCCCCCCCAAATGGCCCTCCCACCCAACAAAACCCATAACCCCCATCCCATTTCCTCCAACCAAAATTTACCACCTTCACGAGAAAGGGCGCACTCGCCTCAAAACCAACCAAAACCAAAACCCCGGCCAAAGCAAACAAACCCCCCCTAGAAAAAACCATCCCCATCCAAAACGCCCCAAAAAACAACTTCACAAAACCCACCCTCCTTTCAAACATCAAACCTAAACCCAAACATAAAACCAACCAAATGCCCATGGCAAAAACAAAAGCACACACGCTAAAACCCAAGCCCCAACCCCCACCCCCCTCACCAGAAACCAAAACCCCAATCTCAAAAACAACCAGCAAAAACCCACCCTTCGCCCCACCCTTCAGCAAAACAAAAGGGGAAAAAAGGCAATGGAGAACCTAATGTCTCCCCCCTTCTCCCAACTCCAAATCCCACCCCAAAATCCGGCAACCCCCCATCCACTTCCAACACCTTCCCAGCAAAAACCCCCAGCAAAAAAAAACTGGCAGCAAAATTCCAAGTAAAAAAACCCCAAACAAAAAAGGCCACCAACCCCCCTCCCAAATTCTAACCCATAACCCGTAAACCCCATCATCTACTCCCAAAAAGGTAAACCCCCCTCGGCCCCAGCCCTCCCAAAATCCCCCCCCCACCCCCTTAAACCCACCCCCAAACATGCCCTCCGGCTTCTCTGAAACACCAAAAATGGAAAAACACTTTTTCATCAAAAAATCAAATTTGAAAAACAAACCAACCCCAAAACCCAACCCCCAAAAACCCCCCGAAAAACCAAAACTCCAAAACAACAAAAAACCTAAATGAAACCCAAAACAAAAACCCTCCCCCCGAACCCCCCTCACCCCCCTCCCAAAGTAAACATTCCCGCCCCCCTCCATCTCCCCCCCCCCATCCCCACCCCACACTTCCCCCAAAACCCCCCCCCCTCCCCCATCTTTCCTTCTCGCCCCCCCGCGCCCCTCCCACTCCCCACCCCCCCACCCCCAAAACCAAAAATTCACGCCCCCCCAAACCCCCCCCCCAAGAAAAACCCCAAAAAACCCCAAACCCCCTATTCCCCAGGAACCAAAACCTCGTCACCCCAACCCCCGTCCCCACCCAAAACCCCAAAACCCCTACAAAAAACCCAAAACCCCCCCCTTCACTCACAACTGTGCGAAAACGAAACCAAGCAACCCCCCTCAAAACTTCCCCCACCCCCCTTGAAAAGCCAAAAATGGGCCCCCCAAACCCGAAAGGCAAGTAAAAAACTCCGGCAGGGGCATGTACCACACTCAAGGGGCGTCCCCCGGAACCCTGGTTCTCCCCACCCGCCATCTACCCGGGCTTTCCTGGGGGCCCCTCTTTCCCCTGGCACGGGGCACAACTTACTTCACCCAGGCCCGGATCCATCCCCCCCCCTCCCACCATCCCCTCTGCCCCCCCGTAAACCTATTTCAGGATACCTGTCCAAACCAGCGGGGACCCCCTGGACCAAGAATGGGTGGCGGCGGGAGAACCCTTGCTATTCCCCGGGAGGCCCCGTCCCAGCAACAGAGGGACCTCAAAGGTCAAAAACTCCCTCCACGACACGCCCTGGCCCCACCCGTCCCGGCAGGCCGCCACCCCCCCCCCGCGCGGGCGGCGCCCCGGTTCCCCCACGGGGTTGCCCTCTGGGCGGGTCACACCCCTGGGGGGGCCTCCAACGCCCCCACCCCTCCCCCTTGCCCCCTTTCCCCCCAGGAGGCCCGCCTGGAGGAGGGGTTGCGACCGGTCCCCCCGTAAACAGGGAGCCTGGGCGGCAACACTCCATAAACCACTCCACACCCACCCCCCCCTCCCCCCCTGGACCATTTTTACTTGCCCAAATTTTTATTATCCCAAACAAAAACCCCGGACCCCCTCCCCACAGCCCCAAATCACCCAACCACCCAAACTCTCTCATTTCCCTGGTGGAAGGTCCCGACTCTATTTTCATTCCAAATAAAACCTTTCTAAACGCGCCCTTTTGTTGTGGGGGAGGAGATGGGCACGCCGGGGCGGGAGGGAAATGGCGTTGGGCCCCTACCTGTGGTCGCCCCAGGAGGCTGCCCTCTGGCCCTCACCCCATTCTCTGCCCCATCTCTGCCCACAAACACACCCGCGCTTCTGGCACCTTGAAAAGTCTCCCCCTCCCCCGTCCCTCCCTTTTCTCCCAGTGTTCTCCACCCGCTTCCTCTCCTCCCCAATCCCTGAACTCTGATCCTTGCGTCTCCTGGGGGCTTGAGGGGCGCTACTCTCTCCTGGGGGTCTCCTCTAGGACTGGGGGACGCTGCCTTCTGGGGGGCCTCCTCTAGGTTTGGAGGGTACTCCAATCTCCCAGGGCTCATCTCTAGGACTGGGGGCCACGGCCCTCCTGCTCTCCTCAGCCTTTGGGGGAGTCTTCATCCCGCAGGGGCCCCTCCCCCCCACTCCAGCCCATCTGACTGGGGGCCCCCTTGCCCCACCCCCCCGAGTCTCAGCCCCCCTCCCCCCCTTGGCCACTGTTGGCGGCCGAGCCGCCCTCTCCCCTCCCACTCCCCCGCGCCCCCAGCCCCACCTCCCCCGCCCAGCCCTCAGGTACCCAGGCCTGGTGTGGCCCCCGTGACTCACTCACACCTGGACTGTGTCACCTCCTGCCCATCTTCCCCCGGGCAGCCAGTGATCTGCCCTGGCCCGACGGGGTCAGCTCCGCCCCTGAGTTTCTGGGGCTCCCCGTTACCCCCCAGCCGGCCAGGAGGCCCTGCTGCCTCTCCCAGGGCCCGGGCCCGTCCCGCTCCATCCCCGCATCCGGCCTTGGTACCAGCTGCCCCCGCGCCCTGGGCTCCAGCCCCGCCCCCCCATCTCCCCCCCAGTTTCCCCCAACATCCTTGCCTCGCTCGGCAGCACGTGAGCTCTGGGGGAGGGGGCGGCGCTTCTGCTGATTTCATGATTGGCAGCCCCCGTCCCCCAGAAGCCTTTGGGCCCCAAGCCTGGGGTTGGACAGAAACGGCCAGACCTGAGGGAGTGCATCCCCCCCCCAACCCCGCCCCGGCAGCCCCGCCCCCTCCCCATCATCGGGCCCCTGCCAGCTTTGGGGCGGGGGTGGGCAAGACACAGGAAGCCGGAAGCCCCAGAGGGAGTCGGGTCGCGGTCCCGGCCTCCCCCGCCCAGTCTGCGCTCGGGCCCCGCCACAGCCGGTGTTCTGCGCCCCACAGTAGCCGGGCCAGCTCGGAGACCGCAGGGCCACATGGTGAGTGTGGGAGCCGGGGACGAGGAGGCAGGCAGGGGGCGCCAGGGACCGGGGCGGAGGGGGCCCGAGCTGGGGACGGTCGGGAGCAGCGGTCCGGCCTCCTGCTCCCCATCCCCGAGGGGCTGCTCGGGACCCGGCCTTGGGGAGCGCGGCTCCGGGAGTGCCCGGCACCTGGCAGGACCAGCAGGTGGTCCCAGAAGTCGGAGGTGAAGGGTCACCGAGGAAGAAGCCCCAAGTCTCTGCTCCTCAGGCCTCTACATGTGAGGCCCGGGGCCCAAGGGGCTCCAAGCCCTCCCCCACAGCCCGAGGGGCCAGAAGTGGGGGCCCCAGTGCTCAGTCCCCGCGAGCGCACAAGCAGGGCAGGCCCCACCTGCTGTTCCGACCGCAAGCTTCCTCTCACAGAGGCGGCCTTGGCGGCAGTGGGCTCAGTCACATGCTGGGGGCTGGGGGGGAACATGCTAAGCAGAGAGCTCGGGGAGGCTCCCAGGCCCCGGGGAGGGGGGGAGGCAGGAAATGCCCAGTGCCGTCCCCCCACCCCCGCCCTGCTCAGGCCCCGTCTCTGGGGAGCCCTTGAGGGGAGGGGCCAGGCAGCTGCTGCCAGCTTGTGTCCCTTGGCCCCCCAGAGTACGCCCACCCCTTTTACAGAGGAAGAAACTGAGGGTCAGACTGGATTGCCCAGTTTCAGAGCTAGCGAGGGCCGGGGCCGGGCTCCCAGCCTTGCAGTCCGGGGCCCTTCTGAGAAGGGCATGGGCAGAGGACACCGGGCTGGCGGTGTTTTCAGGGACCCTCCCCCCGGGCCATCCGTGTAAACCTGGCCCTTCCCACCTCATCTTGCTCCCGCAAGACCCCGTCTGGCCACCGTCCTCCCCTTTCTGCAGATGAGAGAACCGAGGCTGGATCTCGGCGGGCGGGCGGGCGGCAGTCAGGGGCCGGAGCCCTGGAGGGGGGCCAGGAGGGGCCCAGCCCCAGCCCCTGGCCACCATTCCCTCCTCCCTCCCCCAGGCGCGGTGCAGGCTGGGCGTGCTGGTGGCGCTGGGGGCCCTGCCGGGGGCGCTGGGCTCCGAGGGAAGCGGCTCCCCCAACTCGGTCACCGTGTGGCTGCTGGTGCTGCTGCTGCTGCTGCTCCTGGCGGCCTTGGCCCTGGCCTGGTACCACCTCAACCGGGAGTCGGGGGGCTACTACCACCCCACCCGCCTGGGCTCCTCCCTGGGCCGGCGGGCGCGCCGGCTGCTGCGCGCCACGGGCCTGACCCGCTGGCTCCGAGCCTCGGCCGTCGAAGAGCTCCAGGACAGCACCGAGAAGCAGGAGGACGAGGAGGACGAGGACGACGAGGAGGAGGAGGAAGAGCATCTGGAGCCAGGCAGGGAGCACGGGCAGCAGCCGGAGCAGAAGCCCAAGGATGGAGGGCCCGGCGGCTCCCAGGGCCTGGAGGCGGCCCTGGTGGAGGCAGCCCCAGGGGAGGCCAAGGAAGACCCCCAGGCCCAGCCCTCCGAGGCCCAGCCCTCTGAGGCCGGGCGCAGCTCCGGGGCCCAGTCTTCCGAGGCCGGGGCCTTGCTCAGCGACCTCCACGCCTTTTCGGGGAGTGCAGCCTGGGAGGACGGGGCGGGCGCAGAGGGGGGCCACGGCCTCAGCGTCACGGCACTCTAGGCGCGGGGGTCTGTCTTTGCCTCCCTGATGCCCGTCTCTGGCCCAAGAGCCATGGGGGGATACACGGGGCCCGCCCAGCTCAGCCTGCCCTGCCCCCACTCCACAGCGGTTCCCCTGGTCCTGAAGGGGTGGAGCGCCCCACCTGCCCCGTGATCGGCGCCCAGCCTCAGCCTCCAGACTGTGTGGCACAAAGCAGTGTCCCCCCCCCAGCCCCAGACCGAGACCACTGAGCTCACGGGTGCGGGGCAGAAGGACCGGGGCGCCCCATCCAGCTCCAGCATTGTGGGTAGGGGGCCCCCTTCAGAAATAAAGGCTCCTCCACTGGACTCCTCTGTGCTTTTCTAGGCCCGACCCCCACCACAAACTCCGTAGGGCGGGCACCAGCAGACCCCAAATACCAGCTCCGTGTAGGGGGTTCCCCACGAGCCCGGGACAGATGGGGGGGGCCCCAAGCTCCCGCCCCCTTCACAGGAAAGGACGAGGTCTCGGCAGGGGCCATGATTCCAATATTTATTTGCTAAAAGCCGCAGCCCAGCAGCTGGGCCGGGGGTGGGGGTGGGGGTGGGGGCTGCAGCAGTCCGTTCCCATGATTCTGTGCAAACGGTGCCCTCCCCGCCCCCAAGGGCACTTCAATCAGCCTGGCCCAAGGGGCCTACAGCACTTCCAGGCCGATGCCAGGAAATCCTTCCGGGGGGGTCAAGGGGAGGTGGGATCAGAGTTCAAGGGTGGCCGGGACACGCAGCGGCCCCTCTAGCGCCTGGAACGGCCCCGGCCCTTCTTGGACTTCTTGCCGGCGGGAGTCCGGATGGGAAGCGGGGCTGAACTGACCGGGGGTGGGGGTAGTTCCATGGACTCCGGGGGGCCGGGGCTGGGTCGGAATGCTTCAAAAGGCGAGAATTTCAAGGGGCTGTAGGAGAAACCAAGGCACAGTGAGGGGGAGACCCTGGTTTCGAGCCCGGCTCCAGCCCAAGCCCCTCCTTGCTCGGCCATTCAAGGCCCAGTGTACCTGATGGGGGTGCGGGGACTGCTGTTGAGGCGCCGAGGGGACCGCAGTTTGGGCTGGAACGAGAAGCCTTCCTTGATGCCCTCCAGGACCGAGGGGGCCACGTAGGTGAAGCCCTGAAAGCGGAGGCACAAGTCTTATCCCTTTCCCTGCCCCCATCCCGGCAGCGCCCCCCCCCCGTCCCCAAGCCCCCCAAACACCGCGGGGGGTCCTCACCAAGAAGACCTGGCTGGCGCTCTCACCCAGCGCAGAATCGTCGGGGCTGTCCACGGGCGTCTGCTTCGTGAAGCGAGTGTCAAACTGGCTCACGTCCTCTTCCGACTGCTGCGGTGGGTGGGAAAGGCGGGGGTCAGGATTGGGGGCGGGGGTCAGGATTACGGGCAGGGGGCTCTGCTCTCCACTCCCCGCCCCGCCCCCACACTCACCAGGTTGGGCCGGAAGGGAGGTTCTACTTGGAGAGCCAAGAGATCTTGCCAGTTGATGTGACGGAAGAAAGGGTGTTTCTAGGGAGCCAGAACTCCCGTCAGGGTCGACTGCCCCAATCCTGGACACAACAGCCCCGCCCCCCCCCAGCAGGGTGCCCGCGTTACCCCAATCCCAGACCACTTCACCAACATGCATGAAGCACCTACTGTGTGCAAGACAGGAAACCATGGAAGGCCATGCCCTGAGGAAGCAGGGGAGGGAGGGTGGGAGGAACGTAGTGAGGCTGGGAAATACAAGCTGCCCCCTCACTCCATGTGGAAAACAGTCCTCAGAACTTGGGGGGGCCAAGGGGGAGAGGGGAGACACCCGAGCCGGCAGAGACCGGGGAGAGGGCGTTCTAGGCCCAGGAGTGGGGAAGAGCCCGGCCTGTGCGTCCGGACCTCAGCAGGCAAGAAGAGGGCTCATGGGAAACGCGGGGAAGGACGTGGGCTGGGGCCGGACTCGGGGGCAATGAGGGGACTTTCAGATCAAGAAGTCTGCATTTTCTCTTGGCAGCAAGAGGGAGCCACTGATGGTATTTGAGGGAGGGTGCCCCGGTCAGATCTGCTTTAGGAATTTTCATATGGTACTTATGTGAGCAGAGTGACCCTTCCAATGACCCCTGACCCACCTGGACATCCGCTGCATCCCCGGGTCCGCCCCCAAGTCGCTGGCTGGGGTTTCTCTTCAAAAACTAGGGAAGGAAGAAAAAGGGAGAGAAGGGGGTGGGCATGAGCGGGGGTCAGCAGGGCAGCACTCGGGAGGATCGGAGGTCATCGGAGGTGGGAGGGAAGTGGGTGACCCCTCTCCAGCCATCCTTCTACAATCTCCCTGCCGAGCTCAGGCAGCAAAGCACTTTGTTTATAAACGAGCTCGCCATTCTCACGTGGGTGACATCCCATATTACAAATGTGGAAACTGAGGCCGGGGAGGTCCAGGCTCCGTGGCCATGGAGGCAGGAGCCGTCCCAGCTCTTCCCGACTCCCGACCAGCAGGAGATTTCCTCCCCTGTGGCCCCCAGAAAGGGAGAAGGGCCTTTTCTGAAAGGGGATGGGGGCGTCAGGATTCTGGGGGTCCTGGATTCAAATGTGGCTCCGACCCTGTGGGACTTATTTGTTGACTAAGAGGACGGTGCTCGATGACAGAGGGTTCTTTCAGCTGAATGGGCCTTAGTTCTGGAGGCCCCCTACCCAGGATCCCTTGTAACTGACTGGAGGAGGGAAAAGTGGGAGGAAGGGAGCCCTGGGGGGGAGGCCAGGGAGCACTCCCCCAAGCCTGCCGGGAGGGGGAGAGCCACAGAGCCGCACCGGGGCCCACCTTCTTGAGCAGGTCCCGAGCATCGGGCGTGAGGTAGGCGGGCAGCGCCAGCTTCGCCCTCAGGATCTTGTCGATCGTCTTCTTGCGATTCTCTGCCGTGAAGGGCGGCTGCGGGGGACGGACAGCGGTCGGACCCACCTGCCCCTGCCCTCCCTGCCTCCACCGCCCCCCTCCCCCATCCGGGGAACTTGCCATTCCTGTGAGCATGTCGTACATCAGGGATCCCAGGCTCCACCAATCCACGGCCCGGTTGTGGCCACTGCGAGTGAGGATCTCGGGCGCCCTGCGGGGAGAGATGGCCCTGGGTCCGGCTGTCTGACCCTTCCCCCGCCCTCCTTGGGACTCCGCCCCCTTTGGGCCCTCCTCCTTGGCCCCGCCCCCATTTAGGCCCCTCCCTCTTGGCCCCCACCACTCACATGTACTCTATGGTGCCGCAGAAGGTGTGAGTGACGGAGCCCTCATGGATGGACTCTTTACACAGGCCAAAGTCCGTCAGCTTGATGTGACCTGCGGAGGAGGCGGGAGGGGGTTCGGGGAGTGTCCCAGCGCCACTGGGGAGGAGAAGGGGGGGAAGGGCCAAACGGAGATGAACCTGCCCCAGGAAGCTGCCCTTCCCCTGCAGAGCCGCGCCCAGGGAAGGAAACGGAGGCCACGGGGCCAGAGGCTCTAGCCTCAGCCCCTCCGGCTCAGAGCCCGCAGCTGGCGGCGCCCTCCAAGGGCCGGCTCCCAGGAGAGGGGAAGGGACAAATCTCACCGGGGCGAGCCCGGCTCAGGGCAGAGACCCAAAAGGCTTCCCTGGCCTCAGCCCAGTCAGGCGCTCGCTGACGGGTGACCGGGAGCTGCCGCTGCCCCCCAGTCTGGCCTTCCCGCCCTTACATACATGCCCACACCTGCTACAAACACGTCCACACCTGCTACAAACACGTCCACACCTGCTACAAACACGTCCACACCTGCTACTAACACATCCACACCTGTAAGCACACAGGTCTACAAACACCCACACCTACACAGGTACATACACCCGTACATCTACTCGCATCCCTCCAAACACACACACCTTCCCCCATACACCCCCTTACAAATGCACACAGTCCATAGCCCCCCCCACCCACCCCCCCACACACACACACACACTCACACACGCACCTTGGCTGCTCAACATGATGTTTTCAGGCTTCAGGTCCCTGTAGATGATGCCCTGGGAGTGGAGGTGGCCCAGGGCCAGCGTGATCTCCCCTAAGTAGAAACTGTGGGGACAAGACGGGTGACGGGAGGGAGGGAGGGAGGCCAGCGCCCCCGCCCCCGCATGCCCAGCACCACTCACCAGGCTGTGTCCTCCATGAAGATGCCCTCCCGTTCCAGCTGCATGAAGAGCTCCCCTCCTGGAACACAAACCCGCCTCGCTGTGGGGCCCAGAGCCAATCACTCCCTCCTCTGAGCCTTAGGTTGCTCGTGTCAAAGGCCCGGGCAGCCCTTGGCCTGACCAAGAGCAGGAGGGGGATGGTGGGGATGGGGAAAGGCAGGCTCCACCCTGGTGGCCATACTGCTAGGGGCCTCTGGGATGAGCTAGAACCCTCCCACTGGAGCCTTGGAGATAAGCTAGAACCCTGCCTCTGGAGCCTCCAGGATAAGTTCAGACACTCCCACTGGGGCCTCCAGGGTGAGCTAGAACCCTACCACTGAGACATTCCAGGATGAGATAGAGCTTGCCACTGGTCTGGAAGGCATAGATCAGCTCCACGATGAAGGGGTGCCTCACGGCCTCCAGGATGCTCCGTTCAGCCCGCGTGTGGGCCGTGTCCTTAGCGTTGCGCATAATTTTTGCCTGGCGAGGTGAGGATGAGGGGCAGGAGAGATGCAGAGTCAGACCCTGTGGGAAGCTGCCTCCTCCACCCCAGCAACCAGCTGCCCCTGCTCCCCCCGGCCCGCCCCGGCACCCAGCTGCCCCAGCTGCCCCTGCTCCCCCCGGCACGCCCCGGCACGCCCCGGCACCCAGCTCCCCCAGCTGCCCCTGCTCCCCCCGGCCCGCCCCGGCACCCGGCACCCAGCTGCCCCAGCTGCCCCTGCTCCCCCTGGCCCGCCCCAGCACTTAGCTGCCCCTGCTCCCTCCGGCCCGCCCCGGCACCCAGCTGCCCCAGCTGCCCCTGCTCCCCCCGGCCCGCCCCGGCACCCAGCTGCCCCAACTCCTGGGGACGACACTCACTTTCCTCAACACCTTCATGGCGAATATCTTCCCCATGTTGGTGCCTTGTGTCTTCCGGACCTGGAATACCTGGAAAAGCAGGTAGGGTGGCTGTCAGGAAGCCTAGCTTCCTGGTTCTGTAGCACAGGGCAGCGCCCATGGAAAAAGACCCAGGCGGCCAGTCCCGGAAGGCACCGAGGTCAGCGGGGCCCAGGCTGCCTTTGGGAGGGGCCCCACCCTCCAGGAGATACACCTTCCCGGGGGAGACCTCCATACCTTGCCATAGCCCCCTTTGCCCAGGACTCGGAGGAGCTCAAAAGAGTGGGGGCCGATGTGCTCGGATCCAGGGTTCACACAGGTCTCTGACAATTCCACCTCTTCATAGTGCCCCATGGGCCTGTGGGCATACTGTCAGTGGAACGAAACCTCCCCCGGGGTAACCCAGGAGAGCCCCACCCCCTCCCTTTGCTTCCCCAGTCCAGGCTCTGTCTCCGACCTACTCACTCCAAACAAGCAGCCGTCCTCAAATCCGGGTCCAAATCCTGGGAGAGAAAGTGAAGGTCAGTGCCCTGGCTCCGACGGTCACCCCTGACCCCGGACCCCCACACCAGGGCCCCAAGCCTGAGAGCAAGGCGATAGCAAGGTGGTGACTGAGAAGCAGCATGGCATCATGGGTAGGACTGAGAAGCAGCGTAGCATCATGGGTAGCCCACCAGACTCCAGACACTCAAATCCAACTCCAGACACTTAACCAGATGTATGACTCCGGGCAAGTCTTTCTGCCTCGGTTTCCTCATTAGAAAAATGGGATGACTGAACTTAAGGACTTCTTCCTTTGAGCTCCCATAATCTGGTCAGAGAGTTCAGAGGGATCCAAGCCCAACCAGGGACTGGAATAAGGGAGACCACCCACGACACGAGGCAAGCGAGGTAGGGAGAGGCAGGAGGGGAGAGGGAAGCCGGGGAGGCGAGATACCTAAGGAAGGGAGAGCTACAGACAAGGCCAGAGGAGGGGACAGGGGAGCATCTGGGGAACAGCAGAGGAACCCCAGAGTCCTGAGCGGGGGTGAAGGAAGCCATACAGACAAGCAGGGGGCTAGCAAAGGTGCTCGATGAAAGCGGGGCGCTCCACTGGAGAGAACCTGGGGGGAGCTGGAAGAAGGGGGGCCCTGATTCGCAGCCCCAAGGATGCGGGAGAGATCAGGGGCTGGGGGTCTGGAACCACAGAATACTGGGACTGAAGGAAAGCTCAGATCAGATAAAGCAGGATGTCAGACAGCGGGGAGAGGACAGTGAGTGTCTGAGCAGTCCCCCAGCATGTGAGGGGCAGAGCTCCGAATTTAGCCGGTCCCCGTCGGAGCAAAGGGAGCTCCCCAAGAACGATGAGGACCAGGCCAGGCCCAGGATGGAGAGCACAGAGTATGGAAGGAGGGGGAGGGGCTCTCAGAACAGGAGTAGCAAAGGAAGGAGGAACTTTAGAGCTTAGAACATAGGGTCAGAATAGGGGGAACCTCAGAACCCAGGAGTGTCAGGACAGAGATTAAGGAGAAACTTCAGAACTTAGAACTGACAGTGTTAAAGCAGAGCCCTGAGACCAGGGAGGAACTTTAGAACTTGGAACTTAAATGTCAGAGTAGGGGGAGCCTCAGAACCCAGGAGTGTCAGGACAGAGCCCTGAGATCGGGGAGGAACTTTAGAGCTTAGATGTAGTGTCAGAGCAGGGAGAACCGCAGAACTCGGGAGTGTCAGGACAGATCAAGGAGAAACTTCGGAACTTAGAACGGACAGAGTTAAAGCAGAGCCCCGAGAACGCGGAGGGTCCCAGGAGGGAGACCCCGGCATGCGGACGCTGACAGCAGCCTCCGCTCCCTCCCTCCGGGGCGGGGCCTCTCCAGTCCAGCGCCCTCGCTTCTCGGACGGGTAAACTGAGGCCCGGAGAGGAGCGGGCCGCGCCTTACCGCAGGGCTGAGCTCCGGCTCGCCGTCGCCCTCGCTGCCTTCTTCGGTCTCCAGGTCAATATCGAACAACGCCGCCATGGCGGCCCGGGCGCCGGCGCCCCGCGTCCCCCCGCCCGCTGGGCCGGCCGAGCGCGTGCGCCTCTGCGTGAGGGCGTCACGATCACCCCGAACCGGCCCGGCTCCGTCGCCTCCCACCGCCTACACGGCCCGGAAGGGAGGTGGCGTCCTTCCTGGGGCTTGTGGGAGTTCGAGTTCGGCCCGGCCCCGGGGGCTGGGCGGGGGCGCGCTCTCGGTCCCCTCCCCTGCTCGATCGCGTCAGTCCCGAACCTTGGCGTCCCCGGCGCCCGCTCGGCGCAGTCGGCTCGGCCTCGGTCCTGTGGCTCGGCTCGGTCCCGCGGCTCGGCCCGCTCACTTCCGCTTGGTCCGCCTCCGGCTCGGATCTGCTGCGCTCACTGGCGCGGGCCGGGGGGAGGGCCCGGACACACTTCCCGGCCGGAGGTTTCACCCGAGCGGGGCCCGCGTCTCCCGGCAGTGGGTGGGGGCCCGCCGGGCGTCCGCCGCCCCAGGACAAAAGGCAGCTCCGTGGCCGCCGCTCCGGGCGGGGCTGGGCTGGGGGGGGCGGGGAGCCCTAATCCCATCAATCACTCACTCACTCACTCAAGCCCCGCGGAGGTCCTTACGCCCCCTCCTGAGCCCCAGTAAGGCCCCTTCGGGCCCGGGCTAGGGGCAGGACGCTCGGCCTCCGCCTCCCCTTTCGCAGCTGGGACTGAAGAGGAAGTTTCCAATTACGAAATGGGGGCAGGTCCGGCTGGTTCCTCGGGTCATCGCTGGGAGCCACCGCGGTGGCAGCGGGAGGGAGTGCCACCCCACGCTAATTACCGCGGAGGCTGCGGGACTGGAAGGAGAGCGAGGAGGAGGGAGGCAGCGGGAGGAAGGGGGAGCGGGGCGTGCCTCGATGGCTCCCCCTGATTCTGCAGCAGTATCCTCCGGGACGCTGCAGTTTAGGAAGTCTGCTCCTGTGGGGAGGCCTTTGCCAGCCGTTGCCCCCTTATCCTGGCCGCGTCCGGGAAGGGAGGGGATGGCGGAGCAGAGCAGGACCCAGAACAGCACCCGGGTAGCGAGAGTGGTTGTTCCAGCCTGTGATGCCATCGAGGCTTTTCCGGCCAGAGCCGGGGGTCCTTTGCCATCTCCTTTCACAGATCAGGAAACTGAGGCAAATGATGGCGAGTGACTTGCCCCAAGCCCCAACAGCTAGTGAGTGTCAGAGGCTGGATTTGAATCCATATCTTCCTGACTGCAGGCCCGGCACTTCATCCCCTGAGTTCTAGGGATACACATCCAAGAGCAGAGCCAGTCTTTGCCCTCGACTGGCTTATAGTCCGACAGGAACCACGGTCTACGGTCCGACAGGGGCCACAGCCTATGGTCCAGCAGTAGGAGGGGAGACAGTTTCATGGTGGTCTGGGGCCCTTTGGTTTGAAGTTAGGAAAATGAGAAGGGGGCCTCTCTTGTGGAGAGAAGAGGGCTAGAGAAAAAAAGGCAAACGAAGGCGGGCAGTGGTGAGTCACAGAAGGCGCTATGCAGCAACTCAGGGGAGCAGTGGCCTGAAAGGGCGGAGGGGGAAACAGGCCGCTCCCCTCCCCTGCCCTCTCAGCTAGGAGCCCTGCCTCCCGGCTTCCCGGCACAAATGGAGGCCAGCCCTCACCGGCTCCTGCTGCGCATCTACCTGGGCCGCCAACTAACCCTGCCCGCTCGGTGGATCCCTTCCTCTTATCCTCCACTCCACCAGATGGCCCGGCTCTGTCACACAGGACCTCTCCTTGACCACTGGCTCCTTCCCTGCTGCCCACAAACGTGCCCGCAGCTTCCCTCCCTTCAAGAAGCCTGCAATCGATCCCCTCGGCCCCCGTAACTGCTATCCCAGCCCCCTTCTGAACTCTGGGGCTAGACTCCATCCTCAGGAGGCGCCTCCACTTTTTCTCCTTTGCTTTTTTTGTGCCTCCCCCCCTCCCACATTCCCTATCAATCCACCAGAACTCCGAAGTTACAAATGTCTCTTAAATTGCCCAAGCTCGTGACCTGAACTGTTCCAGTGCTCATCCTCTCTGACCTCTCTACAGCCTCTGACCTCACTGAGCAAACCCTTTTCTTTGATCTTCCCAGACAGGCCTTCCTCCTCCCCAGGATCCTCTTCCACATTGTGCCCTCTAACCTCAGACATCCCTCAGGGCTCTGACCTGGGTTCCCTTCTCCCCTCTCTCTAGACTGTTTCACTTGGTGATCTTATCAGCTACCACGGATTTAATTATCATCTCTATGCTGATGATTCTCAAATCTCCCTCTCCTGCCCCCATCTGTCTAGAGAACTCCCATCTCCCATTTCCCAACTGCCTTTGGGGCATCTCGACCTGGAGGGCCAAACCCAACGTGTCCAGAACAGAGCATAGCATCTTTGCCCTAGCCCCTTCCCTGCCCCCCTTGCTTTTCTAATTTAGTCAAGGGCACTACAGTCCCCTAGGCTGGTCACGTACTCCCTCTTCTTCTCTAAGATGACCTTCACCTCCCCCTGGACTATTATGGTAACTGGGGGGGGGGGGGGAGAGAGTCTCCTCCCCACTCCAATCCATCTTCTATTCAGCCACTGAAGTAATTTTCCTAAAGTGCAGATCAGATCATATCACCTTACTCTCCTGAACCCTGCTCCCACTCAGTAAACTCCAGTGGCTCCCTATCACTGTCAGGGTCAAATCCAAAATCCTGTCTGGTATTCAGAATCCTTTATTATTGGTCCCACCTACCTGTCTAGCCTTCTCACACTTCACTCTACAACACATGCTCTTTGATCTATTGACAGCCCATTCCCAGCTATTTCACAGTCAAGCCCCTCCTTCTCCCAGCTCGGGAATTTTCCCTGGCTCTCTTCCATGCCCGGAATGCTCTCCCTTTTCCTTTCCTCCTCCCTAGCTTCCTTGGCTTTCCTCGGGGCCCATATTCTACAGGAAGCCTTTCCCATCGCCTCTTGATTGTAATGTCTTCTCTCTTGCATCCTAGCCCATTTATCTCGTTACATTGCTCCTTTTTTTTTTTTTTTTTTTTTTTTTTTTTTTTTTTTTTTTTTTTTTTTTTTTACATTGCTCCTTTTTATACAAGATTGTTTTCTTGTAGTCTCTCCCGTTAGACTGAGCTTTTTGAGGGCAGGGGCTGTCCTTTGCCTCAGTATCCCCAGGCACACGGTGTTGGTGCTTTGTAGAGGCCCAGAACTCTGGAGAAGAATACGTGAAACCAGGCGTTAACTCAGAGGAACTGATGAGACAATTAAGTACTTAAGACAGCATGGTGACATCATGGTTCTCCAAGTTCCACAAGTCATTGTAATAACATATATGAGAAGTGGGACAGGAAGCAGGCTGCTGGAGGAGATTGGGTCAGACTGCGACAGACACAGGCTGGGAAGGGACCAGAAAGACTTTGGA
Source organism: Sarcophilus harrisii (assembly GCF_902635505.1). Classification (NCBI taxonomy): domain Eukaryota; kingdom Metazoa; phylum Chordata; class Mammalia; order Dasyuromorphia; family Dasyuridae; genus Sarcophilus; species Sarcophilus harrisii. Next base: position 240,301,582 of record NC_045431.1, read on the forward strand.
CTCGAGTCCTGTTGATCCTCGTGGTCCATGATGCTGAGACCTTCCGGAGGCCCCCCAGAAACCAGCCCGGACAGCGCAGTGCTTAGTAAATGTTTCTGGACTCTTGACACAGAGCTGAGAGCCTTAAGTACCTTCTAAGGTTTACTAAGATGTATTTTGGCCCCAGCTTAGAGACAGCAGGTACCATGGGACGACATTGCTTGCCAACTCCTAGCGGGCCTCGGAGCATCTCCTTGGGCCACCAGGTGGCACTCATCTTCCCAGCCCGGTTATCTTCCACTGAGCATGTGCAGGTAACTTGCAGCCCTCTCTTGATCTTCCCTCCTATTGGTCTTCAGGGTCTGGGTAAGTAATCACTTCAACAATGACTCATATGCTCTCTTGGCTCATGCTCCGACCCATTTCCTGAACATCCCTCTTGCAGCATTCGCTCACTTTGGAAGCCAAGAAGGGCTGGGTTCAGATTCTGTCATAAACTGATGAGCCTCAGTTTCCTCTTCTTGCAAATAAGGGGCTGAGACTCCATGATCTAGGGAAGCAAAGTACACTCAGCATCCCAGTGGCAGGAATATCCGGCAGGTAAACTCTGAGCAACACCTGTCCCCTTCTGGCCTCTTGGGTCTTGTAGGGAGTGGGGGCCAGATGCAGCCAAAGACTTTTGCAGAGAACGGCTGGTGTGGCTCTTGGACCCCCCCCCCCCAATCACCACAATGGTCTCATCCCATTCCCCTCTGCAGGTGCTGCCTCCCTTCCTTACTGGAGCTCAAGGAGAACCAACCAATCTCTTGCCCTTATTCGGGACCCTGGGATCCCACCATGCTCCCGTCCCCCTGCCCAGGCCCTGCAGTCAGAAAAAAACATACTTCAAAAAGCAAGGCCAGCAGGGGTCAGCGCCATAAGGCTTTGTGCTTTTTAAAACTAGCCGGCTTTGATTGATTGATCGATGGTTGATTGATGATTGATCCCTTTTGTTTTTACATTGATCAGATTTCTCCCCTCAGTCCCTCTTCACCCCCAGTGAGCCATCCCTTATAACTTTTTTTAGAGAGGAAGAAGAGGGAAAAAATGGCAAAACTGATCAACATAGAGAAAAAAATAAAAAGAATAGATGGCAGCTAGGAGAGCATCTGCCCTGAAGTTAAGAGGACCTGAGTTCAAATCCAACCTCAGACACTTAACACTTCCTAGCTGTGTGACCCTGGGCAAGTCACTTAACCCCAACTGCCTCAGCAAAAAAAAAAAAAAAAAAAAAAAGAAGAAGGAAGGAAGGAAGACAGAAAGAAAGAGAGAAAGAGAAAGAAAGATCATATGCAATATTCCACATGCAGGGAGAAAAGGAGTGGGGGGAGGTATCTCTTCCTAGCTCTTCTTTGAGACAAAGCTCCTGCCTCATATTGGTTTCAGTTGCTTTTCTGGTTGTTCTTTTATTTCTGCCTCATCATTAGGGTGTCTGTTTTCCAGCCACTTCCTTCTGTACCCTTGCATGTAACTCTTCCCTTGCTTCTCTGTTTCCATCCGTTGTTTATTGTCTCTTACCCGGCAACACTGTTACGTTGTGGGCCAGACTGGCTCGGCTGTTTACAAAGCCAGGGTGCGGCAACTTTGTTTCCAGGTCTCTGCCACCGCCAAAAGTCCCGCTATAAATATTTGGTATCTAAGGAGCCCTTCTTTCTGTTAATGACTTCCTGGGGGATGTTATGTATCTTTTACTAAGTCTCACCAGGGATGGCAACGGAGCGTGAGCCAATAGGTACATGAAACGGCCCCGCTGGGGGCTTTCTCTCGTTCGCTTCCATCTTCCAAGATCCCGGGAAATGCCGGCTCTGGAAGGCAGGGACGGCACCTCTGAAAGTTGGGCCCAGAACTTCTCTCTCCGACTCTGCGGAGCCTGATTCTGTCTTAACTCTTTCTCCAGGATCTCCCTCTTTGGCTCATTGTCTCCATGGTTCCTCTGAACATCTCAGAATATGGCTCCTTAATATCTTAAGTCTCCATAGATACAGGTCAAAGGGCCCGGCTCCTGGGCAAGGACCCGCCCCACCAAAAATACATACGACTGCTCAGTGTCCAGGGTGCACAGTGGCCCAAACCAATCCAGAGAATTCTCCTTTTCTCCTTCTCTCAAGGATCTACAGTCTTCCATAAAACCATCCTGGGATTACACTTATACACGCATACACACACAAACACACATGTGTGTAAACACATATACGCACAAACACACTTACACACACGTACATACAAAAACACACTTACACACACACATTTACACACACACACACCTTTGAAGAAAAATAAAAAATATATATGGAGCTGTTAAACAGTGATAACTCCCAGGCCACAATGAATAAATAGTCAAAGAATCTTAAGAAATTGGCGAAAGGAAGCCACAAATGATCAACAGTCGTGTTTAAATGATCAGCTACATTAAAAACCAGAAAGGAAAATTCATCTCACTTTGACGGAACAGTCTTTTGTAGCCTCGGTCCCGGATTGGGCCTTGTGTCAAAGTGAGACCAAAGAAGGAGCTTCAAAAGGCCCGCTTCCCGCTTGCCTTGAGAGCCTTCTCTAGTCATCCTGATCTCTATCTTGCCACTGGTGACCTTGCCAGCCCTCCCTCCCTTCTTCCCTCCCTGCCTTAAATCCAATTCCCTTGCATGTCACCGCTTCCCTGATTTCCCTGCAGAGACCGAGAACAAACAGTGTCCTTGTACCCACTAAATAATAAGAACTCGGTGCTGATAAGCTTGCAAAGGAATTGTTACAGGAATTTCTCCTCTAGAACACAAATAGAAAGGGGGGAAGAGAGGAGAAACGAAATTGCCCTTAATTATCCCTGCCTGCTGCACAGTGACTTAGTTTCCAAATGTCCTGTTATCGGTGTGTCATTGTATTTTATTGACATTGTGAAATATTTCCCAATTGTGTTTTAAACAGGCCCTCTGGAGGACTGGGAGCCCCACCCAGGGCGCTGCCTGAATCCCGGGGACTAAAGGCAAGGGGCTTCATGGCCAGGGTAGAGGTCAAATCTGGCCTCAGACACTTACTGTGAGACCCTGGACAAATCACTTCACCCTATTTGCCTCAGTTTCCTTTTCTGTAAAACGAGCCGCGGAAGGAAATGTCCAACCATTCCAGTATCTTTGCCAAGAAAACCCCAAATGGAGTAAGAAGGGAGAGACCTGAGGCAGAAGGACCAATTAGGAGGCTGTGGCTGGAGTCCAAGCCAAGGGTGAGAGCTTAAGTTAAATCCTGGGTGTGACTGTAACACGATGGGCCTCCCAGATTAAGTTCTCGGCCTCTAATCTGATCTTTATGGTTCAGTCGCCCCGGGCTTCGGAACATTGTCTGGCCACCCTATGCATGGAGCCATCTAGGCGCCTCCTAATCTCTCACCCGGCGGCTAACGCAAAATCTGACCTCCCGCCTCCCTTCGCCTTCTCTACACTGGGAGGGCTGAAGGGTCGCCTACCAATCTCTTCCAGCTGTATCCCCTCCAGGGAGAGAGCCCGGACTCCTCCAGCTCACTCCCCTCTGCGTCTGCTGCTCTACCTACTTTGTGCAAGAACAAGAGACTGCCCTCCCCCTCCCTCTCTCCTGCCCCCCCTCCCGGCATGCCCAGCGTAGCCTCCCACTCTCAACCTTTCTTGCCTCCTCCAATTATCCTGCAAACCCCTTAAAAGCTGCTACTTTCTTCTTTCGTTGCATCCCCACGGTTTAGCACCAGGGAGCAAAGTAGGCGCTTAATAAGTGCTTGTTGACAATGAGCCGATGCAGGCCGATTCCAATGGTCTTGTGATGGAGAGAGCCCTGGGCATGCAGAGCCAGGAGCGTGGGGACCGAGTGCGGATCACAACAGAGTATTTTCACCTTTGTTGTTGTTGTTGTTTGCTTATTTTGTTTCTCTTTTTTTTCCCTCTTAATCTAATCTTTCTGTGCGGCCCGATAACTGTAGGAACATATTTAATCCAATCGGATTACTTGCTGTCCAGGAGAGGGGACAGATGGGGGGGGGGGGAGGGAGGAAAATCCGGCACGCGAGGTTTTGCCAGGGGGAACGTTGAGAACTACCTTTGCACGTGTTTTGAAAAAATAAAAAGGCTGTTATTAAAAATATAAAAAACGATAAAAGCCATTTCCCTGCAAAAATGCAGAAAATCCATCTTGGCTGGCTCCAGCTCCTCGGAGCACCAGCCTCGGGTCCCCCGCCCCCTCCCAGGGAACGCGTCCCGTCACTCGGCCACTGCCCCAGTCCAGCCTTCCCTTCCCCACTCCTCCCCGCCCCGGAAGAAGAAAGTGTCCTGGGGCTGGACAGAGCGCTCTGGAGACGGTGAGAATCCGGCCGAGACTCCGGAGACCTTCACAGAGACTTTATTTACCAGGCGCTCTTCGAGCGAAGTAGCGAGAGAATTAAAAAACAATAATAAAATAAACCCCGAGCTGTTGGCGCAGGCGCAGTGGTCCTCCCGGGCCCTGGCCCTCTAGGGCTCCCTTGACATCTTCTCTGCTGGGAGCGTTGCCAAGGAAGGGGTGACGTCATGGAGACTTGCATCCAGCGGAGGCGGTGGCTTAAAGGGCCGCCTCCAACTTTTCTGCAAACCTAGGTCTAGAGCGGAGGGCAGCAAGCAAGGGCCTCCAGAGGGACTGGGACCGTGATGAGCCCCTGGGGACACTCCGGGAAAGGGAACAGGGCAGCCTGGTTAGAGCCCTGCGCTAGGAGACCCAGCCACGTCCCTAGTTAGCTTTGCCCTGGCCTCTGGTCCTCAGTTTCCCCATCTGCAAAATAGGAGAGTTGGATAAGATGCTGTGGTAGGTCGATCCGTAAACTAAGACCCTGGGCTAGCCCTTTCCCTCTGAGCCTCGTAGTAAAGGAAGGGACTAGCCTGGGCCCTGTTTCCAGCCTAGAACTTTGGGCTCTCTGAGAAGAGAAGCAGGTTGCTTCGGTAGGGTCTCTGCAGCCATAAGAGGGTTTTTAGCGGGGAAGGGGTCCTCGGACCTGAGATGGCCCCAGTGGGCAGCCAGGTCATTAACCCTGGGCTTGAAGATAAGACTTTTTAAAAACAAAGATGAAAGGTCTTGACCCACCAGGCAGAGGCCGTGGATTTCTAGGATGGCCAAAGCAGGAGGGGCTGAAGCCTTGGTAGGGGGAGAAGGAAGGAACCCCGGGTTCCTGAGCGGGGGCGGGGGTGTTAATCGCTGACAATCCCTCTCCTCCCAGAGCCCTCTCTGTGATAGAGACACGTCTCTGCCAGAGTCCCCATGATTCCCGGCAGCACCTCCCAAGGCCCAAGAATTGTAGCGGGGAAGACTGGATCGTTGCTGCTTTGGAGAATGGGAAGGAGGGGCGGAGTGGGCCGCTGGGGTGGGGGGGCGAGGCCCCGGGAAGACCCGGGGAGGAGGGATGGGATGGTGGGACAGTGGGTGAGGGGGTGGCCGGGCCCAGCGGCCGCCGAGAGAGGGTCTGGATTCAAGGCCCGGCTTCCAGCCCCCCGGTCTCATCCCCTGACAGGGAACTAGGAGGGGCGGGGGATGGATCTGTCAATCCCCTCGCCAGCTTTCGTCTCACGGGCTCGGGCTTGGCCAGAGCCACGAACCGACGCGCTCCGGCCACAGCTCCCGCCCCGTTCTCCATCTCAGCCCCTCCGGCTTCCCACCCCCTCGCTATCTTCTCTGGGAAGCTCCCGGACGGATTCTGCGGAGGCCCCGCCCCTTCCCAGCCGTCGCCCCGCCCCTTCCCGGCCGACACCGCCTCTCAGCAGAGCCCCGCCTCCCGCCCGGGGCTGACGGACACCCCGGGGCCCCACCCCCTTCTCTTCCCTCCCCACCAAGGATGGCCTTGCCCTAGGGCCCCGCCCCCCGCCCCCACTGCTATTTGAAGTGGGACAGGAAATGGGCCACGGGGTAGTTCGGGGAGTCGATGCCCAGCCCCTGGCACAGGCCCAGCAGGCGCTGGCGGGCCTCGGCCGGGCTGCTGCCGGCGCAGGCCACGCTGCAGTAGGGCTCCTCGTACTCCCCGGGGACCAGCTCCTCCTCCAGCAGGTTGAGGCGGATGAGGCCGCGCTCGTGCAGCGCCTGCAGCGCCTCGCGGCTGGCCGTGGAGCTCAGCGCCCGCAGGTGCTGGGACACCACGCACATGACGCCCACCAGGCAGGCCCGCGGCCTGGGCCGCGCGGGCAGCGCGGGCGGGATGCCGCAGGCCACCATGGCGGCCGCCAGCAGCAGGTCCACCCCGTACAGCTCCTGGATCCAGTCCCGCAGGTAGAAGCCGCCCATGCGGGGGTTGATCTCGATGAGCCGGGGCCCCGCCGCGGTCAGCTTCATCTCCACGTTGAAGACGCCGTCCAGCAGGCCGCAGCCCAGGCAGCACTGGTAGGCCGCCTGGATCAGCTGGGCCTCCCGCTCCGGGGCCAGCCCCGTGGGCATGCAGGCCGCCGTCTCCGTGAAGCCCGGGAGGCGCGTGGGGCCGTTGTCCGAGACGAAGGCCCCCAGCAGCCTCCCGGAGAACAGCACGAGGTCCACGTCGTGCTCCGTGCCCGCCACGAACTCCATCAGCAGCATGGCGTTGCCCCAGCCCAGCCCGATGCCCGGGTGGTCGGCCTCCCCCTGCAGGTCCCGGGAGATCTTGGCGAAGTGGGCCCGGCACTGGGAGGCGTCCTCCACCAGGCGCACCCCCACGGCCCCCGCCCCGAACTCCAGCTTCATGACGCCGGGAAGGGGCACCACGCACGCCGCTCGCTCCACGTCTTCCGGGCCCTCCAGCGGGCAGCAGGGCACGGCGTAGACGGAGGGGGCGGGCCAGCGCGGGCTGCGGCAGCGCAGCAGGTGAGACTGCGTCCGGCTCTTCTGCTTCGCCAGGCTCATGGCCGCCGGGGGGCAGCCGCGCAGGCCCAGCTCCTCGCACAGCAGGGCTGTCAGCACCAGGCAGTCGTCCCAGTAGGAGAGGCAGCCGTCCAGCTGCAGGCCCCGGGCCCGAACCAGCTCCGCCAGGTGCCGCGCGTTCTCCTCGTCCCGCCGGTGCTCCGTCACGTCAAAGTGGATGAAGGTCTGCACCAGCTGAGAGGCAAAGTGATTGGGGTCCGACTCCACCAGGTGTAGCTGTGAGGAGACAGGATGGAGAGTGAGAGGTGTCCCCGGCAGCCCCGCACCCCCACGGGGCAGGGGCCTCGGCTGGAATCCGCTCCTCCCGCTGCAGCTCATAGAGCCCCCTGGGGTCAGGAAGACCTGAGCTTAAGACCCTGGCCATCACTGAAACTCTGCCTTGGTTTCCTCATCTGTAAAATGGGGGCAACAGCACCTATATCCCCGGGTTATGGTGAGGATCAGATGAGATATTCGTAAAGCACTCGGCACAGTGCCTGGCACATAGTAGACACTTAATAAACGCTTGTTTCCTTCCTCTCGTCCTTCCTGGAAGCCATAACGCACAAGGATTGTTTGGAAGAGTTGGGCATATGAAGGATGAAGAAGAGCAGGCCGGGTGGGTCAGGAGGAAGGGCTGCTGGCTTGGGGTATTTGAAAGATCAGTCATGGCCACAGTGGGGTAGACTTGCCCAGCTGATCCTGGGAGAACGGAACCGGGGGCTACTGGGAGGTGCCCAAGTGGGGGGGTAGGGGAGGGGGCTGCTGCAGGAAGTTCCCCGGCTCTGGAGGTGGGCCAGCGGGACTGGAGGAGCCTCGGGGCGTTCTGCCTCGGTTGGCCCCGGATGCCTTTGAGGCTGCTCCCTCGGAACCCTGGGATTCTAGCCTAGTCCTCGAAGGCCGCGCTACGTCCCTCTTCCAGCAGCGGGTGGAAGCTGCTTCTGCACGGTGCTTGGGCACACAGTGCCCCCCCCCCCCACAGGGAGCCTGTGCCCCTGAGCTGAGCCCAGGGGTCGGGAGCTGCCCCACTCGTTAGCACAGGGGAGACCCCCTTCTGGCCGCCCGCTGTGCCCACCTCCTGCGAGAAGGCCAGTTCGGAGGAATGACCGGGGAAGAACGGGGAGCCCCTAGCGCCCTGCAAACCCGGGCGGTCTGGCCGGCAAACTGAACGGAACCGCCGGGGGGACAGTTCCTTCTCTCAAGTCCCGCCCACGCCGGAGAAGCCACGCCCCTTCCCGGGGTCCCGCCCATGCCGGAGAAGCCACGCCCCTGCCCCCGAGCTCCCTTCCCCGCCTGTTGTCTGGCCTGCGGACCCCGGACGCGGACCCCCAGGTCTAGCCTCTGTCCACGAGGGCTGCACTGAGGAGACCCTGGCTCTGACCACGCCCCCACGCTCAGGCCTTCCCTCATTGGCTCGGCCCCGCGTGGCCCCGCCCCCTCACGGTGGGCCCCGCCCCCTCACCTTGAGCCCGTAGTCGCGGGCCGCCTCCCACACGAACTTCTTTTTTTTTTTTTTTTTTTTTTTTTTTTTTTTTTTTTTTTTTTTTTTTTAATAGCCTTTTATTTACAGGATATATACATGGGTAACTTTACAGCATTAACAATTGCCAAACCTCTTGTTCCAATTTTTCACCTCTTACCCCCCACCCCCTCCCTAAATGGCAGGATGACAGTAGATGTTAAATATATTAAAATATAACTTAGATACACAATAAGTATACATGACCAAAACATTATTTTGCTGTACAAAAGATCAGACTCTGATTATTGTACAATTAGCTTGTGAAGAAAATCAAAGATGCAGGTGTGCATAAATATAGGGACTGGGAATTCAATGTAATGGTTTTTAGTCATCTCCCAGAGTTCTTTTCTGGGTATAGCTAGTTCAGTTCATTACTGCTCCATTAGAAATGATTTGGTTGATCTCGTTGCTGAGGATGGCCTGATCCATCAGGACTGGTCATCATCTAGTATTGTTGTTAAGTATATAATGATCTCCTGGTCCTGCTCATTTCACTTAGCATCAGTTGTTAAGTCTCTCAGGCCTTTCTGAAATCATCCTGTTGGTCATTTCTTACAGAACAGTAATATTCCATAATTTTCTATACCACAATTTATTCAGCCATTCTCAACTGATGGACATCCATTTCAGTTTCCAGTTTCTAACCACTACAAAAGGGCTGCCACAAACATTAGTGCACATACAGGTCCCTTTCCCTTCTTTATAATCTCTTTGGGATATAATCCAGTAGTAACACTGCTGGATCAAAGGATATCACAGTTTGATAACTTTTTGAGCATAGTTCAAACTACTCTCCAAAATGGTTGGATTGTTCACAACTCCACCAACAATGAATCAATGTCCCAGTTTTCCCCATCCCCTCCAACAATCATCATTATTTTTCCTGTCATCTTAGCCAATCTGACAGGTGTGTGTGGTATCTTAGAGTTGTCTTAATTTGCATTTCTCTGATTAATAATGACTTGGAGCATCTTTTCATATGACTAGAAATAGTTTCATTCTTCATCTGAAATTGTCTGTTCATATCCTTTGACCATTTTCAATTGGAGAATGCGATTTTTTAATTAGGTTAATTCTCTATATATTTTGGAAATGGGCCTTTATCAGAACCTTTGACTGTAAAATATTTTTCCCAGTTTATTGCTTCCCTTCTAATCTTGTCTGCATTAGTTTGTTTGTACAAAAACTTTTCAGTTTGGTATAATCAAAATTTTCTATTTTGTGATCAGTAATGGTCTCTAGTTCTGCTTTGGTCATAAAGACCTTCCCCTTCCACAGGTCTGGAGGTAAATTATCCTATGTTCCTCTAATTTATTAATAATTTCATTCTTTATGCCCCGGCGCCCACCACCAGCAGGTGCTTGCCCTCCATGAGGTGGCGCGCCGAGCGCCGGAGCATGGTCTCCACCAGGGGCCCCGCGGCCGCCCACTGGGCACGCAGGCCCCGCCGGCTCCACTGGCCCTCGAGGAGCCCGCAGGCCTCCAGGCACAGGCAGCTGTTGAGCTCCAGGAGCACGGGGCTCAGGGCGCCTCCCGGACCCACGGGGGTCAGCGCCAGGTCCACACCTTCGGGGGCCAGAAGGAGCCGGGTCAGCGGGGCGGGGCCGCCCTGGGTCTCCCCCAGATGGCTCCCGGAGCAGCCCGATGTGGGCGCCGAGCCCCGGGACGCCTCCAGCCGAGCCCTGAGGGCCTCAGATCTTTTGGGAGTCCCGGGCCTAGACGTCACCCGAAGTGGTCGGGAGTCGAATGTGGGCGGAGAGGGCGCCGATTCCTGGGCCTGGGGCGACCCCCGGAGCCCGGGATCTGCCGCCCCCTGAGGCTGGAGGGATCTCAATGCCCCTCCGGGGCGCATACCTGGAGGCACAGAGGGTCGTCCCTCCCCCGCCCCAGCCTGGGCGTCCCAGGTGCCCGTTTGGGGGCCCGCAGACCCCACTTAGCCCCTCCCCAAAGTGCACGCGGAGATCCTGCCCCCCCCCCCCCAACCACCTGCCCCGCAGGCTCTCCCTGAAGGAGGCGGCCCCGGACCCGGGGTTAGGGGAACGGAGGTGGGTCAGACATCGCCGTTTCCCCCAAACTCCGCGAGCCGTCGGGGGCGCTAAAGGCCCGGGACTCACCCAGCACGTCGGTCTGCGCCTGGCGGCCGCCCCGCTGCTCAGGACTCAGGGACGCCTCGAAGTCCAGCACGGCTCCGAGCGCAGCTTCGGCCGCCTCCCGCACGCGGCCCCGCAGCGCTTCCACCGCGGCCGGCTCGCTGAGGCCGCAGGCCGCCAGGGCGGTCTCCAGGCTCTGTGTCAGGGCCACCTGGTGCCGCAGGGGCTGCTCGGGCCGGCCTACGCTGCACACCACCTGGGTGCCAGGCAGGCGGCGTCAGCCCCAGAGGGCCCCGGCCGCCGTCTCTCAGTGCCCACTGGCAGCCCGGGAGCCAGAGCTCCACGGGGACCAGAGGCTGGCCTATGGCCCCTCCCTCAATCTTGTCTCCATTCCTGCCCTCCGAAACGGCTCCCCATTGCCCAGGCGTTCAAGGCCCGTGCGTCTGGTCCCCGGCTCCCACCCTAAAAGTGAGATCTGCGGCCACACCGGCCTCACTCTGTCCCTGACTCGGAGCAGCTCGCCTGCCCTGTTTCCCACTGACAAAATGAGGAAATGGGCCCCCAGGCCTTTCTGTCCCAACCTGCAGTCCCTGCCTGACCCTCTCCTCCAGCCCAGCTCCACCGTGGGGCTCTGCCCGTTCTCCTTGGCCCTCCTCCCATCAGGAGCCCTAACCCTGCAGCCCACACCCAGACTCACAAAGTTAGGGCCCAAAGGGGCCCCAGCAGCCTTCCGAGCCGATTTCCTTGTTTACAGACAGGGAGACCGAGGCAGAGGCCTCTTGTCACAGGAGTAGTAGCAGAGATAAAGCTAGGGCCTCTGGACAGAGGGTTCAAATCCTGCCTTGAAGCTTCCTCTTGTCCTCCCCCCAATCCCTCAGCCGCCCTGGGTGAGCCTGCTTAGACCCGGGGGTTCTCCTCTGGGCAGCAGTGGGCAAGCAGCCCTAGGGTGCTCCTCGGGTGCTCTGAGAGGCTGGAGAATCTCGGGGTCCTTTGGTAGCCCATGAGGGGTTCCCTTTCTTACCTGACTCATGAGAGGCCGATCGCCCTGCGTTCTGCACACGACGGCACAGGCCCGGATGGCCAGCTCTGGCAGAAACAAGAGGGATCCTTAATAACGTGGCTGCTGCAAAGCCCGGACAGACCTGCCCTGGACAGACTTGGCCGGATTCCCCAGACAGACCAGGCAGACGCCCTGGACAGACCTGCCGGATGCCCCGGACAGACCTGCCCCAGACAGACCTGGCTGGATGCCCCAGACAGACCTGCCAGACACCCTGGACAGACTTGGCTGGATGCCCCGGACAGACCTGCCCGATTCCCTAGAAAGATCTGCCCCGGACAGACCAGCCAGATGCCCACAATGGCCCCGGGAGGCCCAATGTGCTTTCTTCTTCCCTATTCAGACCTTAGAGATTTACTGCTGTTTTTGTTTGAGTAAACAGGAATCCCAGCGTGGGTTCTCCCTCCCCCATGGTGGATTGCAGCCCCCTGGTGGCTTGGTCTTGGTCCCTTGGGACTCAGAACTGTCCATGTTCTAGACGTGGCAGGGGCAAGCTCTGACTCCAAGGCCAGCACTCCATCCACTCATTACACTACCTTGTAGGCAAGTGTCCCCCCCTTTTGCAGATGAGGAAACTGAGGCTCTTAGAGCCATTGTGATCTGTCCATGGCCATACAGCTAGCAAGTGCCTGCATTGGGATTCGAACCCAGCACTCTGTGACTATGATACAGGGATTTACAGTCCTGGGGCCGGGGGGAGTGCCTTAGACAAGGCAGGACCCAGGGCTAGAGTGGGGGGCCCGCGTTCCGGGGCTGGACCTCGGCAGCGGTACGGAGGTGGGTGCGAGGCCCCTCTGCGCCCAGCCCGGCTCTCACCTGGCTGGGAAGCGAGCTTCCCGGGGGCGTCGGGCTGCAGGACGTGGGCCGGGGGACACACGGCTTCCACCAGGACGCTCTCCTCCTCCTCCAGCTTCTCCAGCAGGGCCATCACGGCTCGCACCACGGCCCCCGGCTCGGACCTCGGGTGCAGGCTCATGGCCCGGGACCCCCGCCAGCGCCAGCCCCCGGGTTTTACTGCCACCTAACGGGACAGGCGGGCGTCAGGGAGGGGCCTGGACCTCCTGCCCTGCCCTCCGGCCTCCCTTCCTCTCTGCGAAGAGCAGGGCTCCAACACCTCAGGGCCAGACTGAAAGCGAGCCCCGGCGGCGCTGGTGATGACTGAGTGGCTGCACCCAGGGCTGGAGGGGCTTGGAAACCCAATGCTTTCATTGTTACAGATGAGGAAACTGAGTCTCAGAGCAGTTAAACGGCAGTCGGGATCTGAACCCAGATGTTGGGCTCCTCTGCACGTTACCCGCCTCAGTTTGTGAGAGTCTCACAGGAACCAGGGGAGACCTGGGTCTTCCCGATTCTCCATCCAGCGCTCTCTCCACTGGGCCATCCTACCTCCTCTTACGATGGCAATGGCTACTAACTGGCAACCCTCCCATGGGTTTCTTGGCTTCCGGGCACTAAGAGCCCGTCAGTCCCCTCTCTGCGTCCCAGGCTCCCTGGGCTTACTTCAGTCGGGAATTGGGGGGCACCGTCCTTCCTTGAATCCCCCCGACACATAGGAAGGTCAGAGGCTCCTAACTTGGGACTGGGAAAGGAGCCATGGAGACCGGCCCTCCATCTTACAGGGGAGGAAACGGAGCTACCCCCTGGCAGCCTCCCACCTCCTGCAGGACCTTTGCCTGTGTCCCTCCCCCCACGTTCCCCCCATTATTTATCCCACAGGCGCCTCATGCACAGGTTGTGTTCCACTGTTACCGGGGAGCCCTTCTTGTCCCTGGGCATGGCAGAGTGCCCGGCACCGTGGCTGCGGCTAGATGGGTGTGCCCAAGGTCCCGCCTCTCGTCAGGGGACAAAGCCAGGTCCCCCTCCCTGTGACCTCCCTCCCACATCCTCTCTCTCCCCCCAGCCCAGCTCTCTCTTCACCAATCCCAGCCTCCTGGGTACCTGGCGGGCCTCTCCCAGGGCTCCCAAGCGAAGGAAGGTCTCCACTTCCTCTTCCACCAGCGCCCACTGCCCCTCCTTGTCACTGAGCTCCACGCGCCACAGGCTCTGGGCCCGCACCTGGCCCCGCAGCTGCGGGGGGGGCTTGTAGGTCAGGGCCAGCGTGGCGGGCACTGCCACCTTGTCGCTCTGGGCCAGGAGCTGCCGGACGAGCAGCCGGTCCTCCAGAAGGCGGGCCAGCTCGGCCGAGCCCCCCGCGGGGCAGCCCAGGCCCCGGCTCAGCTCCGCCACCTCCCGGCCTCGGCCGGCCCTGGGCCCCAGCTCCCCCAGGAAGTAGGTGACCCGCCTCGGGGGGGGCAAACTCCTCCAGGAAGGAAAGGCCCCCCGGGTAGAAGGCCACGGCCTTGGAGACCAGAAGGGCCGAGTCCCCCGGCTCTCCGGCCACAGGCACTTTGCTCAGCCAGGACGGAGAGAGACACAGCAGCGAGTTTCCTGGGAGGAAAGGAGGAGAGAGGGGGGTGGGGAGGGGGAGCCGGAGAGGAGGGTCAGCTCCTCTACTTTACGGATGGGAAAGTCGAGGCCTGTGTCCCCCCCCCCTCCCAGTTTGCACTGACGCTAATGCCTTCTGCCTGGTGGCGCCACGTGCGCTGCTTCCAGCTCATCCTGGAGGGGAGCCGGCAGTTTCTGCCCCTCTTTATATCCCACATTTGGTGCCTGATATACAGTCGGCGCCTAATAAATCTAGCTGCCAGAGCTAGGATTGCTCTCCAGCTCTCTATCTCTGTGCCCAAGGCTTTGAGGAGGGAAAGGGCATGTCAGCTAGGGGCCCTTCAGGAAGGCCTCCATGGCCCCCCCAGTCCAACCCCGCCCCCCCCAGGCCCACCCCCCCCCCTGCCCGGGCCTGGGCCCCCTGGGCCCCCCCTTCTGCCCTGGCCCTGCCCGCCCCTGGGGAGGAATCCCCAGCTGTCTGCTCAGGAATGCCCAGCAGCTGCCTGGCTTGGGTATTTTGGGCCGTGGCCGCGGCTCTGCTGCCCTTTCCGTAGGTCAGCTCTGGTGCGGGGAGTGGGCTGAGGGGGCGGGGCTGAGCACCCAGAGCCGGGCAGGGCTCCCTGACCCGAGCAGCCTGGCACAGCTCCCACGTACCTGGGCTCTGGGCCCCGCCCTCCAGCAGCACAGAGAAGAAGGAACTGGGAGATCCCAGAATGCACATGGTCACCTCCGCCCCGGGACAGCCTCGGGAGAAAAGGAGCGATGTCACTCTCTGCTGGCTCCCCTGCCGTCCCTTACCCCGCCACCCTGCCAGCCTGCCACCCAGCCTCTTTCAGTGTATTGTGCCCACTCATGCCAGCCTGCCACCCAGCCTTTCACCATATTGTGCCCATGCATGCCAGCCTTCCACTCAGCCTTTCACCATATTGTGCCCATGCATGCTAGCCTTCCACCCAGCCTTTCACTGTATTGTGCCCACTCATGCCAGCCTGCTACCCCAGCCTTTCAGTGTATTGTGCCTGCTCATGCCAGCCTGCCACCCAGCCTTTCACTGATTGTGCCCACTCATCCTGTCTGCTCTGTTTTCCCTGTTCTTGAGAGAACAGGGCACCCAGGCCACTATGGGAAGTTGGCAGAGAAAGACAGAGGCTACAGTAGCAAGGGGGCAGCAGCAGCTTCCCCAGCTGCCGGTGGGTGGGCACTGCCCCTGCCGCCTGGCTCCCTCGAGGGGCCTGGCTGAGGCTGCCCCTGTCCCTTGGCCCGGGCCTGGCTGGGGTCGGCCCTCCCGGCCCCCCAGCTTCAGGAGGCTCACCTGGGTGAGGCTCTAGGCTGCGGTCCCCCGTCTCGGGCAGGCCGGCCTGCTGCAGGCAGCTCTGTAAAAGGTTGTAGTAGAAGGTAGTCCATGCGCGGGACGCGCCCTCCTCGGGGCAGCTCTTACAAGCCAGGTTCACGTCCTGATGCCAGGAGCCCAGCAGGGGCCCCCTGGGAGGCAGCTCCGTGCCCCCGTGCTGCTCCCCGCAGCCCTCGTCCTCCTGGTCTTTGGCGGCCATGGGCTGGGCCAGGTCCGGGAGCATCTGACCTAAGGAAAGCTTGAGGGAGAGAGGTTCAGATTGGGCAGGAGGGGGCAGGGAGAGGCAAAAGGGGGGCTGGGGACCCCGAGGAGGACGTGGATCGGGATCCGGGAGGAGGAGTGTCAGCTGGACAGCGCCCGGCCCGCTGTGGGGGAGGGGGGGGAGACGGCCCGGGCATCTGGAAGCACAGGGAGAGCAGCCTTCGAACATCTGCAGGTGCCCACTGTGAGCAGGGCCCGCACTGAGGCTTTCTGGGATCAGGAGGGGGGCCAAAAGTGGCCTTCAAGGCTATGGGCGCCAACGTCAGTATTTTACAGAGAAGGAAACTGAGGCAGGGAACAGAGAGCTCCGGCCCACAAGGTGTCAAGCGTGTTAGAAGGGAGAGGCCAAAGAAAGGTTCTCGGCCTTCACCCCACGGGGAGCCGGCTGACCTCCCGAGGGGAAAGGGAAAAGCAGGGTGCCTGCCAGCGTGACTGGCTGCCCCCAGGAGGTGGGCAGCACCAGGGAGGCTCTTACTGGATTGCAGATTAATTAACGAATTACTGGATTAATCTTATTACATTTGGGGAGGGTTTTATGGAACTCCGAGGGGCAGCTTGGGCGGCTGGAGGCCCGTTCACATCCTGGCCCCGATATTTGCCCACGGTCAGAGCAGGGACAGCCGCCTCCCCCACATGAGTCCCCGCACTGGGTAGCCCCGGTGCGCCACTCTGGGCCTGTTTCCTGCTCTGGGAAGCGAGGCTGTCGGGCTCAGGGGCTTCTGAGACTCCCGGAGGCCCGGGTCCAAGCCGGGGGCCACACAGCCCCAGCCACCTCAAGTCTGTGAAGTGCTTTATGGGAAGGGCCTCGCTCAGCCTCGGGAGGGGCACAAATGAGGAAACTGAGGTAGAGAGGGAAGGGAGGCACCCCGGCGGAACCTCCTCCCAGCCTCGATTCTGCCAGGCCGTGGCGATGGCAGCGCTTGGCATCTGAAACCCGATCTTTCCAGCACCAAGCCCAGCACACTTCCCCCCTCCCCCCGGGCACCTGAGCAAGACCGTCCCTGCCAGCGGCCTGGGCTCAGGAGGGCCGGGCCTGGCCCAGAGGGCAGGCTTAGAAAGCAGAGGAAACTCCCTGCCAATGAAAGCCAGCCCGGAGATGGCTTCCTCAGGTAGTGAGTTCCCCATCCCTGGAAGTCTGCAAGTCAGAGGGGTTGTGGGTATCTCTGTTCAGTGACGAGGTAGACTGGAAGCCTAGAAGGGTCCCTTGTCCCTGCCCTGGAACCAGAAGCCAGGCCCTGCTCTCCCCCAGCTCTTGCCCGTGTGACCGGCTGCTCTCCCCACTCCGGGCTCCACATGACAGACAGGAACATCATGCCCTGCCCCATCCCTCCCACCGGGAGCAGGAGGCTGATGGGACAGAATGGACCCGATGCCCTTCTGCTGGGCCCAGCCGGTCTGGGGGAAACCGCCACTAGGGTTCAGGGGAGGAAGCCGTCCCGGAGCCGAGGCCCAGCCATGGCAGGAATGGGGGCCAGCCCCGGTGCCCCAGATGCGTGGGGTTTGGGGAGGGGGCCCGGGGAGGGACCCAGGGAGAGGGCCTGGGGAGGGGACCGGGAAGGAGGGAGGAAGAAAGCGGACTCACCATCTTGCAGATGAAGAGGCTGACAGAGAGAAGAGGGACAGGGGGAGGGGGTTTCAGTGAGTGTGTGCAGCCCCCAGCTGCTGAGGGCCAAGGGAGAGCCTCTGCCCCTCCCATTTGCCCTCCTGTCCCCCAACTCTCTCCCCCTTCCCCGGGACCCTGGAAGGCTGAGATGTGGCCCGGATTTCAGAGGGCAGAGGCTGGGAGGCTGGGCCCTGCGGGGGCTGGCGGCTGGAATGATTCTGCCGCTGCAGAGGATACCGCGGCGTCCCCTGTCACCAGGGCCGAGCCGCCCAGGGCCGGGGCGGAGGGTGACTGAGCCGGGCCACGGCTCAGGGTGGCAGAGGGGCAGCGCAGCCGGGGGCGATCGGCCGCCAGGGGCCTGGGACGGCGTTTCCGGCCCATGGGAACCCGGCCCACACCCGCCAGGCCCTCCGAGGGCTGAACCCCCGCTAGTTCTGTGCCCGGATGCCAGGTGCGGGCTCCGGGGCTGGCACAAGCCTCTCCAGTCCCAGACTGCTGCCCAGCCCCGGGGCCACCGCCAGGCACGGGCTGAGGGGCGTTTTTCAAGCCTGGGAAATCCCTTCGGAAAGGGGGAGCAGGAGCATCTGGGGACCTGGGCATCAGTGGTGACCTCCGGGGAAGGTGACTGGGCTGGGAGCCGGGGACTCCTGGGTCCCCGCTTGGCAGAGCCGGAGACCTGACCCCAGGCGGGCTCAAAGGGCCAGTCACTTCTGGAAGTGGGGGCGCAGGAGGGCGGGGCTCCGGCTGAGGGCAAGGCTGCCTCCTCCAGGGGCTCTAACCTTGCTCTCTGGGCCCCAGAAGGCAGAGCCTCCGCTCCCGAGCCTCCCCCACCTCCAGCCCTCGGCTCCCGTCCTGCCCCGCCGCCCCCAAGCCCTCCCCGCTCCCGCCCCTCCCCTCTCCGCCAGCCCCCGGGGGCACGCGAGCAAGGGGTACCTGGTGCAGGGGGTACCTGGTGCAGGGGGCGGCGCGCTGGCCGGGCTGGCCTGAGCTCGTACCAGTGTACGGGGATTAGAGGCGCCCGGGCTTTATATAGCCCCGGCTCGGGGCATGCCCAGTGCCAGGGAGGGCGGGGAGGGCTCAGGTCCCGCGGGGCCAGGGAGCTGCGGGCGGGGCACCGAGAGCGCGCGGCGCGCGGAGGGATGCGCGGGGGCCGCCCCGGGGGCCCGAGAGCCAGAGAAAGTTACAGGGAGAGGGACCCGGGGCAACCCACGCGGAAAAAGCCCGGAGGCGGGAAAAACAGGGAGGGGGAGGGGGAGGGACAGGGAAGGGGGACAGAGACAGAGATAAAAGAGACAGAGAAGGAGAAAAGAGACACACAGAGAGAAGAAACAGAGACAGAGAGAGAAGAAACAGATAGAGACAGAGACGGAGAGATAGAGAGAAGAAACAGAGACAGAGATAGAGAGGAGAGACCGAGAAAAGAGAGAGACACACACACAGAAGAAACAGAGACAGAGACGGAAAGAGATAGAGAGAGACACAGAGACAGAAGACAAGTCAGACGGGGAAGCAGAGGCAGAAGGGAAATGCACAGATCAGAGAATTAAAAAAAAAAAAGAAAAGAAAAGAAAATAGCCCCTGAGTCACATCCAAAGCGCCACAATAGAGGGAAAGGGGGAGGAGGAGGGGAGGGGAGGAGGAATGGGACACTCAGGGAGCTGCGGAGGAGCGGCTGAGAGGGAGCGCGAGCGCCCTGGTACAGACCCGCCCCCTGCCCCCCGGCAGGGACTCGTCGGGGACAGAGACACATTGTCTGGGGCCGGCGGCCCGGAGCCCCCTGGGGACGGGCGGCTCCTGCTCCCCTGCGGGCCCTGGGCTAGGGAAACCGCGCCTGGGCCGCGGGCCCGCGGAGACCGGGGGAGCCTCGGCACAAACACGGGCCCCGGCGGCCGGGCCCCCGCCGCGGCAGGTGCCCTCGGAGCGGAGAGTCCCCCCTCCCCCGGCCCGGCCCTGGCCGTGGTGCTGCCTCCGCGGGCAGAGAATGCCCCGTCTCAGAGCCCGCCCCCAGAGAGACCCCTCCCAGCCCGGAGCGGGGCTGCCCAGAAAGGTGCCATTGGGCCGAGAGCCTCCTCCCCACCCCCCCACCCCACCCCGGCAGATATGACCCTCCCAGCTGCGATCCCTCCCCTCCCGGTCCGGGGCTAATCTCCCCCGGGGAGCCTAGGGACAGAGCCGCAGACACAGACCTGAGTTCGGATCCAGCTGCAGACCCCCGGCCAAACTGGCCCCCTCCCCCGGGTCTGCCTCTCAGTTTCACCATCTGCAAATGCTCATCCCAGCCCCACGACCCGGAAGTCTGGGGCCAGGCGCGGTCCGGCTGTATAACCGCTGGCTCTTAGAGCCCCTCCCCCTGGGCCCGCAGCCAGCTCCCCGAGCTTTCCCTCTCCGGCCAACGCCCCCCAGGCTCCGCAGCTTTTCCCGGCTTCTTGGAGCCCTCCCCCTGCCCGGGCCCACCCTGGCCGCCTGCTAGTGCCCTGCGGCCTTCTGTCCCGTGGCTCCTGAAGAACGTACTGAGGGCAGGGACCGGCGTGGGGGGCCCCTGCACCCCCCAGATCTGACAAAGCCTGGCACGCAGTAGGTGCTTAATA
The DNA here is from genome assembly GCF_902635505.1 of Sarcophilus harrisii. Classification (NCBI taxonomy): domain Eukaryota; kingdom Metazoa; phylum Chordata; class Mammalia; order Dasyuromorphia; family Dasyuridae; genus Sarcophilus; species Sarcophilus harrisii. The sequence continues at coordinate 240,321,339 of NC_045431.1, forward strand.
AATGCACTTTGGATTGTCCGGGACCCTAGCGCTGCCAGAGTCTTCTTAGTGGGCCTTGTGCTCAAGGGCAGAAGGGAAATGATGGCGGAGGCCGAGCTGGAACAGGGCAGAGGGCACGACTGGGGGGCAGATACCCTCCCCTCACCCTCCCCCCACCCTCCCACCCTTCCCCCGCTCCTGAGCCCCGAGCTGGAGCCGCATGAGGGCCCTCGCCACCTGCCGGGGCTCCAGAAGCAGGTTCCGGTCAGCTGGCCAAGCACGTCCAGTTGCAAGCTGTCCCCGGCCCAGCCTGGTCCTTGATCGGCCATTTCCTGCTCAGAGGAGGAGCCCAAGATGTTCCAGAGGGGCTGAGGCTGGGGCTTCCTCCCCAAGGGGGGAGGAAGGAGGCCCAGCTCAGCCTCCCTCCCCCCCAAGGCCCACAGCCGGGCGCTTTGCTGCCCCCCCCACGCCCTTCCAGGCAGGGGGCAGCAGCTGCCGCTCGGCCCAGATTCGTGGGCACTGGGGGCCTGGGTCAGGGCGCCCGGCACCAGAGCAGGGGGAGGGAGTCGGGGGGGGCTTCCCTGCGCGGCCCCCCCCAAAGCCCCCAGGCCCAGGGGCCGCCTGTGGCAGAGCTCTGCCCCGCAGGAGGGAGGAGGAACAATCGCAAGAAGTAGCGTCTGTCTGGCACCCGAAGGTTTGCAGACTGCATCACCTACATTCTCTCTCATCCCCATTTTACAGAAGAAGAAACTGAGGCAGGTTCCATGAGGGTCTGAGGCTGGAAGTGAATTCAGGCTTTTCTGACTATGTCCACCTGCCCTGTCCCTGCCCCGGGGCCCCCTCCAAGGGCAGCCTTGCTAAGGGAGACGTGGGGCTCCTGCGGCCGCCCGGCACCTCAGCGCCCATCCTGGTGCTTCTGCCTCTCGCGCCCCGAGGGGCCTCGGCCGCCTTCTCCCGCCTCAGATCATCCCTTCGTTCATTCAAGAAACAAGCATCGGGCCCGCTGTGGGCACGGACGGCAGGAGGAGAAAAGGGAGCCCGTCCCTGCCCCGGGGGCTCTGCGCTTGCCAGCACCCACCGCACCGGGCAAAGCCTGAAGGATAATGGGGGAGGGGTGCCAGCGTCGGAGGGATCCGTCGGGCTTCCTGTGGGCAGGGCGTTGAGCTGGGGATTGCAGGGGGAGGGCACCCAGGTCATTGGGGCAATTTATACCGAGGTACCAAGGAGGAAATGGACCAGTTCGGGCAGGGGTCAGCCGGTGGGTCAGAGGGTGGGGGTCAGGCAGCAGGTCAGGCAGGGGTCGGCCAGTATGTCAAAGGGTCAAGGCAGGGGTTGGCCGTAGTTCAGACAGTGGAGGGCGCCCAACGGGACCCAGAGAGAGAGGAGCTTTGATAAGGATGGGAAAGACCCAAGGACAGCCCCGGGCCGTCGGAGTCGGGAGAGGCGAGCGTCCAGCGAGCGGTGATCATCTGTCGTGAGGCGTCAGGCCGTGTGTACGGGCCGGCGGGAGCCCGGGACACAGAGTCCCGGAGGGGCCGGTGACGTCAGGCAGGCCGACAGATGCGGCCACTGACCTTTCCGGGCTACGTGAACGAGCCCTTCCCCGGATCCCAGGCCAAAGACGGAGGGACGCGCGATGCTCCCTACAGCCCTTTCAGCTGGGGCCGGAGGCAGGGACTGGGGCTGCCGAAAGGGTCCCTTTGCTCCGAGGCACACGTCGCCTTCTGATTATCGGAAAGCGGGGCCCCAAGATGTCCCATCGCCCTCGGGCTGCCGCCATGGCCCCCCAGATGCAGGCGGCTGGTCACAGAATCCTCCCATAGGAGGGACCATGCAGCCTCCAGTCAGAACGAGCCGGGCCTCGGCCTCCGTTTGGAGGCCAGGGGAAGGCAGGCCCTTGGTGGGCAGCTCAGAGGCAGAGCCCCTTCGGACCTTCCCCCGGACCTGTCCCTGGGTCCAAGCAGAGTGAGCTGGAGAATGGAGCCCTCCCTTCATGGGCGCCCCCCCCCCCAGCCTGCCCAGAACGCAGCCCCAGACCAGGCACGTTCCCTCAGCCCACTCTGGGCCAGCAGGGCCCCTCCTGCGGTCCCCTCCCCACGGCCACCCCCCCACCCCCACCGCAAGCGGCCGGCCACCCATTGCTCCGTCGTTCTGGGCTCGCTGTGTTTGGCCTAAACTGGGTCTCACCCCTCAAAAGCCAAAGCCGCACCTGTGGCATCCGAGGCCGGGGGCACGAGCCCATTGGAGTGGGCAGTGGAGACCCCAGGACGTTTCCCGGCCAGTGATGGGGAGGGCGGGGGGGCGACGCGGAGCCCGGCAGCTTCCTGCTTTCCTTACTTTTGCTAAGCACCAGCCTCAGCTTTGCTGCTCCCGGCCCAAGGTGTTGTCAGAGCGCCCTCGGAACTGTGGCGCCTGGGACACAGCCCGGGTCACGGTGGCCTAGTTACAGCGCTTACCGCCTCCTACTCTTCAGCCCCCGAGAGGGGAGTCTTTCCAGGGGAGGGGGCCCTCCCTCCCCCCGTGCCCGGCTTTATCTCCCAGGCCCACAGCGGGGCCAGCCCGGCCCAGCCCGGGGCGGGGGGGGGGGGGGCGCAGAGGGAGAGCTTAGCTTCTTGTTTGCATGGGGGGAAGTAAAGAAACTTGATCTCTCTGAACCAAAGCAGCAGCAGCCGGAGTCCAGGCGCCGGGGACAGCGACCGCGGGCAAAGGACGGAGGGCTGGGCTCCCGCCAGCCTGGCTGGAACGCCCTGTGCCCCCAGGGAGCTGCGGAGGCTGGGCGGCGGTCAGCTTGCGCCCCCCCACCCCAATCTCTCCTCTTCCCTTTTGCTCCCATTCTCCTCTCCCACAGTGATTCATAAAGCCATGTGTGTGAAAGAGGAAGAGACTTAGATTAAAGGCAAGAACCTTGCTGGGACCCTGGGCTCCCCGGCCTCTCCCACCCTGCTCCGGCTGGGGCAGCAGCTGCCCCGCCCCTGTGCAGGGACCCCGGGACCTGGCTCTGACCCATCTCGGCAGGACTCGGGTCTCAGTTTCCCCACTTGCCAGTGGGGGACATTTCCCACAGCCTGGCCGGCCCCGGGTGGTGAGGAGGGAGGGGAGCGGGGTCTCAAAGGACCAGCCCCATTGCCTCGGCAATGGCGAGGAGCCCTAACGAGGCCCAGGGGGCCCAGGCGGCAATTAGGGGCAAGGACTCCAAGGGTTTCCGTGACCTTGGTGGGAGCCCACGGCGGGGACGGGGGCAGAGGGACCGGCCGAGGCCGGGGGAGGGAGAGGCGGCAGCCACTGGGCCCAGTCCTGTCCCACCGGGCAGAGTCCCTGGGCTCACCTTGGGGGTGCGGGCCCCAAGCACCCTAGGGGGGCACATGGGGGAGGGGGCAGCCTCTGGCCTTTCTCCTTTGTCTCTCACACAGTGAGCCTCTGTTTGACATCGGCCTTCTGGGAAGGGGGGCACAGGAGGCCCAGGCAGAACCCTCCTCCCTGGGCCTTTCATGGGGGCTGGTTGGGGGCACACAGAGGTGGCCCATGGGAGCGGGTGGGGCGGGGGGCCTGACCAGTGGGGGAGAATGGTCGCACCTCACTGAGCTCAATCCCCTCATTCTCCAATCCAGAGAGGTGGAAGGACCAGGAGCACTAACAGCCAGGGCGTCCAAGGCTGGCCCAGGCCCCGCCCCAAGTCTTCCCTACTCGGTGGTCGGCTCCAGAAACGGGGTGAGGAGGGCAGGCCCCACAACGCCAAACCAGCCAGGGCGCCATCATGGCGGCTGTTCTCCCCCTCCCCTTTCTCCCTTGGCCTCCCAAAGGCCCCCGAACCCTATTTTACAGCCCAGGAAACTCGCTGCCAGGACCTAGGCTCCCTGGGGGAAGGGGAGGGGATCCAGGTGCCAAGGAAATTCTGGAACACGAGAGACCCCTCCTCGCTGCACTGGCCAAGTGGAGACACGCCCCAAAGGAGCACGGGAAGGACCACTCCCCCGTGGGGCCAATGGAACCAGCCTTTATTAAGTACCTACACGTGTCCCAGAGTCCTTGGGTCCGGCCTCGGGTCTGGCCTTGGGCCTTCACTCTCCCATCCTGGGCCGGAGCCAGCCCAACTCTTTCCTGGCAGTGAAGGGGAAACTGAGGCCTGGAGTGAGGAGGGCCCGGTCTGACGTGATCACGGGCGATTCAGGGTCAGAGGTGACGAGTCTGGGCTGGTGATGGAGTCCCGGGGGGGGGCAGAACCCCAGAATCTCATTGGGCACAGACCCTTTCCTGCTGGAGTCGGTGATTATCACCCGCCTGTGACCAACCTCTGGGCCACCTGGAGGGGCCAGAACTGGGGCCTGGGCCTCCCTGGCCGATCCAGGCTGCAGGGGGGCGCCTGGGGAGGAGGGGTGCAGGGGCGGTCCTCCCCAAGAGGAGGAGCGCAGGCCCGCAGCCCCTGGAGACAAGTGGCCTTCCTGCCACTGGGTCCAGAGAAGGGAGGCCGGTGGGGCAGCCTGGAAGCTCGCCGCATCCCCTCCCTCCCCAGCCTCCCAGGAGGCCTCTCAGAACCGTGTGTCCAGGAAGGAGGAGGAGGCCCGGTGGCTCCTGGAGGGGCCCTCTGTCGGGGGAGCCCGGGGTCGCCTCAGGATCCCATGAAAGGTCTTGCCCCGGGTCTGGGGCTTCTTCCGGGGCCGCGGCTCCTCCGGGGGGTGCACCACGATGCGCGGGACCTCCCGGCCCGGCGGCTTGGCAGCGGCCAGCTGCTGAGCCTCAAAGATGGCCGGGGCCCCGGGCAGGCGGTCCTGGGGCCTCAGCTGCAGCTCCGGGGAGGTGCGCTGGAGCTTGGCCAGCTGAAGGAGGCTCTCCCGCCGCAGGTCTCGCTCCGACACGGCCACCGTGTGAACCTGCAGGGACAGCTCGCTGAGGGCCGGGAGTCTGGGAGGGCTGGAGGAGTCCGGGTGGGCCGGGGGGGGTCTCGGGGGGCTGGGGGTCTGGGTTGGACTGGTGGGCAGGGGACGCCTCCGCCTGGGGAGGGGGCTGCGGCGAACACCCACCTGCGCCATGAAGGGCTCCTCCTGCAGCTGGGCCGGCGGGATGGAACGCAGCGCCTCCAGCGTCTCCAGCAGCCCCGGGCAGGCCCTGCGCTGCTCGGCCGTGCCCAGGGCCAGACGGACCATGGTCAGCCCCACCCGGAACAGGACCTTCACCCCTGGGGAGACAGGGCACATCAGCGGAGCCCCCACGGCCCACCCCCGCCCAGCGCGGCCTCGAGGCCTCCCAGAAGCCCGTCCCACTGGGCTCTAAGAAGTCCCTGCCATTTCCGACATGGCGGACAGCTCACATCCTCTGTCCCCCCGCTCCTTCCTGTTCCTTCCTCGTATGTCAGGGCTCCCAGGCCCGCCCGGCTCTCCTCCCCGGGACACGCGGCGACCCTCCTGAACTGTGACCAAGAGCTGACCACGCTGCCCGACCGCAGCCTGGCGGGACAGAGGGGAGGGACTCGGCCCCATTCCTGCCGTCCACTGCGGCCCAGCCCCTGGCTACCATACGATGACACTCACGCTGAGCTTGTGGCTGCCCAGTCCCTTTCCAGACAAACCTGTCCAATGCACCTCCCCCACTCAGAGCCTGGGAGGTTCATTTTTGGACCCGAGTGTCAGACTTTACGTTTCTTCCCCTTCAACTTGCTCTCGTTGGATCGGACACGGTTCTGGCCCGGAGAGGCCGGCCGTCCCCCAGCGTATCAGCCCCTTCAGCTTTGCGCCATTGGCAACGGGGAGGAGCCAGCCACCGGTGCTTCTCTCCCCATCACCTGCACTAAACGGTGAGGGCTGGAGGCAGCCTCGGAGCCAGACCTGGAGGCCGGCCTTCACCTCGGGGACCTTGAGGCCGTGTTGTGGCACAAACCAGGCTCACTCCGGCCCCCTGCCCCTGCCCCTGCTACTTCGAACCCCATAGCCTTCACTCTCAAGCCCCTTCCCTCAGGAAGCCCTCTTGGATTTCCCCAATCCCTGCCAAAGGTCACTTTCAGGGGAGCTGGAAGGCCAAGGGGATGGAGCCCAGGGTGGGCTGCCCCAAGGGAGAGAGCTGGAGAGCTATGGGACATCACCCTGATGAAGAAACAACCCAGGCCTGGGCTGCCTGCCCCAAGAGGACCAGCTGGGGCTCCATCGCCCTGGCCCGGGCCCTGTTACCCGGCCCAGGTTCCCATTGCCCCAGGGCCCCATCACCCCATCGCCCCGGCCCAGGCCGTGCCCCCAGGAGTGAGCAGAAGCCAGATCCCAGGAGTCTCTTTCTGACCGAATGTACCAAGAGCTCAAGGATGCCAAGAGCCAGGATGCCCAAGTCCTTCAGACTCAAACCTGACCAAGCCTCCTTTCCCCCTTTGGGCCTCCAAGCAGCCTCCCCCACTCACTCCCCATTCCAGCTCCTTTTCACCAATTAGTCAATAAATATTAAGTACCGACTGTGTACCTAAATTCGTGCTGGGAGCTCACAGGCCAGCAATACTACGGCCGTTTTACGCATCACCATTTTACGTGCTGCCCAGCGTGAGCTCCTCAGGGACAGGCACACAGGGAGCGCTGAAGAGATGCTGCTCCTGTCACTGCTTTGTGTTTTAACTTGTGTGTCAGTCGGGACCTTATATAAAGTTTCCTTGTTCAATAACTGCCCAGAACTCCGCCCACCCCGTGCAGGCCTTGGGCCCGAGCCTTAGAGCCGGGAAGGCCCTTGCAAGGCCCTGAATTCCTGGGTTCCGTGCAGGTCTTGGCCGCTGGGCCGGCACGTGGGAAGGCTCGCACAGAGCAGGGGGCGGAGTTGCTGGCCTCCTGTTCCTGCCAAATCGGACCATCCCAGACCGGAGCCAGCCACGCATTAAGAGGAAATGTCCGCGCCGGCAGACCCTGGGCACCAGGACTGGGGGGCCTGGAGCTGGCTGAACCCATCTGGAAGAGCCATTAGCCTTGTTCTGCTCAGCGCCTGAGGCAGAAACGGGACCCAGGGTGGAAGGAGGGGACAGACTGAGGCCCATCAGGATCCTTGGCTGTCCCTGAGGTCAGGTGGAATGGACCGCCCACCTGGAGGAGTGAGCTCCCCAGCCCTGGAGGCCCTTGTGGAGGCTGGGTGGGTTTCTTACTCCGAGAGCCCCCAAGAGCGGCTGCCACGTTACTCCGAGAGCATCTTGGAGAGTGGCTGCCACGTTACTCCAGAGCATCTTAGAGAGCGGCTGCCATGTTACTCTGAGAGCATCTTAAAAAGTGGCTGCCACAGCTACCATGTTACTCAGAGAGCGTTTTAGAGAGTGGCTGCCACATTACTCTGATAGTGTCTTAGAGAGAGGCTGCCAGGCTGCCAGATTACTCCAAGAGCATCTTAAAAAGTGGCTTCCACATTACTCTGAGAGCATCTTAGAGAGCGGCTGCCACGGCTGCCACGGCTGCCACGTTACTCTGAGAGCGTCTTGGAGAGCGACTGCCATGCTTGGCCCCGTTCGGGCCCACTCACCTTCGCTGAAGAAGGCGTCCCAGATGCGCAGAACAGTGGCGAAGGGCAGGCAGCGGGCAAAGAGGCAGAGGAACCACTCGGGCAGGTAGAGGAGGGGCCCCACGCCCTGCTGCTGGAGGTGCTTGTGGATCCGTGGACATAGCTTGCTCAGCAGGGCCGAGAACACCTCGGCGTCCAGCCGTATGGCCTCCTTGGGACAGCCCAGCCGGGGCCAATGAGCCCCAGGCTGGAGCCGTCGCCCCCCGACGACCCCCTCCCCCTCCCCCGGGCTGGCCCCAGCGCCTTCCCCAGGAGGCTCGTCCTCAGGCCTATCCGTTCTCCTGAGGATCACTGACCCCCCAAGGTACCCAGAGGCCCCCGGGCATGGGGTCACTCACCATGTGGGGTCCGTAGTAGCCGGGCAGGTAGAACTCACAGATCTGCACCAAACACCAGAACGCCTCCTGGGGGGCAGGAGATTGGGGAGGAAAAGTAGGAACGGGGAAAACGGGGTCCTGCATTTCTGGGGGGGCACTTCCTTTATTGGTGTGGGGCAGGAGAGGTGAACTCCCCGGCCCAGGGTGGGGAAGGGGGGATGATGTCCTTCAGAACTGAAAGACAGACTCATTGGATGGGGCTGATGAGGATGGGGTGGGGCTTATTTAGTAAGGAAAGTAAATGACTTTGGGGGACTCATTAGGGCTGAGGAGGAGGAAGGGAGGCTCCTTGGGGCGGAGGCTCACCTCGGGGGGCATCTGCATGAGTAGCACGGCAGCCACTGGCCCCTGGGCCTGGCAATAGCCCTGTTCGGGCCGATGGAGGGTGTAGGCCTTAAGCACATTCAGAAGTCCCTGCTGCCTGTGTCAGGAAATGCTATTAGGGACCCAGTGACCCCCCCCCAAGCCAACACCCCTTCTCTCTGATTCCAAGGCCGGCCTGAAAGGACCACCAGCCCTGGCTTTGGCCAAAAGGGAGGCAGCAGCCAGGCCCGGGCAAGTCTTAAACAAGCAGGGTACCGTCTTTGAGCGTGGGCAGCCCCAACTACCGCCCCTGGACCCTCCCGCTGGGCTGATATCTCCCGGCCCCAGGCCTATCCTGAGGGAGCCAGCCCCGCACCCCCCTCTCTCCCCCGCACGGCCCCAGGAGAGCCGAGGATCATTCCTCTTACCCATGACCTTGGGGGGACAGGAACATTTCGTGGAGGGGGAACTGGCGATGCAGGTCTCTGCCGATGGTCTCTAGCCACTGAGGGTCCCCCGGGGCTGAGACCAGTTCCTGGGGTTAAGGAGGAACAGACATATGGAAGGAAGAGCCAAGGCAGGGCTGGGGCAGAAGGCTGGGAATGGACGGTCCGGAGTGGCCCCCTCCTGCCCAGGGGCTCCTCAGGAAGCCTCCAAGAGGTTCCTGCCTCCCATTCCGGGCTCCCCTTCTCCTGGGAGGTGGGAGGGGGACGGGTGGGCTTGGGAAGGGTTACTTTCAGGAAAAGCAGCTGCCCACACCGCTGTATCCCAGCTTCCTCCTTCCCGTGGCCTTGTTACCTCAGAGCTGGGGGCGCTGAGTGGGAGCCATGAGGCGGAGAAGGGGACAGAAAGGGGAGCAGGGGCCCCCGCACCCTCACCTGGTAGGTGTTGGGGTTTTGGGCCTGTCGGCTTTTGGCCCCACAAAGCAGGGGCCAGCAGCGGGCACGGAGGGCAGAGGGGATCCCTTTTCGGCACTGGATCTTCACCTGCAGGCAAGGGTGCCGTCCTCAACTGGATGCCCCCCACCCGCCCCCCTCCCAGGAGGCCTGTTTCAGCCTCTCCATCCCCTCCCCCACAGCAGCTTCAGGTCCAAAGCCTGGCGGGGGGAGGGGGGAGCTGGGCACTGGACACATGAGCTCTCCAAGTAGAGAACAGGGTCAGACCCCCCCATACACACCCTGAGAAAAATGAGCTATTCTGGAGTTTACATGTGACTTCCTTTGGGTTAATCCCGGTCCCCAGAAGGCCCCCGGAGTCCATGCCCGCAGCCGGATTCTGCACTTGTGCATCAGCCCTCTCGGGACCAGAGTCTTTGCCCCCTTCTTGTGGGGGTTCCTCTGAGCTCGGAGGCAGACTCGGTGCTTTTAAGGCAAGAAAAGGCCTTAAAGCTCTAGAAACGAGGCTGGATCAAGGCGTTCCGGTCTGGGGCAGGGACCCTGAGGTGCCCTGGAGGACGGATGCGAGAGAGAAGGGACCCAGGAGAGTCTGGGCCCGGGCAGCTGAGCGGCCCCCCAGGGTCTCAGCCTCTGGGCCAGCCAGGAGGTCTAGGCTCGAGTCCCACTGCGGTGCCCGGGCCGTGACTCTCGCGGGCTCCCCAAGTCCCTTAAAGTGCAGCGGCGGCTCCACGCGGGCCCAGGCCCGTGAGATAGCAGCTCCCCCTCCCTCCGGCTGTGGCCGGCCCAGTGCTGGGCCTTTCCCCCCGCCCCCGCCGGGGCCCTCACCTTCTTGGGCCGCCTGGACATGGTCTTCTCCCAGTGAGAGGTCATCTCCACCCACTTCATTTCTCGCTGCCGGATCAGCTCCAGCGGGGGCTGCCCTGGGCTGAGGTGGTCAGATAGGACAGGCCCCCCCACGGTCACTGTCTGCCCCACGGCTGGGGGAGGGGCAGCACCCTGAGTCTTTCTTGTTGTCATCGTGATGGGAAGGATGTGGCTTAGCATGTGGTTGGGAGGGGGAGGGGACCCGGCGCAGGTTCCCCTCCCTGCTGGGCCACCTCCGAGCGGAGGCCAAGGGAGCTCGGGCCGGGCAGCCAAAGGCCGGGCAGCCTGCGGCAGAGGGGGCTGCCCGTTTCTGGGCCATCCCACCGAGGAGTCTCCGGGCGCCAGCTTTGTCGGGTTCTAGACTTGCCAAAGCCGGGGAGGGGACCGTGTTCCCTGCTTCTGGGGACCGTGGCTCGGCCTTTGCTTGTCTCACCAAGGAGGACCAGCCCCCAGCCCACCCCGAGCCCTTCTCCCTTACAGCTCCTGCTCTGCCTCCCCCCCGAGGCTGATACTCTTTCAATGACCCCTCCCCCTCGGAGGGGGCCTGGAGCTTGGCTCCCCCCCATGTTAGAGCTGAGGCTGCGGCGTATTCCAAGCCCCCCTTGGTAACCTCCTTAGCTGGATGACCTCTGAACGTTCCTTCCAAGTGCTCCCGACTTCCAGTCTCTGGCCCCCCCTTCCCAGCTCCCCAAAACCTGTACTGGGCTCGAGACTCTCCCCTGGCCCTGATCCCCGCTGAGCTCTGCAAACCCCGGCTCATGAGGAACATTTACTGCATCACACGCAACCCTGGAGCCTCGAATGGTGGATCGCGTCCCACCCGCGCCCATCCCCAGGTGGTCCCTCTCTAGGCCCTGCCCCGGGCCGGCTCACCCCGCCTCCGAGAGCTGGGCATCGCCCCCGATGAAGCCGTAGCGGTCCGCCCTGCGGTAGGGTCCTGGACCGTTGAGCTCCGAGTCCGAGCCGAGCGAGCTGGAATCGTCCTGGGTATCCAGGGCCTGGGCCAGGTCCTCCCCCAGGGCGGCAGCCATGGATCGCCTGCCCTCCTGCAAATAAGGGAAGCCAGCGTCCAGGTGTGCCTGCCAGCAGCCCCTTGTCCCCCACCGCCCCAGGGCCTCAAGTTGGTCCTCCTCCTCCTGCGATCCTCCCCCCCCTCCTCCTCCTGCGATCCTCCTACCCCCTCCTCCTCCTACAGTCCTCCTCCCCCTCCTCCTCCTGCGGTCCTCCTCCCCCTCCTCCTCCTGCGGTCCTCCTCCCCCTCCTCCTCCTGTGGTCCTCCTCCCCCTCCTCCTCCTACAGTCCTCCTCTCCCTCCTCCTCCTCCTCCTGTCCTCCTCCCCCTCCTGTCCTCCTCTTCCCAAGGACTCACCTCAGGGCCCTTGCCCTCCGCTGCGGGCGTCCCCGTCCTCCCCGGGCCAGCCTGGGCTCCCCCGCCAAGCGCCCGGCGGACTCACCTCCGTCTCCCGGCCTCGCTCAGCCTCACCTCAGCCCGGCGGCACTTCCTCCCCAGCATCACTTCCTCCTCAGCATCAGATAGCGCCGGGGAGCCCCGGGAGCGAGGGTGGGGGCCCCTGTGCCGGCTCCTTCCTGCCCCGCACCCCCCCCCCCGGCCGCCCCCTCCCCCTTCTCCAGGCTGGGACAGAATCTCCCCTTCTTCCTCACCGGGGGCCTGGCGGGAGCGCCCCCGGTCTGTGTCCTGAACCCTGAAACTCCTGCCACGGCCCGAGGGCAGAAGGGACCCCACTTGGGCTTCCTCATAGGGGACTCGGCCAGGGTGGGGGAGGGGGGCTCCGTGGCGCATCCCCCTGGTGCGCCCCCTGCTGCCTCGGGGGTGAAGCCCGTTTCCTCATAGAAGTGTGGCTGAGAGAGCCAGGCAGGGCAGGCTGGCTCCCGTCCTTCCTGGCCCCCCAAGTTCATCTCCCTCTTCTCTTGCCCTTCCTCCAATTTGTCCTTGTCTTCATCATCATCACCGCAGCGGAGCCCCTCCCCCACGTCATTATCGGCCCCATCCCCGCACTGATGTCCCCTCCTCCCCGTGGCCTTCATCACCACCATCATCATCATCACCGTCCCCGTGACAGCTAACGCTTCTGCAGCGTGTCAGTTTCTACAGCGCTCCGCCGCGCCCATTTTACAGATGCGGACTCGGCAGCGGGCAGAGGTGGGAGCCCTGCCCGGGTCCCGCCAGCTGGGAAGCGGACAGAGGCCGACTCGATCCCGGTCGGGGGGGCCCCCCCCCACGCCGGGGGCAAAGCGCCACCTGGCGGCTCCTCGCCCTCGTTCTCCGCCCCCTCCTAGTCCCCGCCCCCAAGCCGGCACAGGCCCCGCCCAGCGCTGCCCCGCCCTCTTCCGGTTCGCTCTTTATTTCCTGGTTCAGCCCCTCTCGATTCTTTTCCGGCTCTGGCTGCAGCCCCTCCCTGTCCTTCCGGCGTCTCTTCCTGCTCCTTCCTCGGCCGCCCCTCGCTTCCTCCTATCCGGGCCGTCGGCACGCTCGCCGGCCCCACCCCTCGTCTCCTCCTCCCCCTATAGGAGCCGTCTTCTCGCTCACTGGTCCCGCCCCCTCGATCCACCGTCGCCGCGGCCGCTCCCCTCCCGGGCGGCGGGGGCGCTGTGGTGCGCGGCTCGGGGCGGGGCCTGGGCGGGGGCTGAGGCCGCGGGCAGAGGGCGGAGGGCGCGGCGGCGGAGGAGGAGGCGGCGGCGTGAGCGGGCGGCGGCGGCGGCGGCGGCGGCGGGAGCGGCGGGCACGGGCCGGAGGGACGCAGCCGGGGCCCTCGGGGCGGCGCCGCCATGTCCGACAGCGAGAAGCTCAACCTGGACTCCATCATCGGGCGGCTGCTGGAAGGTACCGGGCGGGGGGCCGGAGGCCGGGCGGGGGCGGGGGAGGGGGCGGCCGGAAGCGGGCCGGGCCTCGCCGGAAGTGCCCGCGGGCGGGGTGGGGGGGAGGGCCGCCTCTGAGGCCTGTGTCCAGTGCAGGGTTCCCGGCCCGGCAAGAACGTGCAGCTGACGGAGAACGAGATCCGCGGCCTGTGCCTCAAGTCCCGCGAGATCTTCCTGAGCCAGCCCATCCTCCTGGAGCTCGAGGCGCCCCTCAAGATCTGCGGTGAGACTCCCCGCGGGGCCCCCCCAGGAAGCGCCATTTCCCCCTGCACTGATTAGGCGCCCCCAGCCGCATTTATTAATTGCTGGGTGTATGCGGGGGCTGCCCGGCCCTGAGCCCAGCCAGCCGCTCCCTGACTTACAAGCGGGGGAAGTTAAGCCGGTAACTCGGCCTGCGCCTGGGACTCCAGGGAGAGCCGGTCCCGGCCCCGCCCCGCCCCTTCAGGGCCGCTGCCGGCGCTTGTTGGGAGCCCCGGGCCAGGCTAGGGGGGAGGGCAGTAGCACCGTGACCGCCGCCCGCCCCAGCCGGGCCCCTGATTGGCTACAGACCCCGGGAGCCCTGGGGAGGCACTTTCCGGGCCTGGGCGTGGGCCCCGCACCTGTGGCCAGCCCGGGCTGGGGCCTCCCCCTCACGGGCCTCTCGCCCCTGCAGGCGACATCCACGGCCAGTACTATGACCTGCTCAGATTGTTCGAGTACGGGGGCTTCCCCCCTGAGAGCAACTACCTCTTCCTGGGGGACTACGTGGACCGGGGCAAGCAGTCCCTGGAGACCATCTGCCTGCTGCTGGCCTACAAGATCAAGTACCCCGAGAACTTCTTCCTCCTCCGCGGCAACCACGAGTGCGCCAGCATCAACCGCATCTATGGCTTCTACGACGAGTGTGAGCAGGGGCGGGGCGGCCTTCCAGCAGTCGGGGGGCCGGGCCTCTGGGGAGGATCCGGGCTCCCCCTCCCCAGCCCTCCCCCCCATCTCCCCCTCCCCAGCCTCGCCACAGAAATGAGCCCTCCCCTGCCCCCACAGGCAAGAGACGCTACAACATAAAGCTCTGGAAAACCTTCACGGACTGCTTCAACTGCCTGCCCATCGCGGCCATTGTGGACGAGAAGATTTTCTGCTGTCACGGAGGTGAGGGGGGGGCCGGGGGTTGGGGGTTAGGGTTAGGGATCAAGGGCCGGGCACTCAGGGGAGCTGCGTTTCCCCCACCCCAGGACTGTCCCCAGACCTGCAGTCCATGGAGCAGATCCGGCGCATCATGAGGCCCACAGACGTGCCAGACCAAGGGCTGCTGTGTGACCTCCTGTGGTCAGACCCCGACAAGGACGTGCAGGGCTGGGGGGAGAACGACCGCGGCGTCTCCTTCACCTTCGGGGCCGAGGTGGTGGCCAAGTTCCTTCACAAGCACGACCTGGACCTCATCTGCCGGGCACACCAGGTTGGGGGGGGACACGGTTTGGGGACCGGGGAGGGGGCATGGGCTGGCGGTGCTCAGAGGGCACCACTGACCGGCCTCACTCTGGCCCAGGTGGTAGAAGACGGCTACGAGTTCTTTGCCAAGCGGCAGCTGGTCACCCTCTTCTCCGCCCCCAACTACTGTGGCGAGTTTGACAATGCGGGCGCCATGATGAGTGTGGACGAAACCCTCATGTGCTCTTTCCAGGTGGGTGGGCCGGGGTCTGGGAGGGAGGGGGACTTGGGAGTCCGGGCCACCCAGGGGAGGGGCCCTTCTGACCTGCCTGTCCCCCCTGCAGATCCTTAAACCGGCCGACAAGAACAAAGGCAAATACGGGCAGTTCAGCGGCTTGAATCCTGGCGGCCGCCCCATCACCCCACCCCGTAACTCTGCCAAGGCCAAGAAGTAGCCGCCCCGGGCCCCCCAGGGAAGACTGACTGTCCAGAATCCTGGCTCCTCTCAGGGTCTCCGAGGCCCGGGGGGGCCGCTAGTGGCAGGGAGCACCAACCCTCGGGGTCATTTTCTTTTATAAAAAACAAAGTCAAATAGAGTCTGACCCCCCTCTGGCCCCGCCCTCTGAGCTGGGTCCTGGGAGGGGCAGTGGGGAGGGGGCGGGAAGGCCGGCTTGAGTCCTGCCGGGCTCAGCTGCCCTGTCGGGCTCAGCTGCCCTGTCGGGGGCCGCCAGGCTCTGTGCCCTCCTCTGGTCTTTTTGGAATAAACGTCAAAGCTGGATTCTCCCCGGCCTCCCGGCCTGCCTTTTGTTCAGGAACCACGCGTGCTTTGAGTTAGGGAGGCTTTATTGAGGGACCAGGTGCCGCCTGGGATGGCCGTGGCAGCCGCCCGCCCCCTGCCCGCCGAGGGGGCATCTCCACCGAGAACGCCGCTCCCTCCAAGCAGCGGCCGGGCCTTTCCCGGCATGAGCCAGGCGGGCGTCGAAGCTTCCTCCTGAGGTGGCACAGCTATAGGAGCCCCAAAGCCGGGCTCAGCCCTCTCCTTCGCTGTCCTCGGCCAGCACCGGGTTGGGTTCGGAGGGGGGCTCCATCGGGGCCAATACTGAACCGAAGAAGAGGGAACGGAACTAGAAGCGGAGAGACAAGCCACACTGAGTCCGGGCTCTGCGCCGGAGAAGCCCCCACCCCCTGGGAAGCAGAGCAGGGAATCACCGGTTCACCTTTTTTAGAGGAGGGGTCCCAGGTATCACATTGGACTCTGCCTCCTCTTCCTCTGACACGGGGGAAGGAGTCCGGGGGCCCTCAGCCACCCCTTCACCCACAGTTGTTTCCATGGCAATCATGTAAGAGTCAATGTCGTCATTGGCGAAGTCATCCTGGTGTGTGGTGCTGGGGGAGGAAGGCCCAGAGCTGGGGGTGAGTGGCCAGACAGAGCGGCCCCTCCCACCGGGGGTCACTAGGCTGAGACAGCTCAGGAGGGGCTGGGGTGGGGAGCTAGAACAAGGAAGTCTGGACTGAAGCTGAGGTCAGTGGGGGGAGGGGGAGAAGAGCTGGACCACAAGGCCACCGATAGGAGGAGGTGTTCTCGGCAAGTGGAGCCGGGGCGTCCAAGAGAGCGGCCTCACCTGTGAGGCCCCTGCCCAGGCTCCTGCCCGGCCTGTGGCTCAGCGAGGGTGGCCAGGACAAAATGACCGTCCAGCAGCGAGTCCTCAATGGTGAAGATGGCCGGCCTGAGGGGAAGGGATCAGAAACAGCGGGAGGGAGTGGCCGCAGGCTCCGCAGTTCCCCCCCTTGCTGACCTTTGAGGGTCCCCCACTTCCCCGTCCCGGGCTGGGAGGCCACCATACCTGCCGGGAACATCAAAGTGGATGTTGAGGGAAAGGTTGGCGGACTCTGCGAAACTCAGGAGACCCTGGAAGACCAGAACCAGAGTCAGTAGAGGTCTGGCTCAGTGAGAGCGGGGCCACTCAGAGGGGGGACGGGGCCTCACCCGGAACTCCTTGAGGCAGAAGGTGATGGAGGCGCCCTCCTGGGCCTGCAGCTGCTGGAACTCGTCCTCACTGAGGCTCATCTCGGTCATCATCGCCCTGGCAGCATCTCGGAGGAAGAAGCCGGGCCTCTGTCCTTGTCCCCCCCACACTCCCCGAGCACTCCCCCAAAAGCAGGGGCACCTCCCCCGCCCCCAGGCCCCTCTCGGGCTCACCTGTATCGTCCTCCAGGTAGCTCCTGAAGACCACTCGGCGCCCCCGGCTCACCCCCAGCGTCACCTCCGACAGCGCCGGTGAGAACGGCGACACGGCCTCCACCAGCACCCTGTCCGGAGCACAGAGCGAGGGCGCTCAATCAGGAGCCCCCCGACCCCCTGGCCGGCTCTGAAAGTGACGTCACTGATTTGGTCCTTCTGAGCAGCCCAAGGCGCAGAGCCAGCACCCCTCACCTGGGGAGGGGGGGGAGAAGGGGGGGATAGGTTTTTGTGCGTGTGCACATGCGGGCTTGGGGGAAGCACAGGCTCACCGGGCCTGGGCGCGTAGCAGGTGGGGGCACTCCGCGGGGTCAAAGATGGCCTGCAGGGACTCGCACTCCTGGAAGGACAGGTTGTAGGTCTTGGTCACACCTGGGGGGCATAGGCAGAAGGTTAGGCCCCGCCCCAGAGTGCTAGCCCCGCCCCCGATGCACTGGCCCCGCCCCCGCACCGTGTTTGCAGTGCAGCTGGACCACCAGGCGGTTGCTCTCGGGACTCAGGGTGATACAGCAGCGCTCCACCGTCTTCTCTAGCGCCGCCAGCGAGCGGAACACGGCCAGGAAGGACTGCCGGGGAACACGGCGCGGCCATCAGCGCGACGGCGGGGCCCCGGCCCCGGCCCCCGCCCCGCGTCCCGCCCGCCCGCGCCCTCACCTTCATGAGGACCTTGCAGCGCGGCGGCTGCCTCTGCGGGGGCCGGGCCGCCTGGTAGTGCTGGAAGAAGAGCGGCGCGAAGAGGAAGCACGCGAAGGCCGAGCGCGACGTGTTCACCGTGCGCAGGGAGAGCTGGGGACGGAAGTCAGGGGTCAGCGGTCGGAGCTTCCTGGTCCCGCCCTCCCCCCCGCTCGCGCCCGCGCACCCCCTCACCCCGTCCTCCAGCGGTTCCAGGTAGAGCTCGTCTCCGATGCGCGACAGCGAATGCGCGGCCTTGCCCAGCACTGCGGGAAAGGCCCGGGGTCAGAGGGCAGAGGCCGTGACCTCCGATCCCGCCCCCGGCCCTCGCCCGGCACTCACCCCGCACATTTCCCCCAGTCACGAGACACTTCATGTCACCCGCCTCCCCCGCCGGCTTCCCTCGGTCGGCCCGGCCTCAGCACCGTGGGCCGGCTCCCTTCCCGCGCGCTGGGCCTCGGGCAGGTCCCCGGTGCCGGCCCCCGCCCGCCTCGCCCTCTCATTGGACCGCGCGCCGCCGAAGCGGGCTCCTCCATCACGTGGACTGGAAACCGACCTATCTTTGCTGTGCTCAGCGCCACGTGACAGTAGTCCACCCCTCTCCGCGTGTCACGTGAGAAAACAGCCGGCCTCCGTTGCTCGCCCTCGTCACGTGATCTCATCTGACCGACTTGGGTGACGTCACGACGCCCTCGTTAGAGAAGCCCCGCCCCTAGGAGGCGCATGCGTAGATGCTTCCGTCTCTCCTTCCCCCCGCCCCCTGGAACCGCCCTCTCGTGCCCATCTTGCAGATTCGGAAAAGTGAGATTCTGAGATGCGCAAAGACGGAGCCTGGGCCCCGGGAAAGTCTTTCGATGTGGTTTTTCTCAAAAGTGTTACCATTGCTTATTATAAGTTGTTCTCCATTAGGGTGGGCGCGGTCCTACCACGCAGTAGGTACTTAATAAATACTTGGAAAACATGGTAGGTTGGTGGGTCGCCCTCGGAAGGTGGCGGATGATCAATAAATCACATTTCTCCCTCCCTCCCTCTCCAATGTGACCCCATTTTCCCCATGGGGGAGAGTGGGCACATCCCCGGGGCAGGGGGAGCCCCCGCCCGCGAGATGTATGTGCTCAGTCCAATCGGAGACAGATGGGGAGGGGCCCCGGAGAGTAAAGAGCCCCCCCCCCCCAAGAGACAGCCAGCTTCTGCAGCTGGGGAGTGTCAGTGACCACAAGGGGGCACCATGGTAACCCGGGGGGGTAGAAAATCCCGCGTCACACCTGCTGCCTGGGGGGAAGCGGGGAGGAGGGGAGAGCCCGAGCTGGGGGACAAAACGTGCTGTGAGCAGGAGGGGGGACCCCTGCCCCCCAACCCCCCGCCCCCGTTCCAAGGCCCTTGGAAGCCAGCTGAGGAACTCGGGCCCTGGGCACAGACTTGGCCAGGACCGGGTCCCAGGAGGCCCCGCAGGGAATCTGGGAAAGCAGCTGCGTCCCCGTGGTTCCGGGAGACCCCAGCTCTGAACCAGGAGGGACTGGTGCCAGCACCTCCCCGGTGCGGGGGAGGCAGCCCCGGAGGGGAACCCCGAGGTTCTGTCAGTTCCCGGGGCTGAAGCAGCCTGGAATCTCGCAGCCGCTGGAGCTGGAGGCTGCCCTCGCCGAGGTCCCGGGACTAGCGCTGCCCCGGGCAGAGCCGCCGGCCCCTTGCACCACTCCTTTCACTCAGGTGCCCAGTCCTGCGGGGTCCTCTCCATCATCGTGCGCGTCCGGGAAGGCAGCTCCACCCCGGAGTTGTGGGCGCCCCAGCATCTGTCTGCCTCTGTTGTTAGGAAACAGGCTAGTGGGGGCTCATGAACCGCAGCACCGCTCGTCCCCCTTGCAATGAGAAAAAGGGGGAAGGAAGGCCCGCCCCCAACCCTCGGTTAGTATTCTTGCCAAGAAAACCCCAAATGGGGCCACAGAGCAGGGCAGGACTCAACAACGACAAAGGCTATAAACAGGTGAGTTTCAGAAAAAGAAATGCAATCAATAGCCACTTAAAATACTGCTCCAGATCGCTAGTTAGAGAAATGGAATTAGAAATTCAAACAGCTCGGAGGTACTAGCTCATACCCATCAGTATGACTAAGGTATCAAAAAAAGAAAAAAAGGGGAAATGGCAAATGCTGCATTAAAAAATGCTAAGTGCTTTGTGTTCTTGGGAAGTGCATCCGGCCTCTGCAAAGCGATTTGGACTCTATAAAACCTATTTGCTTGGCTTGGCAATACTACCACTAGGGAGAGCTACAGCCCAAAGAGATCAAAGCAAGAGGAAAAGAACCCATATGGATACGAATATAGCCCAAAAAAAAAAAAAAAAAAAAATGGTGGCAAAGAATTAGAAACTGAGGGGATACCCATCAATTGGGCAATGGCTGAACAAGTTGTGGCAGGTACTACTGTGATGTAAGAAGTGATGGGGGCGACTGGGACACTAATGCATTGTTGGTGGAGTTGGGAATGATCAAACTGCATATCCTTCGATGCAGGAGTGTCTCTACTTGTATCCTAAAGAGGGAAAAGGACTCGCACGGGCAAAAATGTTTGTGGTGGCAAGGAACAGAGGGGATGCCCAAGAATTGGGCAATGGCTGACCGAGTTGTGGTCCATGAAGGCGATGAAATACTATTGTTCTAGAGAAAAGATGAGCAGGCCGATTTCAAAAAAGCCTGGAAAGACTTAGAACTGATGCTGAGGGAAGGGAGCGGAACCAGGAGAACGTCGTACACAGCAACAGCAACACGGTGATGAGCAACTAGGAAAGACTTGGCTCTTCTCAGCAATCCGGCGATCCAAGACAATTCCAACAGACTTGGAAGGGAAAAGGGCATCCGCATGCAGGGAGCGAGCGCCGAAGATCGAATGGGGATCACCTGGTTTGGTTTCCTTCCCGTTTGTTCTGCTTTTTCTTTCACAACACGACTCATAGGGAAATATGTTAAAAATGAAGGTCCATGTAAAACCTAAAAATAAAGAAAGAAAAGGTTTAAAAACATTTTAAAAATAAAACAATGAGAGGGATGGCTTCAGAAACACCTGGGAAGACTTACACGACCTGGCTGAGGAGAAGGATTACACGGGACCAATAGTAATCAACTTCGAAAGACTTTACGGATACTGATCAACTCACCGACCAATTACCATTCCAGGGGACTCATGATGAAACCCGGGACTCGCCACCAGATATCGAGCCAAGGGACTTTGAATGCAGAGGAAAGTGTATTCTCTCTTTTTTCTTCCCATTCTTCCTGCCTGCCTTCCAAGAAAAGTAAGAAAGGGAGGAAGGAGGGAAAGAGTAGGAAGGAGGAAGGGAAAGGAAGAGAGGTAAGGAAGGAAGAAAAAACTCAAGTTGGAACATGGCTAATGGGGGATTTGTTTTACGTGACTTCCTATTTTAGTTTTGTTTTTTCTTACCTTTTTAATACATTTGAGAAGGGGAAGAGAGAGCATTGGAGGAAAAAAATTACTTAAAAAAAAAAAAAAAAAGAGTCATTCACTGAGTTCCTCCTAGAATAGAGAACTAGCCTGCTGTGTGAGGGCCACTTGGGACAGTGAGCCAAGGGGGAGCTACACTCTATGTTTCTAATATTTACTAGCTGTGTGACCCTGGACAAGTCATTTTAGCCCCATCTGCCTCCGTTTTCTCATCTGCAAAATGAGCTGGAGAAAAAAGATGGCAAAGCCCCCTGGTACCTTTGCCAAGAAAACCTTCAATGGGGGCATGAAGAATTGGTCACAACTGAAAAATGACAGAATAATAAATTGTTGAGACAGGGATTGTGCTTTTCTCTCCAGCACCTAAGATAGTACCTGGTCCTTAGCAGTTGCTCAATAAGTGATCAAAGGGGACGATTTCCAAATTAAAGGTCATCTGGGTGGCTGAGTTTGGAGCGATGGGAAGTCTAAGGTGAGAGCGCCTGTCCTTCAGGTTACCCTGACATGGCCGTGTCACTGTGGGACTGTTTCGTGGCCCCTCCTTCACCTTTCCGAGAAAACAAAGGCGTCCATGCTTCTGACCCTTCCGGAAAGGCCGGCCCTAAGGGGATGCTCAGTGAGGGTGACCCCAAGAACTCCCATTCTTGGACCTCGCCTGGCTTCAGCTGAGTCACCTCCCCATGGCCTGGTGCCTCATGGTCTGGAAAGCCCAACAAAGGGCACTTTGAAAGGGGCGCTGAAGCTGCCCCCGCCCCCTGCTCCGAGGCCTTTCGGGGCAGCCCCTGGGCACCCTGTTCTGGGAAGGGCTCTTGGCTGACCTTGTTAATGAATGATCCCAGAAGCTTGCTCACCACTGGATGTTTTTCCTTTGGTCTCAGCAACTCACAGTGATTGTCTATGAGTAAGTGTGTGGAGGGCTGCCGTTGACCTGGGGGGGGTGGTTATATCCGCTCTAACGGGATGCTGATCTGCAGAAAGAGAGAATTAACCTCATGCCCCCCCCCACACACAGGAAAAACTGCAAGTCACCCTTGGAAAGTCACTTGGTTTCCATTTAATTAACCAGTTTGTGCTGCACGTTGCACCGGCGATGGCGGCTTTATTATCTTTCCCTTCTCCGAAGGAAGAAGTCACCCAAAGCCTGAGCAGGTTCCGCGCCCAGCTCTGACAGTGGGCGTTTCACATTCTCTCCCCGGATTTGAGACTGGAAGGAGCTCAGCCGCCGCCGGGCCCCATCCCGTACCCACAGGAGTCGCCACTAAGCCAGGTACCTGGATCAGCTCGTCAATGTGGAATCATCAGCTATCCGAAAAGGTGTTTTTAAACCTAATTTGCTTTATTGACATTTCTTCGTCACTTTCTTCAGACTGGGCAACTAATAAAACAATCAGTTCAGGCCCCGTTAGGCGTTTGCCACTTTTCTGAGGTGGGAATGCTCACACTGAACGTCAGCATCACCTCGAGTCACTCCGAAGCAGGATGGGACAAGTGGCTGTCCGGCCTCTGCCCGAAGGCCTCCAAGGAGGACGGGGAGGCTGCCCTTCCTGCTCTGGGACGGCCCTTCCCGTCAGCACATGCTTCCTTCCGAATGGGGTCCCGAGTTGCCCCTTGGTATCTCCCCGACTGCTACAAATTCTGCCTCCCGGCGCCCTCTTCCACACAAGAGCCCTCGAGTCAGAGAGAGCAGCCTTTTCTGCACACTCCCGTGACATCTGGAGGCATCTCCTGTCTGGACCTCTCCCTGACCACTGTACCCAGGCAGCTCTGCAGGAGAAAGGACCCCTCTCTCACTGCAGTCCGGCTCCGTCACAGGCTCCCCCGAGGCCGTGGTCCTCTGCGAAGGAAGGGTGACGACCACATGACAGAGACTCGGGGTCCTTCAGCCTCCCTTGTCGAAGCCCTGCTCCAGCGCTGGGACCCAGAACCCACCGTGGTGCCCCCCTATCCCATGTGGAGGACGGGAGTCCCTCCCTCATCTTCCTGCTCATGGCCCACCAGCCTCGCCATCCCCCATCAGGTACCTGGGATGTCATTTGGCACTCGCCCCTATTGAATTTCTTCTGCTCAGGTGTC
Organism: Sarcophilus harrisii; assembly: GCF_902635505.1. NCBI lineage: Eukaryota > Metazoa > Chordata > Mammalia > Dasyuromorphia > Dasyuridae > Sarcophilus > Sarcophilus harrisii. Next base: position 240,343,989 of record NC_045431.1, read on the forward strand.
GCTCAGGGCTCTGGCCTTTTTGGGGGCCCCGATGCTTGTCATCCAATGGGTTTAGGGTGGTCTCCCGAGTCTGGCATACTGCTGTTTTGTCATTTTAGAAGGGGAGGGTGCAGGGGGGCTGGGGGTGATGGCGGCGGGGGCTGGGCTTTCCCAGGGAACGAACCAGTTCTGGGTCATGGGCTGGGGGGTCCAGCTGAACGGGGGGCCACATGGAGTCACTCACGGAAACCTGGATCAGCACTGCCGGGGGCTAGAAGGAGGTACGTTTAGGGCCCATGAAAGGCAGCTCTACTTCCCACGTGGGGGAGGGTACTGATGGAACTCGTTATTTTAAGATGTGTCCAGGCTGGAAATAGAAAGTTTCACAAAAGGTTTAGCCAAATCCACGGACGACGGCCCCATTAATGAGTTAGCAAGGGAACCACGAGGTTTGGGGCCCATGCCTCCCAGGGGAGGCAGCCATGGTCTCCCCCACACCGGCCCTGGAAGGGCCACAGACAAAAGCCTCTCTGGGCTGATGAAGGCCTCTCTGGGCTGACCAAGGCCTCTCTGGGTTTCTCCCTGAGGCCGCTGTTCTCATGGGCTGCTGTGAGAAAGGCAGGACAGAGCGATGAGAAAAATGGACTTCAGAGAGTGCTGGGCCCAGGGGACCAGCCCAGGAGAACGGGGGGGGGGGGGCGCCCTCACGGTTCCAGATCCCACCTCAAGTCCAGAAGGACGGGCCGCCCGGGAAGCACCGAGGGTGATGATGATAACAACCGAAATGGGTGCGGCGCTTCCCAGTGTGGACAGCATCCTCCCAGGAGGGCTCGTTGAGCCCCAGCAAGCCCCTGAAATACCAAGTGCAAGTTTGATTTTTTTCAACTGTCCAATTTCGTATTTTTCAATTAAAGCTTTTTCTTTTCAAAACATACGACGGGGGCACCAGCCCTGAAGTCAGGGGGACCCGAGTCCAAAACTGGCCTCAGACACGCCTGGCTGTGTGACCCTGGGCAAGTCACTTAACCCCAATTTCCTCAACAAAAAAAGAAACAAAAAACACATGCTCGGGTCATGTTCCAACACTGACCCTTGCCCACCTTGTGTCTCAGATTTCCCCTCCTTCCCCCTCCCCTCCCCAAGCAACCCAGCAGATGCTAAACCTGTTAAAATAGAAGTTAAACCCACTGCGAAAACATCTCTACAACCATCTGACCCGCGCTTTATTACTGCAGAAACAAGCTCGGGAAGGAGGCGTGTCCCGGGCAGCCGGACCCGGGGCTTTCTAACCCTGAGCATTTCGGGGCCAGCTTCCCTGCGTCCCCCTCGTTCGGGCTCTGGGCAACGTGGGGGGACCAAGGGGGAGCGGGGCCAGAGCTGGCCGGGGCTATCCCCGCCGTGGCCGGGAGAGGGCGCACGACGCCGCAGCTACTTCCCTCAGTCTGTGCCCCGAGAGCCGTCCCTGGTTCAGGCAGCCGGGGGTGGGCTGGGTACTCACGGGAGCCCCGCGGGGAGGAGAGCCGAAAGCCCCCAACCCGCTCGGGAGGAACCCCTCGGGCCGCTGCCGTTCGTTCATTCGTTAAGGGGTCTCGGCGGTGACGCCCCCCTCTCCCCCCCCCCCCCCCCCCCCCCCCCCCCCCCCCCCCCCCCCCAATTCTCCAGGGCTGGGAATGTAAACGCGCCCCAGGCCCACCCGGGGACCAGGAGCCGCTGGCTCGTCCCCGAGGCCCCGCCCGCTCTAAAGGCCACGGGAGCCTCCAGAACCTCCCTGCACAGTACGGCCTCCGATGGCAGGTCCTCCCTCCCCCAAGTCCGGCTCCTGGTCTGAGGAGAGCCCTGGCCCTGAGCTGGGGAGGGGCCGGATCCCACCCCCTCCCGTGAGACCCCGCGCTCCCGCTGCCAGTCCCGCCGCCTCCGGGAAGCCCCCCCTGCTTGTCCGGCGGCGAGGAGTTGGGGACAGCTGGCCTCACCCCCTCGAGGGGCGAAGTGCCCGTGATGCTCTGGGCCGCCCAGAGGCCCTCCCCGCCCTTCTCCCTCGGGGGCAGAGCCGGGGCCGCGGGCCGTTCTCTGGCTCCCCCTCCGGGGGGCGGCAGCTCAGGAAGGCCGTACCTGGCCCCGCTCCCCTTCCCGGCCCCCGGCCCTCAGGAGGCCCCGCCGGCCGCACGTTGGCAGGCGCAGCCCGAGAGGGAGGGAAGGAGCGGATCGGGTGGCAGCCGGTGACTCAGCACTTCAGGATAAGGATCTCCCCCCCCCCCCAACCAGGGGAGACCCAGTCATGAGGCCTGGGGGGTGGGCTGGCCGGGCCGAGGCCGCGGGGGCGTTCGGGGCTCCCGGAGCCCGAGAGCGCAGGGGAAGGCGGGGGGAGCTCGCGGCCGGGCCGGGGAGAGGCCGGGAGGGCCGGGGGGCCGGAGGGCGGGAGGGCCGGGAGGGGTGGGAGGGGCCCGGGAGGGCCGGGAGGACAGGGCCCAAGGCCGGGAAAGGGCCGGGAAAGAGGGAGGACGGGGGGCCGGACCAGGCGTACCTAACCAAACCGGGACCCGGAGGCGGGGGGGCCCGGGGGGCTGGGACAGGCTGGGAGGGCCCCCAGGGGGGCCCAAGGCCAGGGGGGGGCCGGGGGGCCAGGGCCCCCCCGGGCTCCTGGGGGGGCTCCTTTCCCCCGGCCCCTTGGGAAAAGGGAAGGAGGGGGTGTGGTTTCCAAAAAGGGCCTGGCAGCCTGGAGCAATTCCTGCCGGGTTTCCTTCCCCTCCCAGCCTCCCCACCCTCCTGCCCTCAGCTGCCTCAGTCCCCGCCGGCACGCCACCACAAATGCCAGCAGTCTCATGAGCTGGAAGCTCCGGGCGGGAGAATGTCAGCCGGGGGTGGGGCGGCCGGGGAAGCGCCCCCCGCAGCCGCGGCCCCCCCCCCCCCGCCCCCCCCGCAGCGGCTCCCCCCAAAGGCAGCGGATACCCCGCAGCCGCAGTTCCCCCCCAGCAGCGGGTCCCCCAAAGGCGGCTCCCCCCCCACAGGGGTTCCCCCCAAAGGCAGCGGCTCAGGGGTCTCTGCCCACCTGGGGCCCCACCCCTTGACCCCAGGCTGGCAGGGATGGGCAAGGCCCACCTCCCCAAGAAGCCCAGGATGGACTCCCCAGCCCTCCTCTCACAGGCCTCCTGGGGGGCCCACCCCCTCCACAGATGGGGAACCAGACCTGACTCTTAAGGTGACACTCACTGGAGGGGCAAGGCTGTGACCCGAGACTCCTTGACTCCCAATCCCCCGGGCCCTCTCCTCAGAGGCTCTGCTCCCTTAGCATCCCAGGGGCACCTCGAGGTGTCAGAGCCAGTGCCCATGCCAAAGGCACCAGGCGGTCACAGGGCCTGGGAGGGGATCTGGCTGTTCTGAGGGTGTCAGCAAGGGGGGAGAAGGTGGAGGAGTGGGGAAGGGGACAGAGCCCATAGGAGGCTCTAGACCCGCCCCCCATGGGCAAAAACGAGACCCGGGGAGTCAAGAAAACAGTGGCAGAACCTCACGGGCGCCTGCTGGGGCTTCTATCTCCTCTCTGTCCTTCTCTGTCTCTCTCCCTCCTGTTCTCTTTCTTCTCTCTAGCTTTCTCTCTCTCTCCCTCCCCTTCTTCTTTTCTCTCTTTCTGTCTCTCCCTCTTTCCTCCTTCTCCTTGTCTTTCCTTTCTGTCTTCTTTCTCTCTCCTTCCTGTCTCTCTTCCTCTCCCTTCTCTGTTTCTGTCTCTCTCCCCTCCTCTGTCCCTTTTGCTCTTTCTTCTCTCTTTCTCTCTCCTTTCTCTGTCTCTCTCCCCCTCTCCCTTTCCTTCTTTTTAATCTCTCCTTCTTGCTTTCCCTCTCCCTTTTCCCATTTTTCTCCTTCCAACCCCAAACAAGAAGCTGACCATTTATTTTATCTTAATGATAATTTCATCTTTCAAAGGCGGCAGGACGAGTAGCAGGGACTTCTTCCCTCCACATCTGATTCTCACCAGAGAAGAACTGGCTGTGGGGCAGAGATGATGGGAATCTTTCCAGGAGGAGAAGAACCTGAACGTGGGCCCCGTGAATAAGATGCCCTAGGTTAGGGGAGAGCAGATTTCCAAAGTCTTGGAGAAAGGGTAGGGAGGGTCCCATGGCCTAAAATTCTACAGGAATTTAGCCAAGGAGAAATGGGAAGCTCCTGACTATGAAATTCTGGAGACTCAAAGGAAAAGCTCTGGTGAGGAAAAGAAACTGTGGCCAAAGACGCGTGTGGAAGCGTGGGAAACTCCCTGCCCATCTTAGACTCTCAGCAACCTCACGTGACAGACGGACCAAGAACACGTCCTCGAAGAGAAATAAATATGTCACGGCCCAGAGTGGTGAGAAGAGCATCGGGAGGGCTAAGGCTGACAGCAAGCTGAGGCTTGGGAGCAAACCAAGGCTAATGAAAAAGTGGTTTTTAGGGCATGTTGGGAAAGCTCAAAGAAGGGATAAGACGGTGAAGAGAGAAGGCTGGGAAGTGAGAACTGGCAGAGCTGCGCTAACCTCAGTTCTTTGCTTTTCTGTCTTCTCTACAAAGAACCATCTTTGGCCCAGGAAGGACGGAATAAAAATGACTCCCAGAGCAGGGAGACCCAGAAGGCGTAGGGAGCTCCTGAGTCCCCTGGAAGTCCGCTTCACATCCCCAGCTTCAGATGAATCAGAAGACCAGGGGATGTCCCTGGGTGTGGCCAGACAGCTCTGAAATATAATGGGAAGTTAGAGAAAACCCCAGGTGCCTTCTGCCCGATCGGTGAATACCTGGAGGTCTGGGTATCTTAGAAAGGATTTAATCTAGTGGAGAGTTTCCAGAAGATGGCAACCTGAGCGAGGAAGAACCCACATGCAAATGAACTGGAAGACATGAGAATAGCTGACCTGGAGGAAAACAAGGTGGGCAAGGGCTGAGCTGGTTCTGCTGGGCCCTAGACCTAGAGGGCAGACCTAGAGGAATAAGGACAAATAGATCAATCTGGGCCCAATGAAAGGAAACCAGAGCTGTCCCAAAGTCCCAAGAATAGGAGGTTCCCTGCATTGGAGGTCCACCAGCAAAGTCGGGATGACCATTTAGAAAGTAGATGAATGGGGGCAGCTAGGTGGCGTGGTGGATAGAGCACCAGCCCTGAAGTCAGGAGGACCTGTGTTCAAATCCGAACTCAGACACTTCCTAGCTGTGTGACCCTGGGCAAGTCACTTAACCCCAATTGCCTCAACAACAACCACAAAAGAAAGTACATGAATTTAATGGAATATTCTTACAGTGTTATAAGAAATAATATATGGGTTGAATACAGAGAAGTTTGGAAAGATCTACATGAACTGATGCAGAGTGAAGTCAGCAGAACCAAGAAAACAATATACACAATAATTACAACAAAAGAAATTGAAAGAACCAACAAAAAATCAAAAGTTGAATGTTACAAAATGATAAGGACAAAGTAGGACTTGCATGAAGAGATTGGAAAGGACACTCCCCCTACCTCCAACCACCCCTGCATGGAGCTTCTAAGGCGTGACACCTGAACCTGCATATGTTTTCACACTTTTCCCAATACTCGTCAGTTGTGCTGATTCCCCCCCACACACACACACACACTCAAATACTATTTGATTTATAGGATAGCTCTCTGGGAAGGGGACGGGATACTTGGAATAATGTGATAATGTAAGGAAAAGAAGACATTAATAAAAGTATTTCTGAAAAAAAGAAAAGAAAAGAAATGTAACAGAAGGAATTTGGGTTGGATGAGATGGCCATTCAGGTTGTGTCCAACTTCGAGATTCCACGATTTTCTGTGGCTATTCCAGGGATGTCTCCATGAAGACGGTACTTGGAGTTACTGGGGAGGGGGCAGGAGACCCTTAAAGGACGTGTGAACAGTTATTGCAAAGGGTATTTATCACTGGATAGCTTGGCAAAATAAATAAATGAACATTCTCAACAGTTCTTCCTTCTTCTCCCTCCATGTCCAATCAATTTTTTTTTAAGTTTTCGACATGCTTTTTCTTTTCTTTTCTTTTCTTTTTTTGATGAGGCAATGGAGATTAAGTGAGCTAGTAAGTGTCCTGTCTGAGAGATGATTTAAATGCAGGTGCTCCGGACTCCAGAGCTGGAGCTCTATCTAAAGGCCACCTCGTTGCCTTCTAGTCTAAGAGATTCTATCTCTCCAATGTCTCTTGCATTCATCCCCTTCTCTCTTCACTCATACATCTAATGCTCTAGTCCAAATCCCACATGAATCATTACATTTTTAAAAAGTTTTTATTACTATTTCTATGTCTTACATCATCATAGTTATCTCACAAATCCTTTTCCCTTCCACTCCCAGTCATCCCATATAACAGATAGAGTATTTTTTAAAGAGGAAAAAAAATCGGCACAACCGATGGATATATTGGGAAAAGTCGGAGAACCTTTTCCATGTGTAAGCAACCTTCTGTGGCCCTCCCACCTCTGCTCAGGGGCAGATGAATTCTCATCTCTCCTCAGTCCTGCTGGATCTTTATCATCTTATCACAATTACTTCTGTTTTGTGGTAAGAGGTCTTTTTTTTTTTTTTTTTGCATTGTTGTAGTCACTGTATACATGGTTTTCTTGGTTCTGTTGACTGCACTCTTCGTCACTGTATACATGGTTTTCTTGGTTCTGCTGACTTCACTCTGCCTAAGTTCTGAGATCTTACAATGGCTCCCAACTGGTCATCCCTTTTTTCTCCAATCCATGTTCCACATAGGTGCCCAAGGGCTAGAAGCACAGTCTGACCATATCACATCCCTGCTCAAAAAACTCAGTTTCCTACTGTCTCCAGAATAAGATGCACAGTCTTCGGGCACTCATCACCTTTGCAATCTAACACTCATTCTCTCTGCTGCACACTAGATTCTAGTCAAATTGGCCTCCTTTCCAGGCAGCTCCATCTCCCACCTCCATCCCTTTGCCCTGGGACTACCCTCCCCTTCAGGATCACCTCCCATAATTGCAGGTTCCCTTCCCTCCCTGTGTGGGGACTCTCCCAGGGCCCCTGCTGTTTCCTCAGGTCACTCTGGCTTTTTCCTGTGGACACACTTTGTTCTTATTTCTATCTCTTCTTTCCTCTCTCCGATGGCCTTTCATTGTGCCCTCTAACGCCCAGCACAGAATAGACATGAAATCACTTGTTCTCAATGAATGACTTCCCTCCCCCCCCCCCCCCACCTCGTACAGGATTGATTCTCCCTAAATGGTTGTTGAACCAGTTTGTGGGCATTAGAAACATCCCTGCCCGAGATTTCCTGGACAGAGGGACGGCCCCATTTCTCTACATGGGCTTCTGGACAACCGTCAAAGGGAAGGGAGCTGAAGGCAAGGCTTAGGGCATCTGAACCTCCTAGCCCAATGCTTTAAAGACATAAAAGACCCTAAAATTGGGTATCCAATAATCAGAGTGGGCATTTGTAGAGCACTTCAGGGTTTCCAAAGAGCTTTAGAAATAGCTCCTCTGATCCTTACCACAACACTGGAAGATAGATCCCCATGTTATCATGATCCCCATTTTACAGAGCAGGAAACCAAAGCAGGTAGAGTTTAAGGATCCAGGATCACCGTGCTAGCCAATATCAGAGGTCACATTCGAACTTAGGTCTTCCTGTCTCTAGGGCTCGATCCACTGTGTGACATTTGGGATGTCTCATGGTCTATTTTTGGTATTCCGAAAGGCCTCTTTTCTACTTGCTGGGTCTGCTGCCTCACAGACAGGGCCCATCTTCAGCCAGGAAGAAAAGGGGTGGGGAGGATATATGTAAAGTTGGCCGTTGTTTTCACATCTCCTTCCTCTTTCTCCTCCTGCCCAGCTAATATATATATATATATATATATATATATTTTTTTTTTCTCAGCAGGACATTAATAGATTCCTACCTGATTTCAGAGAAAGGTCCCTCCTTGGACATGTGAACATTAACGAGGGCAAAGTGGAGGGGGATTTTGAGGGCCTGGAAGCCTTGTAATACCTGTAAGAACATACAGGAATGACACTTTAATGGAGGAATTCCAGGTCCTGTTGGACTGTTTGGGGGCAGATTTCTGACTAAAGCTCTAAGTGTCCCTCAAATCGTACCGGGTGGACAACCGGCTATTGTGGCCCGTCTAAAACTGGCCAAATGAAGTTCAGGGAGTTGCTGGCCCAAGGCCCCTTCTGGCTGGGACTTGGGAGAATTCTTCTGGGACCATCAGGGTTCTGAGTGCAAAGTGATCCAAGGATTTTCTGCTTCTCACGGGGGCGATGGGGTCAGTCCTGGAAAAATGCAGTGGGAAGAAAAGGGAGGAGCTTGTGTTCTGGCTGTTCAGGGACACTGAGCAATGTTTGGGCACTGTCGGAGAAGGGGACCCCCCCCCACAGACAGAGACGCAGAGTCCCACAGAGGGGGAGGAGCAGCTGATGCAACTTGGCCCTAGAGATGATCCCTTGTAGGGGTGTTGGAGTTGCCCAGACCTTTCTTGCCCATCCCAACACATACACCTGAGTAAATTGACTCAACACTGGGAGATCATTTTGTTCACAAATAATGGACAATAACCGGTCCCACTCCCACTTAATTATGAAAATAAATTTCCTAACACCATCCCCTCCTGCGCTTCTCCCCCCGCTCCACACTGAATTCTGTGGCCCAGTCCCAAGAGTCTGAAGAGAAAAGGAAGAAAAACTTTGAAAAACCAACCACCCACCCAACCCAGGCGTTTTCACCTGTCGTTTCATTGGCTCCCTCTGGGGAGAAGGGAAAGGAACGTGTATTATACCCTGCTGTGTCCTAAGCGCTTTCCTCATCTCCTTTGGTGCTGTTAATATCCCCATTTTACGGGCTAATTGACCTGCCTGCCCAGTCACCCAGCTAATCAGTGTCTGAGGCTGGACTTGAACCCTTGGAAGTCTTCCGTACTCCAGGCCTGGTGCTCTATCCATTGTGCTAACTATCCACTAATGCAAGCTGAGGCTAATAGCCTTAATAATAATAGCCTTCTGAAGGCTTTACAATTATTACCTAATTTATTCTTACAACTGTCTTAGGAGGTAGATGCTATTATTTATCATCTCCATGTTACAGAAGAGGAAACCGAGGTAGAAAAAGGTTAAGTGTTTTGTCTAGGGTCACTGGGCTAACAAGTGTCTGAGGCAGGATTTGAAATCTTTCTGAGTCCACGGCCCTCCCTGGCCTCCTGCATTCAGACAATCCTAGATTTAGGGCCAAAAGAGATTTCCTAGTTCATCTAGTTTCATTTTGCAGATGAAGAAACTGAGACCCAAAAAGGGTACGTGACTGTCTTGATTTTTCTCTAAGGAAGCGGGAAAGTACAGGTGGTACAGGAGAGCACTGGGCCTGCAGTCACAAAGACCTGAATTCCAATCCAGCCCCAGACACTGACTAGCTGTGTGACTCTGGGCAAGTCACTTCACCCTGTCTGCCTCAGTTTCCTCCTCTGTAAAATGAGCTAGAGAAGGAGACGGCCAACAGTCTACACCTTGGCCAAGAAAACCCCAAATGGGGTCAGGAAGAGTTGGACAAGAATGAGCCCCTCAAATGCTTAGAACAATGCCTGACGCGGTGAGAGCTTAATAAATGCCTTTTCTTTCTTTGTCCTCCTCATTGGCCACGATCAGAGGGCTAGAGCTGTGACCTGGCTAGGACTGAGATGTCATGGTCAGGAGCTTACCGACCCGGAAAGAGAAGTGAGGAACGAAGGGACCAGTCAAGCCCAAAGGAGCCCAAAGGCCAGGATTCGGTGCTCCCCACTCCCGCCCACCAACCCTGAACTCTCCCAGAGTCCCCAGCTCGTGGGGAAAGGGTTAGGGGCTAACAAAAACTGTGTCCTTACAGCAACTTGGCAAGTTGACTTATAAAAATGATGGAAGAAGTCACTGGGATGAATTGGGGCCAGTTGAAGGGGAAATCTAGGAAATCTGCCCCTTGTGGAGGGACCCCGAGAGCCCAGCCCCCCCCAAGGCCGCTGCTGGGTAAGCTACCTCCAGGAAAAAGTCAGCCTGGTAGCCTCCAATTTTAAGCGATTTTTTTGGCTAACTGGGAGTTGAGCTCAGTTGCTTTGCTGAAGAAACGAAATGTCAAAGTGCAAATGTAACAACTTTTAAAATTGTGAAATCTTTTCAAATCATTCTTTTAATTTTTTCCCCCTCTCCACTCCAACGTCTTGGAGCAAAGCCCCGGGGCCCCACCCTAGTTACAGACTGGGTCTTCTTGCTGCTGTACACACCTTCATCTCTCCAACACAAAAACAGGGGGGACGTCCGGGCCCCATCCCCCCCAGCACCCTGAAGAATGCTCCCTCCGTTTCACTCAGCTTATCCCCCCCAAAAGGCCCAGAGCAACTTCCTCCTCCCCCCACAAGCCTTCCCTGAGCACCCCAGACCCCAGAGAGCTTGTCTTCCCCTGAGGACAGTCCTGCCCTTGGCCTGGGACACACTGGGCCTGTGGGGCTCTCCCAGAAGTCTGGAAGCTCCCTGCAGGCAGGCAGAGCCCGAAGTGCTCAGGGAGTGAGGGGGAAGTACAAGGGCGACTTGGGGTAGGAGGCAGCTGAGACTCCCAGGGGCTGATGGTGCTGGGGCCTGAGCCCACCACGTGCACGGGCCTGGGGAGGAGGCAGCCGCTCGGCCACGTCCCCTCCGGGTCTTTCCCGGGCTGAGGTCCCACACTTCTGAGCGGGAGGACTTCCTGGGGAGCCTCCTGGGGAACAGTTGAAAAGGAGGGGAGATCCGGCGTCCCCTCCCCAGCATCCTCCCTTTCTCTCTCCCCTTCTGCCATCTTTTTTTCTCTCTCTCTCTCCCTCCTTCCTCTTCTCCTTCCCCTCCCTCCTCCCCTCCCCTGTTCTTTCTTCCTCTCCTTCTTCCCTTCCCACCACCCCCTCCTCCCTCTCCTGTTCTGGAGCTGCTTTCTCCCTGACTCAGCAAGGTGCTTTATAAGGTGCTGAGGGGGCTCGGGCAAATCCAAACCACATTGTCTGCAGACTCCCAGCACGGAAGGAGGGAGGCCGGGAGCGGGTCCCCTCCCTCCCCCGGCCGGGCGCCCCCCCTCCCCGGACAGTCCCGGGATTTCTTTCTGGCCAGCCGGGCCCTTGGCACCAACCAGCCCTCCCGGCACCGGGAGGCCCCTGGAAGCTGTGGGACGCTCCCAAGGCCAGACGAGGCGGGAGGCTGGGACCGGGGGCTCTCTTCCCTCTCCCTGGGAGCCGAGCCGGGTCCCAGCCGCCGAGCGGCGTCCCCGGAAAGCTCGCTGCCCCCAGCCCCGGGCCAGCCCTTCCTCTCCTTGTTTAGAGAAAAGAGAGAGCAGAAATCCAACAACAAAGTCTGTCCCACTCCAGTGAGGTAATTGAAAACAAACTTCCCCCTCCCCAGCTCAGCCTGCAAACCAGGGAAGAGCTGTCCTGGGAGCAGAGCGATGGCCTGCCAGCAGCTCCCATCCGGCCTGGGCCGGGCACGGGGAGCCCCCTCCCCCCTCTGGTGGGCCCTGGCTCCCTGGGGGGGGGAGCACGTCTGCATCCGTTCCTGAGAGGGGGGACCCCAGCCTCCCTCCCGCTGCGGCTCCCTGCCCCTCCCCATCCCAGAACTAGGCAATTCCTAGGCCCTGGGCTCCTCGGGCAGTGAGCCTCCCGGCAGCCAGCAGCTCGCCCAGGTGCCAGCTTCTGGGCCGGAATCTCCGGGGAGCCCCGGGCCCGGGGGGGGGGGCGGGAGGGGGGTGGGTTCTCCTGTCGGGGGCCTTTGGAACAGGCAGGAGAGACTGACAGAGACCCAGCAAAGGGGCCTGGGGAGGGCTCCTGGGCCCCCAGGTCCCCTCTCCCCCTGCCTCCCGAAGGAAGGCAGCTGGCAGCCTCAGCGCCCCCCCTCCCATCCCAGAGCAGGGAGCCAAGTGTCCCAGACGGCCTCGGGAGCGGCTCCCAAAGGGAAGTTTGCCGTCTGTCTGTCCTCCCGGCTTGAATGGAGAGTTCCCGCTGAGTCACCCAGAAACCTCTTGTGTTGAAACTGGTCCTGTGCCTCGTGCTGATTAATGAATTACAAATCTCCTCCCCCTCCCCCCTGACATTCAGAACAAGAATGACAAACTTTGTGAACTTGCGGGGGAAAGGCCAGCGCCAAGTGCTCTCGTCTCCCGCGGTGTCCCGGCTCGCCGAGCCCGAGGGGGAGGGGGCGCCCCGGCCCTCAGTCACCTGCTGCACCGGCCCGGCCCGGGGGACGGGGAGCGGCCGGGACAATGGGGAGGCGCGGGCCGAGAGGGGAGAAGGGGGGAGGGGGCTGCCCAGACAATGGGAGGCAGGAAAAGCCCCATCACTCGCTGGGAGCCGGCTCCCTGGCAGGAGGGGGGGGGGTCGCTCCCGGCACGGGGGGGGGGCATATTGGCTTGGGGGAGCCGGTCCGAGGCGAAGGCGGGCGGGGGCCGGCGGAGGCGGGGATGGCCAGTGATGGGGGCCGGTTCCCGGAGAGCGCGAGCGGGGGGAGGGTCCTGCGGACGGCAACCGCTTCGGGGAGTCCGGGCGAGGAAGGGACCGGGCCGGCACCCCCTCCCTTCTCTTCCCCGGCGTTTGCAGACTGTCTCTCGCCCTCCCTCCTCCGACTCCCCCCTCCCCCCGGAGGCCCAGGGTGGTACCGCAGCCTCGCCTCACCTCACCCACCCACCGCCCCCCCCCACTCGATGCTGTGGGAGAGAGAGAAGCCCTCCCCTCCCTCCCTCCCTCCCCCCTCCTCCCCCCACCCCCGGGGAGGGCCGCTACAATTTGTGGTTACAGCCTTACACGTCAGAAAAGAAAAAAAAAAGTTTGCAGAATGTCCCACACCGAAAAAAAAAATCCGAAACCCAGAGAAAAAAACCTGCGAGTGGGCTTGGCGGATGGGATTAGTAAGGCTTCGCCAGAGCTGCGGCTCTCCCTCCCACTCCGCCAGCCTCCGGGAGAGGAGCCGCGCCCGGCCCCTGCCCGGCCCCCGGCCCCATGGACCTCCGAGCAGGTAGGAAGGAGCCGGGCCCCCCCATCTCCTCCGCCACCGCCCCCCGCCGCGGCTCCGAGATCCCTTCCCGTCCCTTTTCCTTCGCCGGGACCCAGGCCGGGCCAAAACCCCTTCCCGGTCGGCCCCCTCCTTGAACCCACTTCCCTCCCCAAGGGCTGGGGCTGGCCCCGGGGGCCCCCCTCCCCCCGGGGGAGGTGACCGTGGCGTTCCGGGAGTCCGCGTCTCGGGCCCGGCGGGGAGGTGGGAAGAGGGAGAGCCCGGGCCAGACAGACGGCCGGCCGGGCGGCCAGACGGCGGGCTGCCAGCACACCAGGGCAGGGCGCCGGCCCGGGGCCGGAAGGGCTGCCCCACAGGCGCGGCAGCCGAGCCCCAGGGGGCCCACGTTGCCGGGGCCCCGGCCGGCAGGAGGAGGAGCCAGGCCAGGGGCGGGAGGCCCCCACCCCGGGAGACCGAACCCGGCCAGCCGGGAACCCGGGGACCGGCCCGGGGCCGGCCAGGGGGGACGGCAAGCCGGGGCCAGGCCCGGAAGCAACAAGGGGACACCCCGGTCGCCAGAGGCGCAAGCGGGGAGGGAGAGAGAGAGAGGGAAAGAAGGAAGAGAGAGAGAAAGGGAGGGGAAAAGAGGAGAGAAAGAGGGAGGGGAAGGGAAAGGAAAGGGAGAGGGAAAGGAGAAAGAAGGGAAGAGACAGAGACAGAGAAGAGAGAGAGAGAGAGAGAGAGAGAGAGAGGAAAAGAAGGGAAGGGGGGAGTTGGAGAGAGGAAGGGGAGGGGAAGGGGGGGGCCAGACAGGGCCGGAGGGAGGGAAGGCAGGAGGGGGAAAGGGAGGGGAGGCCAACACGCCTCCGGACTCCTTGGCCTCCTCTCCCCCTCCCCCCGCCGCCGCCCCGGGCCCTGCGCCCACCCCGGAGGCCCGACCGGCTTGGCCGGGCCGGGCCGCCGGGACTGGCCCTTCAAGGGCCGGGGCGCGCCGAACTGGGCGGCAGCCCCGCCTGATTACATGGCCCCAAAGGGGGCCGGGGGGGGGCGGCCGGCCCAGAGTTAAAGGAGGCCAGAGCGGATGGCGACCGAGCGGGCCGCCCCCCGGCCCCGGCCGGCCCAAGCGGACTCAGGCCGGCCCGGCCCGGCCCAGCCCCGTCTCGGCCTGGGAGTGATTAGTGGAGGGGGCGGGGGCGGCCCAGCCGGACCCGGGCAGGAAAAAGCCCGTCACGGGCCGGGGGAGCGGCCGGCGGGAGACTTTCCGCTTTGCGGCCAAGAGAGTTAGTTAGTCCTCAGCCCGGGGAGGGCAGGGGAGGGAGGGGAGGGAACCGCTCCGTCTCGGCCGCGCCTGGAGGTGGGAACTCGCCACGGGAGGGGGAAAGGGCATCTCTCGGCTCGAGAGACTCCCGTCTGTACCCCTGACCCCGCCCCCGCCGCTGGGAAGGGAGAAGCTCCCAGGAGTAAGGGGGGGGAGGGGGGGCGGGGCCGGGGGCTTAGGGGCCACACAGGGGGAAGGAGGCGCCGCGGGGGGAGGGGGCGGGAAGAGCAAGGTCACTGCTTCGGGGTTCGAAGGGAGAAAGTGGGACCTCCGTGAGCCGCACCCCCCCTTCATTCCCCATCCCGGTCTGAACCCCTCCCAGGGACGCCCAAATAACTTTCCCCCCAAACTGCCCCGTCAACGCACACATCTCCCTGACCTCCCCGCCCCCCAGCCCTCTAGTGCCTCCCACACAGCTAGCCTCCACTCCGTGTTCCTCCTCCCAGCCGAAGACACCCCCAGGTGATTTAAACTTCCCAAGGTCAAGCCTGCCTCGCCCTCCCCCAGCAGGGGAAATTTCCCAGGGGCCCCTCCCCTTGTGTGGGCCCCTTCCTCAGCCCCCAGAGTCCCACCTAAGCCGGCGTCCTCCTCCTCCAACGGACTAGTTTCTCCTTCTGGTGGGAAAGGGAAGGTGAAGGGAGAGCCAGCAGCTGGGGCCGGCCACCGGCTAGGAAAGGCAGGCACCTTAGAGAGGGCCCCCTCCCCTCCCCGGGCCACCCACAGAAGGCGAGGACGCCCAGGGATGCAGGCGTCCCGGTGCCCCGCCGTGCCCCGCGCCAGCCGCCGCCGCTGCTCCCCACAACCCCCAGCCCCGGGCAGGACAGCGCCGAGTTCCAAGCCGAGCCGGCCCCGACCCGGCCCGCTCCGGCCTGCCCCTGGGGCCTAGCCAGCGGCCGGGAGCGGAGCCCTCGCGCCCCCTCCTTCTGCCATTCACAAGCACCTCTCCCACACGCCCGGCTGCCTCCCCATTCACTGCTCCGGCCCCTTCCTCCCCGCTCGCCCCTTCCCACTCGCCCTCGCTCTCCTGCAGCTCCTTCCCCCCCTCACTGAGGAGGCAGCAGGGCCTGGCACTCCCCCCGGCACTGCCTGGCGCCCGGGCCTCTGGGGGACCCTCCCGGGCTTCCCTGCCCCTCCTCCGGGTGGCCCCGGACCTCCCCTCGGAAGGCTGTCACAGCCGGGCTGTCCCATGCAGACCCGGGGGGGCCTTGTTGTTTCCTCCCCCTCCCGCCCCGGGGGCCCCCTCTCCCTGTGGGCCCAGCTCCCTTCCCAAGCGAGACCGGCGGAGCTCTGTACTCTCCTCACCGCCAAGGAAAAGGGCAGGAGATGGGGGGTGGGGGGGATCTTGGAGGAAAAGAAGTGAGGGAGCATGAGAAGGGGTGGGGGCTGGCTGCTTCCCCTCCCCCCAGCTGCCAGACCGGGCCGAGTCCCCCCAAGCTGCGGTGCAGAGGGGTGATCTCTGTTTGGAGTCAGTGGGTCTGCATTTGAATTCCAGCCTCTGGGGAGGGAGAGCGAGGGGTCTCTGGGTCTCAGTTTCTTGTTCTGTAAAATGAGGGGGTGGGGACTAGGTCATCCTCCCCTTGCTTTTTCCTGCTCCTCCTGAATCAAGAACAGGCAGAAACTTAAAAAGCCTCCCTGGGCCAAGCCGACTGCCTGGCCCAGTCCCCAAATAAGGTCCCTTCCTGGGAGCCCAGGTTTCTAACGGGTGCAAAGGGATCCTCAGCCCGGCCCGGTGCATTCTGGCCCAGGCCTCTGGCGTCCTGCAGGGACGAGGCTCGGGAGGGGGCAGGGGTCGGGACCAGACTCTTCTCCCGGGCTCTGCCCTCCCCGGCCTATCGGGCCTCCGAGCCCCCCAGGCCCGCCGGCTGAGGGCAGGCTGAGGGCCCAGGCCGGGGCCCCGGCCGAGGCTCGCGCACACGTGTGTGCCTGCGTGTGCAGCCTGCGGGGCCCGTGCGCTTGCGTGGGCCGTGTGGATGCGAGGATGTGCCGGGCCCTCGTTCCCAGGGCCCGGGGATCTGGATGGAATTAGGGGCCTGGCCGGGTGGGGGCCGGGCTGGGGGTTGAGGGACTGGGGGCTCCAGCAGGAAACCTGAGCTGGCTCATTAGCTCCTCACGTGCTCAGCTGGATTTATAAACACAGCAAGGAGACGGGATGTAAACAATCAAGCTGCAGCAGCCGGAGGCAGAGCTGGGGGAGGGGAGGGGGCCTCTTGGGCCACGGCGCCCCACAGGGCTGGCCGAGGCCCCCCTGACCCCAGAGGGGAAGGAGCAGAGAGCAGGATCCTTTCCCAGAGGCCCCGGCCCCGTTCTGGAGTCCAGGCTCAAGCTCTAGAGTCCAGACTCAACTGTGGGATCCAGGCTCAAGTTCTAGAGTCAGGTTCAAGCTCTAGGGTCCAGGCTCCATCCCAGGCAGGGGAGGAAGAGCTGCGGCTGGCTGCAGACAGGCGGGCTCCCTTCTTGGGACTCAGGCTTCCCGGCTTCCCGGCCCGGCCCGGGCTCCACAGGTGTTCTCTGCCCCTCCGGCCCTCCCCCCCGCCTTTGAGGTGCAGGGGAGAGAGCAGAGAGCCCCTGAGCTGGGGGGAGGGGGCCGGGCAGCCTTACTTCCCGCTGCCCTCGTGCCCCCCTCCTCTCCCCAGCTTCCTGCCCTCCCGCTGCCTCTCTCCATCCTACTCCTCCGCTCCTCCCTCCCCTCCTTGGCTCCCCCCTTCCCCCCCACGCCAGCAGTGACACGGTTACCTCAGAACTGAAATATTCCTGGAAACACCGGCCTCGTCTGGTTAATTTCACGAGCCGTTTTCTGCCCAGATGAGGAGGTTCTTGTTTATCCAAAGGCAGCTCCCCTTGTGGGGGGGGACGCTCCCCAGGGACGCCCCACGGGGCCCGGATGAGCCTGGCCCCACGTCCAAGGGGCCACCGTGGAGCTGGGGGGCCCTGGAGCGAAGGGCTCTGGGGGGGGGGGACCCGACCGGGGGACAGCGAGCCCTGAGGAGGCTCCGGTACCGAGGCTCGGGCCGGGTGAAGGCCTGGGCTCTGCAGCTCTCAGAGAAGGGGATCCTGGCAACCTGGGCCAGCTTCTCACCTTACAAGCAGAGAAACTGAGGACCCGAGAAGTGACTTAACCAAGCCCACTACAGCAGCTGGGAGCTGGACCAGCATCCTAGGCCCAGCATCATTCCCAGCGTCCGGCCGATTCCCAACACAAGGCGATGCTTTCAGAGCCATTGGAGCCGCGGGAGGCCCATCCAGGCGGGTCGGGAGGCCTGGGGTCCCGTGGAGGGTCCCTTCCGACTGTGGGATTTAGCAGAGGGACGGAATGGCAGCTGCAAGAGTGGGGGGCGGCAGAAGGGACGTGGCCAGGACCTGTCCCGGGGCTGCAGAATCGGGGTCTCCCCTGGAGGCCCCTGGCCCGGAGACATCGTCATTGGCATCTCTGTCCCATAATGCACCTCCCCCCAACAGTGGCTAAAGCGAGACTCCTCCCTGAGAAGGAAGCGGGCACCTGAGCGCATGGAGGAGCCCTTCTTCCCCCTCACACTCGTGATGGCTTTGCTCTGAGTGGCTCCAGAGCCCGAGTGAAAGGGACCACGTTCCCACCTAGAAATGCAGGCGGGGCAGGGGCAGACGTCAAAGCCTTGAGGAAGAAGTTCCCTAGCCAAGGTCTCACCAATCGTAAGGGGCAGAGTTTAGCCAGGTCCTCCCGGAGCGAGCCGGCTCCTTCCCATGTCTACGCGAATCACCCCATCCTAAGTGTCCCCCAAACCCAGCTTAGCCAGAGCTGGCCACAGCTCCGTACTCGGCCCCGACCGCAAGCCCACCCTGAGCGAGTCCCCGAGGACTGCGCCCTGGACCCAGGCCCACTGCGGATCCCTCCTCTTTCATCCTTCCCTGAACCTAAAACCTTGGAAGAAATCTTGGTCGCCAGCAGCTCAAACCTTCCCCGGCCGACCCGGCCCCCAACTTAGTCCCATTCCCAGCCCTGAGCCCAAGCCGGGCTGAACCGTGGGCCCGGCCGCTCTCCGGCTGCTTCCCCCTCATCCTCGGATGTGACTCAGCCCAACTCAAACAGGCCGCCATCATGGGTCCTGTCGGCGGCTCCCAGGAAACCCGGCCCGGCCCAGAGCCTCCACACCTTTGGGCGCACAAGGCCCCCGCCCATCCGCCCGCCCTGCAGGGGCCAGGGAGCACCTCTGACTCAGACCCCCCTCAAGCCAAATGTGCTCTGTAGGACTCAAGTGGGAATGGCCCCCGACCTCCCTGGGGTGTCCCCAGGGGCAGAGCCAGGGATCCCCCGGAGGCTTCTTGCCTGCACCCCACTCCCTGACCGGATGTGCCCCCTGGGGCACAAAAACACCGGCTTCCCACCTAAAGCCCGCTCCATTTGGCTGCCCTCACTCTCCCTCTGGAGCACAGGCCCCGGGGCAGAAGTGGGAGAGGACCAGGCTCCCCTTACACCTTAACCCAGATTCCCATGGTACAGATGGGAAACTGAGAAAGGGACAGGGCATACGATGGTGAGAACCGAGGCCTGGAGATGCGGGCCTCCTCCCTCCCGGCCCCCGAGGCTGTCCCCACTCCGCCAGGCTCGGGCAGCCCCGGACACTCGGGCCAGACAGCTCTCAGCTAACGCTCCCTGTGGCCACAGACACAAAGGGTACAGAGGCTCACACTCACACTCACGCTCACACTCGCTCACACATTCAGACACACACACATACATTCAGAGACTCACACACTCACACTCACATACTCACATATACACTCACATTCACACACACCCACATTTACACACTCACACATTCATACACACTCACACTCGCCTCTGCACGGGCCAGAACTGCCCCCAGACGCCGCCCCCCGGGTCTCTCTCTGCTACCCCCCTTCCCAGCCAGAGGTGGGCACAGCCCCCGCGGTGCCCGCTGCCCCCCACCTCAGGCTCTGACTCCAGGCTCTCTTGCCCACAGGGGACTCGTGGGGGATGCTGGCTTGTCTGTGCACCGTGCTCTGGCACCTCCCGGCGGTTCCGGCCCTCAACCGCACAGGGGATCCGGGGCCCGGCCCCTCCATCCAGAAGACCTATGACCTCACTCGCTACCTGGAGCACCAGCTCCGCAGCCTGGCGGGCACCTATGTGAGTACGGGCGGGAGGAGGGGGTCAGGGGGCGGGGGGGCCGCCCTCCCAGACCCCAGCGTCCCCCCAGCCGGCCCTTCTCCCTGCCCCCTGCCTTCCCCCTCCCTTCCCCATTCCCGGCCCCAGGACTAGGCATGTGGGCAGGACTGCCCCACTGGCTGACAGCCCAGCAGCCCGCCCTCCTCCCCCTGGGGGCTGGGGAAGTCTCTTCTGTTTACACCGTGTTGTGGTGTCTCTTGCCCGGGTGGGGCCCAGGGTGGGGGCGGCCCCCACCTCACACTCCTGTGTCCCGGCTCGCCCCAGCCTCGCACACAGGCCCCGCAGCTCGGGCCTCCCCTCTGCCTGACCTGTCCCGGCCCAGCCAGGCCTCGGGGGGCACCCGCGTGGTCGGGGGCACCCGGGAATTCTCTTGGGGGAGCCGGGGGTGGCAGCGGGCCCGAGGAGAAGGTGGCGCTGGAGGGAACTGGCCCCCCTTCCCCCTTGTTCCTCCCCCACACCCCAACCCTGCTCCAGAGCCAGGGAAGGGAAGGGGAGGAGGCGGAGGGGGAGCTGGCTCGGGCCCCAGGATACACCGAGGAAATTAGTTTGTCTCTGAGCTTGTCAGCGTGTGAACCTCCCCCTGGGCCCTCGCCTGTCCCAAGCCTCGCCCCCCTCCTCGGCCCTCCCAGCCCAGCGTCGCTTCCCACCCCCTTCCCCTGGGCCCCCGGACCTACCCCACAGTTGGCAAAGGCCCGGGTCCCATCTCCTCTCCCCGGCCCCTCCCCCTCCCCGGGCATTCGCTTTGGGGAGTCGGTCAGAGATGCCCCCCCCCACCCCGGGCTCATCGAGGGGACCCTGATGGCTTTTGTTCCTTTCTGTCACCTCCCAACAGGCGCCAGGCTCCCCCGGCTCTGCTGCCCCTCTAGCTCCCAACCTATTTCTCGCCTCCCTCTCGCTGCCAAACTTGTCCAAGGAGTGGTCTACACCCCTGCCTCCGCTTCCTCTCCACCCACTCCCTCCTTAACCCCCTGCGGCCTGCCTCCCCCCTGCCGGAGGTCAGCCAGGCTCTCCTTCCCCGGGCAGGGCCCCCGCCGGCCTCTGGCCGCCTCGCCCGGGCACCCGTGGTGCCCCCGTGCCCGGCTCGGGCCCTCTCCGTTCCCCCCCCCCCCCCCGCTCCTCCTGTCGCTTTGGACACCGCCTTCCTCCCACATCTGTGGGCTCCCCCCAGGACTCAGCCAATCATTCGGCAAATATTTACTGAGCATCCACCATGTGTAAATCCCTCTGCTTTCTGTTCTCTGCACACGTCTCCCCCGAGAGCTCCCCCAGCGCTAATGTTTTGACTATGGCCTGGATGTGGAGGACGGGAGGGGCCTCCCCTCCCCGGCAGAACAGGAAGCGGCTCGGCGGGGGGAGGGACGGGGCCGGGGTCCCGGGGGGGTGGGCTCCCCGCCGAGAGCCAGCTCCATCGCCCTCTCCCTCCCACAGCTGAACTACCTGGGCCCCCCCTTCAACGAGCCCGACTTCAACCCACCCCGGCTGAGCGCCGAGGCCCTCCCCAGCGCCACGGTGAACCTGGACGTGTGGCGGAGCCTCAACGACCGCCTGCGGCTGGCCCAGAACTACCAGGCCTACAGCCACCTGCTCTGCTACCTGCGGGGCCTGGACCGCCACGCGGCCACGGCCGAGCTCCGGCGCAGCCTGGGCCACTTCTGCACCAGCCTGCAGGGCCTGCTGGGCAGCATCGCTGGGGTCATGGCCGCCCTGGGCTACCCGCTGCCCCCCCAGGGGGCCGAGCCCGCCTGGGCCCCCGGCCCTTCCCACAGTGACTTCCTCCAGAAGATGGATGACTTCTGGCTGCTGAAGGAGCTGCAGACCTGGCTCTGGCGCTCGGCCAAAGACTTCAACCGGCTCAAGAAGAAGATGCAGCCCTCGGTGCCAGCGGTCACTCTGCGCCTGGAGGTCCCCGCTTCTGACCTCTGACCTCCGACCTCCCTTCTCCGCCTTCACAGTGAGCTTCCCGCCCTCCTAGGGAGGAGCCCCCCCATTCTCACAGAAAGTGATGCAATAAAGCCCCCCCTCAGGGAGCCCGGGGCAAGGCGGGGGAGTGGACAGTGCTCGGGCTCCGGGCTCCCACCATCCCAGCGGGCTGCGGCCATCGGCGCAGTCAGACAAGGAAAGGGGGGGGGGGTCACTGCGCAAAGTGCCTTATGGGGGCAAGCCTCCTGACCGTCCCTTCTCCCATCTCCTCACCTTAAGCCACCCCACTTTTGGGAAAGGGGGTGCCGGGAACCAAAGCAGGAGTGGCGAATCCCAAAACCAAGAGCAGGGGGCAAGGCCCCTGGGGTTCCCCTCCACCCAAACCAGTGGGCTGGATCGCCGCGTCTGGTAACCCCTCCCAGTTCTCCCTTCAGGGCTCCCTCTGGGGCCCCGGACAGCCACATCCAGTTCCTAAAAGTTTACATTTTGAGGCGGTGCAGGGGATGACAAAGAGGGGCTCCCCAGCCCAGCCCCATCCCTCCACGACCTCAGTTTATTGATTAATATTTATTTATTTGGAGACATTATTTATTAGATGGTATTTATTGCAGAATTTCTATTCTTGTATTAACAAATAAAATGCTTTCCCCAGAGCCTCTGCTGCTTCCTGCCTCGCCTCGGCTCCCCTTTGTTCCCCCCCCCCCCCCCCCCCAGTCCCGGTTCCTGGCCCTCCACGCCCCCGCTTGGAGTTTTCTCTCCTGAGCGTAGTTGGCCACTTCCCTCTAAAACCCATTCAGAGATGTAGAAACTGAGGCACTCAGGGTTCAGTGACTTGGCCAGGGTCACGCTAGTCAGGGCCTAAGGCTGGATTTGACTCCAGGCCCAGCCCTCTATCCCCTGCACCACCTGGATATCCTTTGGGTCTGGCTGTAAGTATTGGGAAAGCAGCCAGGGCTCAAGAAATGTGGGCTGGCCAGAGAGGGGAAGCAGAGAAGCCAGGGGTGAGGTTTGGGAAACACCGGGGGGGGGGGGGCTAGAATCCCCCTCCTCTGCGAGGCAAAGTGCCCATTCATTAAGCATCGCCTGGGTGCAGGGGCCCGGACCAGCCTGACACTTTAGGGAGCTCACATTCACCATGGGACTTTCTGGGAGGATAGGGGAGAGGCCTGATGTCAGAGCTGGCCAAGGGGGAGGGGAAAGAGCCCAGGGGGTGCTCTGGGGGGGCCGGGAGGGGGCACATGAAAAGAAAAGTAGAAGAAGACCAAAGTATGAGCTAAGTTGCTCCTTGGGATCGTGAGCAAATCTGGTTTTCCTGTGCCTCAGTTTCCTCATCTGTAAAGCGGGGGAGTTTGGCTTGATAATGATCGAGGGACCTCCCGGCTCCTGTAGGAAGATCCCACGGAGGAAGATGATACCAGATCGGGGAGGTGTCTGAATTCCAGACAAAGGAGTCGGAATTTTCTTCCGGAGGGAGCCGCGGGGGAGCTGGAAGCAGAGGAGGGGAAGGAGCAGACCTCTATGCACTCGAACTCTTTTGGCAGTCGTAGAAAGGATGGCTTGGAGACAGAAAGGGAGACGGGAAGACATGGAAGGATTGCTGCTGCCTTAGTCCAGCTGGATGGCAACGCGGGCCTCCAGACCGAGGGGGCCACGCGAGCAGGGACTGCCAGGGATAGCTGGGAGAGAGGACTGGCAGGAAATGGGGGGGGGGTCAGGAGCCTGGGATGGTGCCGTGGAAATAAATGAGAGGTCAAGAGGAGGAGCGGACCCAGGGCGATGACGAGTCCGGTTTGGGCCATGGTGAGATGGAGGGAGATGGAGGACATCACGGCGACGTGCAGGTAGCAGGGAGACGTCACGGCAACGTGCAGGTAGCAGGGGGACGTCATGGCAACGTGCAGCACAGGGGGACATCATGGCGAGGTGCAGGTAGCAGGGGGACGTCACGGCGACGTGCAGGTAGCAGGGGGACGTGCAGGTAGCAGGGGGACGTCACGGCGACGTGCAGGTAGCAGGGGGACGTCACGGTGACGTGCAGCACAGGGGGACATCATGGCGAGGTGCAGGTAGCAGGGGGACATAGAGAAAATGTCCTTTGTGCAGGAGGAAACACATATCTCCAACTCAGAGAGAAGTCAAGCTGAGAGGTCTGGGCTTGGGAGACATCTGTACAGAGGCGGTAGTTGATGATAAGGGAGGGAAGGAGACTGCCAAGGGTAAAAAAAAAAAAAAAGAATGTAGAAACAGAAGGGAAGAGGGCCAAGGACAAAACTTTGGGGAACACCCATCTACAGGGATTGGGAGGAGGAGGAGGAGCCAGCAACCCAGACTGAGAAGCGGTTACCAGAGCAGAGAAAGCAAAGCATTGTGGTGTCCCCGAGACCAGTGGCAGAGAGGGCGTCCTGGGGAGAGAGGGGCAACAAGCGCAGGTTTTTTCCAGGGAGAATGAGCAGTGTAAAAAAGGGGGGGGGGCTGGAACTGGCAGGTGGGAGGTGATGGAATGGACACGGGCGCAGATGGTTGGGGAGCGGGCAGACGGAGTGAGAAAGGCACCAGGGGAGACTAAGCAGGTCGGTCCTGGAGGAGACAGTGGCCAGCTTTCTTTCCCAGCATCTCCTACTACCAGCTTCTGCAGGCTTGGGACCCGACCACCAGTGTAGACCTGGCCAGAGGTCCGAAGAATGGGGCAGCCGCAGCGGGCAGGGAACGCTGGTGTCCGGGCTGAGCCCCCGGGACGTCCCCACATCCTCCCAGAGTGGAGAATCGAGAGCAAGGGTGGGGCGCACTCCAGCTCTCACCCTATAGTCTCCTAGCACTGGAACTGCCCTGCCAGGAGTCTAGGCAGATATTAGCATTGTTCTTTACCTGAGATAAAAAACCCATCATCTGCCTACCGAGAGAAAGAAGCAGAAAAGGGAAGAGTCCTTGGCCGGGCTGGGGCAGGTGGGAAAGATTGCCCATAGAGCTGGGAGCAGAAGCCCATCCAAGCTTCTAACCTCCGCCCTTTGCTCTCTGGTTTCTGACCTCATCATGCAGCCCGGGCTGCTCTCCAGAGCTACTGATGTGCCGCGAATGGCCCCTTCTCGGTGACCCCTGCAGCCCTGGACACTGTCCATCACCCTCCCTTCCCAGACACTCCTTCCCCTCTAGGTTTCCATACCACGGTTTTCTCCAGTTGTCCTTGTCTGAGCAGCCCTTCTGACCTCTTTGAAGCGCTCCGTGATCCCCCCTCACTGTAGGTGTCCCCCAAGACTTTCTCCTGGGTGCTCTTCTCTTCTGCCTTTACCCTCCAGCCACTGATCTCATCAACTCCCACGGATTCACTGATCTCCCTCAAGATGATTCCCAGACCTCTATCTCCAGCCTCTCTCTCCCTCCCAAGGTCCAATCCCACTTCACCAGCCACCCCAGACTTGGACTTCTCTCACTGATCTTCAACTCCCATCGACACGTCTGGATCCTGACTCGTTCTCTTTCCCTGAAACCCTCTTCCTCTTCCCAACTTGCACCCTCAAGGCCACCGCCACCTTCCCACTCATCCAGGCTTGTGGCTTTGCGGAAGCCCTCACGTCCTCAGCCTCTCTCACTCCCTGTATCCCTCTGGGGTCCAAGCTGCTCCTTTCCACCTTCCCATTGTCCCGGGAATATGTTTTGCCTCCATGAATGCAGCCAGCCCTGCAGAGGCCCTCACCAGCTCTTTCCGAGGCTCCTGCGAGAGGCTTCTGATTGGGCTTTGCCTCCTGCTTCCCCCTTTGATCCAGCCTCTCCAAGCAAGGGTCCCGTAATGCAGGTAGGAGCGGGGCCCTCTCCCAGTCAATAAATTCTAGTGGTTCCCTATTCTTAGCAAGATCTGCCAGAGAAGCCTTCTGGGCCTCCCAAGGCCTTCCCCGTCTACCTTTCCTTCTTTCCACACTTAGGTCCCCCCTAGAACTCTAGAACCCGCCATCCTGGCCTCTGGCTGTTCCTCGCACCCGGCGCCCATCTATGTCCACTTCACTGAAATGCTCCCTCTCCTCTCCTCCAGATCCAGACTTCCCAGGCTTCTTCCAGAGCAGCTCAAATCCCACCTTCTTGATTCCCAAGTCCATTTTACCTCCAATTCCCTGGACGCCTTCCTCTGACACACCTTCCATCTACCTTGTACGTATCGTGTATGGACGTAGTTATGTCTATACTGTCTCCCTCGTTAGACCGTGAATGCCTTGAGAGCAGGGACTGGACAAAAGCCTTTCTTTGCACTTCAATACTTAGCACTGCACCGGGCATACAGCAAGTGCTTAATAAATGTTGATTACTGAGACAATCCACTCCCTTTCCTCTAGGAGGCTCGGTTTCTGAATCTGCAGAGGGAGAGGGTTGGGTTCAGTGGCCCATGAGCTCCCTAACAGCTATCTGCAGCCAATCCCTAAGGACTCCTGAGGACCCTTCCAACTTCAAACATTTGATTGCAAGATGACTTCTATGTTTTGTTCCATTGGGCCAGATTAGCAAATATGGCGCCGGGCTCAGATGGCAGGGCCACCTGTAGACAAGGAAGGTCTGGGCTAGCAAAGAGAAGGAGCAGGTTCTTCTGCACATAGTTGGTGTTTAATGAATGTACAGTTTGTAGAACTGAACTCTCAATGACCTTGAACTCCATTCCGGAACTATCAGCCCTCAGCAAAAGCAGTGGAGAATCAGGGGAGGGTCTGACTATCCCCGAGACCCCCTCCTGAAAAACGAAGCCTCTGTGAGGCTCAAGGCAGGAGAAAGACCACAAAGTGTCTGCCCCGCCTCTGTTTCCCTCGCTATTCCTTTGCCATCTTAGCCGATCCTGCCTCCAGTCAGTCTCTAGTTCTCCGGAGTCTTCCTCCTCATCTCTCCAATGTGCCTCCTTTTCCCTTCCCACAGTCCCACCCTTCCCGTCCCTCAGCTTCCACTCTCAGAAAGATGGAAAGCGGCCATCCTACACCTGATCCCAGGTGCTAAATGAGGATTTCCATCCTCACCCATCCTCGCCCTCACATATCTCTGAGCGGCTCCTCATGGCCTCCTGACGGGTCCAACGTCCTCAGCTGGACCATCTGGCCCCGAGCTCCCTTCCCAGCCCGATCTTCCACGACCCGGGTCCCGTTTTAATCAAGCCGACATATTCATCCCACCCCAAGGAGCCTTGCTCCTTCTTGCCCTACTCCTTGTGTGTCTGCTTCCACCCGCTCCCCCCACTCCTATCTGGAGAGTTGTCAGAAATCTCCCCTCCCTGCCCAGGCCAGTCCATGACTTCTCCTTCGCTTGGAGGCCTTGGGCCCACCTTCCATACGCTGCATCACATGCTCTTTGTTAAATCCCAAGTCTTGCACAAGGGTGGGACTAAGAAATCCCGGCTAAGACCCCTCCATGGGCCTACGTGCTGAGGTGGGAGTAGAAGGTCAGAGGAAGGTTTTCAAGCGTCTGGGAGACATTTATTTCTAGGTAGGAAGAGAGAAGTCAGCGCTGCAGATAATCATGAGACGGGTGGGGCTGAGGAGAGAAAATGGCCCAAAGGGGCTACTCCAGCCCTCGGTCCCTCTGACTTGAGCTACCATGTACTTTTGAGTGGATTGTCCGAATGCTGTCGGGGACATGAGTCTTCCCAACAGGCCTTCCTCTGCTGGGCTGCCTCCACCCTGCATGCTGAGTGTTTCCCCTCCCCTTAGCTCCCTTAGCTTTCCGGATGTCACGCTTGCCTCGCTCTCCCTCTACGACCTCAGTGATCCACAATCTCTTGGCTCAGTTATCATCCAGGGCCTGGCCCCGCTCCGGGAAGCCTTTCAAACTCTGCCCTTTTCAGCTCTCCCTGCACGTAGTGGTCATTTCTGTGCAAACAGCCACTCCTGACATACGATCCTGCATTTCCAAGTGCTTAATAGAGACAAGGAAGGTGCCAACTGGATTTGGAGTCAAATTTTACCCATCACCAACTGTCTCTGTGACTTCAGGCCGATCACATAATCTCTCTGAGCCTGAAAAAGGTCTTAGACTAGACAGGGCTGGAGGTGAGCCTCCCAGGGCTAACACTATAGGACAATTCAATAAATATTTACTAGGTGACTTTGCTGTATAAAGTGAGAGGTAGTGAGGAAAAGAGTTAAAGCTTTGGAGTCTGGGATTGTGGGTAAAGAGCTAGCCTTGGAGTCTGGGGTGATAGGTAAGGGGTTAGCCTTGGCATTTTGGCAGTGGGATAGGGCTAGCCTTGGAGTCTGGGTCAGTGGGTTAGGAGCTAGCCTTGGAATCTGGGGTCTTGGGTAAATAGCTAGCATTGGAGTCTGGCTAGTATGTAAAGGGCCAGCTTTGAAGTAGGGGTGGTGGGTAAGGGGCTAGCCTTGGAGTGTAGGTAGTATGTAAAGGGCTAGCTTTGCAGTAGGGGTGGTGGGTAAGGGGCTAGCCTTAGAATCTGGCTTCAGTGGGCCCCTGGGCAGCTCTCTTCATCCTTCTAAAAGGAGAGTAGCAGACAAGCTGAAAATTGGCATGGGGGAGTTCTCTGCCCCGGCCAAGGGCATCATTAAAATAGTTTGTAACTGAGGAAGGAGAGAGCCTACCTGACAGGGGTAGGATGATGGGACCAAAGAACTGAGGCTAGATCTGTGGGGATGCCCCCAAAGGAGGAAGCTGACCTCAGACAGGGTGGCAGTGACTTGCCCCAGCCAGGCCAGGAGCAGAAAAGGCCCATGAGGAGGCAGCTCTTGCTTCCTCTGCCATGAACGCTGATTGGGGATCTGATTGCCCGCCGGTCACCGTAAATGCTTGGGAAGGCCGGGAGAGCTGAGGGGCTACCGCAGGGAATATGGGAGGCAGGAGGTCACGCCCCCGACAATTTCCAGGCGGTCTGGCCCTGGAGGCCACTCCAGTGATGGAGCCCCTTCTTTGGCTTTCTCCTGGCTCCTGCCCTTGCCCCGGGCCGGGGAGAGGGCCAGGGAGAGGGCAGGATCCCAGGCTCCTGCCCTGGCCTTTGAGGCCTCTGAGTGTGACTCAGGCCTGCTGGGCCCAATGCTGGGCGCTTGCCATGCCCCTGGGCCCCTTTCTTTCCAGCCTCTGTGCCTCCACTCTCCGACCCCTTGACTCAGCCTGGTCCCCCCGTTTCCTGGCAAAGGACAAAGGCTGTCTCAGACGGTGAGGGGGTGACCGGAGCTCATCGGAGACGGGGGCATGGCCTTGGCTGACTCAGTTGGCCCCGGGTCCCACACAACTTGCTCCCTGGGCCCTGAGCAAAGGAAGCGGGCCACCGGGAGGGCAAGAGTTAAGAGGGACTCTCCATTGGCTGGACAGTGCCTGACACCTGGCGGCCAAGGTGGGGAATGGTCACAAGGGCTCCCAACTCTCCTGAGCTCTGGGGGGCCCTCAGAGAGATTGTGGGGAGGGGGCCAGGCTGGGAGGAGCGTCCTTGAGGGCAGAGAAGGTGAGGAGCTTCTGCCAGAGTCAGCCAATGTCACTGAGGCACAGGGAGCTGGGAGGAGGAAGGATGGGGATGGGAGAGGTCCAGGCTGGCTTAGGAAGTCTCACTGAGATCTCTGGGGAGTTTCTAAGAGCTCAAGGTGGGTGGTGGGGCCTCCAGGGCTCGGGGTATTGAGGGAGAGGAAAGGAAGAGAAGTCCCACAGTCCTTTGGGGCCCCTGGCAGCCAATCCCATCCCTCCACACTATCCCCCCCAGCCGTGTGGCTTTTCCCAAAGCCAAAGTGGGGCCCTCAGGAGGGCTGGGGAGAGCTGGGGGGCTACTAGGGTGCATGCGCGATGGCAGGGCCCCCAGCCTACCGCATTGTCTCCGCTAAGCCCGGTCTAATCCCCCCTTCCCCTGAAGCAGGTGGGGCCGGGAGCTCAGGGGGATGTGAGGCTCCCACATCTCCTTACTTTTCTCCTGGCAGCTCAGGCTCTAGACTCAGCTAGGGGCCCCCGGCCTTTTCGGAAGGTGCTGGGAAGCAAAGGAGCCCTCTATGCTTCCTCTCCGGGGCCTCCAGGGGTCAGAGCTGACTCAAGGACTTCAGGGGCCCCAGGGGCTCCAGGGGAGACACAGAATGGGAGCTGACATCCAGCCCCCCCCCTGGCCACTCCCCCCCCCCCCCGTCCCTGACGCCCGGGGCCTGAGTCTTCCAGAGGCTGGGCAGCGGAGATGAGGCGCTCGTCTGACAGGGTCCCCCCCAAGCCAGAGGGCTGTGGGAGCCACATGGGAGCCCTCAGGGCAGGGCAGCCATTACTGCTGGGCTTGTGGGGGGGGCTCTCCTCATCCTAAGGCCTCCTGGGAGACTGGGCTGAGGGTCCTGATAGGAGGTGCTGTGGCCTTCCCCCGCCTCTGCCTGGCCACCAGGAGGGGGTGGCCCCCTCTCTGGGAAGAAGAAAGGAGGGGGTTTCCACCTGTACCGGATCCTGTGGCCCTGTGGCAAGCACCGAACCTCCCCTTTGGTAAAACTGGGCTACTGCCGGCCCCTGCCTCCCAGGGTTGTTGGGATGTCAAGGAGCCACACAAACGTAAGCCGTTATTATTACTGCCAGATCAGGTCCCGGCGCTAGGCAAAGGCCTCTGGGAGATGAGCTTATTTCCCAGGCACCAGATGAGCCCAGGACAGAGAAATTGGGCCCAGAGCTTCTGGAGAAACTGAGGTCCCAAGGGAGGCCTCTAACTTGTAGCGAATGGAAGCAATCCCTCTTTCATGGACACTAGTGAAGGGGCAGCAGCCAAAATCTCCCCGGGGACCCTGGCCGAGTTCTGGGGAGTTGTGTGTTCAAGGCTGGGCCTTCTGAGCGGGTCTAGGTGCCAGCAGCAGAGAGAAAGAAGGGGATGGGCCCGGGCGGGCTCCAGAGCCGCTGTGGCCGCCCAGTGGCACACCCCATTTCACGCTCCCTGGGCGGTGGCAGGGGCCCCACGGCTATCAGCTTTCAGTGGGGAGGGGCTGACCCACCCATGATTCCCCATTTCCTTGAGGCACCGTGGCCCGAAGAGGCTGTGACAGGGGCAGCCGGAACCCCAGGAGGCCCTATGCTCCTGGCTAGTGGCCAGGCTTGGGCAACCCTTGAAGGAAGGGGGTGCTGGAGCCTTGGAGGAGTCATTCCAGGCCCGACCCCCTTATTGCCAAGCTGGCCGCGCCCCTGGGCCTCCCTTTCCTGCCTGTGGCCACTCCGGTGCCTCCTCCCCTTCCGTGAAGCCCAGAGGGCGGGGGGATCAGAAAAGACCTAGCCCAGAGGCTGAGGTAGGGATTGCTCCGGGGCTGCACCAGCCCCCCGCAGCGCCCCCACCTCCTCTCTGGCCTTCCTGGGGGGGGAGTTAGCCACCAACAGGAGAGCGGGGACCCCCTCAGCCCTCCCTTCACCTTGGCTGCAGGACAGGGGGTGCAGGTCTCGGGGGCTGGGGACCCCAGCATCCTTCACCTCCCACTCTCCCCTACTTGGGCTAAGGGGTTATGGGAGTAATCAGCTGGGATTGGTGGCGTCCCTGTCACCAGCCAGCGGCCGTGGGAGGCTCAGAGGCTGCGGGTCGGGCGGGTCTGGCCCCTCACGACCAAGGCTTCGAGGCGCTGGGGGTCCCCTCTGGACACGTGCCCCCGATGCCAGGGCCGCTGGCCCGACCCCCAGAATCAGGCAGAGGGACTTGTGAGGGGAAGGGCAGCCAAGAGCTGGGGGGGAGGAGCCAGCTCTCGGGGCGGCCTGCGGGTCCCCGACTACTCCCGGCCCGGCCCGGCGGGGTCCGCCCCGCTCAGCCCAGGCCCCCGTGCCCGCCAGGCCCCCCTCCCCCCTCCCCCCGCGTCTCCCTTCGATCCCCGGAGTCCCGGCGGCCGCGCCCCCCCCCCCCCCCCCGTCAGACCCCCGAGGCCGGCAGGGCAGGGAGCAGCGCCCCAAGTGACGGCCCAGGAAACCCCCGCCCCCCGGGATCGCCTCGGGCCCCTGGGGGGGCCTCCTGCCCCCGCCGCCCGCGCCCAGCACAAGCTCCAGGGGGCGCCTTGCCCCCCCCCCGCCAGCTCCAGGGGACGGAGGAGGAATGAGCGCGCCGGATCCTTCCGTCCCAGGGATTAAGGGCCGGAGACCGCATCTGCCCGGGGGCGGGGCTGGCACGGAGCGCGTCCAGGGGGCAGCCCCTGGGCTCCGGCTCCGGCTCGGGCTCCGCCCCCCGGGCCCGCGGCGCGCCCCATTGGCCGCCGCCAGGCTCCCGCCCCCCGCCCGCGGCGCGCCATTGGCCGGGCCTCGTTGGCATGTTTGGGGGCGGGGGCGGGGGGCGGCCCCTGCCTGGAAGCAGCTGGACTTCCTCCTTCCAGCTCCTGTCTGGGTCATCGCGTCTGTCCGCCCAGCAGCTGTCTCTGCCCTGCTCTCGCGCCCCCCTGGGCGGCTGCCATGGGCCGGAAGAGGAGGCTCATCACCGACTCCTTCCCCAAAGTGAAGAGGAGGAAGGGCGGGCCGGGGCCTGGCAAGGAGGACCCGGAGCCCGAGCCAGGGCTGCGAGGTGGGGACGGGGCGGGGGCGGGGGCCGCAGGGGCGAGAGGGGGAGGGGCGCGGGCCAGGGGGCGCCGGGGGCCGCAGGGGCGAGAGGGGGAGGGGCGCGGGCCAGGGGGCGCCGGGGGTAAGCGCCGGGGGGGGTAAGGGATGTCCGGGAGACAGAACTGCCAGAGCCCGAGCTGAGGAGGAGGAGGAGGGGCTGAGGAGGGGCAGCGGGATGGGGGGGGGAGGGACTGAGGAAAAGTCAGGAGAAGAAGGGGGGGATCGGGCAAGAAAGGAAGGGGAAAATGCAGGCGGATTGTTGGGGGGAAGGAGCCAGGGGCCGGGCTTGAAGCGCAGCCTCTCTTGTCAGGGGAGGAGTCGGGGGAGGAGCCGCTCGCACCCCTGGAGGACAAAACTCATTTAGAGCTACTGAGGCAGTTTGACCTGGACAGGCACTTCGGCCCCTGCACAGGTAAGAGCTTCCAGGCGCCCGGCCTGGCCCCTCCCTGTGTTGGGGGTGTGGGGCAGCGGCGAAGCCGACCTCTCGCCCTGGCAGTGCCCGTCTCCAGGTGCCTGTAGCCTGCAGTACCAGCTTGCACCCTCTCTCCCTGGCAGGGATCACTCGGCTTCAGCGCTGGGAGCGGGCAGAGCAGCTGGGCCTGGGCCCTCCCCATGAGGTGCTCAAGGTGCTGTGGGCCCACCCTGGAGACCCCCAGTACCAGTGCAGGTGAGAGCTGCTAGGAATCAGGGTCCCAGGGCCCAGGGAAAGGAGTTCCAGCTTCTTGGAGCAGTCACTCCTCCTCCTCCCCTTATCCCCCCATCTCTGCCCCTCCCCTCAAGCAGGAGCCTCCTCTGGGTCAGGAAGAAGCTTCCTGGTGGCTGGGCTCCCAGGGCACTGATGGTGGGGACAAGGGGAGAAGGAAGGAGCGTTTCCCCCCCTACCCCATTTCTCTCCCAAACCCACCCAAAAGCCTGAGCCGTGGGGCCCACAGGGCAGCTCCTGCTCCCGCCTGGGCCCACCTCCACCACTTCCTCTTTGCAGCCTCTGGCACCTGTACCCCATCTAAAGGAGGCAATCCCGAAGTCCCGCCCGGTGCCCCCTGCCGCCTTCCCAGGGGCCTTCACGATGGACAGGGGAGCCCACTGCTGTTTCTTCAGACAACCCCCTACTAGAGGGGTCTTGGGGGCAGAGGTTGGAGCGGAAGCTTCCCTAGGGAAAGGAATAGCTCGAACTCCAGCTGGGGGGAGGGGACTCCTCTGACTTGCCAGTAGCCATAGTGACCCCTGCGAGCAAGCTCAGCCAACCAGCGGCAGCAGAATCTTTTTAGAAAGCCAGCAGGGGCTTCCCGGCCCTTGGGCGTGACATCTGGCCCCTCCATCCCTGAGCTGGGTCCCTGACAAAGGGCCGGACAGAGCCCAGGAGCTCAGCTGGGCCAAGGGGGTCCCGGCAGGGAAGCAGGTGGGGGCTGAGCTTGCCAGGTGGGCAGGGCTTCGATGGGACAAACGAATAAAAGATAACCGGCAGCGACTCTTGATGTGCCCGCCCTCCTCCTTCCGCCCTTTCTGGGACAAGGGTCCGAGCCACAGCCCACGGCTTGCCCACCTTCAGAAGGGAAGAGACTCTGGCTCCCAAGCCAACTTGGCTTTGGACGCCCCCTAGTGACTCCTGGTTCTCCACTGAGGCCACGGAAGCCTGGCTGGGTTCCACAGGTGGCCCAGGGGCCCTTTCTGGTTCACCAGAAATCACCTGGTGGGGGGCGTGGTCCCGGGACTCTAAAAGGTCAGGTCTAGCCAGGGGTGTTGGGCCCGTGCCGTCTGCTGCTGGCTGTGCAACCCCCAGAGCTCCGGACGGCAGGCTCTGCACTAAGGCCAGCAGTGGGCGAGCCCCTGGGAGCAGGGGACGCCTGGGGCACCTGACTCCCTGGGGAGGGATGAACTAGCTCAGGGGCAGAAGTTAAAGTTGCCATGCTTTCGGCAGTGCATCTAACTGGGGAGTATCCCATGTGTTTTAAGACTGGGCCAGATGGGGGGAGACCAGTCCCCAAAGAAAGAAAAAGCTGGACCGCTGCTACCCTAGACTTTTAGGGCTGGTATCCGGGCCCTCTCTCCCCGGACAAGCCCTCTCTAACCCCCTTCCACTTTCCTGGCCTGATCCAGGCTCCGGGGAACACAGATTTCCAGGGACAGAAGCTCAGGGTTGGGAAGCCCCAAATCCTGGCGATTTCCTGCCTTTGGAGGGGGATTGGGGCAGGGGGGAAAGCAGGGAAGGGTTTGCGTTGTTTGTGGGGCATTTCAGGGACAGCTGGGTGCTCAATGGCCACCTTTACACAAACCTTCCTTTTGGGACCCAGGAAGGGAGATGCCGCCTGCCTGCAGAAAAAGAACTGATAAACAGAAGCCTGTAGAGTATGGTTTTAACCCCCCCCCCCACACACACACACACACACACACATACCCACAGCTTTGTGTCTGATGGGAGTCACGTCTAGGGTGGGAGGAGGGAAAATATGAAAACTACCCAGCAGGGAAAATGTGACTATGTAGAAGGAAGTGGAGAAAGCAGAGTAACCAATGGCTGCAAGTATTGACTAAAGAGTTTGTTTTTTGAGTAAATAGTGTGAAACATAAACTCATGTTTTTTACAATAAATCTTTTTTACGATATAGTGGGTTTTTTAAAGTAAATAGTGTGAAATATAAACTCCTGGTTTTACAATAAATCCTTTTTTTTTAGAGTGGGTTGTGTACCTGGAAATGTTCTCCTTTTTTTTGGTCTTTTTTTTTTATTTACAAGTTATATGTATGGGTAATTTTACAGCATTGACAATTGTCAAACCTTTTCTTCCAATTTTTCCCATCCTTCCCCCACCCCTTCCCCCAGATGGCAGGTTGACTAATACTGTTAAATGTGTTAAAGTATAAATTAAATACAATATAAGTATACGTGTCCTAACAGTTATTTTTTTTTTTTGTCTTTATGTGTCTAAATTCAAAATGAATACAAAAAAATTTTAAGAGAAAAAAATAAATCTTTCTTTGGATCTGTCAGCCTGGTCTTGGTTTGTGTTCATATATCAAACTCTCCTGCAAATTAAGAATCTGCCCCTGAGTCTGACCAGGAGAGTCAGTGTCACAGCCACGGCCATGATTTTGGAGGCTGAGAAGAGAACTCAACATCTTTTCATGGTTATTTTCTTGGGCAGATGGTCACAAACCTTCCTTAGTGTTATTTACATTGATTAAACCCATTTCTATTTCTGACACGGAACCATTTGAGAGTGCCAAGGCTGTCGCTGGTGGGGCCTTTCTCTTGTTTTTTTAATCTTTTTTTTTTTTTTTTTTTTTTTTTTTTTTTTTTTTTTTTTTTTTTTTTTTGCTGAGGCAATTGGGGTTAAGTGATTTGCCCAGGGTCACACAGCTAGGAAGTTTTAAGTGTCTAAGGTTCTGTTTTGGCCTAATGGGAAATCAGGGCCCAGTGTCTTCAAAGATACTTTAGACTGACTGAACCATTCCTTAGTCCCAATCACCTCCTGGGACTAGCTAAACTTTCTTAACTCATAATCATGTCATGTTCAAGTAAAAAAAGATCTTAGAATAGAATTTGGAAGTTAAGTGCAAAAAGCGAAGCTTGAGGATGGAGAAGAGAAAGGAAAACAAGAGGAGACAGAAGGAAGCGGAAGGTTCGTGACTAATCCTTAGGGAATTTCTGAAATCAAGCGGTGGAAGGGAGAGAGGACAGGAAGAAGAAAATAAAGGAAGAGCCAGCGTCGTGAGGAAGCCATGATGGAGAAGTGCTTTACTTGAACTGAGTCCAGTGGTAGCACGGTGGTCAGTGCAGGAGTTTCAAGAATACTTAGTTCATACACGGCCAATGCTTATTAAATCATTTTTCACTCTCATTCATTCATTCATTCATTCAATAAAGGCAGTTAGCCAAGTCAAGTTCTTCAAAGACAGCCAAGAAAATTAGAAGAGTGAGGGGGGAGAGCACCGGGATGGCCGGTCTTCCATCACGATTTCAGGCACTGTTCCTAGGACCTGGCACCTCAGCCAGCATGTCATGGGGCCCTATTAAAACCTTAATTAACAATGTTAATACGATACGGACCGATTTCCTTTTTGGCTGCTTGGGTTTCTTTGTTATAAGAGCACCCATGGGTGGGGGTGGTAGGAGTACGCATGGCATAAAAGCCCCCAAATTATCAGTAAAAGTTAAAACGACAACAACATCATCCTTGGATCTCTTGTTCTCATCCAAGCTCGGCTCCAGGCGCACTTTTCCTGGGCTTCCTGTAAGGGTACATTCCCTCAAAGACCTTTGCCTTCTAGTCACCTCACATGTTTCTACTAGACTCACTTACGGACCCGTTGCTTCCTCAAACCGACTCTGAGCTTCCCGAGGGCTCTCAGCATGATACGGAGCCTATGGCCCTCCCTCAGATGGTTTTCAGATCCAGGCTCAGACGCTCACAAGCGCTGCCCCTGGCTGCCCCACTTTCTGCCCCAGTGTCCTCCTCTGTAAAATCAGAACGGGCCGGGTCAGTATTTGACGGTTGATTTTGGGGACTGTCCCCTAATTATTGGCTCCAAGGGAATCATCAATGTTTCCTCTCAATCTGTCCCTCACTAAACCCCACTGCACTGGCTCCTGGGAGCCCGAGCCATGTGCCAAGCCCTCATCACACTTGGCCAGCCACCGGGCCAAGCTCCAGGCTGTGTGCCTGCCTTCCTACACGCAGAGTCCTCCCCAGGAGGGCGGGAAATCCCTCCACGGGATGGCCAACGGCGGGAGCTGTAGAGGCCTGGCTCTGTGAAGGGGCTGCCCATGAGGGACATCACAGATCCCTGGCCTTGGGGTTCCCCGTCTTGCCAGACTCTCCTCCACCAGGATCCTGCAGATTTCTACCTCTATCAGCATTCTGGGACCTGGGAAACACCTTCTCCTAGACAAGCCTGCAAGTGGTTTAAAGGCTTAAGGGAATAATCTGCCGGGAAACTAAGGTAAACAAAGCAAAGCAAAAAGCCCAGGCTGCTGAGGAAGCAGGGAGCAGGCTGGGCTGCCCGTGAAGCTGTTCTCCCAGAGGGAGGGGACTTGGTCAAGTGCTCCTTCCAGAGATGGTAGAGTTCCAAACCCTCCCAGAGGCTGCTTCTTGGTCCTGGGCTCCCATTCAGTCCCTGCTGCCGTCATCTCCTCCTCTGGACTTCCCCAGAGCCTGGGTCTCAAGGCTCCTTCATTCTCCTGCCCGGGGAGTGTCAGCCTCCTCTCAGGGTCCCAGACACTGACCCTTCAGTCACCTCCTTCCTCCATATCTGTGGGTTTCCTGTGGTCAGGAACCTTCCCTGTGGGGTTCTGTCTCTCAGAGACATTCACAGGCTATTTGGGGTGGCTCAACTTCCCAGGTAGTGTTGAAGACGGAAACAGGGAACACCCCTAAAATACTTATCCACTTCCTTCTTCTGAAGCAGCCGGGCGGCCCAGTGGGGAGAGCAGTGACTCCAAATTTGGCCTCAGACCAGTACTGGCTAGGCCCCCAGGCCGGCCCGGTTCCTCATCTGCAACATGGAACTCAGGGCACCTTTGTCCATGGCTGCTGGCAGGAGCAAATGAGTGATCCGTGCATTAAAGCCTCCAGAAATCTCGAGCATCTTAGATGAGGAGCTCAAGGGTGGCTCTGATGGAGCCGGGCTCCTTCACCCCCATTCTTGCTCAGCACCAGACCAGAGATTTTCCCATCTAGGCCCAGCGGTAGAAACTGCCTGACCCAGGGCCCTCCTTTAGAAACGGTTCTATTTTCTGAGGCCTGGGAGAGTTTTACCAGGAAGGGGAGAGAAGAGTGGGAGGCTGGGGGGCAGAGCAGGCCGGGAACTTGGGGATCCTCCCCTCCGTAGATGTCTTCGCCAGAAACATCTCAGCCTGGCAGCAGTCTGCACTCTCTCAAAGAGCCCAAGGACTTTGCTGTCCTCTCCGACATAACTGTCTCCCCTTTCTCCCTCCATCCCTGTCTCTCACTCCTGGAGCCCAAGTGCCTCAGTCTCACCGGGTGTAGGCCTGGCTGTGATAATCCCAGCCCCCAGCAGGGGTGTGTGCCCTAACGGGGGGGGGGGGGGGGGGGGCGGGGATACAGGGGGGGGGGGGGGGGGGGGGGCCAGGATGATTCCAGGCCAGCAGCTACCACTGGTACTCCCTCCCTGGAGGGAGGGAGGGGGGCTGGAAGAGATGACTGAGCAGGGACTGAGGGAGGGTGAGGTTGAGGCAGGCTGGCGGGTGGGGTGGGGCGGCGCCCCCTCCCCGGCCGCCTCCAGCACCTCCACCTCAGCCGGCAGCTGCCGCACCAGCTCCTGCCCACACGGCTGCTCTTATTGAAGCTGGGCCGTGCCACGTAGGCCCCGCTCCATGCCAACTCCCAAGCTCCTCAAACGGAGGGGAAGCTTGCCTTCGCCCCAGACCAGGAGCTGCTGCCCCCTCCCCAAGGTCCAGAGGGCCCCTGGCCCCAAGGAAGGGGTTCCGCCCCCAGGTCAGTGCAGTCACTCCCCTGAAATGTCCATCCTGCTTCCAAAAATGGCGGGAGGCTGGCAGAGGCTGACGGGTGGGGACGGCGCAGTGGAGGGCTGACGTTGCAGAAGGGGAGCAGACCTGCCGAAGGAAAGGCTTGGGATCTGGGAAACGGTTTCACGGACTGTGGAAAAGGCTGCCATCGTCGCTGTGCTTGTCCGGTCTTTGTTCTGGAACTTCGGGGAGCTGATACCATGACAAGCAGGGGAACTGGGTTTAAGGGAGGGAGGGCTGGCCGAGGTCACCTGCCTCACTTTCCCCTCCAGAGCCATCTGGGGCCAGCGGCCAGCTCTGGATCTGGATGACTGGAGATGGCCCTGGATGCAGAGGGAAACTGGCCTTTGTAAGCTAAGGTATCGGAACAAGTCTCAGTTTGACTGACACAATGGCCCGATTGTTTGAGGTAAGAAATGAGGCAGAGAATGGTCACTTTTATCTGGTCAAAAAACCAAAAATTAGTGTGGGAGGGGAAGATTCGGGGTTTCTAGTCCCAAATGGAACAATGGCCATGAATATTCACTCTGAGTCAAGTGGGTCCAAAAGGAGGAGCCCGTGGGGCTTGGCCAGGGAATCGATGAGAGCCAGAGCGATTGGGGTTTGGGGCGTGATCCTTAAAAAAGAAATTTTACCTGTAAACCCCAAGATTGCTTGCAAGGTTTCGGCAATCAAAGCACAATGGCAGAAAAGAGGATCCTGACATTCTAGACAGAGCCACAAGCAGGAGGAGACCTTGTCCTCTCCCTGTACAAGAAGGTGCTGACAGGCCTGGGTTGCTGGGATCAGTCTATAGGCAGATCACCCAGGAGGGCCGAACCCCCACCCACTCCTCAGAAACAACCTCTTTCACTTATCCCTAAAAAGTCCCTGGCCCGAACTAGGCCCGAACTTGAGGCCTTGCCTCTACCAGGGCCTCAGTCTGCCCACTCTTATTGGAGCTGTTGCTAGGCTTAGGGTTAGAGCGGCTGTGATGGGCCCCTGCTGCTCACCAGATGTTTGCCTGAAATGGATTTGCAAGAGGCAGAAAATCCTAGAGGAGAGCCTCCTCCAAGGGCCCGGGCCTCCCTGCACAGGCCAGCAGAGGTTCTTCTGGCCCAACCTGCTAATTGTCACTGATGGGACCTGTCAGGAGCCTGGCGGAGCCCAATAGGATGAGCTGACACATCACTGGTGTCCACTTCTGGGAAGGCTGAAGGCTTGGGTTCCGAGCTCTGTGGTTCCGCCATGGATCTGGGTCACAAGTCCTGGGCTGGAGCTCCAGGTGATTCTCAGAAAGAAGCTGGGCAGCCATTGGGCAAGTCACTGCCGTTCTGAGTCTCAATTTCCTTGTCTTCAGAATGGAGATAATACTATTCTGGCTAGGGCACAGTAAGCTTTAACTGGCATAAAGTGGGAAGAGTTTTTGTTATTCTAGCTGGGAGCTCAAAGGGGAGGGGATGAGGATTTAGCTTTCTTGTTTCAAGGGCTCACTCTCCCCATGTGGACTTTTCCATAAAGAGCCTTGATCCAAGGAAAGAGGCTGCTGGGAGCTGAGGTTACTAGAGCGTCTGGCCCTTACACCCTCTAGGAACACTACCAAGCTACCCCTCTGGAGGCAACTATGATAGTTGGTGCTACCTCAGCTGCCCTTCGAAGACTCTTTGTTCTTCTTCCATCACAGCCATCACCACCGATGGTCGCCTCCAGCCCTGAAGGCTCCTTTGTAACAAAACGGGCCATGGAGGAGCCAAACAGGCCCATGAAGCACCCAAGTCTGGCAGCCTGTGCAGGACCCATCCCAGAGGCTCCAGGGCTGAGCTTAAGCCCTGTGACCGCTCTGAGTTCCACTGCCTTTCCTGGCCTTTTCATTAATATTACCACAGTGATTTTCTCTCTGGCTTTCTTGGTTCCATTTTCTTGGCTTTTTATCAGCTTGTGCCAGTTTTCCCACATGCCTCTACGTTCCTCACATCCATATTCTCTGCAGTACAAAGCACCAATGTGCAGCACGTTGTAAGGTCATCCTCCAGCTGACAGGCACCCACTTGGGAAAGTTTTGTCACCGAGTTCCTTTCCCCTTAATTGTCACAGGTTCTCCAAGGCTTCTCTGTATCTCCAATAACACCTGGCACAGCGCCCAGACTTACAGTAGATCTTCAATAGTCGAGCGAACTAATAATGAAAGCCCTCCCTGGCATAACTACCTTGAAGTCATTTTGTATATATTAGTGAGGAAATTCAAAGAATCGGACAAGATGTCCCCAAGGAACTGTAGGACAGAAAGAGAATATGGGCCGGCCACCAATAAAGGCAAGGGATGATAGGTGGATAACCAAAGATCACCCTCATGTTATCCAGGGAAGGCCGCCAGCTCTTTGAGTGGACTTCCTGGAGTCATATTATGAGAAGTCATAGATGTGGAAGGTTTAATATCTGTATCTTGATTCCACCATAAACTGGTCTAACAATCAATTAAAAATCATTTCTGTTTATAAAATACTCACTATGCATATGGCACTGTGGTAGGTGATGCAAATACACACATATGGAAGTTCCTTATCTTCAAGGAGTTTATAAGGGGGTGAGGGGAGAAACAATATCCAATCATGGGTATATTTAGTATCTTTCTACAGGTATATACAGTATCTATCCATCCATGGGTATATTTAGTATCTTTATATGAATATATATATATATATATAGTATCCATCTATCCATAAATAGAATCTGTATTTTTCCATAGGT
Organism: Sarcophilus harrisii; assembly: GCF_902635505.1. Taxonomy (NCBI): domain Eukaryota; kingdom Metazoa; phylum Chordata; class Mammalia; order Dasyuromorphia; family Dasyuridae; genus Sarcophilus; species Sarcophilus harrisii. The sequence continues at coordinate 240,385,014 of NC_045431.1, forward strand.
GTATAGAATATCCATCCATTGGTATATTTAGTATCTTTCTATGAATATATACAGTATCCATCTATGCATAAGTATAATCAATATCTTTCCAGAGGCATATACAGTATCCATCCATCCACGGGTATATTTAGTATCCTTCCATGGGTATATACAGTATCCATCTATGCATAAGTATAATCAGTATCTTTTTATGGGTGTATACAGTATCCATTCAACCATGAAAATATTCAATATCTTTCCATGGCTATGTACAGTATCCATACATCCATTCATGCATGTATCCAATATCTTTCTATGGGCATATATAATATCCATCTATCTATGGGTATAACCAGTTTCTTTCCATGGGTGTATACAGTATTCATCCATCCACAGTATATTTAGTATCTTTCTACAGGTATATACAGTATTCATCCATTCATGGGTATATTTAGTATCTTTATATGAATATATACAGTATCCATCTATCCATAAATAGAATCTGTATTTTTCCATAGGTGTATAGAGTATCCATCCATTGGCTATGTACAGTATCCATACATCCATTCATGCATATATCCAGTATCTTTCTATGGGTATATATAATATCCATCTATTCAAGGGTATAATAAATATCTTTCCATGGGTATGTATAGTATCCATGCATCCATCCATGGGTATAATCAGTAACTTTCCATGTATCCATCCATCCATGTATCTAGTATCCATCCATCCATAGGTATAATCAGTATCTTTCCATGGGTGTATACAGTTTCTATCCATCCATGAGTGTATTCAATATTTCCATGGGTATGTACGGTATCCATCCCTCTATGGGTGTAATCAGTATTTTTCCATGGATGTATACAGTATCTATCTATCCATGAGTGTATTCAATATTTCCATGGATATGAACAGTATCCCAATCATCCATGGTTATAATCAGTATCTTTCCATGTATCCATCCATCCATGTATCCAGTATCCATCCATCCATGGGTGTAATCAGTATTTTTCCATGGATGTATACAGTATCTATCCATCCATGAGTATATTCAATATTTCCATGGGTATGTAAAGTATCCATCCTTCTATGAGTATCATCAGTATCTTTCCATGGCTACACACAACAGTCACACAAAGTAGATACAAAGTCAACGCCAAGGCTGTCCCATCAGGTGCTTTGCACCTGCTTTGTATGGGGAGGGGGAAGGGGGAGTCCAGAAGTTTTGTGGACAAGTTCAAGTCTGGTTCTAAGACACGAAGGTGAGACTTGGAATGAGAGATGGAGAATTGTGTGTGAGAAAGATCCAGAGCAGGTTAGCTGGCCAGTGTAGTGTGTAGAGAGGCGGAACGTGTGGTTAGACTGAAAGGTGGAACGGGGCCAGGATGTGAGGTGCTTCAAAAGCCACAGAGGAGCTCTCTTCTAGAGATAATAGGGAGTCATGGGAGTTTACTGAATCAGGGAGTGGCCAGTTCTTGGGTTGCTGTGTGGAGGAACATGGCAATAGTCCCGGTGAGAGTTCGTTCGGGCCTGAGCTAGGGCACTCCCTGGCATCTGAATGGAAATGAGAGCATTGTCTCCGGGGTGGGTGGGGAAGGAGTTAAGGATAATATCAAGGGGGAGTACCAGGGAAAGGCATTGCTACTATTATCCACTTGTTTCCCCAACAAGTAAATTTTGTAAACTTCTCAGTCAATCTAAGATCTTCCTCAAAAGGGCACCTGAAGCATTCTGCTGCTGAGTGGAGCCTTCTGGAGAGATAAGCCATACCCACTGTCACCTGGCTTCCCAGGTTACTTTTCTCTTCTAAAACATTAATTTAAAGGCAGTGTTCAGGATGCAAAAGGCCTCAGGATGCCTGTTTCCAGCCAGAAGGGCCGTGATTTCCCCTTTGCACAGGGAACAGATAACTGCTCCTTCCCCTGTGCTTTTCCATCTTGCTCCTAGTCTTCCTCACATGAGGAATAAAAGTATCCCTGATTACAACAAGAAAAGCAGGGAATGAGAAGATTTTACCTAAAGTAGAGCTTCATGTGGGAATGATAAGCACATAAAATGCTTTTTCATTCATTTGTTCCTACTTCATTCATGAGAAAATCCCTGAATCAGAGACGATAAGCACAGCACAGAAGAGAAGATTCAAATAAAGAGAGACTGAAGCAGACATGAAGTTGTCAACAGAGAACCTCACAGACCATTTGGACAGAAGCAGGAAAGATGGGAAGCTTGAGAACCATCACAAGCCTTGTCTAGAGCTATGATATGTTAGCAATGGGGAACTTCCATTGTGTATATGACAGCTTTGGGCTCTTCACCAGAATCAGACAGAGATCCTGCCATTTCCTTATTTGCCTTAATTCGAAAGGTCAAAGAATCAATGAGCAGAGATAATGGGGGCCATGAAGGGAAATGAGCATTCCTTGGAGTTTCTGAAGAAAAGGACAAGAAGGCTGGGCAGAATCTGACATATATCCTAGTTATAGAGAAAGTAGATTTCAAAGGCTTCAGGGAAAGGAAAAATCAGCTCTCATTGACTCAAAATCTACAGGGGAAATTAAGCCAGGGAGATGAGAAGCTTTCAAGGATAAAATTTTGAGGGAAAAAAAAGAGATAATTAAGGAATTTTTCAATGGAGGGGGTCCAAGAGAAAAACAGTCCCCTACAGATGATTCTACAACCAACTTAGATTTTTAAAAAATACAAACACAGAAGGAGGAAATAAAGGAAGATAACAGAGAATGAAAGCAGAATCTCGTCTTGAAGAGCAAGAATAACAACAACTTGGGGTAGCCTTGTAAGGATATTGCCGGAAATGCTAAAGCATTGATGAAATAAGGCTGGAGAAGGAAACTGGGCAGTTGCTAATGAGCAACTTTAGGGGAAAGAAGAAACTCATAGAAAAGGGAGGGAGGGATGGGCCTAGGGCAAAAATGAGTGACAAGAGAAGGCAGAGTTATTCAACTCTCATTTTACTCTCTACCCTGGAGAATGGTCTCTGTCCAGTAGTTGGTACCCAGTAAAATACGAAGCCATCTGGCAGCTTGAGCTGAGTTCATGTCACCACGTTTAAGAGAACTGTCTCCTTAGGTACTGAAAAAACTGACATTACTGAGGCACAGAGAAATGTAAAGAGAACTGCCTTTCAGCTCTTTAGTGTGGGAAGCCGACAGAAGACACAACAAAAAGTCAACTAGGACACATTTAAACAATACAAAAAAAGCTTTTCCTCAAAAAAGTGCAATTATATTAAATGGGAAAATTTTAAAAATCAACTACCTAAAACCATGTGAAATTCAAGATATTACCTACATCAAGTTCCACTGATCGTGGTGTAGTGGTAAGCCTGGAATATAGGGAAGCTTGGCCATGCTGGGAAAGTTCTGATTATAGTCTCAGAAAGAGACTTTATTTATTTTCTGAGGAGCAGCCTAACTAAGGAGAGGCTCACTGCCAATAAGCCGGTCTTTCGGCAATGACCTCAGCCATGGCAATCCATGGGAAAGAAAAGCTACAAGTGGACCTCTCTTCTGTTCTTCTGCAGTGATGGACTCAAAGATCAGAGAGTGATAAACCTCACACGTTTTTAGAGTGGCTCTAAATAAAACTCAGTTTCTGGTACTTTGGATGGAAGGTCACCGTCCAGTGATCACAGTGTACACCTGTTGATAAACCACAAGACCCCAAAGGAAACGGCAAAGTGAGAAGACAGCTCACAGGTTCTCCTGGAAGAGGCAAATAAAGGAGCTGGCGGGTCACAAAGCAATAAGAAAAATCATTTCAGGACAAATTTGACCATCTGCAGAAATGCCACGATAAAAAGAACTACAGTTTGGTGTGAACATATGTTGCTGAGGGAGAGTACGAAAACGAAAAGATTCTCCAAATTCAGTCAATATACACTTTCATATTGAGACTTGGTTACCAAGGTAGTGTTGGCGAGGATGATGAAAATGATCTCAGAGCGGGGAGGGTCAAGACAACAGAGGAAACTGAGCATTTCTGCTAAACACTCCCAAATGAACTCGCTAAAGAGTTTGGGGGGGGTTGTTTTTTAAAAGCCTCAAATCAAATTCTGAGTGAGATAACCACAACAATCAAAAAACCTCACTGAATCTCATTTTCTCAGCCCAGGATAGTTGAGAAGAACTGAAAGAGAAGGCCACCTGGGGACACTGGGGTGGGGACTGGCCAAGATTATGCAGTACGTGCTAGGGGTCAAGAGGCAGTGGTGGCAGTGGCAAGAGCAGTAACAATGGTGGCGTGAGGAGTGGTAAGGAAACTACGCTTCTGGTTAAAAAAGGTAATTCAGAGGACCTCATACTAGTTCTGGGAACAAGACCAGGGACCACTAGACAGCTTCTTTGACCATTACCCATTTCTGACACCTATTTCTAGGGTAGAGATGTAATGTACAGGCTAGTTTTCTGGAAGTCCTCAAATGGGCCTTGGTCTCAGTAGGATGGTCACCATGAGGATGGTCAGGAATAGAGTCCAAAGTATTTATTGTCTCCTTCACAGTCTGTGTCTGTCATAGTCTGACCCAGTCTCCTCCAGCAGTCTGCCAGTCTCAACCAGTCTCAGTTTGAATCTGACTTTGTCCCCAGGTCTCTCAGCCCTTAAATCCCCTATTACAATTACATCATTACAGTATACCGAGTATAAGCCAATCTAGAGCGATTATATCATTATGTCAAACTAGAGCGATTATATTATATCATACTAGATATGTGTGAACTAGAGAACCATGATTTCATCAATTCCATTGAGTTAACACCTTGTTTCAAGTATGCTTCTCCAGAGTTCTGCCCTCTACATAGAGAATAGTGTTTTGGGCTTTTGGTTGAGAGGGAATAGAGGCCATATTTAAGTAAAACTCAGAACAGAGTGACCAGAACTTGCCCTATACCATGCCAACTTGGAAGAATGAAAAAAGTTACAGATCCCCAGATTTAGCCATAGAGTTCTAGCCATTCCTCCCTCCAGAGAGGAGCACAGCCCAATTTTAACACAAAGTCCGAAGTCAAGGAATAAACTGGAAAAACAAGCAAGCAATTAAAAAAAAGTACCTGACCACAAAAATCTTCTGTGGATTCAGGAAAGCTCAAGACACAAATTCAGAAGACAGTGACTTGAAAACAACTACAAGCAAAGCCTCAAAGAAAAATACAGGTTGATACAAGACCAACAAAAATTCACAGAAGTGCTAAAGGAAGATATTTTTTAAAAAATAAAAATGATGTTTTTTTTTTAATTAAAAGAAGTTTAGGAAAAATTGAGAAAAGAGAACAATGCAAGAAAATAATGAAAAGAGAATTAACTTGGAAATTAGCTTGCAAAAACAGGAACAAAATCTTACTGAAGAAAATAACTCCTTAAAAATCTTAATTGCTCAAGTGGAAGCTCATATGAACACATATATGTGTGTATATATAACCACACACACATATGTAGATATGGATACACATATACCCATGTGTATAGAAAGTAATCTTAACGAATGAGGAAGCAGGGGAAAAGAGACTAATAGAAAAAGAGAATAAATTAAGGGAGGTAATGATCAGAAGCTAAACAGATTTTTTGAGAGGAGATGGGGAAAAGGGAAAGAGAGAAAGAAGAGAAGAGGATAACTACATGATTAGCAATCATAATTATGAGTGTAAATAGTACAAACTCACCTGTAAAATGGAAGTGGAGAGCAGAATGGACTGGAAACCAGAATTTGACAATATGCTGTTAAAAGAAAATACACTTTATGAAAAAAAAAGCTTTTAATTTTCAAAATATATGCAAAGGTAGTTTTCAACATTAACCTTAGGAAAACCTTGTGCTCCGTATTTTTTTCCTTCCCTTACCCCCACCCCCTCCCCTAGACAGCAATTAATCCAATATATGCTAAATTCTTTTATACAGATTTACACATTTATCTTGCTGCACAAGAAAAATCAGATCAAAAAGGGGGGAAAAAGAGAAAGAAAAAAAGAGCAAGCAAACAACAGCAAAAAGATGAAAATACTATGTTGTGATCCACATTCAGTCTCCACAGCCCTCTCTCTGGGTGCAGATGGCTCTCTCCATCCCAAGTTTATTGGAATTGTCCTGAATCACCTTATTGTTGAAAAGAGCCATGTCCATCACAGTTGGTCATAGCATAATCTTGTTGTTGCCATGCACAATGTTCTCTTGGTTCTGCTCGTTTCACTCAGCATCAGTCATGTAAGTCTCTCCAGGCCTCTGTAAAATCATCCTGCTGGGACCAGGAGATCATTATATACTTCAACAACAATACTAGATGATGACCAGTCCTGATGGATCAGGCCATCCTCAGCAACGAGATCAACCAAATCATTTCTAATGGAGCAGTAATGAACTGAACTAGCTATACCCAGAAAAAGAACTCTGGGAGATGACTAAAAACCATTACATCGAATTCCCAGTCCCCATATTTATGCACATCTGCATTTTTGATTTCCTTCACAAGCTAATTGTACAATAATTCAGAGTCTGATTCTTTTTGTACAGCAAAATTATGTTTTGGTCATGTATACTTATTGTGTTATATTTTAATATATTTTAATATTATTTTTTATATATATTTTTTATATATATTTTATTTATATATATTTATATATTTTATATATTTTATATATATTTTTATATATATTATATTTTAATATATTTAACATCTACTGGTCATCCTGCCATTTAGGGGAGGGGGTGGGGGGGGGTAAGAGGTGAAAAATTGGAACAAGAGGTTTGGCAATTGTTAATGCTGTAAAGTTACCCATGTATATATCCTGTAAATTAAAGGCTATTAAATAAAAAAAAAAAATAAAAAAATAAAAAAAATTAAAAAAATAAAAAAAAATCATCCTGCTGATCATTTCTTACAAAACAATAATATTCCATAACATTCATATCCCATAACTTATTCAGTCACTCCCCCAACTGATGGGCATCCACTCCGTTTCCAATTTCTTGCCACTACGAAAAGGGCTGCTACAAATATTTTTGCACATGTGGGTCATTTTCCATTTTTTATCTCTTTAGGTTAGAGACCCAGATGAGACACGGTTGGATCAAAGGGTGTGCACAGTTTGATAGCCCTTTGAGTATAGCTCCAAATTGCTCTCCAGAATGGTTAGATCAGTTCACAACTCTACCAACAATGTATTAGGGTCCCAGTTTTCCTACATCCTCTCCAACATTTAAGGAGATATACTTAAAAAAAAAAAAAAGAAAGAAACACAGTTAAAATAAGGGATTGAAGCAGAATCTATCATGCTTCAACTAAAGTAAAAAAAGACAGGACTACCAATCATGGTACTCATGAGTACTCAATCATGATCTCAGACAAAGATAAAACAAAATAGAGCTAATCCATCAAACAACAAATATGATAAGTGTCTGCAGGTCAGAAAAGGTAGATTTAAGAATCATTAGCATAGAAATAGTAATTAAATCCTTGGAGGCTGATGAGATCATCAAGTGAAGTAGCATTAATCAAAAGAGATAGAGAAACTACATTTTGCTAAAAGACACAATAGGCAAGAAATAATACCAACACTGAACATATGTGCACCAAATGGCATAGTATCCAAATTCTTAAAGGAAAAGTTAAATGAGTTACAGGAGAAAATAGTAACTAATGGAGGGTCTCGACTTATCCTTCTTGACACTAGACACTTGACATTAGAAAAATGTAAACAGGAAAAAAGCTAAGGAGATGAATAGAATTTTAGGAAAATAAGAGATAATGAATCTCTGGAGAATACTGAATGGTAGTAAAAAGGACTATACCTTCTTTCTCAACTGCATATGACACTTTTACAAAATTAAGCATGTTATTAGGACATAAAAATCTCAGAAATGAAGAAAAACAGAAATCTTAAATATACCCTTTTTGGACTATAACATTAAATATTACATTCAATAAGAGATTTCTGAAACAGATTAAAAATGAATTGGAAACTAAATAATTTTATCCTAATGAATGCATGGGTCAAAGAACAAAGCATGAAAACAATCAACGATTTCATTAAAGATAATGACAAAGAGACACTCTACCAAAATCTGTGGGATGCAGCCAAAACAGTACTCGGGGAAATTTATATGCTTATATCAATAAAAGTGAAAAAGAGCAGATCGACAAATTGGGCATGCAACTTAAAAAAAACTAGAAAAAGAACAGGTTTTAGATCTCCAATTAAACATTAAATTAGAAATAATGAAATTTTTAAAAAGATTAATAAAAATCAAAAGGTTTAAAAAAAAACCAATCCTGGACTTTTTTTGGGGGGGGCAATAAAACAGATAAGCCATTAGCTAACTTGTTTAAAAATAAAAAATAAAACCAAATTACCAGCTGCAAAAAAAAAAGGGGGGGGGAGATGAATGCACAACCAATAAAGTTGAAATTAAAGCAATTATTAGGCATTTTGCTCCAACAATTTGGCAATAAAACCGACAATCTAAATGAAATGCATGAATATTTACAAAAATACACCTTATCCAAACTGGTACGAGAAGAAATAAAATATTTAAATAACCCTATTTAAGAAAAAAAAGAAACTGAACAAGCCATAAATGAGTTGCATGAGGAAAAAACTCCAGGATCAAATAGATTTACAAAAGAATTCTATGAAACATTTAAAGAACAATGAATTCTAACATTATAAATTGTTTGGAAAAACTAGTAAAGAAAGTCCTACCAGATTTCTTCTAGGATACAAATGTGTCTTTGATGCCAAAATCAGGGAGAGCAAAAACAGAGAAAGAAAACTATGGACAATAAAAGAGAACAATTTCCCTACTGAATATTCATATAAAAATTTAAAATGAAATACTAACAAAAAGATCATAGCCATATATCACAGAGATCACACACTATGACTAGGAATTTATACCGGGAATGCAGGACTGGGAAACTATAAAGCATAGACATATCAATAAGTTGACCCTATCGATGACAAAAACAACAAAAACCATATGATGATTTCAATAGATGCAGAAAAGGCTTTTGACAAAATACTTCTGAAAAGCACTAGAAAGCACATAGATGGAGCTTTTCTTAAAATGATAAACAGTATCTAAAACCAAGAGCATGTATTACCTGTAATGTGGATAAACTAGAAGCTTTCCCAATAAAATCAAGGAAAAGCAAGGATGTCCCGTATCAATATTACACTCGAATTTGTATCGGCTCTATCAATGACAAGAAAACTCCTTCATCCTCTCTTGGCCAGGCTCCCATTACAATAGAGAAACCAGATTCCAGGTAATTAGGAGTAGACATATTAATATATGGGGGAGAGGGGATGGGGAGGGAATTAGGAAAGGCCCAGCAGAGATGAGAAAGGGGAGATTCCCAGTAGGGAGAACCACCTGTGCTAAGGCACTAGAATCAGGGATGTGTGTGATGGGGTCTGGCTTAGCTGGGCCACTGAGCGCAGAGGGGCAAGAATGTGAGCTTATGCTTTTGGTGCCTCAGTTTCCTTATCTATACACTGGAGATGATCTTTCATCATCTACCTCATGGGGCTGTTGTAATGTTCAAACAGTATCCTGTATGTAAAGCACTTCATAACTGACAGATACTATTATTGTGCTGTTTGGGTTTTTTTCATCTCAGCAAAACCCCTTCCCGCTCTGTGGGCCTGCTTTTTCATCTGTAAAATGGGGAATCCTAACCCTTGCACAGCTTCCTTTACAGAGCTGCGGCGGGGACCAAACAACACAATATGTAAAATAATTTCTCAGTGTAGGCTATTAACGGTCCCTCGAGACTTTGGGCAAATCACTTCCTGTGCATTCTAATTTTTCTCTTGTAAAATCAGAGCTTCTACTTGCACCGTCTCTCTTTAAAGGTAAGCTTTAAAGGGATCGAGGCTGGTTCCAACTGGCCTTGAGGTTGGAACACACTTCTTTCTTTTCAATGGTAAGAAGGTACAAATGAGTTGTAGAAATTGTATTTCTCTCTCTGCCTCTAAATACATAGATAAAGATATATACGTATGTATAGGTACAGATTTACATATATACACACATATATGTTTGTATGTGTATGGATACATAGATGTGTATATATATATACATCCAGACATACATTCATATATAAACATCTATCTCTATGTGTGTGAATAAAACTCCTGCTTTGGAAGAAGGTGGAAAAGCACTTGGAAAACTTATTTAAAAAAAAATAATTGGAAGTTATTATTCACTATGAGAGGAAGTCTTGCTCCCATGTGGACCACAGTCTTCCCAAGGACTGTGATTTCACAGTGGTGGATTCTCCCTCCATTTAGAAGGACGACAGCTCTTTGAGAACCAGATGACTTCCTTCCAACAGCTGTCGTGGCCAAGACATTCTCTTTTGTGGCCGTACCGTGACGGGATTCTCTGCCCTTGACCGAGTTGGTTCTCGGATGAGACATTTCCAGCTTGCTAGTATTACTGGGCTATGAGATCACAGACCAAGAGCTGGTCATTATGTCCAACGTCCTTTTACAGAAGAGTAAACTGAGGTCTGAGAAGATGTCAGTCACACGAATTGTCAAGGTCAGAATCAAAATTTGAACTCAGATCTCTGCCTCCAGAGATAGGGTCCTTTCACTGGGCTGTATGCATGGTCATCTCAGGGTCTCCTTTCTGGAGCAGTAAAGAATGGCTTTTCATTAGAGAAAGCTTTGTGAAGTTTTCTCTAAAATCTAATCCAATCCGATAACATTTTTTTTTAATAAGGAAAAACAACTTGGAAAGATCCAAGAACTCTCTTCAAAGTGAGGATCATCCAAGTCTCCAGAGAACCTAAGATGAAGCACCATAACCTGCCCACCGACAGGGAGATGATGGATTCAAGGAGTTGGCCTAGATATTTTAATTGGACGTGGGTTGGGGGAGAGAAGCTGGGAACAGCTATACCAAGAGGAGAAGACAAGGTTAAAAGGGGAGGAGCACAATATTTTTTAAAGGCACAAAAGAGCTAGTAAGCAGAATTAACCAAAATGTGGGTTACAAGAAACACACTTGAAACCAAGATTCACCCAGAGATAAAAATAATAGGCTAAAACAAAAGCGATGAGATTTCAGCTGAAATAAAGACTTGAGTTCTGATCCATCCAATGACCAACCAGGTTTCCAGAGAGATGATGATGGAAAGTGTTATCTATCTCCTGCAGAGGGATGACCCACGCCGGTGTAGACAGCCAAGGGGAGAAGCTGTTTCCATTGATTTTGTTGTTGCATCTCACTCTTTACGATCTCATTAGGAGCTCTCTTGGCAGAGATTCAGGAGTGGTTTGCCATTTCCTTCTCCAGCTCCTTTTGCAGATGAAGAAGCTGAGACGAACAAGGAAGTGACTTGCCTAGGAACATAGCTAGTGTCTGAGACCGAATTTGAACTCAGCAAGCTGAGTCTTCTTGATTCCAGGTCTGGTACTCAATTTACTGTGCTGGTAGGGTAGTTGCAGCTACCCCACACGGTTGACTTAAGCATGTGTATTTTTTTTTTTTTTTTTAATGAGGGATATAGTTAATGATTACTTACTCTGAGGAGGAAGGAGAAAGAGAAAATTAATCCTTGTTAATTGACAAAAAGAAAAATAAAATAAGAAGCACGTTTCAAAAAACAAAATAAAATCCACATAAGAGAACTTGAAAAGGAAGCACAAACAGGGCACTTCTGAAAGTAACATGTCAAATCTATTTTATGTACTTTTAAAAAGCAAGCGACGTGGGATAGAAATTGTCAGGTGATCAGTTAATAATTGCTTTTTATTAAGTGCCTACTATGTGCTAGGTACTGTGGGATGCTAAAAAAGAAGCAAAAGTTAGTTCCTGCCCTCAAGGAGTTTACAGTTTAATGGGAGAGGAAACAAACAAGCAGATATTTATAAATGAGCTCTAGACAAAATAAATAGGAAATAATTCACAAAAGGAAGACACTAAAATTAGATGAATTAAGGCAGGTTCCGGGAGAAAATAAAATTCAGTTTCATATACAATCCCTTTTATGATTTCCTTTGTGTATGGAAATATTCAATTTAGGAGATTTGTTAAATTGGGATTTTTTCAGGACAATAATTTTTAAAATGGGCTGAAAAATAAGCTATCAAAGGACGCTTGATGTGATAGAAGTGTGGTTTGGTGGTAAAGTTCAAAGAATGTGTCAAAATCTCGTGACTGTGAATGTGAACGTGAGTGTGAATATAAGTATGAAATGCAGCAAACACGTGTTGCGTGTTAAGCGCTCTGCGTTCTTTAAAGATTTTTTGAGGTTTTTAAGATTTGAAGCCGTGGGCAGCGGGTGGTGCGTGGATAAAGTACCAGGACTGGGGTCTGGCAGCCTCATCTTCCCGAGTTCAAATGCAGCCTCAGTTACTGCTAAGTTTGTCCCGGTTTCTTCTTCTGAATAAAATGCGCAAAGCACTCTGGGCCCTCCCTTCTGCGCTATGGGGTTGGGCCTGCTCACTCGCCTACTCGCCTGGCGCTAGCCCTCCAAGCCACACGGGGCGCTATGGTGCCCGCAACACCAACCACGCTTGGGGAGGCCCCCTGGGTCGGCCTGGGGACACGTCGCCGCCTCCCGCTCCTCCTCCCCGGCCTCCCCTCCATCCCGGCCGGGCCTGGTCTAAGCCCGGGCTCCCCTGCACCTCAGCCGGGATGCTGGGATGGGATGGTAACGAGGGCGCCCTTTGCGTCTGCGCTTGCGCCTTGCGCGAGGATCCGTTGTATGCTGGGACATGAAGTTCGTGGGACTGTGGACCGCGCAGTTCCGACGCAAGATGGCGCTCAAGAGCTGTAGAAGGCGTGGGAGCGGAGGCGGAGCCGGGGGTGGGGCTTTCTGGAGCCCGGCCCACCATGGGCGGAGCCTCGGGCTGGTTGCGATCCCAGAGGATTGGGGCGGAGTGCGAGGTCACCCCACGTTATGATGATAGGAGACAAACGCACCTTTGTCCTCATTTTCCGGGGAGAAGCTGAGGCCCGGCAGGATCCCGGAGCGTCCCGGGGCCCGTCCCTGAGCTGCGCGTTATTACCTCAGTTTTGCAGAAGGGGAAACTGAGCCCGGGAGAACCGGGGGCCCCCCGAAGCCCCGAGGAGCCTCGGAGCCAGCCCGGAGCGCCTCCCGGCCCCGGGCTTCCCGCCACCTCTCCCCGGGGCGTCCTCCCCGCCCAAGGGCCGGAGCGCGGAACAAGCCCCCGAGCCCCCCGAGCAGCCGGAGGCGGGCCCCGCCTGTCCTGGGGCAGCCCTTGCAGAGCGCGCCCCTCCGGGACGGGCGTCCCCCCGGCTGATCTGAGAGGAGCGCGTGGGGGGAACGCCGACAGCCAAAGCGGCTCCGAGGGGGCGGGGGCCTCATCTCTAAGGAAGATGGAGGAGGAGCGGGTTTGGGGGCCGCCGCTGCTTTCACTTTGGGGAAAGGCCAAAATGGGGGGGCCCATCCGGGAGAGGTCCGAGGGGGGAGGGGCAGAGAGACTTTGAGGCACCATGGAAGGCGAGATGAGATCACCGGGGACATAAAAGGGGCAGGAGCCAGGGCCGGAGTCTGGGAGGGAGCCAGAGCAGCCCTCAGGGGACCCGGAGGTGCCACAGGCCGGGAGGGGCCTGGCAACCTACAGACGGAGCACCAAGAGAAAGAGGGGGGTTAGTGGGAAGTACTGGAACCAGAGACAGGGGCTCATCTCCTCCCCCTCCTCCTCCTCCCTCCTTCTCCTCCCTCCTCCTCCTCCTCTTCCTCCTCCTCTTCCTCCTCCCTCCTCCTCCTTCCTCCTCCTCCCTCCTCCTCCTCCTCCCTTCTCCTCCTCCTCCTCCTCTTCCTCTCTCTCCTCTTCAGTCCTCCTCCTCCTCTTCCCTCCTCCTCCTCCCTCCTCCTCCTCCTCCCTCCTCCTCCTCCTCCTCCTTCTCCTCCCTCCTCCTCCTCCTCCTCCTCTTCCTCCTCCTTCTCCTTCCTCCTTGGGGCACCTGCTCCTGGAAGATCCCTGACCTCTCCCAGATATTCTGTACTATCCACACTCACACACACACTCACCCTTACCCCGGACCTCACCCTTCCCCCCTCCCTGTTCCCCTCAGAAAGGATCCCACCACCTTCTGGCCTCCAGGACTGAATTCTCTCCTAGGGCCCAATGGGTGTGAAACCAGAAAAGTCCCGGGGGGAACCAGCTCCCACTGATGTTTTCTCCCCTTACTCCTCAGGCAGACAATGGCGTAACTAGCCCCATTTTACGGGGCACAAAACTGAGACCCCGAGGTTCAGGAACCAGCCCTGATATTGGAGGAAAGGCTCAGACCAGGCCTTTGGGCATCTCCCTTCTCTGCCTCCCAGGTAACAGCGGCCTTAAGCTAGTAAGGTTTTCCCTTCAATGTCTGAGGTGACCCTGAGATTTATCGTCTGCAGAGGAAGGGGCCAAGTATGAGATCCATAGTGGGCTGAGCTTGGCCCCCAAGACCCCCGGGGGCCTCTGGGACAGGCTTCTTGCCGGGGGGCAGCTTTCCCTTTTATTTCCGTAGCAGGTCACAGGGCCCATCTGCAAGGCTGGGGGGGGGGGGGGGGAATAACCACAGATTATGTCACAGGGCTTTGAAGTACAACGTTGGGTGATTGGGGTGAAAGGTCTTTAGCGAGTTCTCTGCAAGTGCAAGTTCTGGGGGTTCTAGATCCGGAGCTGGGCGGCCTCGGAAGCCATTTAGGCCAATTCTCCTCATCTTACAGACAGGGAAACTGAGGCCCGGGGAGGTTCGGAGGCCATGTCACAGAGGTCCGAGCAGCTGTCAGCATTTGAACCTGGACCCTCTAAGTGAGGCTCATCCCTCATACAGAGCTGCCTTGTTCAGACATGAGCTCTTATCTTTATTGCTTGTACTCATTAACCAGAAGAACCCTGCCCACCTGGTAAAGTCTCCTCCAGGTTGGCATAGTCTAGTTCTGATAAGGAGGAGTTGGAGAATCATCAGGAGGCTCCTGTGAGAATGGAGGCTCCTGTGAGGGCAGAGGCTGTCGGGCATTTCTGGGGGAGCCTCCACTTCCTCAAGTGTAAATAAGGATAGGACCCTCACAAGTGGCCATCTAGGCCAAGCCTCTCTTACAAATTGGAACCTGAGGCTCAGTCGGGGAAGCGGATTTTGCACAGAGTCACTCGGGTAACCAGAATTAGAATCCCAGTCCTTGCCCACCAGAGCCCTTCCCTCTGTAGCACATCGTTCCCTTCAAAGGGCCTCGTGACTCCTTTTTGGGAAGAGGACTCGGATGTCACCCCTGACCCGAGGGAGGGAAAGAGAACGAGGCCTTTGGGTCTGTCACCCGCGGCCCAGGGAGGGCCCCCCGCATTTCAGCCACATTTGTTATTTCCCCATCTCCGTGTTATTTCTCCCCAAAGAATCAAAGCTTTTTGAGGGCAGGATCTGGGTTCGGTTTTGTAAACTTCTGAAACCTAGCGAGATGCTGGTACACCATAAGCACTTAATAATTGCTGGCCGACTGAGTGAATACGACCGGTGAAGCTGCAAGTGGAGATCGGGAGGAGCCAAGAAAAACGGACCCAATAAAGCCCAGAATCAGCCAAAAACTAAGGTCCACTTGTTGAATCCACTGTGATGAAACGTACCATAAAATGAAAAAGAATTTAATATGAAACGTGACTGTTTATTCCTAAATAAAAAGCCATAGAATTAAAAGATCGTAGAAAATACTGAGTAGCTAATGAGGATGGGGGGAGTGTGTGTGTGTGTGTGTGTGTGCGCGTGCAACACACGCATGTGCCAGCATGTACGTGGAAAGGATGCTCCAGCTCTCCCCGCCCATTGCCTGGAGAGTCAAGGCCCAGCAGCCCAGCGGGGAGGGGGAGGCCGGAGAGTCCCAGGGGCAGCGCTCCCGGTCACCGCCGGCCTCTGGAGGCTTCTCCGTCCCAGCCGTGGGGAGAGGTGGGAGTCAGTTGTGAAGGCGGGGCCTGGGCCGGCAGTTGGGCCTTTGACCCTGGGTGTCCCGGCTGAAACGCCTCCGTCTGGTGATAAGAAAAACCGTCCTTGGGGGCTGCTCCCTTGGGGGCTGGATGAGGCCCCTGACCCTTCGAGGTTCTGCTGAAATCCTAAGCTTAGGGGGGTTGGAAAACCACAGATCCCTGGAGGCTTGTGGGAGGGGGAGGGGTTGGGGGACCACAGGTTTGGTGGTTTCTGGGAGGGGGAGGGGTCTCGGGGCCCAAGGTTGGATCTTTGAGAGCTGAAGGGCAGACCCCCCCCCATGCAGACCCCCCTTCCCCAGATGAACAGTGGAGAGAACTGAGCTCTGGGCTGGGGGGGTCAGGCACCCTCCGGGGGGAGGCTGGCTGGAGCGGGGCCAGGGCTGGGTGGGAGCAGGGAGCTGTGCGAGGCGGGGCAGGGGGTCCCCTCTCCCAGTGCTTGGGCTCAGGGCCCTCCCTCTTCTCCGCTGCTGTCCACGCTGGCCTGTCTCATCACCCTGCGGGGCCTCGGCTTGGCCCCGTCCGCGGGCTCCCCCTGGGCCTGGAAGGCCTGGCTCCGGTTGGCCACCAGGGCGGCGCTGTGCAGGGCGGCCACGGACTTTCGGGAGAAGAGGGCGGGCCGCGGCCCTGGGCCCTGTGCAGGCAGCGGAGCCTCCTCTGAGGAGTCGTTTGGAGCTGAGGAGAACACCTGGAAGGGCAGAGGCCAAAAGTCAGCCCCAAGGGGGGGGGGGGAAGGGGAGGTCGGGCCTCAGCTCATGCCCAGCCTCCCCGCCTCCGGGAGCCCCTCTGCCTCCCCTGGCCCTGTCTCCCCCCGCAAGGCCTTCACCCCCACTCATCTCCGACTGGCAACGAGGGCCCGGCGGGGCTGCCACTGCCCACCCCCGGCCACGGGGGTGCCCATCTGTGCCCCCGGCCCCAGAAACTAGGGGGAGCACTCCCACCGTTGCCGCTCGTTTGGTCCCAGCCATGATTGCCTTGGTCTGGAACAGGCTTAACCTTTTCCCACCCACGATCCCTCGGGGCCTGAGAAACCTGTGCGGCTCCGGGGGCACAGAGCGAACTCTCACGGCCCCACACGGCGAGTTCTCGGTCTGGGAAGCGGGGCCTAGAGAAGCCGCTGGGAACCTCCCTTGCCCTGCCAGCCGTCGTGGCTCCCGGGGGGCCCCTCTCCTCACCTCAGGCAGATCGCCGGCGTCGGGGGGGTTCCCCAGGTCCGGCGGCTCCAGCAGGCTGATGGACCTCATGATCCCCCGGAGGTCCATGCGGGGCCGGGGGCCCGGCCCCCCACGGCCGGCTTCTCCTCCGGGCACTCCCTGCGGCTCCTCCCCGCCTGTGGCCTTCCAGTCCCCGCTGCCCCCTGGCTCCCGGGGGGATGGGGGGGGCAGCCAGGAGGTGTCAGGAGCCAGAGCCTCCTCGGGGGAGGTCGTGCCGCCGGCCTTCTGCTCCCAAACGTGGCTCTGGCGGCTAGAAGGAAGGAAGGGCGGTGATGTTGTCCCGCCGGCTCTCAGCACCCCCCCCATTCCCCCCCACTGTCCTCCCTTCTGCCCCCGGTGACCGCGCCGTCCCGCCTGCTCTCGCCCCCCCCCCCGTGGCCCCCAGTGACTGTGCCGTCCCACCTGCTCCCCCTGCCCCATGCCCCCGGGCCGGTACCTGGCCGTGAGGATGCCCTGGTAGGTGTGCAGCTGCCGGAGGAAGCCGGGGTTGGGCCGGGCGATGGGCCGCAGCTCCTGCACGTGCCGGACGGCCTGCTCCAGGCCCCAGCTGTACTGCTTCATGGCGTAGGCCATGACAGTGGCGGCCGAGCGGCTCACACCCATCTTGCAGTGCACCAGCACGCGGGAGCCCTGGGCCCTGTGCGGGGAGGGGCCTCCGGTCAGCCCCCGCTATCGGCCCGGACAGCGTTCGGGGGCCGAGGCCGGGCTGGGGGTGCCGAGAAGGGGGGGTCGTGGGGGGCTAAGGGCCACGAGCGCCACGGAGGCGGGGGCTGCAGCGGGGGCAGGGCCGGCGGTGGGACGTCTGGCTGGCCCGGGCCGGAGGGGGCGGGGCTGGGACGGGGACCCACCGGGCGGCCTCGATGAATTGATGGGTTTCCTTCCAGTGAGGCAGGAGCTGCTCCGTCTCCTCGTCCCAAAGCCGAACGTTGTGGTAGGTGAAGAGTCCCGGGAAGAAGTTGTCGATCTCTCTGGCCACGTTCAGGATGTGGCTGACCCTGCCGGGGAGGAGCCGGGGCCTTAGGGAGGGAGCCTGGGCCGGGCCGGGGCGGGGGCAGGAGCCTCAGGCTCCCCTGTGTTGGCCGAGGGCATCAGTCGGCAGGTGCTGGCGGCCCCAGCCCGGGTACTTACTGGTTCCTCTGCAGTTCGTCCAGGTTGGCTGCGTTCCACTCGGAGCCCTGGGGAGAAGGGGGGGTGGGTAGCAGCCTCCCCGCCCCCGCCCCCCGAGCCCCGCGCCCGGCCCCAGTCGGAGGCTCACCAGGTACAGGTGGGGGAAGATGTGCGAGGCCCGATCCCGCTGGGCCATGAGCAACAGCATCTGGTTGTCGATGAAGTCTCGGAACTGCTGCAGGGGGCAGCCCAGGCGGCCCTCGAGGGCCTGGCGAATCTGGAGAAGGGGGCCGAGCTGCAGGGGGCACGGGCACCCTGGCCGGGGCCCGGGGAGGGGGAGCGGGCGGGCCCCAAGCTCCGAGTCTCCCCAGGGGCCACGGTGAGGGCTTCCAGGGGCAGGAGCGCGTAGAGGAAAGGGGTCTGTGACCGCGGAATCTTCCCCACCGGGTTCGGGGCACTCCTGGCTGCAGGGGCCAGCTCCAGCCTGGTGCCTTGGGCTTCACCCCCCTTACCTCTTTGGAGGTGACACTTTCCAGGTCGCTGGTATCCAGCACCTCCCACAGCTCGGCCCGGATGAGCCGCTCCATCTGCTCTTGCTCCGAGTGCCTGCGGGCAGGGCCCATCAGACCAGGGCCCCCAGGTCTCCCCCGTCCCCCCGCAGCCTCCAGCCTGGGGCAGCCGCTTCCTTCCCGCCCCGGGCACTGACCCACTGGCCTCCGTGCTGGGCAGCTGGGAGCGCAGGGACTCCAGGTCAGCCATGGCCAGCCACTCATTGAGGCAGCTCTGGTCGGAGGTGATTCGCTCCTGGTAGTAGCCAGCCCAGGCAAGGGCGCTGCCCCCGGGCACCAGCCCGTGGCCCAGGGCCATCTCACAGGCCTGATGCAGCATCTGGAGGGTGGCCCTGGGAGCGAGAAAGGCACAGGAGGAAGCCTCAGCCCCGGGCACCTGCCGGGCCAAGCTCTGGGACCCAGGGCAGAAGGCGGGCCCTGCCCGAGCCTAATGGGACCAGGAGGAAGCTCCCGCGCAACAAACAGGAAGCAGTTCCCAGAGGAGCGGGAGCTCTCCCATGTTTGGAGGGAGGCGAGGACTCAGAGAGAAGGGAGAGCGCCCGGAGGTCGGGGTTGCCGCATCCAGAGGGAGCTGCAGAGAGTCAGGCTCCTGCTCTGGAAAGGGAGCAGGGACCTGAGCTGGGAAGGCCCCGGGAGGCCCACGGAGCTTTCTGCTCCGGATCCTGGAGGCCACAGGGAGTCCTGGGAGGTTCCCGAGGAGGGGGATGCGATTAGAGTGGGCGGCTGACCAGAGCACAGGGCCTGGGCAGGGCCCCCAGCATCCACTGCTGCTCCATCCAAGGGTGAGAAGGCGAAACAAAGGCTGAGCTGTCCCAGTTCCCTCTTCTCTTGCCCAACAGACATCTGGGCTTTTGTGACTCACTGACTCCAAGGGAAGCTGTGGTCGCTCTGAGAGGGCCAGAGCAGGCCTCCCTGCCCCCGCCCAGCCTCTGTCCCACCCCTGCCTTTAACCTCCCAGCCCCCACTTCTCCCTCTCACCACATGGTCTGTATGGAGATGGGCTTGAAGATGCGCGTTTGACCTCCAGATGTCACAGAGAAGCCCCTAGAAGAGGAGTGGGGGGGGGGGCTGAGCCCTCAGGAGTGGGCAGTGCAAGCCGGGAGGCTCCTGGGCCCCAAGGATCAGAGCAACTGCCCTTCTCCTTCTGGGCCTCAGTTTCCCCTATGGAATAAAGAGGTTCCAGAAGGGGACCCTGACATCAGGGAGGTGACATGCCATGGTTAAAGGACGGATTACAAAGCATCAAAGAAAGAAGCCGGGAGCCCCGGGGGCAGCAGCTCCTGAGACTGCATTCGCTGGGACAGAGGGGAGGAGGGCGGACTGGGCGGCCCCGGGTTCTCGGGCTCTCGTTCTCGGAGTCACTGTATCCACGTATGCACGTCCCTCATTAGACTTTCCCCAGAGCCACCCACTTATCCACGTCCCAGGGACTCCTATCCCAGCCGCCCTCTGAAAGGCAGGGGACAGGTGGGGAAACTGAGGGTCGGGGCTTGTCCTACAAGACCTCGCCGCCCAGATCGTCCAGAGCCTTCTTCCCCTCCCTCTAATATCGAACAACTTCTCACCCATCACCGTCCAGGTAGACCTGGGTGTCACTCCAGAGGGGCAGCACCAGGCCGAGGGTGCAGCTGGGGGGGCTGGAGGGACAGAGGGAAGACAGCTGAGTTCTCCGGGCCCTCCCGGGCTCCCCCGGCTCCCCACTTCCGGCAGCACCCCTACCTGCTCTGGGAGAAGTCCACCCCCAGGAGGACAGTCTCACCCTGGCTCGGCAGCTCCGACGTGGACACCACGAGCAGGTACCTGAGCCACTGAGGCCGCGTGGGCTCCAACTGGACAGCCTGGGGGGGCGTAAGTCAGAGGTTATCTTGTGGCCGGGATGGGGGGAGGTGGTCTAGGGGCCGGGCCTGTGAGCTCACTGACTGAACCCAGACGGAGGCAGCCTCCTTTATCAGGACACGGGGCACTGAGCCTTGGAGTAAAACAATTTGTCCAGGATCACACAGTCAGCGAGTGTCAGACAATGGCCTCCAGCTCCATGCAATGAGCTGCCTCTCAGACACACCTGTGTACCAGGATGATTTTCCCATCATCCCCCTCTCCCAGTTCAGGAGAGGGTGCATTTCCTGACCCCTTCTGAGGACACGGTGGGAGGGGTGAGTGAGGGGAGTGGTGCACCCTGGGCCATTCTTCCTGCTCCAGAGTCCCAGATAACAAGGGGATTAGACGTGGAAAGAGCTTCTGGGAGGAGGAGAGGGAGAAGGTACACTTTGTGAGACAATCGGAGGCTCCCTGGAGGAGGGGACGTTTGAAGCCTTCAGAGTTGGGGAGCATTCTAAAAGTGGGGAGAGCTTCCCAGTGCGCGGACTAGGCTTGTGGGCCAATCAAAGCACCAGGGACACCGCTTCAGGGCAGGAAGAGCTCTCCCAGACCTCCGAGTCTGAGCCTTCCTCTACTGCAGAGGGACTTTGGGATACGGAGGGACTTTGGGAGCGGTAGGAGCACGGATTCAGAGCTAGGAGGAGTCTAGTTTGTTCTAGATCACACAGGTGGAAACATCAAGAGACAGAATTTGAGCCCAGCTTCTCAGAGCAGAGGCTCCTGCAAAAGGGAGAAGTCTGGAAGGGCGGCCGGGAGGCCTGTAACGGGGAGGAGGGCCCGGCTGGAGCCAAGCCGGGGAGAGCTCTCGGGGGCGGCCTTTAGTTGAGGGAAGGGCGGGGAGACCCAGGGCCATGGCCTCGGTGAGGGCCCGTCGGGGCCATGGGCAGGGAAAGATGAGCCGCCCGAGGCTCGGGCTGCAGGGGCAGGGAGAGTCAGTGTGGAGATCGCGGATCGGAAGGAGCGGAGGTCGGTGGGAGATGCTGAGCTCAGTGCATGCTGCATTTGAGGAGGTGGCGGGCTCCGGCAGAGCTGGGCGCCAGAGGGAGGCCGGGCTCCGCCTCCCGGAGGACCTGGAAGCCCTGCAAGGAGATGGGCTTGCCCAAGGGAGAGAGCGTGGAGAGAGGAGGCAAGAGGATGAGGGCAGAGCCTTGGGGAGGCAGGAGAAAGGGGAGACAGAGAAGCACAGTCAGAGAAGTGGGAGGAGAGCCAGAGGAAGCCCTGTTCCCTTCCCGGGCCCGAAACCCCGCCTCTCACCAGCTGGATGTTGTCCTGGGACCTCAGCAGCCCCACCATGAGGTGCAGATGCCGCCGCTGCTCCTGCTTCCCCGGGGCGACGACTCCGGGGTCCCGGGGCAGCTTCCATCTGGCCGGTCTGAGGGAGGCTCCTCCTCTTCTGGTTCATCCTCCCCGTCGGACCTGTCCGGATCCCTGGGCCTGGGCTCCCCCCTGTCTTGGAGCCCCAGGACGGCCCCCCGAAGCACCGCAAAGCTCTGCCTGCCAGGAACAGAGTCCCGAGCTCTGGAGATCTCAAAGCACTTAAGGGGGCCATCCCATCCCCCTCCCCTCCCCCCCCGACCAAGGAAGAGGAGAGATCAGGTGCCGGTTTGGGACAAAGGGCCTGAGCATCCCCCGCTCCACCGCTGGCCCCCACCAAGGAGCAGCTGGCCGGGGAAAGCCGGGGTGGGGGAAGGGCCCCTCACCTGCGCTGCAGCTGGCTCCGCCTCCGGCTCGGCCCTTCATCCTGCCGGGGAAGCGGCCCATGGGGCAGAGTGAGGGGCTCCTTCAGGCCCTCCCCGGCCCCACAAGCCCTACAGGTCCCGGGAGCCAGGCCCGGAGCAGGGCCCGAGCCCTTCCCCGACGCGGGGGATCGGAGGCTGAAGCTGGCGGGACCTCAGGGACCGCCTGAACCAGCGCCCTCTGCGCCCACAGAGCCCTGGGACCCCCCTCGCGGCCCGCGGGGGCGGGGGAGGGGAGAGGTCGGGGTGCGCGGAGCCGATCTTCCCCCTGCTCCCTGGAACCTCCACCCCCACTCCCGGCTCCGGGAAGAGGGACTCCCGCCTGCCAAGCCCAGCCCCGGGCTCCCCCTCCTCCCTCCCGCGGACTCCGGGCCCGTCCCTGCGTCCGCGGCCGGGCCGGCAGCTGCTGCGGGGCCGCCGCGCGGGCGGGCTGGGGAAGGCCGGGCCCTGCCGGACTCGGGCACTGCCCAGCGGGGGCCGCGGGGACTCACCGCGGGGCCCACGGGGGCGGAGCGGCCGCTGGCCGAGGGGGACCGGCTCACTGTGACCAGGGCCATGCGCGCGCGCGGCCGGACGGCGGGCTCCCGGCGCAGCCCCCTCCCCCAGACCCGCTCCGACCCGCGCGGACCAGCCCAGCCCTGCCCAGCCCAGGCCCGGCCAGGCCCGACCAGGAAGGAGAGCAGCGAGCCGAGCCGGGCCGAGCCACCTCGGCCTGGCACGTCCTCGGGGGCGGCCCTTAAAGGGCCAGCCGCCCCGCCCGCCCGGCCTCCCCGGGCTCTGCCTCAGCCGGCGCCGCAGCCGCCCCTCCCCTCCTGCTCGGGCATCTTTGGGACGAGGCCCCGCCCCCGAGGCGGGGCCACCGGAGCAGCCTCCGCCCACCCCCTTTCCAGGTGATCGGGGCGGGGCTGGGGCTCCCAAGTTCCAGTCCTTGGAGCGCCGGCTCGGGCCGCAGCGGAGCTTCCCCAGCGCGGGCCGGGCCCCCCGCCCCGACAGCTTGGAGCCGTGGAAAGGGAGGGCGCGGAGGCGGAGACCCCGGCGGGCCGAGAGCTCTCCGGGCCTCAGTTTCCCCAAATTTAATCAGGGCCTCGAAGGCCCCTCCCAGCCCCACATCTCGGGACCCCTCGGCGGAGGTCGCCGGGAAGGGCGGGAATGGGGCGGGCCTGCGGGGCCGAGCCCGGGGCTGCCGGGGCGCGTCCTCCCTGAGCTGGGTCCGAGCTCGAACGCAGCCTCAGGAGCTCCGGCCCCCGGGGCTCCCGAATCCTCCTTTTAGCGGCCGCCTGTCACCGCCTGGCGCCGCGGGCCCCTTCTAGAACCAGAGCGAGCTCTGGCTAGAGCGGCCTGGCCGGGCCCCAGCTGCGGCGGCGGAGGCGGCTCGCGCCCCGCTCCCCGCGCCCCCCCTCCAGGCCCCTGGGCTCTGCCCGGTGCAAGCTTTAAAAAAAGGTTTGCTTGCTGGAACCTCCCAAGAGGTCTCGGGTTCACAGGCTCTTTCTTAAAGCCCAGGCCTTCAACCCAAAGCCCTCTGGCCCCCACTGAGCGGCAGCAGCAGGTCCCAGGCCCGGCCCCAGTTCCACGTGGGCCTCCTGACTGGCTCAGTGAATGGCACTAGCGGCGGTCCATGCTCTGGTCACAATCCCTCAGGAGTCCGGGCTCCATCTCCGGGGCTCTGGAGGAAAATGAGGCAGGAGCCCTCCCTCCCTCCCCTGAACCCAGCGCACTCGCTGTAAGGTGTCGCCTCCCTGAGCTCTGGGCCCTCCCCGAGAAGCAGGACAAGGAGCAACGGCGGCTTCCGTTATATACCGAGATCCCATGGGATATAGTCCGGACTGCGCTGCGCTCAAGGAGGCCGGGGCCAAGTCAGCTGAACCCTGGTCAGCCACCGCTCTGCCCTGCACACAGTAGGTGCTTCTAAATAGGGAAGAGGAGGCGGAGGGGAGGGAAGGAGGAAGCTGGATAAATCTGACGTCCTCCAGCTCACATCTTGGACCGGGGAAGGAGGGGTCCAGAGCAGAGCAGGTGGGGGCTGCAGAACCAATTGGGACTGGGGGGGGGGCAACTGAGAACAGGAATCCCCCTCCCGCCTCTCCCCCAATTCCACAGAGCACAGCTGAGCCACAGGGTGTTTTCTCATTTATTTCCATGCCCCATCTCCATCTTGGGCAATGCCCGACCCCTGACCCCTGACCCCTCCCCTCAGCTGGTCAGTTTATAAATAAATAAATTATAAAAGCCAGGCTTGAGGCCTGGCCTGGGCAGTGTCCTCTCTGTCCTGAGCGGGCAGTTCAGTGGTCAGTAAGGGAGAGCTGCAGAATCCGCTGTAGCTCCTCCTCTTCCTGCTGCCCCCTGCGCTCTCTCTCCTCTTGCTCCCGGGAGGACAGTTCCAGGGCCAGGCGAAGCTGCTCGTCGAAGCTGGGGGGGCTCAGGGAGGGAGGGGTCAGGCGAGGGGACCCTGGGCCCCCAGATTCAGGAGGGGGCAGCAGGCTCTCCTGGAGGGCCCTGTGAGGGAGAGGAGGGGATGCTAATGGGGACTGGGGGCCTTGGCAAGGCCTCCTGTCTCCCTCCAGCCAGAGGCGCCTTTGGCGGGCTTCCAGGGCCCAAAGAGGAGCCTCCCCGCTCCTTCTGCCTCCCTGGTCCAAGCCAGGGGGCGGTGAGCTGGGAAGGGTGAAGCAGGAGGGGCAGCTGCCCAGGGGGCACCGAAGGGGGCTCCTAAGTGTGCTGGGGGCTCCTTGGTTTGCCCAGAGCCCTCAGGTTCTCCTGCCCTAGGAGCAGGTGTGCCGCTAATCAAGAGGCCGGGGGGCAGGGAGGAGGGAGAACAGTCCCTTGTCCCACCCAGTGGTTCCAGATCGCTTGGGCCCCTTCCTGACCCCATCCTCCTTCCCCAGCTCCCCAACCCCAGAGACTGAGGAGGCCACGAGAAGCTGAGGGGCAGGGCCCCCCAACATTCCCCGCAGAAGGATCACGGGGGCCGGGGGGGTGGCAAAAGCCCTCGGCAGCGGCGGGACTCGGGGACTCACCGCTCCAGCTGCAGCTGTTCCTCATAGGCAGGTGACGGAGAATGGAGATCGGGGCCCGGCCGGGTGTTGGTCAGAGCCTCCCAGATGGTCACCTGCAAGAAGGGAGGGGGAGAAGGGGGGAGGGGGAAGGAAGAATGGGGGAGGGGAATAGAAGAAAAAGGGAAGAGAAGGGAAGGTTTCTGGGTCAGGAATCTGCCCCTGCCTCACTTTGACCCCCCCATCCAGGACCCTCCATCCCACTCCCGCCCTGGCAGGGACAGACCCTCGGCTGCCGTCCACATCACCCCCCCCCCCCCCCCCCCCCCCGCCTCGCTCATTTGGGTGCTGGACTTTCTGTACCTGCTCCGTCTCAGTGCCAGCCTCTAGGAGGCTCTGCTGGATGGCAAACTGCAGGAGGTCATCGTCCTCGTCCCTTAAGGGCTCACTGTGGCCGGCCCCCAGCACGCTGTACCCCTCGGGCACCTCAAACACGGCCGGGTCCACCTCACAAGGAAAGGGGCTCCCTGGGGAAGGGAGGGGCCCAGAGCTCAGTTGTCGGCCTCCCCTCCTCACCCCCCACCAGCTGAGCGCCCCCTCTCCCCCCCGGGCGGTACCAGTGGGGCAGGCGGGCTCTGGGGCCCTCGGGCCGGGGGATGGCACCCACACGGAGCTCAGAGGTTCGTCGCAGCCGCACAGGTTGCTGAAAGTGATCCGGGCGTTGAGCACGTGGAACAAAGGGATCTCTGAGGGGACAGCGGGGCCGGGTCCTGAGCCACAAAGCCCCCCCCATCCCCTCCACCGCGGCTCCCTCACCTGGCCCAGGCCCCGGCTTTCCCAGACCCCCCGCAGCAGCGCTCCGGCCTCCCCCACGGCCTTCTCCCTGTCTCCACCTTGTTTGGAAGCGCCAGCCCCGTAAATGTTGGAGCCGCGTTTGCTTTTCTGTGTCCCAGCTCTGAGACCTGCTCTCATTGCGTCCATTTTGGGCTGCATTTATTTACTTATTCAGGGAAAGCCATTGGGGCTAAGTGACTGGCCCAGGGTCCCACAGCCAGGACGAGCTAAGTGTCTGAGGCCGCATTAGAACTCGGGTCCTCCTGCCTCAGGGTGAGCTCTGCCCACTGTGCCCCCTGGCTGCCCCCGGGCGCTGCATTTAAGTGCCCACGTATTACTCGTTATCTCCCTGGACAAAGGTCTTTGAGAACAGGGACAGTTTTCCTTTGTCTCTAATCCCCAAGGCCTTGTAAAACGCCAGGCAAACAGCAGGCGCTTAATACTTGATTCACAAACCTCATTATACGGGTGACAGTGATGGGGAGGGAGGCTCCCAATAGACAGACCACCCCCCCCTCCTCACCAATCTTGACAGGGAAGCCTGGTGGGAGGCGCAAGGTAATGAAGTCCCGGAGCTTGGCGAAGTGGGCGTTGCTGATGGCCATGAGGTCGATGATGGGGGTCACCTGGTCGCCCAGAGACAGGGGGTGCTCCTCACTCAGCCAGAGGGTGGCCTTGAACCTGCCAGAGCAGCCGGAGCCTATCAGAGCCCGCCCCCCACCCCGCAGAATCCAGGGGAGGGGCTGGGGGAGTGGGGGTGGGGCGAGTGGGGGAGGGGGCTGGGGGAGTGGGGCAAAGGGGGGAGCAGGGGAGGGGGGAGGGGGATGGGGGTCCTACCGCTGGACTTTGCTGGACATCTCTATGGGCCGGCCGATGTTGCGGGCCTCAAGGCTGAAGTTGGGGTCAAAGTACTCCTCGGGAGAGATGGCCGTGGGGTTGGTGGGACTGGCCGGGACTGCGGCACGGGGACCCCACCCGGGAAAGCCCGGTGGGCCTCAAAGCCCCCACCCTGGGTCTCCCCCCCCCTCCCAAGGCCCCCCCCCCCCAGGGGCCTGCCTCACCCCATTGTGGGAGGGTGCTGTGGGACCTCCCAGGAAGGACTGGGAAGGGTCTTCCCCTGTGAAAGGAAAGCCCAGGAGGGGCCTTCCCTCGGCTCTTCGGCCCTGGCTTGGGGAGCTGGGCGTGGGCTGGGGAGCTAAGTTCATTGAAGGCGGGACACAGCCTCTGGTATACAGAAGGTGCTTAATAGGTGCATGGTGCGTTAAGTGGCGCAATGGGCATATTATGCCACCTAGATCCCACTGAAAACAAGTGTGTGGGGCTTCCTGAGTTTCATTCGTTCAGCGGGAAGGCCCAAGTTCAAATCCAGCAGAGCTTTGGGATCCTGGGCAAGTGACTTAAAGGCTGCTTGCCTCAGTTTCCCCATTTGTACAAGGGAGATAACAATAGCTCCCCACCTCCCAGGGTTGCTGCGCCCAGAATGTGGGAAGGGCTGTACCAATGCCATTATTACTGCGGTGAGGGTCACCATTAGCCCCACTCATCAGATGGGGCAGGTGAGGCCGCGCCTGCCCGGGGTCCGAGGGGCCCGACCCACCGGGGCTTTACCTTTGGTTCTGGCCTTGTCCTGATCAGAGAGATGTTCTGTCCGGGTCCTCGTCACAAGCTCCACGTTGTTGGCGCTGTACACCTGAGGGTGGGGGAAGGAAATAGGCCCCGGCCTGAGCCAGGAGCCCTCCCCTTCCTACCCCCCGTTTCCAGCTCCTGCTGGGGGGGCCCTGCGGGCAGCCTCGGGCCGACCCCCCATCACAGGACCGCAGAGCGACGGTTGTCATCTCTGACTCTGACTTTACTGATGGGGAAACCGAGGCCAGGAGGTTAAGTGCCCACTCTCCTCCCCGTCAGTTGTCTCAGGGCTTCCTCATCTGAGCCAGAGAGGAAGCTCCCCAAGGTCCCGATGGACACAAGCCTGCCCAGTGCCAGCCCTGGGCCCAGCCCAGGGTGATGCCCCCCTCCCCCCCAGGGCCCCCTCCCCGTCCCTGCCTTGGCTTCGTAGCCGCTGACAATCTCCATCTTCTCTGACCGCCAGCCCCAGATCCCGCATTTGTTCCTGCAGGAGACAAGGGGCTTCAGTGGAGGTTCTCCCCGGGGTTCGTGAGTCCGTCCTGCCTCCCCCCGCCCCGGGCTCGCGAGTCCATCCTGCCTCCTCCTTTCTTTGTCCCATAAGCAGAAATGAACAAACTTTCCTAGAGAAACATGGTGGTGAGGTCTCCAGGCTAGCCCAGTGTGTGTGGGCTAGCCTAGAGCTTATCACTTTTAATACAAGGAAATAGTCTCTGGAGAATTGTGTGAGGGTTAGACGTAGGAGGCCAGGGCCCCCTCTCCCCCCCCAGGTCTGAGACCCAGGGGCAGCGGCTGGATTCCACCTGATAAAGGGGCCATGGGGCAGGCTAGGGAACAGCAGGGCGGCTCCTTCCCTCCCCCCTGGCCAGCGCTGGCCAGCTCCTTGCAGCCGTGGGATCCTGGGATAGAATAACCAGGGCGGGAAGCGAGCGGAGGCCATCACGGACCACCCTCTGGTCTTCACAGAGAGAAACTGAGGCCTCCTGATGCCGTTGCCCCAGCCTGGAGCTCCCCCCACCCCCGGCCGGGGCTGACCTCTCAAAGGCCACGTTGCGGGTGTCCAGGTGGGTGGACACGATGGGCGAGGTGAGCCGGCTGGCCACGTGCTCCTCGCTGGGCTGCATGGCGGCCAGCAGCGCCTCGGGCTCGTGCAGGGCCAGCGCCAGCGTCTCCGTGCGCACCACTTGCTGGTCGTGGTCCACCTCCATCACCAGGGCCCCGGCCTCTGCGGGGAGCTCGCGTCAGTGTCCCCTAGGCCGCCGAGGTCCCCTAGGCCGCCGGGCCTGCCTCAGTTTCCCCCTTCTCTCACCCTGGCCCTTGAAGATGTAGCTCCGCCGGCCCCGCTGCCAGGTCATGTGCTCGAAGCCCAGGAGGCTGGTGTCCACCCGCAGGCTCTGGCCCCGCTTCCACACCCGGTACACGTCGCTGGGGCACATCTTTGACACGAGGGGCACTGTGGGCGCCAGAAAGGGCCGCCTTGGCGAGTGGCCCGGCCTGACGCCGGGCCTGCCCTGGGCCGGGGGCTCCCCCCCCTGCCCCCACTTACCCCAGCTGGTGAATTCCCACTTCATCTCCACATAGAAATCGGGGGCCTGGGGCAGACAAGACGCGGGCAGTTAGCGGCTCCCTGGGGGGGGCAGCTTCCCGGGCCCTGCTTGAGTCCAGAGCTGCCCCCCTCCCCTGACAACTGCAAAGCAGCAGGAGCCCTGAGTCCTGCCCCCTGGGGCCACAGCCTTTCCCCTGACCTGGCCCGGCCTGAGCAGCGGGTGCAGCTGGACACTGGAGGCTGGGGAGGGCTGCCCTACCTCATAGGCTTCCTAACGGGGAACTCTGGCCAAGGGAGGCTGCTGGGAGCCCCCGTTTGCCCAGGTCTAAAAGGGGAAAACAAGCTGCTGCAGAGGCTCGAAGGGGAAGATAAGCGTTACAGGGATGGGGGACGTGTGTGAGTGAGTGAGCGAGTGAGAGCATGTGTGAATGTGAGTGTGTGAGTATGAGTGAGTGGGAGTGTGCGTGCGAGTACCAGTGGCCGTGCAATTAATGATTTCTCCTAACAAAACCCGCTCTCGGGGAACAGTCCATCAGAACCGGACACCTCCAAGATCTATGGCTTTAAGCAAGGGACGTAACCTCTCACTGAGCCTCAGTTTCCCCATCTGCAAAGGGGGGAAAAGGGCCCCAGGCACATCCCCCCTCACTGGCACCCGTACCTGGCACAGCTTGTTGAGGAGCTCAGGGATGCCCGCCAGCCTCTGGGTGGCCCGTTGGTAGTCCCGGTACTGCAACACCAGCTGCACTATCTCGGGGTCCCCGGTACTGACGGCCTCCTGCAGGACTGCAGGGTGGGCCCATCCCGTCGCTGCCCCCCGAGCTCCGTCCCCCCATCGGGCCCCTGACGCCAGCGACCCTCCCAGCCGCGTGAGGCCCTCCCAGCCGCCCGCACATCCCTGTCCTGGAAGCAGAGTCCTAGGCTGGACGAGACGAAGGACACGGAGACCCAGGAAGGAAAGTGGGGGGTGTTTGAGGAGGGGGAACAAAGCACCAAAATCCCAGCTGTGCCCCAAAGGGCTCAACAGTCAGACACTGGGGGAGGAAGGGGGGGGAGCTCCCAAATTATCAGGCTGGAAGGCCTTGGGCACCAGCCCGAGCCTCGGGCGGGGCCCGGAGCAGGGCAAGCTGGGTCTCCTGGCTCTCAGGCCGGCTTTTGGACCCGGAAGGTCCCTCTTGCTGCTGAGGGAGCCGAGCCCCCGAGGGGTCAGTCCCTCGGCCAGGGTCACACTGGTCCCAGCAGCGCTCGGGCCCTGCCCCCACCCCCACCCTCGGGCCCGGCTCGGGTGGGGGCGGTGCCCGCGGAAGAGGCAGGAGGGGAGGGCGGGGAGGGCGCAGGCCCGCAGCTCCCCCTCGGTACCTGCCCAGCCCTGGCGGCCCTCCCGCCCACGTGGCGCCAGCCGCGCAGGACCTGGACGGACCCAAGCCCCAGGACAGGCCAGCTCCAGGGGGGTCCGCCCTGGGATCCACCGCCGATGGTCGCCGGGAGGGAGGGAGGAGCCTTGAGAAGGGAGGCCCGCGGGGGGACAGCGAGTAAGGGGAAAGCCCAGGAATCACGGAGCCGGCGGCTGGGGGAGCGGGAGGGGCTGGGAGCCGGTCCCGAGCCGGACCGCGGACGGACGGGACGGAGCGGGGGGGGGGGCGCTGAGGAGGGGGGCAGGGGGCGGGGCCCGCCCCACCGACGCGAAGGAAGCGGACCCGGGCCGGCGGGCCCCCCGGCCTTGGGCCCCGGGGCGGGCCGGGAGGAGGGGCCTGGGCCGGCTCCCCGCTGCGCGGCCGGGCGAGGGGCGGCCGGCGCCACGGGGGGGGGCGGGGGGAGGCCGGGCCGCGGCGGGGGGGGCGGCCCCGCCCCTCACCTGGCGGCTGTGCAGCGCGGGCCCCAGCCCCGGGCTGGCTGGGCCCGAGAGCCGGGGAGGGGAAGGGGGGCCGGGGCCGGGCGTCGGCCTCGAGCCGCGGCTCGCCGCCGCCCGCCGCATCCCGGCGGGGCCGCCGGGTGGGGCGGGCGGGGAGCCGACGGGGCGGGGTCCCGGGCGGCCCTGACCCCACCCCCGGACGGGCGGGGGTCCCGGGCGGCGGAGCCCCGAGGCAGCCCCCGGCCCCCGCAGCCGCAGCGGCCCCGCAGAACGACGCGGCCCGGCTGCAGGGCGGGAGGAAGGGGGGGGCCGGGGGCGGGAGGGCGGGCCCCGGGCCCCGCCCCGTGCCCGGCCGCCGCCGGGGGCCCCTCCGGGGTTCCCCGACAGGCCGGCCCTGCGGGGCGGGAGGACCCCGAGCGGGGGTGCGGGGAGGAGGGGAAGGGGCCTGGGCCCGGCCCCCGCCCACCCAGGAACCGCGGCCGGTCCGGAGAGGCCCGGGAGGGTGGGGTGGGCCGGTGCGCCCGGAGACCGGAAATTGAGGGGTTGGGCCCAGGGGGCCCGGCGCCCAGGCGGCGTTGGGCCCCTGGGCCCCGGACCCGAGGGAGGAGGAGAAGGGGTTCCCGTTCGCCCCGCCCTGCCCCCTGCCCATTCACCGCCTCCGAAGGGCGGCCCGGGGCGGGTCCGGGGCCCCCAGAGGCAGAGCCTGCGAGGCGGGGGGGAGGGGCCGGAGCGGGGGCGGACTTGCCTGGGCGGAAGCCCCGGACGGCGGCCTCCGGCTGCGGGGCCGAGGGGGAACCTCCGGGCCGGGGGGGGGGGAGGGGACCGGCCCCGGGGAAATGGGTGCCTGTGAGCCGCCAGCCCGAGCCTGGGCCCCGATCTCACGGGCCCTGGGGGCGACGGAGCTGGGCGGGGCCACGGAAGCCCTGCCAGACCTTCCCTCTGTCACCTGGGGCCCCCCCCGGCCCTGTTTCCCCATCCCCAAACAAGGACGTGGTGACGTCGGAGGCTCCTCCACCCCAGATGCTCTGCCCCCAGGACCCCAGAGTGGCGCCTCCCAGCCCAGCCGGTCCGGGCCTGCGGAGGGAAGCTGACTGAAGGCTTCCCCGGAGGGCCGGGGTCTCCCGCGGGGTGACCCCAAGGGCTGGCCTGCCTGGGGAGGAGGGGCGCGCCCGCCCCAACAGCCCCAGCCCTCTGCAGCCTTATGGCACCCTCCCCCCTTCCGCCTCCCAGTCCCAGACCCCTGGGCCCCCCCTTTCCGCCGGGTTTTCCTTGGCTGCTGGAGCCAGGTGGGAGTTCCCCATCCCCCCAGGCTTGGCTCCTGCCGCCTCTTAGGCGAGGCTTTTCCTGGCGGCTCCTTCTCTGAGCGCCCGCAGTGCCGCCCCACATTGCCTTTTGTATGTATCGCATGTACATAGACATACAGGCTTGTGTACACATGCGGTGCTTAATAAGTGTTGTTTAGGGCTTTCACAGAAGGAGGCTTTAAAAGAACACCAAATCCTTTTAAGATAGTTTTCATCTTAAATCAAAAGGAATTGAACAATGACGCCTGGACCCCGCTTTATTGTATTTGACGAGGACTGAGTAGGGTCCCCGGTTTTCAGGCTCTTCGCTATCCTCATCCACCCCTCCCAAGATGGAGGCTGAATGAGGTTAGATCAGGAAGCCTAGAGAACGCAGGGAGCCTTATCTAGCCTGACTCCTGCCCAAAGGCCCGTCTTCCCCTTCCAGAGGCCTCCGAGGAGAGGGGAGACTCCTGGAGCTTGCTGCCAGGCTCCCCTAAGTCCCCTTCAGCCGACAACCAAATCTCCCTGAACTCCTATTTCAAGGCCCCTGAGGTAAAGGGTGAGGGGCGGGGTTGGGAGACAAACCCCCCACGGTTCCCCCCCGGGACTCTTCTTCCTATTCATGGCCGGACACCCCTCCTCTTGTCACCCTCCTCCTTTTCTCCCCTTTCAGTTCATGCTTGGTTGGGAAGCTCTCCCACCAAACGAAGGGTTTGTGAGGAGGTCCAGGGGACAGAGCGGGTCTGCCGCCTCGGGAGCGGTGGAAGGCCAGGCTATTTTCACTAACGCCTCAGACGCCTCCTGAGTGGGCTTGAGAGGGACTCGCCTTTCGAGCTTCCTGGCTGGGACCCGGCGGGCAAAAAGCACCATTTGTTTT
Organism: Sarcophilus harrisii; assembly: GCF_902635505.1. NCBI lineage: Eukaryota > Metazoa > Chordata > Mammalia > Dasyuromorphia > Dasyuridae > Sarcophilus > Sarcophilus harrisii. The sequence goes on from NC_045431.1 coordinate 240,418,452, forward strand.
TCCTTAAGGGGCCTGGGTTCCCCCCTAGGAGAAGCTGGTGGAAAGCCCAATTTGGTTCCCTGGATCTTGATCTGCAGCCATGTTTGCTGATTGCTTGACAGAGTGTGGGAGTCGGAGTCGGGGGTCAGCTTTGGGTGTGACCTTTGCCACTTGAGGTCATCTGCACAGAGAGGATTGACTACAGGCTGCAGGGGATGCGGAGAGTGGCTGGGTTGAGAATGAGAAGATCCCAGTCCCACTTTAACTCCTTGTGTCATCTTGGAAAAGTGCCTTAGAAGCATCCAGGGGGCGCCACATTGGATAAAGCACAATCAGTAAGACCCGAGTTCCAATTCATCCTGAGATACTGTCTATGTGACCCTGGGCAAGTCGCCTCAGTTTCCTCATCTGTAAAATGGGAATAATCACAGTACAACAAGGTTGTTGTGAGGATCCAATGGGCTAATAATTGTAAAGTGCCTGGCACACAGTAGGTGCTTAATAAACGTTTGTTCTTAGGGGTCAGAACACATTGGAGACAACATGCAAGACCTGCTTTCAGATTCTATAACTGATGTTGTGGGACACTGGACAAGTCCCTTCGCCTCTCTGGGTCTCCGTTTCCTCATTTATAAAACGAGGTTGGGCTAGACAAGCTCTTCCAGTTCTAGATCTCGAATCCTATAAGCTGATATATAGAAACAGGTGTGTGTGTGTGTGTGTGTGTGTGTGTGTGTTGTGTGTGTGTGTGAGATGACTCTGTAGCTGATTCCAAAGTGAAGGGGGGCTGCCCACAACTGGGGTGGAGGGATAAGGAAAAATTTTATGTGGGATTTCTTGTGAATAGGTCGCTGAGTCTTATTCTGATCACTAAGAACTATACGAAACACACGTGAAGGTGGAGGGCGGTTCAAGCACGGCGGATGGTCGGAGCAAAAGGAAGAGATGGGAAGTGGGGCGTTATACCTGTGGAACGCTACGGACGGTTTGGCCAGATCAGTGGGCGTGTGAAGGAAGGTATTGGGAATCGCTTTGGGAAACGTGGATTGAGCTCGGATTCTAGAGTTTCACGAGCCGGGGAGTGACACGGTCAGGCCTGTGTTTGATTTCATTTTAATTATTTTTTTCAAATGAAGATTCCCTGTTCTCTCTGTCTCACTTTCCTTCCCCTATGAAGAAAGCAAGAAAGAAAACTCCCGCCATAAACGTGCACAGTTGAGCAAAACAAATTCCCCCCGGTCTATGTCTAAAAATGAAAATCACAGTCTGCACTCGAGTTTATCGCTATCAGGAGGTGAACAGCAAGTTTCATCAAGAGTTCTCTGCAGATCTGCTTGGCCAGAGTACCAAAGTCTTGCAAAGTTGATTATCTTTAGAAGATCGTTGTCATATGAATTGTTCTTCTGATTCTACTCACTTTGTTTCGGTTCATGAAAAATCTTCTCTGGTTTCTCGGAAACCATTTCCCTGATCATTTCTTAAAGCACAAAATAGTGTGTCCACCAATTTTCACATAAAGAAATTAAAGAAGGGGATAATTTGAAACAGAAGACCTTGCAAGGGTCAAGGTTGAAAAATTATCCATGCAACTTTTGTAAATAAAAAGCTTTAACAAAATAAAAAAATAACAAAAGAAAAAGAAATTAAAGGAGGGGATAATTTGGAACAGAAGGCTTTGCAAGGGTTAAGGTTGAAAAACTACCCATGTATCTGTTTTGTAAATAAAAAGCTTTAACAAAATAAAAAAAAAATGACAAAAGAAAAAGAAATTAAAGGAGGGGATAATTTGGAACAGAAGGCTTTGCAAGGATTAATGTTGAAAAACTATCCATGCATCTGTTTTTTAAGTAAAAAGCTTTAATAAAATAAAAAAATAACAAAATAAAAATAAATGAAAGCTTTCCATAGTCATATGAAAAAATCATTACTAGTTAGAGAAATGCAATTTAAAACAAGTTTGAGGTACCCAGTTCCCAACTCTCAGATTGACTAAGATGACAAGAAAAAGATAATGATGAATGTCGGAGAGATGGGAAAACTGGGACACTGATGCACTGTTGATGGATTTGTGAAATGATTCAGCTATTCTGGAGGGCAATTTCGAACTATGCCCAAACTGTCATACCCTCTGACTCAGCAGTGCCATTATTGGATCAGTATCCCAAGGAAATCATAAAGGAGGGAAAGGGACCCACATGTGTCGAAATGTTTGCGGCAGCTCTTTTTGTGGAAGCCAAGAATTGGAAAATGAGTAGATGTCCATCAGTTGGGGAATTACTGAATAAATTATGGTATATAAAAGTAATGGAATATTAGTGTTCTATAAAAAAATTAAGAAATTATAATATGGTTTTAAAAAGCTCTGGAAAGATTCATAGGAACTGATGCTGACTGAAGCAGGCCGAAGCAGGAATACATTATACATAGTAACAACAAGATTACGTGATGATCAACTATGAAAGACTTGGTTCTTCTCAGCGGACCCGTGATCCAAAGCAATCCCGATAGACTTTAGCTAGAAACCGCCATCTGCATCCAGAAAAAGAACTATGAATGTAAATCAACACATGCTCTGTTCCTTCTTTTTTCTGTTTTTCTCTCCCATGGTTTTTCCCTTTTGTTCTGATTTTTCTCTTCCAACATGATTCAGGAAGCAATTTAAAATAAAAAATAAAAACTTCCTGAAAATTTAGCTGGGATTATTATAATAGGTTTAATCTTAAGCAAACAGAAGTGAAAAGAACCTTTTCTTCGTCTGTGTAAAACTAAAAGTAAAAGGAGCCTTTCTCAGGTCAGAAGAAGGAGGGATTGTTCCCAGAGTGGTTACGTGGAAAACCCCATCCAGAGGGAGAACTATAGAGTCTGCATGTAAACCAATATATGTTATGTTCTTTTTTTTCCTGTTTCTTTCCCTTTCATTCTGATTTTTCCCTCCTAACATGATTCATAAGCAAATGTGTAAAAAAAGGAATGTACATGGATAACCAAAAAAAAAAAAAAATAATAAAAAAAGCGTGTCCCCTGCAATCACGTCCCACAACTTGTTCTCTCACCCCCGAGCTGATGGCTTTCCCATGATGCTCCATTCTTTGCCACGCAAGAAGCTCTTAGGAATCTTGTCCACATGGGTCTTCTCCCTCTTTCTTTGATCTCTTTGGAGGATGGACCTAATAGGAGAACTGCCAGGTCAAAAGATGGGCAGTTTCATTGTCTTCCAGACTGGCTCCTTCACCTTCCCCCAGGGCGTTAGTGTCCTAAGGTACTTTTGGGAAGGACTTGGCACAAATTAGGTGCTTAATTGTGGGTTTGTCCTTCATTTTCAGAGGATCAATAACAACCAAGGGCGATGTTTCCGTTTGTGAACAAATTGGATTTGAGTGGGGCAGACTTGCACAAAGTTCCCAGCGTCCTTTAGCTACTGAAATAAGTTGTCCACATCAGCTCGTCCTGCTGGGGGACGCCTGCGGTGTAGACACCCGCAGCTTGGCCCGGGGGATGCCTTTGGCCTTCACCTGCTCAGTGTAGACACCTCCAGCTCGGCCATAGCTCTAACACTCACCCACCCTGCTGGGGGGGGGGCACCTTTGCCTGTTTGGTGTAGACACCCTCCCAACTGGCTGATGGGCTCGATGCCCATCAGTTACTCTCAATCTGGTTTAGCCCGTCTGCTGAGACGGTTAATCAGGGTGTGGCCACTGCACTTGCTCCGGCTTCTTGGAGCCACAACCGAGAGTTGAGGAGTGCCAAGGGAGCGAGCCGTCCTCCCACCAGAGAAATTAGTCCTCCCGGAACACCCCCCACCCCCATGATTGGGTCACTTTTCTCATTTTACAGACTCGATTCAATCCAACTGACCTCAGACCTCCTGTCTGTGCTATTGTCTCACTAGTTACTGGGGACCCTGACACATGAGACAGTCCTTATTCTCAAGGAGAGAGGAAGATGGCGCGCCTGGCCAGTGAGGGGAGGGCGGCATATACGGCGAGGGGAGGGCGGCACGCGTAGCTGAGCAAAACCACATCAGACCCAGGAAAGTCTAAGCTAACACACGTCCGAGGGCACAAATCGAAAATGTCCCAAAGTAAGGCAAAGTTATTTGGAAGGGGAGAGAAAGCTGCTAAGCAGGACCCTGGTGGGGAGGGGTGAGAAGAGGGCGTTCGGGGCAGGGTGGCTGGCCCGAAGGGCACCCGGGGCCCAGCTGAAGGGCAGATGGCCAGAGGAGAGGTGATGACAGCTTGCCTTCTCCCTTAGGCAGCAGAAGCGTACTGACCCTTTGGAGGATGGAGTGATGAGTCACAAGAAGCAAGATGGGGATTTGGAAGGGCAAGGAGCCGCCCCCCAAGTCTGAGGACCCGACCCAGAAGTGACTCCGGGAAAGGGCCTTCTGCTTGCCAGATCTCCACACGTCGGGCCCTGAGAGGGCTGCGCCAGAGCCGACGCGCCAGGTAAGATGGGAATCGAGGCAAAGGGACATTGTCTGGAGCTGGTGGCAGTGGGCTCTGGAGGGGGAGGGTGAGGAGGGCAGCTCTAGCCGGGGATTTCTGAGGTGCTGAACTTGGCGACCGAGGTGGCCTCCGGTCCAGAGCTGGGACCCCAACGGCAGAACAGACCCCCTTGAGGGTTGGTGGGACGGCGTCGGACGCACCGATGAGGGCGGAGAGCAGGAGCCGGCGGGCCCAGAGCCCCATGCTGATCAGGCAGCGCACAGAACATCTGCTCGGGTTATTAAATGGGGACAGATCGGCTCTCTACCCCCTGGCCTGGCCAAAGGGCAGGCAGGGACAGGGCTGAGACACGGGGATGTTAGGAGACAACTATGATTTTGAGCTCCAAGGTGCCTGAGATCATCTGGTTCAATTCTTTTTACAAAAGAGGAAACAGATACAGAGAGGGCACAAGGGAGTTGAGGGGTTCGGGAGGTGAGCGAGCCGCAGGGATCCATCTTGGGACTCGGTTCTGGAGCTAGCTGAGTTCTCCTTCTATTCCGTTAAGGGTCGAGCCCCGGTTCTGTCCTGGGAGAAGCCTTTCCTCAGTGGTGAGAGCTGGGAGGAAAGCCCACTGGCTGCAGCTCGCCCCGATTGCGCTCTCACGGCTTCCTCGCTCCCCTGCTTCCCCACGCTCATGGGGAGACGGACGCCTCCTCTTCTGATTTCAGGGGGTCCCCCCCAGGAGCCCCTCGCCTTCTTCCACTTAGGGCCTGGGTCGTCCTGACCGTTTGGAACATGAGGCTCGGGGGCCCCGGTTTGCTGGCCCCCCAGTGGCACGTTCTGCTTAAGGAGGTTTGGATTCGCTGCTTTGGCCGTTTCATCTTTCGCCCGCCACGACAGACGTCTGCCCAGGCCCACGCAGGCGGCCCGTTCTCTGCCCGCAAATCCTGGGCGCTTTTCATGGTGCCCGTCTCATGTGCTTTCTCACTGAGGAAACTGAGGCGAGGGGGGGACCTGCTTATAGTTTATAGGCATGAAGCTAGGATTTGAACCCAGGACCCGACCAGGCTGCCATTCTCCCTGGATCCCTGCCCTGGGCCGCAAACGTCTGGAGCTTCCCACTCAGAGAGCATGAGACAGAACCAAGTACAAAGACCATGCAGACAGAAGCCATTTTTTTTTTTTTTATAAAAACTCAATCTTTTTTTTTCACTCTTTAAAATCACATTCAAAAATCGGCAAAGAAATGCACATGGAGTGTTGGGGGGGGGGTGAGCGTGATGGGATCAGGGGCGTCACACACGGACCCAGCCCCAGGCGGGGAGGGGGGACATCACACACTGCGCGGAGGCGGCGGCGGGAGGACGGGGCGAGGGAGGCTGGGAACATGCGGCGGGCACCCGGGGGGGGCGGGGGCGGGGGGGGGGGGGGGGGGGGGGGGGGGGGGGGGGGCTTCGGCACTGGGGCCAGGGAGGGGCCGAGGGAGACAGTGACAGTGACGCTGGCCCCGGGCTGGGGGAGGAAGGGGCTCGGCTCCGGGCACCGGGGCCCTTGCTGCTGCCAGCCTAAATCCTGCCGGGGGGGGGGGCACTCGGGACAGAAACCTGTGCTCACCAGCGCAGTGGGTGGCGAAGCCTGAGACGAGCATGAGGTCAGTCCATTTGGCACAATCTGGGCAAGCTTCCGAGGCCCTGCCAGGCCGGGGGGAGGTGTCGGGAGGGCAGGGGGCGCCAGGGCCCTCGGCGGAGGGCTCACGGTGACCCCAGAGGGTGTGGGAAGGGGAAGAGGCTGCTGCGAATTTCAGGGCGGGGAAACGGGGGAGGGCGACAAAGGCGGGTTTCCTGACTTGGGCACGGGCACTCGGGCGGCAGTCCTATCAGGGCACTGTGGCGGAGATCCCGGGAGGCCCCCGATCCTGCGAGCTCCCAAGGCCGAAGCCCTGAGCGGCAGTGAGGGGCGTCGGCCCCCGGCTCTCCTAGCAGATACAAGTGTGGGGCACACGCACGGCTCAGTCTGCTGAGGTGCCCAGGTGGCGTCGGAGGGCAGAACAGGGAGAGCTGGGCTGTCCTCTGCCTCCTGCCTGGTCCCTGCTAGCAAGACACAGAAAGGGCCACCCGGTGGTCCCCAGGGGCTGGGGAGCGGGGGAGTCAGAGCAGTGGTACTAGATGGCCTTGGCAACAGGAGGTGGAGGGGACAAGCGGGCCCCTGCCACAGGGCCAGGCTGGGCCACGGGAAGTCACAATAATTATAAAATAAAACCTTTTCCGCTTGGCGGGAAAAAATAATAAAAATTCCACAAAATAAATTAGAGGTTTATAAAAGGTTGGGCAGGGGCAGGATGGCGAGGCGGTGCCGGGGGTCAGAGGCCGTTGGCGCTGCCCCGCTGCGTCAGCGGCATCTTGCTCAACTCCACCACAGGCGATCGAGGCTTGTTCTTCATCTTGGGGACGCGCTGCACCAGCTGCTGGGCTTCCCGGTAGGCGTCCCGTAGCTCCTTTTTCCACTGAACCAGCTCCGGGTCACTCTGCCCCCCAGCCCGGCCCAGGCCCAGGTCAGAGAGGCTCCCCAAGGCATGGAGCCCCCCGCGGCACCCCTGGCCCAATCCCAGGGGCCCTCCCCCCACCCCCGTCGCCGGCCGCCCCGGAAGGGGCGCAGGAGCAGCCGCCACCCGAGCCCCTTCGCACGCGGGCCCCAGGCCCCGGGCCCCAACTCACATCACACTGGAGGATGAACTGCTTGCCCCCCCGGATCTTGAGCAGGACACACTTCCTCTCCTTGATCTGTGTCTCCTCCACAGCCTGAATCTCCTCCATAGTCAGGAGGCTCTGCTGCAGAGGCCCAAGAGAGCGGGGAGGCTGGTGGGGAGGGGGGCACGCCAGCCTGGCCTGGCCCAGCCCAGTCCCACCCAGCCCAGCCCGGCCCAGAAAAGTCCGGCCCGGCCTAGTTCAGTTCAGCCCGGCCCCGCCCAGCCCGGCCCCATCCTTACCGGCGCCTCGCCCTCGGCCCGCCACTCAAGCCGATTGGGGAACAGGTAGAAGTACCGCCGCTGCCACTGGGTGAGGAAGGGGTTGCCCATCTTGGACATGTAGCCGTGCATGATGCAGTCTTTGCCGAGGGCATAATCTGGGGGTGAGGAGAGAGTGAGCGGGGGTGGGGCTCCCGGGGAGGGGCGCTCAGGCTGGGGGCACGAGGGGCAGCTGCTCACCATCCTCATGACCCAGCTGCTTGTTCTTGGCCTTCTTGCGCGCCTCCAGCCGGTCAGTCTCCGAGTTGACCGTGTCGAAGACCGTCTCAGCCACTTCCTGCTGCCACCGCTCCGAGATGGTGAGTGGGAAGTTCCGGTACAGCTCCTGGTCGCTCTCTAGCAGCTGCACAAAAAGGGTGGGCGCGTGTCACGGGCGTGGGCTTGGGGACCCCACGGCCTCTTGGCCTCCAAAACACAGGATGGTGCTGCCCAGGAGATGCCAGGGCCCCGATACCCGGGATGGGGCTGCCCAGGAGGTGCCAGTTTTGCACCGAGGGCTTCCGCACCACCCCCACCTTCAGGGGCTCCCCCGGCGGGATGGAAGGGGCCCAGCCTGTACCTTAATCCCCTTGGTATCTTCCTCATCGAAAGAGCCGATATCAAAGGCGTCAGCAGCATTCACTTCCCCTCGAGGAGGGATCAAGGGAGGCGGGTACTGTCACAAGGAGATGAGGCTGTGAGGGAGGGCCGGGGTGGCCCCGCCGCCCCTGCCAGGGGTGCCAGCCTCGCCGGTGTGCTTACCTTCTGCAGTAAAACCATCTGCCAGTCCACGCTCTTAAAGAAAGGGTCCTCCTTCACCTCCTGAGCCCTGTGGTGATTGGGGGACAGGGAGGAGCACTATTAGCCCGGGGGCTCAGGCCTTGACAATTCTGCCCCCAGGTGCCAGCCCCCTGCCCAAGAGGAGCGGCTGATGCCCTGGTGCTCACCCCCGGCCTAGGCAGCCCAGCCTCCGATTGACATCCCTTTGAAGCAGCCCTTCCAGAAGGGAGCGTAGTTCTGGTGAGAAGGAGTCTGGGAGCTCCACGGCCTGCAAAGAAAACAGGGGAGGAGGTTCATGGCGGTCCTCACCAGATCACGCGGCATCCACCACCCAGCCGCTGGGGCTACCTCGGTAGGATACCCGTGGTCATCTTCCACACCCCCTGGACCCCCCAGGGGTCCCCCAAACACTGGGCATTTGTTCTGTCCGCTCTAATAACGCATGAGCCCCTTGGCATCGTGGGGCCTGGCACCCAGCAGACTCTAGTGCCCATGGTTACGCGCCTGACAGGACTGGATGTCAAACCTTGAGGCCCTAATAAAGGTGGCATCTTTTTGTCTCCTTTGGCAGATAAGTGGAAGGCAAGGACGACCCGGGGCCGCAGGAGCGGCGCCCGAACATTGGGCCAGGAGCGCAGTCTGACGCCTGGTGCCTGCCCTCCCCCCATGAACGCCCACTCTGCCGCCCTGCCAGGGCCCCGGGTTCAGCCCATCCGTCCCCATGGGCTCCTTGCCAACCCTGGGGATGCTCAGCGCGGGCAGGGGCCCTTCCTGCACTCACCATCGTGAGCGTCATGCGGTCGATCTCATGCTTGTCCTTAGTTTTGTGCTGGCGGAAGGGGCTGTGCCTGGATGGGGAAGGTGCCGTCCCACCTGGGTTAGTAGGTCCCTAAATACCCACCTCCATCCGTCCCTCCCCTAGCCAGCCCCCCCCCTCCTCCGAGAGGCAGTGGAAGCTCCATGCAATGATAGAGCCTGTTCTGACTTGGGCGCCACCCCCCCCAGGAAGGGAGGGGGGGGGTTAGTGTGCTGTGCCCTGGCCACCTTCCCCTCGGAGCCTCAGCCCTCCATCTGCAGAACGCGCGGGCTGGATGACCAGGGAAGCCCATCCGGCTCTGGGAGGATCAGAGCCCCACACACCCCGAGGGGCTCTTCAGTCCAACCCTCCCGTGGCCCCCCCCAACCACTCACCCTCTCAGCAGTTTGAAGAGCATGCAGCCCAGAGAGAACCAGTCGGCGCTGCTGTCGTAGGCCACCCCCTTCTGCAGGACCTCGGGTGCCATGTAGCCGTGGGTGCCCCTGTGGGGACAAGGGGCGCGACCTGGTGTGAGAACCCGGGCTAGACGGGAACCAGGGCCCCGCAGGAAGTGGGAGGGGCCCGGGGGGCCCGGGGGACACGCTGGGGGCTCCACACTCACACGCTGGCGTGAGGCTTCTTCTTGGAGAAGTCGCAGGCCAGGCCCAGGTCCGAGATGCGCACGTGGCCAAATTCGTCCAGCAGGATGTTGGCGGGCTGTGGGTGGGACACACATTGATGGGGCCCCTCCCCGCGGCTGGCGAGGGGCTGGGCAGGAGGGGAGTAACAAGGGGAGGCTGGGAAAGGGGGTCAGGGCTGATGCCTGTGGGCCAAGGTGGAGGTTGAAAGCCAAAGAGGGGACCCTCCCCCAGAGGGTGAGAGGAGCAGGCTCTGGCCTAACTGGGAGGAGACAAGCAGCCAGGGATCATCTGCTACACGGAGGGATGGAGGGGAGCCTCCATCACGGTCGCAGGGGAGACTCCCGGGCTGGGGGCTCTCCTGCCACTTCCCGGTTATGGGCTGTAACCGCAGCCCAGGTGGGGGGCATGAGATGCCAGAGGGGCCTGCCAGGCTCGGGTGGGCCGCACCCACCTTTAGGTCCCGGTACACCACGAATCGACTGTGCATGTGCTCCAGGCCCAGGATGATCTCGGCAGCGTAGAAGCGCATTTCTGCCTCTGAGAAGACCCCGTGCTGGGACAGGTGGTAGTGCAGGTCCCCCCCTGAGAGGCCAGAACACAGAGGGGCTGAGCCCGGGGTGCAGGCGGCCAGGCCCGAGCCAGCGTCTGGGGAGGGCCGGGGGGCTCACCATTCATGAGATCCAGGATGAAACTGAGCTTGTCCGGAGTGTGGAACGCGTACGACATGCAGACAATGAAGGGGCAGTCCTGGGAGGGGCAGAAAAGCAGGATGAGCGGCAGCCGCCCTGGGCCCTGCGGCCAGGGAGCCCCCGGAGGCGGCCTTCCGGTGCCCGGCTCACCCCGGTGCTGACGAGGGAGAGCATGATCCGCTCGTTCAGGGCCAGCGTCTCCCCTTGCTTCATCTTGATACGCTTTTTATCCAGACACTTCATGGCATACCTGGGGGGAAGGGAGCCAGTCAGGCTGGACCAGAGCCAGCGTCTCCATCCCCCCCTCTCTTGGCTCCTCCCTCCCCCCCATCCTGGCCCCTCCATCTCCCCCCGCATCCTGGCCCCTCCATCCCAGCCTGAAGCCGGGGCCACTCACATCTTGCCGGTGTCGGCTTTCCGGCAGCCGTAGACCTCCCCGAAGCCGCCGCGGCCGATAATTCGGTGCACACTGAAGTCATTCATGGTCAGCTGATGGAGCAGAGCCAGAGTGAGTGTGACTGGGGGCCCCCAAAGCCCAGGCCCCGGGGCCACAGAGGCCGAAGATGGGCACAGGAAAGTAGGGGCACCTTTTTCTCCCCTTCCCTCTCCCAGGACCCTCGGAGCCTCTGCTTGCTCCCCAGGGAAGGCCAAGAGCAACAGGTGCCCCTGAGTTCTGGCTTTGAGACAGGAGGCTTGATTTCACCTCCTGCCTCTGACACGAACCACCCAGGTGACCCTAGTGAGACCCTCCCCAATGGGGGGGGAGGGTTACGTGCTCCTCGGCTCCAGAGCTAAGATCCCACGACCCCAAGGCAAGTGTGACCACAAGCTTCTGGCCTCCAGCATTTACTCACGTGGATGTTAAGCTCCACATTCTTCCACTGGCAAAACCGAGTGAACTTTTCACTGAAACAGAGAGGGTGGGTGGTCATGGCCCCGTCTGGCCGCTGGCCCGGCCTGGCCCACCTCCCGCTGCCCCTCACAGTGACAAGGCACCAGCCCCCCCCCAAACAGAAGGAAGCCCAGCAGGAAGACACGAGGGTCAGGGCAGCAAGGCCGGCACGGCTCCTGGGCCTCAGGGGGGGTGGCCAGCAGGGAGGGTCCAACCCTTTCCTGGGGGACGGACTCGGCTCCTCTGCTTCATTCTCACCGATAGGACCCGGGCCTGGGACCATCAGAATTTCAATGGTTCCGGTCCGAGCACGGTCCAGTGTGGACGTACTGGACCCTACGCTTCTTCCTGGAGTCTGAAGCACTCAGTGAAGCCGAGCCCCCAGCCATGGAAGTGCTCTAAGCACAGAACTTGGACAAGAAAAAGCCACACTGGGTGTGGCTGCCTGGGGGGAGGGGAGGGGAGCCTCCACACTGGGCCCCTGGGGCTCTGCTCTCTGCCCAGGCTTCTCTTCCTCCCTGCCCTCTCCTAAGATGTCCCTTCCGTCTTCTCCCCGAGACCTTCCAACTCACCTCTCGATGAATTTCCGGAACACGTCTTCCCGAAGCCTCTGGCAAATCTCCTCAATGTATGGCTGAGGAAAAAGGCCCCAGGCACCGGACTTAGCGCCTCAGGACAGGGCACAGGCCCCAGGCCCAAGACTGCTCAAGAAGTGTCATGGGGGCTGGGAGGAGGGGGGCACACAAGGTGGTATCTACCAAAGCCTGGAAGTGCCCACCGCTAATCTTGCTGTGTCAAAGGTTAGGGACTAACCTGACGGCAGCAGGGAGAAAGATAGGGTAGGACTAAGGACAACGGAGACTCTGGAGATCCAGACTGAGGAGCTAAGGCAGGGGAGGGGGGCGGGGAGAAGCGGGAGAACCTCACAAGACTTACCTGGAAGAGGTCAGAGGGTACCTGCTTCTTCAGGAGCCGGCTCTGTACGTGCTCAGTGGCACTCTTTGAAAAAGGCTAAGAAAGGGAGATGGGTGACCGTCAGTTCTGAGACTGGGGGAGACGGGAGCCCAACTCCCTTCTTCCAGCTTAAAGCCCACCCATTCCCAAAGAGGAATCACTTGTGAGAGGGATTCTGGGCGGCCTGACCCACGGCAACCAAGGCCTTTCTCCGACCGGGCTGTGGCCAGCACGGGATAAAAGGGTCGGAGGGTGGCGGCACTCACGTGTGAGCAGGACAGCAGCTCCTTCATGATGTATGAATCAAAGATCTCTCGGCTCTTGATGGCGCGGTCCTCCTCAGAGTCTAACTTCTCATATTTCTTAATCTGATAACAAGTCCCCAGGAGTCATGTGGGGTCCCCGAGGGGCCTGTCCCAACGTCACCCACGCGAGAGCTTCCCTCTGTGACTCTAGCACTAATATCTGTATCAGTCTTTGGGGCCTGAACATGATCTCAGTGGCCACAGCATCCCAACTATCCAGGGAGGGTTTTCTGCCAGGTGGGATGAACACGGAAGGTGGGAGGGGTCCAGGAGACACCACTTGCCATAGCAAGGACCCCACCCCTCACCTCAGCCGGACCGGAGCTGATGGGGGGGGGGGGCAGATTCCCACCTACCTCATCATAGAATTCCACCAAGGGTTTGGCCTCCTCCATGTGGTTCAAGCAGAAGTCTCTGAAAAGCAGGTAGCCTGAGAGTGCAGGGGAGAAAGGGCACAGGTCACAGAGATCCTCCATCGAGCGGGAGCCATGCACGTGCGATGTATGTGTGTATGTGTGCATGAGTATGTGGTGTGTGAGTAATGCACGTGTGAGGGGTAAGTGTGCACGAGGGTGCATGAGTGTGCATGGTGAGCGTGGTACGTGTAAGTTTGTGCGGTACGTGTAAGGCAGAGGTCAAATCCAGGTGACCCCCACCAGCACAAAGGAGCACAGGCTGGTTCTAGGCAGTACTTGATGTGTCCCCGGGGAGAGGCAGGGAGGGAAGGAGACTCAGGCCGGGCAGGCCAGGGCTGGTCTCAGACAAGCCGTGCCCGTGCCCACCACGATGGGACGGGCCTGATGGGACGGGCCTGAAGGGCCTGAGCCGAGCCAGCAGGAAGCCTCCTGGAGGAGCAGAGCAGCTGGCCAGCAGCCTGGGCCCCCTCCACAGGAAGGACCCCGCCCCTTCCTGTCAGTCCCACCAACGGGCCCTAGCACAGCTGCAGCCTTGGCCGAGGGGAAGCTGCAACTCAGAAAAACAAAAACCCCAAAGGAGGAACTTCCCCGGCCTCCAATGGGGAGGCAGCCCCGAGGCCCACCCCTGTGGGGTTCCCTGAGCGGAGCCTGCTTCTGCCGACAGGGCCCCCACTGCCCGTGTAAGGGCCTCAGGGCCTCCAGGCTGGCAGCGAGGGAGAAGCGGGAGGCCCGCGGGCCCAGGGGCTCGGCAGGTTCCTGGTGGGAGGGCAGGAGCCAGGCCGATACCCCCCCTCACTCACCAAGCTTCTGAGAGAAAATCTTCTCAAAGGTCACCTCCCCTCGGTCTTCAAGATACTTCTGCATAACACTACGAATGCTGTGGGATACAGGGGAGAGCAGCTGGTGAAGCCGGTGCCCCCTGGCCGCCCTCGGAGCCGGAGCCAGCTGGTGGGGAGGGGCAGGGGCATCGACCCCCCGACCCCAGCACAACCCAAGACACCCCAGCTGGCTGAGGCACCGGAGGCCCGCCTTAAGAAGCCTGTGAAGTTCTGCTTATTCCCAGAGGAGGAGGGACGCCATAATAGTACACGAAGACTGGCAGAGAATGTGTGTTGTCTGGTGATCCTCAAAACAATCTCCCATGAGCCCACGAGCTGCTGGAGGGCAGGGCCCCTCTGTCTCCATAGCGCCCGGCCTATTAATAAACGCTAGCTGACTGACCACTGTCTCCCATGAGAATAAGGGAGAACAAGGCCATTTCTGCCTTTCTCTCTCCAGGACTTGGCAGAAGACCTGGCACACAGCTGGCGCTTAATGCTTGCTGACTGACAACCCTGTGCAGATTATCATCCCCGTTTTAGGGGCGAGAAAGCTAAGGCAAAAACCCAGCCACTTCCCTTGGAGTTTGCCTTCTCATGGGGGAGACCCACACTGGAACTACTAGGGACAAACAAGGTACACACGGGGCTGAAGGCACCGGCAGGGGTGCTGACCGGGAGCTGGGAAGGGTCTCCTGCAGATGATACTGAGGGGCAGCTGGGTGGTGCAGTGGATGGAGCACCAGCCCTGCAGTCAGGAGGATCTGTGTTCAAATCTGACCTCGGACAATATCTCTGGGCAAGTCACTTAACCCCAACTGCCTCAGGAGATAAAAAATATAAGAAACAGACTGGAGCTGAGCCTGGAAGGGGAAGCCAGAGAAGGGGCTGCTGGGACACCTGCGGGGGATGTCCTGGGGCAGGGAGCTCGAGGCACACAGCCCGGACCTGACTCATCGGGGTCCGTAGGAGTGCCCGCCCCACACAAGCAACCCTCGGGGAGCGAGGGGAGGCCCAAATCCAAACCCCTGGGCTGCACATCGGTAACGGCCAGAAGTGGCGCCCAGACAGAGAACTTTGGGGACGGGAGAGTGGAAGGGGCCCTTGTGGGGGGTTACAGCAGGAAACCACTGAATCGGGCAAGGGAAGAACAAGATGGCTGAGGATCTAAAACCTACAGCTGGTGAGCCATGAGGTAGAGGAGGAGGATGGGGCTAGTGAGAAGGAAAAGGAACAGAAGAAGACTAGGGGTGGGTGGCAGGGGGCCACACTGGCAGGCTGAGGAACAGCTTTGAGGGCCTCCCCCCAACCAAACCCCACAGTGTCTGAGCTGGGAAGGGGGGGCCTCAGAGCTGGAATCCCTGGCCTAGAAACCCCCCAAGGAGCCCCAGCAAGAGCCCGCGTCACCTGGCGGAAGCCCTCGCCGTCTAGGCAGCCCGACTCTCCACTCCAGCCTAAATTTCTTCCCCCTCAATCATCCCAAGCTCCTGGGAGCGGCCTGGCCCAGAATTCCAGCCTTGTGCCTTCTAAGGATCTCCCATATCCTACCAGACTGAGTACCTCGAAGACAAAAACACCTCTCCCAGTGCCTTGTACCCAGTCAGCGTTCTCTGGGGGAAAGGAGGGATCATGGGAAACAAAGGTTAAATCATAAAAGTTGTTTTAAAAAATAACATTCTGAGGGTATGGATGGCTCGGAAAGGAGTGAGGATCCAGGTGGGAAGAGCAATTAGGAAGCTACTGAAGAGGGCAGGCAGTGGGTCAAACAGCAGGGTGGCGCACTGGGTGGGAGCCTGGAGGGCCCTCCATGGATACACGCCATCTCCACCCTCCCACGCAACCTCGCGGCCTTCACTTTCTGCACTAGCTGAGCTGTGGGCTGGCGTTCTCAGGCCACCCACTCGTCACTTCATCTCCAGTCCCTTCACTGCCCATCCGTTCTCACTGAGGCCTCTGGGCAGCCCTGATTTTCCTCCAGATTTCTTTCGAGCATCACTATGGAGACGACGCCCAAACTGTCTTGTTTCCTATGTACATCCATATATTAGCCTGTCCCATCAAGGGCAGGAACCATTTCACTTGTGTCTGCATCCTCAGTGAGAGTGTACTTCATCAGTGCACGCTGAAAGCCTATCCCCTCTTCCCAAGATCCCCAAGCTGACTCCCTCGGACCTCTCTCACTTGCTGGACACTCAGTGGCAGAGCCATGCTCCTCACAGTGCTCAGGTGCTCCTCACAGGGCTCAGGTGCCCATCCCTCCCAGCACATTCCTCTCTGCTTCCCACACTGGGTTCTCCCCTGCGGTGACCTCGCCCATTTCACTGCCGGCATTGTCACCCTTCCAGTCCCTCCTGATTCTGCCTCTTCCTCACCCGCACAATCAGCTGCCAACTCGCCGGCAACACCTTGGGCATCTTTCCCTGTCACTGCCTGTCGCCCTCGGCCAGGCCCTCACTCCCGTCGCCCAGACCGCTGTCCGGTCTCCCTATCCTCAAAGCTGCCAAAATAACCTCCCTAAAAATGTCTACTATAAAGGAGGAGAGACCTAAGATGTAATGTCCTAAAGAAGAAACGAGAAGTAACTCGGTTTATCTGGAATACATTTCAAGTTACAAGTATCTAGATTAGGGAAATGACACTGTAATATCTAGCTAGATATCAGCAGATATTAGATAAATAGATGACAGGCACATTGATTGTCTGATTGACTGAAATAAATATAGTAATATATAGAAATGAAATACAGATATAGATATCTCTAGATAGCTATGTATATATACATATATAATACATATATATGCATATATATATATATATATATTTTTTTTTACTTAACTTCTAGATATACCCCTCCAAGTATAATGCAAACTCCTTGAGAACAAAATAACCTCCCTAAGGTACAGATCTCATCCCATCCCCTTCCTGCTCCAAGGCTTTTAGTGAATAGACCCTCAGGGCTGGAAGGCCCTTCAACAGCCGCATGTGAACAGGACTCTACAACATACATGGTCACTGAGACCCACCACTGGCCACGAGGCTCCTGGACAGCTCTGGGCACACAAAGCTGCTTCCTCCATGTAGTTCCAATCGGACCTACTTTTGTGCCTTTTCTGAACGCCTGAACACAGGCTCACAAGCCCCCTGCTCTTCTCGTGTGCAGCTCAAACTAATCCTGTGCCCGGGCCTCCACAGCCCCGTCAGTGTCTTGGCTGCCCTTCTCTGGATCCATCTGGGCTTTCCGAAACAAGCACCTAGTACTCGGCCCCCCTCGTCTGCCGTGGTTTAAGGCTGTGTCCAGGGGGCCTCTGGCCTTATGTCTGATCCATGCCCTCCATCACCTCGGCATGGATCACCATGTAAGGACGAACCAGTTCAGTGGCCCCGTCCTCGGGTCACTTCCTGCCTTGGCCACAGGTCATTATAGCAGCCCCTGCTCATCAAAAGGCCCCTTTCCAGCTTCTTCCATCAGACTGAGCGCTCCGTGAGGCGTGCGGTCACTCAGCACAGTGCCGGGCACAGTGGTTACCTGATCATGCTCGCTGACTCTGGACACCTCGAGTCCACATTGAGGGCCGCTGGTCTGAGGAAACAAATCCTTTGACAAGCAGGCAAAGAGCCACAGCATTTGTGCCATTGATTTCTTAAACCCAAACGGAGAATTTGCTATTGATCCCTAGTAAATTCTGCCCTAGAAGATCCAGGTCTTCCTAGATCGGCACAATTGATCTCCGATCACTTGAGGTCATTCAAAACCCAGCTTTTTGTTTTTTTCCCCTTTTTTTCAATAAACTTTGGAAGGATGTCACTCCCCTGTCACAAACCCTCTTTCTGCCGATTCCTGAGCCGAGTTCGAGGCTTCTACCTGGACCTCTCTCCGCTCCACCTGGGCCTGGAAGCCTTCCTTGAGCCCTCCAGCTGGGTGCGACCTCCTCCTCTCCGATTTCTTAGGACATTTTCCCCTGATCTCAGCCTACACACACACGCTGACTCAAGCGTATTCCTTATCTTACCCCAACTAGACTACAAGCTGCCTGAAGGGAGGATTTTGGGGGCTTTCCCGCCCTGGCCCCAGCAGAGCTTTGCAGGGACTGAATAAAACTTGGCTGAATGGGGATGGCTCTATTTTTCTTCCAGACTTGAAACGGAGAAGAGCTGTGGGCCCAGCTGTGGGGAGTGAGGGAAGGCGCCGCTGGCCTACGTGCGCCTGCCCTGACGCTCCTTCTCCCTGCTTTGCCAAAAAGCCTTTACGACACGGCTGGGTCTCCTCCTACCTCTCCGCCTGACCTGCCTGTGGGTGCCCTTCGAGGGTCTGTCCTGAGCCCTCCACCTTGCCCTCTCTATGCTCTTTCTTACTTGGGGATGTCACAACCTCTGCATCCAGACCCATCCTGAGCTGCTGCCCCCGAACGCTGATAGCCCGCTGGGCTCTTTTTCCTAGCTTCCCCGTTCTCTGAGCCCTCCCAGCTTCAAGGTGGGCTGCCCCTGCCAGGACCGTGCCCTTCTGCCCATCCCCTTGCAGGCGCCCCTTCCTCAGGGGCTGCCTCCCCAACACAGGGCGGATGCCACGCTCCCCTCAGCCTCTGGGAACGCTGCGCTGCCTTCCAGGCTCACCCGCCAAAGCCCTTCCTGTGCCCTCCCCCACTCGCCAACCGTCTGTGGTAAGCTCCCTGTGGGCAGGGGCACCTGGCGCCCTCAGAACTGCCTGGAGCACAGCAGGCCTTACTAAATTCTGGGGGGGGGGGCAGGGGCAGGGGGTGTAGGCTTAGAGCTGGTCCTTCTCCCACTGGGCTCCTGGGCCCCGAGCGCCCTCCCTACGCCCCCCCGGCCGCACACACTTCCCCGTGTCGCCACATCCTTCTAGGGTATGAGGCCATCGAACTCCGCCGCGGGGGGTGGAAACGCTTAGCGTGACTGCACACGTAGACTCTATCAAACGGCTTGCCTTCTGGGCGGGGGAGGGGGGAGGGAGAGAATTTGGAACTGAAAATTAAAAAAAACTAATGCTAAACATTGTTACTCATATTTAAGAAAAAAAAAACCCCAAATGGCGGGTGGGGGAGACTTTGTGAAACAAGGCCCTTTGCCCCAAGTTCCCAGAAAGCACATGGTCTAACCCTCAAGCCCGTTGGCGTCCTTGAGGGCCCTGGGAAAACCCTAACTTGGTCAGGACTCCCATGGGCCCCAAAGGTCCTCCCAAGTGGGACGGGGCAGGGCTGCGGCTGTACCTCCCGCCAAAGGCAAGTTGGGGAATTTGGCTCCACCCACAGAACCATCCTGCCATGGCCTGAGTGCGAATCAGCCACGGGTCACTAAGGCAGGGCAGTCTCTGGCCTATTCCCAGATGTTCCGCTTCCCTCTGGTCTGGGCCCGCAGTGGGCAAGGAGCCTGTGACCGCCTCCTCCTCCTCCTCTGGTCCCTCACATTTTCTGCAGAGGACCCCCACCCACCCAGGACAGTGGCAGGCTCAGGATCTCCACCCCCCACCCCCCCAGCCTAGGAGCAGACACGGAACTCTGACCCTCCAGCTCCCCAAGGTCCCTCCCAGCTCTAAGGATGCCGGTGGGGCCGGTGGGGTCGTCCTGCCCACAGTGCTGGAGGGCACGCAGAGAGAACACTGCCCTATGTGGGAAAAGACTACTTCCTCCCTCCCCAGCCTGGCCTGTGGTTGCAGTGACTGGGGAAGAGGGGGTGGGGAACCATTGTGGGTTGGAGGGGGGGGAAGGGAGAGGAAGGACGAGTGCTTCCTGTCCCCTGTCTCACAGAGGAAAAGAGGCCTTTCTACTGCAGAAGCAGGTGGCCATATAGGGCTTGGGGCTTCGGGGTCTAAGGGGAGCCCAATAGGATGGGGGGGAGAGCAAGGATTATCTCCATTACTATTCAATATTGTCTCAAAACGCGATCTGAAGCAATAAGGGGAGGGGGGGGTAACAGAAGGAACAAGAATGAGCAAAGAGGAAAAAACAAACCATGACTTGTTGCAGATTATAGGATGGTTCCTTTAGAGAACCCCCAAGTCTCGACAGAAAAATGACTGAAACAATCAGCAATTTTGGCAAAGTTGCAGGATCATCAATCATCAGCATTTTCGCAGATTATTTAACAAAACCCAGCAGGAAGAACTAGAAAAAGAAATTTCATTTCAAATAGCTACAGACAACATAAAGGACTTGGGGGCCTGTCTCCTCAGATCCACACCGGAACAATAGGAACACAGTTACAGAGCGCTCCTCATAAAGACAGATCCAAAATAACTGGAGAAGTCATCGTTGCTCATGGGTAGGCCAAGTCAACATAATAAAAGTAACCTACTACATAAATTAATTTTCTTATTCAGTAACACAGCAATCAAATTACCAAAAGATTATTTTACAGAGCTAGGAAAAAAATCATGAAATTTATCTGGAGCAATAAATGGAAAAGAATAAGTTAAATTTTTTTTTTTTAATTGGGAAGGAAAGGAGCCTCACAACATCACCAGCTCTCAAACTACACTACCATCTGAAAATCCTCAAAACAATCTAGTCCTGGGTAGAAATATAGAAGTTGACCAATGGATCAGGTGAAGTGCCCCAGAATTATTACAAAGCGCTCCTCATAAAGACAGATTCAAAATAACTGGAGAAGTAATTGGTCAATTATTTTACAGAGCTAGGAAAAAAAACATAAAATTCATCTGAGCAATAAATGGAAAAGAATAAGCAAGTTAAATTTTTTTTTTTTTAATTGGGAAGAAAAGGAGCTTCACATCACCAGCTCTCAAACTATACAGCCATCTGAGAGTCCTCAAAACAATCTAGTCCTGGGTAGAAATACAGAAGTTGAATGGATCAGGTGAAGTGCCCCAGAATTATTACAAAGTGCTCCTCATAAAGACAGATTCAAAATAACTGGAGAAGTAATCATTGCTCATGGGCAGGCGAAGTCAACGTAATAAAAGTAACCTACTACATAAATTAATTTTCTTATTTAGTAACACAGCAATCAAACTTACCAAAGGATTATTTTACAGAGCTAGAAAAAAAAAAGGCATAAAATTTATCTGGAGCAATAAATGGAAAAGAATAAGCAAGTTAAAATTTTTTTAAATGGGAAGGAAAAGAGCCTCACATCACCAGTCCTGGGTAGAAATGTAGAAGCTGACCAATAGATCAGGTGAAGCGCCCCAGAAATAAATGACCCAGTAGCCTAGTTTTGGATAAACTCAAAAGATCCCAGCTATTGACGCAAAAACTATTTGATGAAAACTATCGAAAATCGGGCAGAAATCTGGAAGAAACTCGGGAAAGATCATCATCTCCCACCATCCATCAAGATAAGCTCCCAATGGACACACAATTTAGACATAAAAGATGATATTACAGAAGCATGGAAGAAGCCGCCTGGCAGAACTATAGAAAGGGAAGAAAGAGCTCAAGATCAAACAAAGAGGTTCAAAGGAGGTAAAAGGGATCCTTCTGATGACATAAAATTGAAAAGTTTTTGAACAAAGAAAACGAATGCAGACAAACTCAGAAGAAAAGCAGGAAACTGGGGCAAGGGGAATTCTGCAGCAAGTTTCTCCGAAAAAGGCCTTATTTCTTATTTCTAAGATATAAAAGGAACTGAGTCAAATTGATAAGAAAAAGAGTCACTCCCTAATTGACAAATAGTCCAAGGATATGAAGAGATACTTTTCAGAAGAAGAAAGCCAAACACTCAATGGGGTGTGTGTGTGTGTGTGTGTGTGTGTGTGTGTGTGTGTAATTTTTTAAAGATGCTCTACATCAGAGGTGTCAAACTCGCCACCCAACAGAAGACTAAGCAAAGCTCTTGAGAGAGGCAGGAACCAGATTAGACTGTAATTGGGAAATGTTTAACAAAGTTAATAAAAATGTAATACATAGATAATGTAAATTTGTGGTTTTCTAAGACAACATGCCAGAGCAGGGATCTGATTCTATTTGAGTTTGACAAGACTGCTTTTAAGTAGAGAAATGCAAATTACAACCACTCTGAGGTATCACTTCATACCCATCAGATTGCCCGAGGCGACAATGACAGATCTGAGAGCCGTGAACTAGGCCGGTCATTCTGGAAGGAAATTTAGAACTCTGCCCCTAAACGCCATTTAACTGGCTGATTTAGCCATACTACCACCGGGTCTATGTTCCAAAGAAAAAAAGGAAACCAAACCCATATGTACAACAAGATTTACATCAGTTTTTGTGGTGGCAAAAGAATGGAAACTGAGGTAATGCTCACCAAACGGGTGGACTGTGATGACTGTGATGGAACACTATTATGCAACTAGAAATGAAGAGGAGGATGAGTTCAGAAAGACTTGGAAAGACATCAACGGATGCAAAGTGAAGTGACCAGAACCAGGAGAACGATTTACACAGGACGACAATTTTGTAAAGATAATCAAGTCTGAAAGACCAACTCAGACCCACACGGTGCCCAAGCACAACCCCAAAGGGCTCACGACGGAACAGATGGGAGTTCCCACCTCCAGATGGGAGGCCGAACCGACTTTGGGGGCAGCCGGGAGCACACTTTCTTCTCTTCCTTTTTTGGATGTGGCCAATTGGAGAATTTGTTTTACTGCATTACACGTTCTTATGACAGCTTTTTCCTTGCTTTCCCAATGGGTGGGGAGGAGGGACAGAATTTGGAAATGAAAATGAACCTGAATTCTTAAGGAGAGCCTCAATTGCTTCTGGCCACCTCACTCTGCCTCCAGCCTATGAGGATGAGAGGGCTCGGTTTGGGGCCCAAGGATCCAATTTTGTGATTTGCTATTCCCCTCCCCAGGCTGTTGCTCTGGTCCCGCAGGGAGCCGGTGCCCGCTGGGCTGGGTGCCAGACAGCTCCCGACAGTCCCACAGGCTGGGCTCCTACCAACTGGCCTGACTCTCTACCGCAAGGGACTCTGCCTGGGGAGCTGGAGGGAAGGCCAGGGAGCTTAATGGTTGCTGCCTTTACCCTAGGACTCTCCTGGGAAGTGCTCCTTTGTGGGAGGCGGGGAGCTCCTGGGAGGGGGGCCACCGCTTCCTCAGCAGCACATCATCTTCTGGGGCCTCTTATTAATATTTCTCAATGACTCCCTCTGGGACCGAAGGTGCTGCTCCAAGGCACTGAGGCGGCCCTGTCAGAATCCCCAAGCGGCCTCTGTGGGCTGGGAAGGAAGCTGAGGGAAAATGGCACCTGCAGATGGCCTCATCCGGGGGTCCCTGTCCCCTGCTCCAAGACGCCCCCCGTGCACCTCTAGGGCCCCACAAGCAGCCCCTGAAGGCCGGGAATCTCTATTCTGGAGATCCCAGGATCTGGAGCAAGGAGATGCCCTGGAGGTCCCAAGTCTGGCTTTTTCCAGACGAGCAAACTGAGGCTCTAATGTGCAGTGGACATGGATCCCAATCCCATCCTGTTGCCCCCAGCGCGCCCTCCTGGGCCCCCGTTTCCTCCTCTATAAAACGAGACCTTTGGGCTACAAATCTGACAAAATGGTCCCCACCAGAGGGGAAGAGAAGGTTGCAAGGGGCTCCTCCAGACGGTCCCCTCACTCATTTCTGCAAACCTGGGAGAAGCTCTCGCTCGTGGGAGATCTGCCTGCCTGCCAGAAAAAAGGCGTCAACCGCCCTGTGCCCAAACGTATTCTCACACAAGAAGCGGCGCCAGCCCAGAGACTCCGAGTGCCAGCATCTGGGAGCAAGAGCAGGGGCCGGATGGAGGCGTGACTGGAGGCCCCACAAGGGCAAGAGCTGGGCCTGTGGCGCCTATCACAGCGCCTTCCCCTCCCCAGGGTCGGGCTCCTGGGGTCCGGGGCTGCACTGAGAAAGATGTGAACGACGCCCAGGGGTAAAAGCTGCCACCGGCGGACTGTGCGACATTGCACCTCGTTTGTCTTGGGCTGAAAATGAACAACAACATGTAACTCAATCTGTCTGACAGAGAAGGAGGCAGATCTCTCCTGGCTCCAGGGGGTAGGCCTGGTGCCCTCCTAGCCCCCTTCAGTCTGGAGGCTCCAAGAGCCTCGTCCCCCCTCTCCCCTCTCCGCCGGGTCTCCAGAACCGTCTCCAGGCCTGGCCGACCAGAGAGGGCCCAGAGGGGCCAAAAGCCGGGAGGCCATCGAGGTGGCCACTCCCCCTGCCTCGTCCAGGTCAGGCCTGGAGAGCCAGCTGAAAAAGGGATCTCAGAGAGCACGGCTCCACGTGGTCTCCACAACCTTCCCTTAAAGACACGGAAACAGAAACCCCGAGAGGAGGGCGCTCAGAGGTGCTGCCACAAGCCACCCACCCTGACACCGCACAGACCGGGGAGACTGGAAGGGCTTCCTATAGGCAGAGATGGAAACCGAGGCCCCTGCACAAAGGCGGCAACGGCACCATGTGGTCCAGGGCTCGCTCCACTGCCCGACACGCTGCCTTCTGGCCCCTAGAGCCCGGCTTGTCACGCTGGAGCAGCCGCTGCTCTGCCCTGCGGGGTCCTCTCCTGTGTCTGTCTCCCTCCTCTCTAACAGCTTTCTCCCCTCTCTCTTTCCCTCCCTTCCCCTCCTCCATCTTGCAATTCCTACCCCTTGAAAGCAAACCTCAGATGATGTGCCAGCTGCTCCCACCACCCCTGGGAAACCTCCGGCCGTGGGGCTACGTGCCCCCCTCCCAGGCAATGTCCCGATCCTTACAGACCGAAGGAAAGCCTGCTGGGGTCTGGGTCAGTTGGAGCCTTCCACAGAACAGGACCTTCTGACCGCGTCACGTGCGTCCCTCTGTAAACGCCAGGGGCTCCCTAGTACTACGTGAGGGACGGGCCCCCAAGGCCTCGAAGCCTTCCCAGGGTCCTCAGGTCAACATCTCTCCCTGCACTCCCTGAGCCTCTCTCTCCACTTCTACTTCTAAGGTCCCTGAACTCCTCCAACCAACCAACAGCTTTTATTATGTGCTTCCTATCTGCCAAACATGGCGGCTACAACATCAAGAGTTCCTGCCCCTGGGGAGGTTCCATTCTAAGGCACCGGACAGCCCAAGCTCGTGGACACGGGTGGACACAGGGCAGGGGCAGGAGGACAAGGCACCAATGGCTACAGGACCAAGGCCCCGCGGGAGGTCGGGGAGAGCGGGGGTTCAAAGGGAGTGCTCCCTGGGGAGCACAGACAGCACAAAGGCCTGGGGCTGGAGCGGGGAAAGGGAAGGCACAAGACAAGGTGGAAGCCTGGCAAGCAGAGAAGTCAGGTTGATGCCCCTGGGGTCCTGGGCCCAGACGACTGGCAAAGTGCCAAAGAGACAGCGGGCTGTGACCCAAGACCCGAGGAGAGGTGGAAGCTCAGAGGCCGGAGGCACTGTGGAGATGCCGGTGGGGGGAGTGTGACCCGAAGGGCAGTGCCAGCAGCCAAGCCTGCTCCAGGCCCCCCCTGAAGGGCGCTGCCCGTGCCTCCCACCAAAAGAGCCTGCCCCCATCTGGGGCACGACCCCATGAGCTGGCCTTGGTACCTGCCCAGAGTCCCGTGCGGGGCCTCCCCAGGACACATGTTGGCCGGGGCCGGGCAAGCAGCTCAGCCTCTCCGTGCCCAGGTAGCTCTAAGGTGCCAGTCCTCCTGGGGCGGCAGTTCCAAGGCTAGCCCATGCCCCGGGGCCCAGCAGAGTTTGGGGAGAGAAGCGACTAGGATTTCAGCTGGGCCAGGAAGCCCGGGGCCTGCCATATGTCCCCCAGGCACCTAAAGTGGGGGAGCGTCCACGCCGCCTCCCTGGGACTCAGGGCAGCTGAGCCCCGACCACCGGCAAGGATGACTCCCCGGGGACCCTCCTGGCTGCCAAGGCGCCCCAGTGGGAAGGCCAGTCTCCCAGGGAGGCTCATACAGGGAAGGGACAATGACTGGAAACAGCTGGGCTGAAGGAGCCTGAGGTGAGGGAGAAGCGGGAGCGGGCAGGAAGTCTGGGACCAGGAGAAGAGCTGGCAGGACAAGCAGCGCGGGGACAGGAACAGGAAAGACGGAACAGCCGCAAGGAGCGCCACGGGAGGAGAGACCGGGAAGTGGCCAAGAGCAAAGCAGGCCTAGAAGGCCCTTCTGCCCACGATGGCCAACGGCGCGGAGAGGGAGACTGGGGGGCCTGGGGTTCCAGAGCTGGGCACTGGGTTCTAGAGTTGGGTGTCTGGGTTCCAGAACTGGGCACCTGAGTTCCAGAACTGGGTGTCTGGATTCTAGAACTGGGCGCTGGGTTCCAGAACTGGGTGCCTGGGTTCCAGAACAGCAGCTACACACAGGAGAGGCGACAGAGGGAGCGGATAAGTCAGATCTCCTTCCTGAGGCCTCTCCCTCCCCTGAGCCTCAGTTTCTCCCATCTGTAAGACAGGCACAAGATGATGGACGAGCCTTTCTGGAAGTGCTGCCCTGGCTCTCTCCTGGGCTTGTTTTAGGAGGATCTGAGGCGAGAGGCCCAAATATCCAGAAGCTGCTGCTCTCGTCCCAGCGTCCCAGACACAGCCGGCCTCGAGGCCAGACTCTGCCTGTATGGATGAGGAAAACGAAGGCCCTTGGGGGAGTCTCCATCCCTGACAGGCCCGGGTCTCAGTGATCACTCTTCCCGCCCACGAGAGAGAGCGGGAGCACGGCTCGAAAACCGGATGGACCCCGAGAGAACATCGGGCCCCCACCCACAGTCTGACGGAGGAGGAAGCCGAGATGCAGCGAGTTCAAGGCCACGCAGGTGACGAGGCCCGGCCATCCGGGGTGGGAGGCACAGGGGGCGGCGAGCTGGGCTCGGGCAGCCGAGTGCACTCGGGCGCCCCACCTCGAGGCGGCCACGGCTCCCCAGCTTCCTCCTTCCCCCTCCTGGCAACTTCTGAACTTATCGGGCCCCATCTTGTCCTTGCTCCCTGGGCAGCCCCGGGCTCACACTAAGCCCCAGTTCCTGTTTTGAGAAATCTGATCGCAGTCAGAAGAGAAAGGGGCCCCCAAGGGAGGCCTTTAGCAGCAGCGGTCAAGCTCCCCTCCCCCATCCCCCCCTCAGTCAGTGTGAAAGTGGGCAGGGAGATGCCCTCAGAGCAGCGAGGGCACGGGCCGGCCCGGCCCCCACGGCTCACCCTGACCCGGCCCCCACGGCTCACCCTGACCCGGCCTGGCTGCTCGAGGGCCCGGGCCAAACAGTCACACCCAGGGTGAGCTCATGCTCAGAACCCTGCCCCGAGCACCATGTGCGCGCAGGCCGTCCCTCCTCGGGGAGCCCCGCGGGGCCTTCGCCCCATCAGCCGGGATGGGCGTCCCCAACGGAGAGCAGGCAGGGCCGGGCCATCTCCCGGCTCGCAAACAAGAGTGCGGACCTGCTCCCCGGCCGCCCCCCGGCTGCTCCGCGCAATCAGCAGGTGATAGATGGCTACTGTACACAAAGCCGGCCTCCGGCCCTCCCAGGTACCTCCAGGGAAGGCCAGAGGTGGCCGGGAAGGCCTGACGTCAGCGGCGGGTGTTTCTCCCAAGTGTAACAGACAGATGGCACCCGGGTCTACACTAACGCACTTGTACCCTCCCTGCAGGCCCCCAAGTGGAAGGGGAGCTCCCGCTGCAGTCGGGACCGCGGGGGGCAACAAGGCTGTTTACACTGGGCTGCCTGCCTTGGAGGAGACCTCACCCCCCCAATCCCCACAGATTCTCCTTCCCTGACTCGGGGCAAAGACACAGACACTCCTTAACTCCACCTCCAAGGGGGAAAGTCTCCCGGAGGACAGACCGTCCTCCCCTGGAACCTCAGCCCCAGCACAGGTACAGGCCAGGAGGCTGCTGGGGCAGGGAGAGGCAGGAATCAGGGAAGGTCCGAGCCAATGACCGTGAGCGGGGTGAGTGAATCGTGGGAAGGAGAGGGGGCCCAGATTCCCAGCCAGGCCACAGGAAACATCCTCAGGGAGAAGGTAAACTCCTTGAGGGCAGGAGCCGGCTTTAGTTTGTTGTCTTAGTATGGCCACTGTTTATCACAGCATAAGTGACACAAAGTAGGCGCTTAATAAATGCTTATTATCGATAGTGAGCGGCGTTAGAGAAATCACACAGTTATAGGAGAGGACAAAGAAAGATGAAGAGCAGATAGCGTTTACGGGGGGAGGGTTGAAGGTGAGCGTGTGGGAGGGGACTAGAGGGAAAGGAGCAGACTGTAAGGAAGGAGATAATGGGGGGAAAAAGAATGGCTGAGGGGCGCTGGGGAATGAGAAGTTGGAAGTGGACACGGGAGCTGTAAGGATGAGGTCCAGGGCTGGCAGGGGCTAGAGGGGCACACTGCGGTGAGGGGTGGGGGGGTGGCCGGCATGAAGAATAAAGGGGCTGCCAGAAGTCAGGTGGAGGCTAACGAGTGTGGGGCTTGAGGTCCCTGGGGTGCTCGGGGTGACAGGGACGGAGAGACAGTGGGGGAGGGCAGAGAGCTGTCCCAAGTTTAGGGACAGGGTCAGTCTTAAGAGCAGGGGCTGGGGTCAAGTTTAGGCTCAGTTTCAAGCTGAAGGGGAGTGGGGAGGGGGGAGTTTCAGTGTCAATTTCTGGCTCCGGGAAGTTTCAGCGTCAATTTCGGACTGGGTCGGTTTCAGGCTCTGGGAAGTTTCAGGGTCAATTTCGGGCTGGGTCAATTTCAAGCTGGGTCAGTTTCAGGCTCTGGGAAGTTTGGGATCAATTTCGGGCTGGGGCAAGAGCAGGCTCGGGATCGCTGCCCCCAGTCCTCTTCCCCCCGCCCTCCCCGCGCCGGCCCCGGGCCTCTCACCTGGGCTCGGGCAGCAGGATCTTCTTGCTGGCCCGCGCCGCCGGCGTGGCCTTGCTCTTCTCCATGGCCATCAGGTAGCTCACGTCGGCCAGCACGGCCTCCAGGTCCGCCATCTTGTAGCCCCCTTCGCTGCCTTGGCCGCCGCTGCCCTGGCGCTCACGGACCTCCACGCCCCGCACAGCGAGGCCCTCCGCCCGCCGCGGCCCGGCCCGGCCTCCCCGGCCCCGGCCTCGGCCCCGGCCTACACGCGGCGGCGCCGCCCCCTGACGCCCGCGCCCGCGCCCGCTGCTCCGCCTCCTCCGGCTCCGCTCCGGCCCCTCCGCGGCCCCGGCTCCCGCCCCGCCTCGCTCGGCTCCGGCCCTCGCCCCGCCTGCGCAGCCGAGCACCACCCGCCCGTCAGGCCCGGCCGCCGCAGCAGCCACGGGGCTAGGGGGGGCGGCGACTGCGGGGGGGCCGCGGCCGGCGCCAACAAACAGGAACGCACCGAGGAGGAGCTGCGCCCCCTGCCGGCCGAGGTCGTGCGCCGTCGTGATCCCCCGCTGGGCGCCGTCGCGCCCCCTGCCGATGGGGTCCGCGGCGTCCGTGCCGGGGCAGCTGTGGAGGGGCGGGGGCGCGCAGAGCCAGCGTTGCGCCCCTACCGACAGAGATAGGTCTGACTCGCATCACCCACTACAGGGTGAGCCCGCCCCCGGCCCTGCGGGGGGCCCCCCCCCCCATTGGCTCCCTGCCCAAGGGGTCCTGGCCTGCCCCACAGTACCCCCCCCCAGCCTTGGCCCCTCCCCCAGCTCCCTTTTGGGGGGTAAGCCTCCCCCCCCAGAACACCTTCTTTTGCACCCTGGCCCCGCCTATGGAGGCTCATCCAAAGATAACTGGGGGCTCTCTGGGTGCAGATGTGCCCCTCCCGTGCCAAGGGCCGGCCCCCAGACCCTGTGCCCCCAGGAGCCTCCCAGTCCCTCAGCACCTCCGCCCTGGCCCGCACCGCCCCGTGTCCACCTGCCCGCAGCCAAGCCAATCAGCTTTCACTCCCCCCTCCTCGTGACTAACCCTCCGCACTCCCGCCCTCCTTAAAACACCCCATTCTGACCTCACAGCTCCCAGCCCTAGCCCCTGACTGCGTGGTCCTGGTCACGGGACGTAGCCCTGCCTGGCACATAGTGGGCGCTTGGCGGACGTTCCTGCCCGCCCCTCCCCCACCCCGCAAAGCTGGCCCGGGGAGCCAGGAAGCCCCTCCCCCACACGCCCCCCGATTGCCAGCCTCAGCGTCCCCCGCCTCCCCTTCCCCGGTGCCCGGGACCCCGCAGAGACCCCTGGGCACGGCCGGCCTCCGGTCACCCTCCGCCCAGTAGGCTCAGTGGTGCAGGCAAGTACGCATCTATCCTTTGGGGCTGGGGGATCCCGGTCATCTGTCAGGCGTGGGGCAGCAGCAAAGGGAACCGGCTGCGAAGGATGAGCTTGGCACCCCGTGCCCCAGCCAGCATCCTGGGTGCCCGGTGCCAGGCTAAGCCCTGGTTCTCTGGGAGCCCCTTCCCACCCCGGGCAGACTGGGCCCGAGCAGCCAGGGATGGGACTCCTGCGCCGACGGTCGTGGCAGCGAGAAAGGGCAGGGAGGCTTTTCCTGGCCGTGGGGAGCACCCGGCCCAGGGGCTCCTGCTCGTGACCTTCGGAAGGCTGACCCTCGCGTGGTGGCCAAGAATGTTCCTTAAGCCTTTCTTTATGGGACAAGCTCCCGAGCTTTGCGGCCGGCACCTCAGGAGGAGGCTTCCGCCCCTTTATGCTGTAGAACAGGGCTCATAACCCCCCTACCACCAGAGCTGTTGGGACCATAGAAAGCGCGATGTCATTTCCAGCAGTACCCGGTACTTAGTAGGCGCTTAATAAATGCATATTCCCTTTCCCCCTTCCCTGACATCAAACCTAAACCTGACTCCCCTCCCTGCACACAGGAGTCCTTCTTCTGCCGTCTAGGGCCAAGGAGAACAACTATGATCCCTCTTCCCCAGGACAGGCCTTCAGATGCTAAAGGCACAGAATTCAAATTCCTTTTTGGGCGGTTGTTTTTTTGAAGAATCCAACTTCTCCAAGGAAAAGTTAAATAAGCTGCAGGGAGGAAATAGGAAAATATACGAATGGGGGACCTTTTTGTATCTCCAGTACTGAGCACAAAGGCTTCTGGGTGAGCTGATGGGTGGGTTTCCAAGTGCTTTTAGGACCAGATATGAATTCTTCTATTTGCCATGTCAGCTCTGTGGGAACAGAGCAGGTTTAATGTCCTGTCTTTGACTCCCAGGCCCGGTACTTGAGAGAAACTCAATAGATACTTATTAATCGAGGTATTGGGCATTTGCTCTATGGGGGTCCAGCGCTAGACACAGAAATACAAAGACAGAAATGAAATAATCCCTCTACCCCAAAGGAGCTTCCATTCAATCAGGGAAAATACGTATAAACCCAAAATAAATGCAAAGTAGATTTTCTCCTGGAGAGGAAAAGGCTGTCCAAGGAGCCGGGGGTGGAGTGTGGATCTCCGTAGGTTTATGTTAAAAGTCATGGTTGAGCAGAGCTTTAAAGAGAATTAGAGATTCTAAGGGACATGGGTAAGGAGGAAGAGTGTTCCAGGAATGGAATCATGTAAAAGCACAAACAGGAAAGAGAATGCTATTCATTAAGGATAGAAAGACAACCTGTTTTTCTGAATTAAAAAAGATGGAAAGGGGAGTAACTGTGTTATCAGACTGGGAAAGGCTGATTAAAATGGGGTGGTGAAGGGTTTTAAATGCCAAAGAGAAGAATTCATATCTGGTCCTAAAAGCACTTGGAAATCCACTCATCAGCTCACCCAGAAGCCTTTGTGCTCAGTACTGGAGATACAAAAAGGTCCCCCATTCGTATATTTTTTTATTTCCTCCTGCAGCTTATTTAACTTTTCCTTCAAGAATTTGGATTCTTAACTTTATGGACATGTGTACATATATGGTATTTAATTTATACTTTTAACATATTTAACATGTATTGGTCAACCTGCCATCTGGGAGAGAGGATGAGGGGAAGGAGAGGAAAAGTTGGAACAAAAGGTTTAGCAATTGTCAATGCTGAAAAATTACCCATGCATATAACTTGTAAATAAAAAGCTATAATAATAAAAAAAAAGAATTTGGATTCTCCAAAAAACAACTCCCCCCCAAAAGAATTTGAATTCTGTGCCATTACATACACATGTATTCAGTACTGTTATAATTCAGTATCTATGGTAACTTTTAGCAAAATGTAGTTTCTATGATTATTGCTTTATTAGATTACTTTTATCTAGATTATTAGATATTATCTATTATTACATAATAGATAATATCCATTGCAGCAATGGATATTATCTATCAGATAGATTTAGAATATTTACATTGGCTTTCTCTTAAATCATGATTGCTATCCTTGCCTTTTTTCACTTCAACCAAAGCATAATAGATTCAGCTCCAGGCTCTTATTTTAAATCTGTGTATGTCTTACTGTTTCAAGTATGTTTCTTTTTTTTTTAATTTATTTTATTATTATAGTAACTTTTTATTGACAGAATCCATGCCAGGGTAATTTTTTTTTTACAACATTATCCCTTGCACTCACTTCTGTTCCGATTTTTCCCTCCCACTCTCCACCCTCTCCCCTAGATGGCAAGCAGTCCTATATATGTAGAATATGTCCTAGTATATCCTAGATACAATGTATGTGTGCAGATCCAAACAGTTCTCTTGTTGCACAGGGAGAATTGGATTCAGAAGGTAAAAATAACCCGGGAAGAAAAACAAAAATGCAAACAGTTTACATTCATTTCCCAGTATTTTTAATTTGGGTGTAGCTGCTTCTGTCCGTCATTGATCAGTTGAAACTGAATTAGGTCTCTTTGTCATAGAAATCCACTTCCATCAGATTACATCTTCTTACAATATTGTTGTTGACGTATATAATGATTCAAGTATGTTTCTTGTAAACAATATATTGTTGGATTCTGGTTTCTAATCCATTTTGTCATCCTTTTCCATTTTATAGGTGAATCTATCCTATTCACATTCACAGTTATAATTGCTAACTCTATATTCCCATCATCCTATTTTCTTCTTTTTATCCTTCTTTTCCCCTGTCTTCTCAGCTAAAGTTTGATTTGCTTCTAGTCACTGCCTACCTTAATGTACCCTTCTCCTCCAATTTCTTAGCCCTTGCTACTTCTACTTCCTTGTGGGCAAGATGAATTTCGATATCCAGTTGTGTGTGTGTGTGTGTGTGTGTGTGTGTAAAGATAAGTGTACATGTATTCTCTCTCTCTCTCTCTTTCCCTAGCCCTCCCTCCTTCCTCTTTGAACCAAATTAGTTGAGAATGATGTTCAACCATTCACTTTCTCACTCTGATTTTGTCTTTCAATGTAAAACTCTTTCTTGTATGCCTCTTTTATGTCTGATAATTTTTCCATTATTTCTTTCTCTCCACCTGTCTCCCAGTGGATTTGTTATATTCTCTTTTCCATTCTTGTGAAGAATAGACTCATACCGTAACTTCTGTCAAAGTTAGATTCCTAACTATCCTACTAACAGATTTTAACAGATTATATATATATATATATATATATATATATATATATATAATCTTTTCTCATATAGGAATATAAAGTTTGACCTTGTTAAGTGCCTTAAGATTTTTCATTCATCTTTACCTTTTTATGCTTCTCTTCAGTGAAAAATTTCAGTGAAAATTGACTGCTTAAATCCCCATGTAAGGGGTGGGCCATGTTGCACTTTTCTCTATTTTTTTGGTTTTTTGATTTTGTTCTATTATTCTTTGATGTCCCATGGAGTCATTAACTTCTGCTTACCAATTGTAATTTTTAAGGAATTATTTTCGATAATGATGTTTTATGCCTCTTTTATCATTTGGCCAATTGTGATATTTAAAGAGTTGTTTTTCTCAGTAATTTTTGTGCTCTTAATTCTCTTTTACTAATTTTTTGCTCTGCTCTCATTTCTTTTCCCAAATTTCTACCACTTATTTTATTTTTAAACTCTTTTTTGCTTTTCTTTTAAATCTTTAACTTTTCTAGAAATTCTTGTTAAGCTTGTCTCCATGCTACATTTTTCTGTGAGCCTTTGTCTGTAATTTTCGCCCCATTGTCATCTCCTGAGTTTGTCTCTTGAGTTTTCTTGTCACCATAGTAGATTTTTGTAGTCAGGTTCTTTTTTTTTAAATTGTAATGCTTTTATATTTATCATTTTTATTAATAGCAACTTGTAAAGTTCTTTCTCTCTTTTTTTACTTTTCAACATCCACCCTTGCAAAATCTTGTATTACATATTTTTCTTCTTCCCTCTACCCCTACCCCTTCTGTCCCAGATAACAAGCAATTCCAGGATCTCTACTGGATCGGTATCCCCCAAAAAAACCATGAAAAAGGGAAAACAAATGGTCTGCATGTGCAAAAATGTTTGCAGCAGCCCTTTTTTGTGGTGGAAAGGAATTGGAAAATGAGTAGATGCTCATCAATTGGGGAATGATTAATTTATGGTATATGAATGTAATGGAATATTATTATTCTATAAAAAATGAAATTTTTTAGATTTTAGATTTTAGATTTAGATTTTAGAAAGGCCTGGAAAGATTTACATGAACTAATGCTGAAAGAAACAAGCAGAACCCGGAAAACATTATACACTGCCACAGCAGGATAATGCAGTGATCAACTGTGATAGATATGGTTCATCTCAGAAATTCAGTGATCCACGGTAATCTTAATAAACTTTGAATGGAAAATGCCATCTGCATCCAGAGATAGAACTATGGACACTGAATGTAGATTAACAAATGGTATTTTCTCTTTTTTATGTGTGGTTTTTCCATTTTGTTCTAATTTTTCTGTTCCAATAGGATTCATATGGAAATATATATATAACAAAAAATGTTTTTATATGTAACTGAAGGAAATAAAAATAATAAAAAAATAGTGTTGTGTGTCTAAAAGAAAAAGAAATGATGAGCAGGCTGATTTCAGAAAAGCCTGAAAAGACTTAAAAGAACTGATGCTAAGGGAAGTGAACAAAACCAAGAGAACACTGGACATAGTAACAGCAAGACTGTGTGATGATCAACTGTGATGGACATGGCTTTTTTCAATAATGAAGTGATTTGAGGCAGTTACAGTAGACCTGTGATGGAACATGCCATCTGCATCCAGAGAGAGACTGAATGTGGATCCAAAAAATTGCATTTTTACTTTTTGTTCGTTTGCTTGTTTTTTCTTTCTTTCTCATTTTTTTTCTCCATTTGATTTTATTTTTCTTGCGCAGCATGATGAAATGGAAATGTGTTTAGAAGAATCATACACTTGTATTGGATTGCTATGATCTTAGGAAGGGGAAAAGGGGGAGAGAGGAAGAAAAACATGGAACACAAAGTTTTGCAAAGGTGAATGTTGAAAACTATCTTTGCATGTATTTGGAAAAGTAAAATACTATTAAAAATTCATTAAGAACTGAACCAGCTATGCCCAGAAAAAGAACTCTGGGAGATGATTAAAAACCATTACATTGAATTCCCAATCCCTATATTTATGCACACCTGCATTTTTGATTTCCTTCACAAGCTAATTGTACAATATTTCAGAGTCTGATTCTTTTTGTACAGCAAAATAACGTTTTGGTCATGTACACTTATTGTGTATCTAATGTATATTTTAATATATTTAACATCTACTGGTCATCCTGGCATCTAGGGGAGGGGGTGGGGGGGGTAAGAGGTGAAAAATTGGAACAAGAGGTTTGGCAATTGTTAATGCTGTAAAGTTACCCATGCATATATCCTGTAAATAAAAGGCTATTAAAAAAAATTCATTAACCCCAGATACAGATCTCTTTAGTTAGAAATTAGTGAAAATGAAGAATGATTTTTTTTCCCATCCAAAATCATGAATCCCCTGCCTGAATCCCAAGTTCAGAAGTCCTGGTAGAGCAGAAGAGGAGAGAGCCAAATGTTAGAGTAGAATGAGGGAGATAGATATGAGAGGTGTGGAAGAGGCCAAATTTGGCAACTGATTAGACATCTGGAACGAGAGAAGGGGAAGAATAGGATGATGTTGATGTAGGAAACTTGGATGACAGAAAGATGGGAAAGAACAAAATCTGGCAGGGAAAAAATAATATACCTGCACATGTTGAGCTTGGGATGCCCATGCCCAGTAGACAGTTGGTCATGGGGAAAACCCACCATTAGGAGACATGATTTCTCTGGTGACCTAGCAGAGGGGTCCAAGAGGAGAAGCAAACAAGAGAGAGCAATGTCAGGAAGATCCCGCGGGAATTCCTAAGAGCAGAGGACGACCAACCCCATGGATGGCTACAGAGAACTCTAGAAGGAGGCAGGATGCTTTGGAAGGATCTTCAGAGAGCAGTTCTAGTCCAGAAACTGGGGCCAAGGGTTCCAGAAGTCAAAGGATCCTCCTCTGGGGGGAGGGAAAGGAGCTATGGAAGGTTCCTGAGCTGGTGGGGGAGGGAAGGGAGCTATGGAAGGCTCCTGGGCTGGGGGGAGGGAAGGGAGCTATGGAAGCTCAGAGGATCATTTGGTGAAAATTGACTGCTTAAATCCCCATGTAAGGGGTGGGCCAAGTTGGAGAAAGCTAGAGACTAGAAAGTCCTGGCTTCCGACCCAGGAGGGAAGACACAGATTCCAACCACCCATCCCTGCCATTATTCCCCCATTTCATCACATCCCTATTTCCAGCTTGCTGCCCCAGAGACTGGGGGGAATTGGGGAGCTGGTTAACTTGCTCCTTCCCTCTGTGCTGGCCGGAATATATTTCCCTGTGTATACTTCCTCTGGTTCCTGTTTGCAAGCTGATTGGGTACATGGGTTTATTTGCTATTTGTGGAACTGGCATCTGCTCGGAATTAGTCAAGTCTTGAATATGTAGCCCAGGGCCCTCCGTCAGGGGAGCGGGAGCGCAGCTTGAACCCAAAATTACTTCCCGGACTAATTATTTCAGGGAGCAAACAAATAGAGTTCTAGCCCCGGACTCCCTCTGCCTGAGGAGAGCAGAGGTTTCCTCCCGCTCCACTTCCTGCTTCCCCTCTTGATAGGAACCGAGTCTGTCTTGGAGAAGAGGTTAGACAGGAGGGGACTGATGTTAGAGCTATTCTTGCCTCCTCAGAGTCACCTTGAGACAGACCCGTATGTTCACACTTAATCCATGTGACATGGGCACACACACACACACACACACACACTCTGACACACACACACACTCACACACACACACATATACTCACACACAAATCTCACATCAAAAAACCAAACACCCACATCTTCTTCTGGAGGTGTGGAAGACTTAGATTTGGAGTAACTGTTGTGAGAGTGCAGTAGTGAATCAGGAAGGAGGGGAAGGAAAGAGCTGAGGTTACATGCCATGGATCAGAAGTGGAGGCCTTGCAATTCCATTCGGGACCCCCCTGAGTGAAGTGGAGTTGGTAAAGGAAGTCGGGGACAGCACAGGAGTTGGGGAAAGGATTTGAGAGTGAGGGTGGCTATAGAGGCAGGAAGGGAAGAAAGGGGATTTTTCTCCCTCCCTTTACTTACCTCCTCCTAGATGGCAAATAATCCAATATGTGCTAAACATATTTTTATGTTTTATGCATATATAAACATGCAAATTTTCTATACAATCAATGTTAATTTAGAACATTCTTTCACATGACTAAAAAGTCCTTCATCTGAAAGTTGTTTGTTCATATTCTTTGACCACTTATCCATTGGAGAATGTCTTGTATTTGTATAAATTTAAGTCAATTCTCTATATATTTTAGAAATTGGGCCTTTATCAGAATCCTTGGGTGTAAAAAATTTCCCCAAGTTTTCTGCTTCCCTTCTAATCTTGGCTGCATTGATTTTGTTTGTTCAAATCCTTTTTAATGAAATATAATCCAAATTATCCATTTTGCAATTCTTTGTGTTCTCTAGTTCTTCTTTGGCCATAAAGTCCTTTCTTCTCCACAGATCTGAGAGATAGACTATCCCTTATTCTCTGAATTTGTGTTTAGTATCACCCTTTATGTCTAAATCATGAATCCATTTCAACCTTTTCTTCCACCTATTCTTCAAAATGGGCACAGCATTTACCTTTGTCTCTTTCTTAGAGTATCTCTCCTATTTATCACAATCCTCCAAAGACCACTGACATCAGAGAAGAGGAGAAAGATTGCCTTGTGCAAGGAGAGCTCCATTGAGACTGGAAAACATGAATCTGGAGTGGGCCTACTTGGCCATTTGGTCAACATCTGCAACATGTTTTCTCCAGTACCAGTGATCTCTTAATCACCCAATCCAATGGCCTCTTCTAGATCCTTATCCACCTTGACCTCTCTGTATCTTTGATACTATTGATCTCCCTCTTCTCCTGGATAACTCTTTTTTCCCTAGGTTTTCAGAACAGCCCTCTCTCCTGGTTCTCCTCCTACTTCTCTGAATTCTCCTTCTCAGTCTCTTTTACTAGACCTTCCTCCAGCGCTCAACTTCTCACCGTAAATGTCTCCCAGGACTTTGTCCTGGGCCCTCTTCTCCTTTCTCTCTCTATTACTTCACTTCAGCTCCCATGAATTCACTTGTCATTTGTTTATATATATAAAGATCTTGGGATAAGAATTCACTATTTGGTAAAAAAAAAATTATTGGGAAAGAGGAAAATAGTCTGGCAGAAATTGGGTATAGAGCAATCTTAGGACAGTGGTTCTCAAACTTTTGTTTTCAGTATCTTTATCCTATTAAAAATGATTGAGGATCTCTCCAAAGTGTTTTTGTTTATCTGGGTTATATTTATAGACATTTACCATATTGGAAAGAAAAACTATTTTTGAATTTGTAGACCCTCTAAAAGAGTTTCAGAGATCCCCAGGATTCTCTAGACCATACTTTGAGAACACTGTCTTAGGACGTGGGAGCTACTGACACAGGACCACCCAGCACGGCTTACCCTCTCCAAGAAGATCCTGTGCTTTTAGGAGCAAAGCAGAACTGGTTGGCTCAGAAGAAATGCGAGATGTGCAAAGTTAGAGAATTCACCCCACGATGCTCATAGGGACAATTTGCGTCCAAGCTGTTTGCATCCCGAGCTCTTATTGGTCTGCTCAACCACAGTCGGACACACTCGTTTGACTCCAACACAGTGATCCATTTGGTCCTCTTCAAGAGAACAAAGGGCAATTTCTAACCAGCCAGATAAGGTCAGAATGGATACATGACCCAAACATAAAGGGAAATATCATAAGAAAATTAGAGCAAGGTATATACTTGTTTGGCAGACTTATAGGTAAAAGAATTTATGAATAAATGAGATAGAGCATTGTGGGATGTAAAATTTTGATTACGTTAAATTAAAAAAGGTTTTGTACAAGTAAAACCAATGTAGTTGACATCAGATTTTAAGAAAAAAACTGGGGGGAAATTTTAATACAGTTTCTTGGAGAAAGGTCTCATCTCTCTCTCTTTTAAAGGTTTTTTTATTTTCAAAACATAGGCATGGATAATTTTTCAACACTGACCCTTAAAAAACCTTGTGTTCCAAATTTTCCCCTCCTTCCCCCCCACCCCTCCCTTAGATGATAAGTAATCCAATATATGTTAAATATAATATATGCATACAAATTTATACAGTAATATTGCTGCACAACAGCAATCAGATAAAAAAGGAAAAAATGAGATAAAACAAAATGCAAGCGAACAATGACAGAGTGAGAATGCTATGTTGGGATCCACCCTCAGTTCCCACCATCCTCTCCCTGGGTACAGATGGCTCTCTTCATCACAAGATCATTGGAACTGGCCTGAATCATCTCATTGTTGAAAACATCACATCCATCAAAATTGATCATCGTATAATCTTATTGTTGCCGGGATACGAGGATCTCCACGTCCTGCTCATTTCACTCAGCATCAGTTCATGTAAGTCTCTCCAGGCTTCTCTGAAACCATCCTGCTGATCGTTTCTTATAGAATAATAATATTCCATAACATTCATATCCCATAATTTATTCAGCCATTCTCCAATTATGGGCATCCCCTCAGTTTCCAGTTTTTTGCCACTACAAAGATGGCTGCCACAAATAGCCTTTAAAATCTCTTTGGGATACAGGCCCAATAGAAACACTGCTGGGTCAAAGGGTATGCATGGTTTGTAGCCCTTCAGGCACAGTTCCAGATTGCTCTCCAGAATGGCCGGATCCATTCACAATTCCACCAACAATGTATCAGTGTCCCAGTTTTCCCATATCCCCTCCGACATTCGTCATTATCTGTTCCTATCATCCTAGCCAGGTGTGTAGTGATATCTCAGAGTTGTCTTAATATGCATTTCTCTGATCAATAATGATTTAGACCCCAAAGGTCTCATATCTCAAATAGAGAACTTTATCAAACGTATAAGCATATGAGTCACTCCCACTGGTATACAGTCAAAGGATATGAACATATACTTTCCATAAAGAAATCAAAATCAAAAAAAGAAAAAAGTTCTAGATCATTATTGATTAGAGAAATGCAAATTAGACCAACTTTGAGATAAAATCTCAACCCTGTCACACTGGCTAAATGATTAAAAAAATGGTCAGTGTCAGAAGGGATGTGGAAAAATTGCAACATTGATACGCTCTTGGTAAAACGTGAACTTGATCCAACCATCTTGAGAGCATTCTGGAATTATACCCAAAGAGTTGTAAGGTTATGTATGCCTTTGACCCAGCAATACCACTATGGAGTCTGTCTCTCGGGGTGAGAAGGGAAAAAGGACAAGGACCTGCGTGTTCTAAAATAGGGACGGCAGCCCTCTTTGCAGGGGTAAAGAACTGGAACTGACGGGATGCCCATCGTTTGGGGAATGGTGAGGCACGGTGGGATGGGATGTCACGGAAAACTATTGTGCTGGAAGAAATGACGAGCTGTTTGATGTTAAAAAAACATGACAAGACTTGCATGAAATAATGAAAAATGAGTAAGAAGACCCCAAAGAACACTTATCTACAGCAATAGTGATAAAGTTTGAAGAATGACTTTGAAAGGCTAAGTTATTCTGATCATTATAGATACCCAAACCAATGGCAAAGGAGCTGCCACAGAAGATGCTCTCCACCTCCAGAGAAAGGGCTGATGGAGATAGGCATGGGATGGTTTTTATATGCACTCACATATACGTATATATTGTATATATGTGTTTGCATCTCTTTCTCTTTCTCTCTATACAAATATATAATATATACATATATATATATATATTTATCTGTCAAGTGGTGGTTTTCTAGTGTAAGATGGGGAAGAAGTGAATTTTTTAAAAACTGGATTGAGGGGCAGCTAGGAGGTGTTCTAAAATCAAGAGGACCTGAGTTCAAATCTGGTCTGAGACACTTAACAGTTCTTAGCTGTGTGACCCTGGGCAAGTCACTTAACCCCAGTTTTTCTCAGCAAAAACCAAAACAAAACTGGATTCGTCATCTTTCCCTTCAAACTCCTCTCCCTCTTCCAAATTTCCCTGTTCCTATTGAGGGCCCCACCCACTTTCCAAGTCTCCAGGCTCAAAATCTGCCTTTGTGGCATCTCTCCTACAGAGGCCCTGCTTTCTTCTACCTCTCCTCTGACCCGGGCCTCCGGCCTCATGGCTGGACTCTGGCAGTAGGCCGCTCGGGCCAAAACTCTCTCATCCATTCGGCGGATCTTCCCGGAGGGCAGCTCTGGCCGTGTCTCCTCTCTGGCTTGCTCTCCCTCCCCTCCAGGATCAAATAGAATATTTTGGGGCCTTTTCAAAGCTTTCATGGCCTAGCCCCTTCCTGGGTTTCCAGTCTCACATACTCACAACAAAGTACCTGCATGTGCTTTTCAGCCGTCCTGCCTGTCCCTGATGCGCAATACTCTGAGCGTTTCCAGGGGCCGGCCCCTTTACCGGAGACTTTCTTCCTCACACTGTGTGGCTCACAAAATACCTGGGTCACAATCTGATCTTTCTGGGTCCTTGGTAAGGTCAGCGCCTTCTCTGTGAGATTATCTCCATTTTGTCCTTTCTAATATGGCTTCTTTGTTCATGGCTCTTTGCATGTTGTGTCTCCTGCTACACTGAGATTTCCTTGAGAGCAGGAACTGTCTTTTGCTTTAAAAAAAACTGGGGGGAGGGATATTGACCGCTCTGAGCCCAGTGCCGCACATAGTAGGTGCTTAATGAATGCTTGCTGACTGACTAGGGAGTGCTGGGGTGGGAGGAGGGATGATTCTGGGGCAGGACCAGAAGCCAAGAACTGCAGCAGAGGGAAGAGCATCTTCCTGAACCAGTTACCGACAGGGGACGGTATCCAAGGGACCTGGAAGGATGGAAGTGTCGGGAGATGCAGTGTTAAAGGTAAGGCCAGGTGGGGGAGCGGGACGGGAAGGGCCGAGGGATCGAGGGAACTGTAAGGAGCACAGCCCGGGGAGGAGGAGGAGGTGGAAAATCATGGGACTAAGGTCCAAGTGTGACCTCCTCTGGGGAGAGTGGGAATGGAGAGAGAGGTTTTGCCGGGTGTTGGAGGTCGCTGGAGGCACTGGGACTGGGGCATCAAATAACACTGGCCAGAGAGCCAGCTCATGGGCTCCCCTGAAAGGCTGGGTAGGATGGGGGGCCACAAGCTTCCTGCCTCCCCCCAAACTCTGCTGAAGGGCTGGGTAGGACGCAGGGGCCACGGACGCCTGGCTCCCCTGAAGGGTTGGAATGAATTGAAGGGAAGAGCGTTGCTAGGTGATGATGGCAGAAGGCGGCCTCCCATCGGGCTGTGCTCGGCTCCCAGGCGTTCTGCTGTTCCTGGGAATGGATTTTGTGAGAGCTCGGTCTGAGCATTTGTGGGGAGAGTCTGCTGCGCTGGAGCAAAGTGGGTCACTGACAACAAGAGCACAGAGCGGGGAGGGCCAAGTGGAAGGGGGCCAGAGGGGCTGAAGCCTGGGGGTGGCACAAGAAGGGGGGGGGCTCTTGCTGGAGCGCTGGGAGTTCTGAATCACGGGATTAGAGGAACCGGAGGCAGAACGTGGCGGGGCGGGGGCCACCCAGCAGAATAGCCCCGAGCCCTGAAGCTCACCAGGTTTGAATAAAAATGTCCTTGTAGAGGAGCCTGTTGGTTTTCTCGCTGCTTCCCCCCTCCCGGACTCTGAGATGCCCCTTCCTGCCCCATCCTCATCGTACTCCAATCCCTAAGAGCCTCCATCCGGCTCTTTGACCTCCCTGTGCCCACCTGTGAGGAGCCTTGACCTGCCCCATGCTGGGCCATCCAAGACTTCGGCCTCCCATCCAGTTGGACCAGACTCCTCCATGCTGGGCCCCAGTGCACAAAGCCCGGCCCGGCCCCTGGACTCATCTCCCACGTTAGGATCCTGTAAACTCGCCCTTTGCTGACCCCTGGTCTCCCCCAGGCCTGGTGCTTCAGCTCTTCCATCTGCACTCAGATCCCTTGCGCCCTTCTCTATCCCCGGGCCCGGGAGCCCCAGCCTCGTTCTTCTTGGTTAGTTTAGGCCCTTCTGGATGCCCCCTTCCCCCACTCTGGAGCATACAAGTCCCGGCCATGTCCCACCAGCCACGGGCCAGGGATCAGTCACATCTCGGCTACTTTTTCATCAGCTGGAAAAGCTCTGGCTCCAGCGCATTCTCGGGCTGCAGATCTGCTCCTGATGACAAACCGCATCCTTTTGGAGGGAGGAGGAGTAAGAAGTTTTGTGACTTATTTATTAACCAGAATAAATTGTAAATCCCAACGAGTCTAAGAAGTGGATTCAGAAAGCAGAGGGTCCAACCGGGACCCACCCTTTGGTGAGGAATCCTTGGCCGTGGGCGTCCCGCGAGTCAAGGAAAACCCCCCTTGGCCTTTGGGCCCGCGCTCCTACCTTGTGACGATGGCAGTAGA
The DNA here is from genome assembly GCF_902635505.1 of Sarcophilus harrisii. Taxonomy (NCBI): domain Eukaryota; kingdom Metazoa; phylum Chordata; class Mammalia; order Dasyuromorphia; family Dasyuridae; genus Sarcophilus; species Sarcophilus harrisii. Next base: position 240,461,785 of record NC_045431.1, read on the forward strand.
GAAGCAGGAAAGGGTCGCAATTGTGCGGTTTTTAGAGCCTCCCAAAGGGAGCCGTTGCCCATTCGAAACGGGAGATGCTGGTCCAGGGACTGAGTGGATACGATCAATATTGATGTCGCCTGTCAACAAAAGGAGGAAGGGGAGAAGCGTTGTAATGGAAGGAGGCTCCTTGGTTCTCCTCAGAAAGGCAAATAAAGGACATGGCAGGGCTGGCGTTAATTGTGTGCTCTAAGGTAACAGGAGAGACCATTTCACCGGCCACTTGATCATCCCATGGTGCTGTGTGTGTGTTAGAAGTCTTTGCCACAAACAAAACACCTGGAACACACCTGCAACGTGGGGCCCTATATTTGGAGTGGGGAGGGGGTGACGAAACTCCCCAGGGAACGGAAAGTAGCCTCCAAATTAACCCAGCAGATACCGTGATGGGCAGTGACTTCCACGCAAAGGGAGGAGTAAGTGAGGATGGCAAGAAAGGAGGACGTTTCCATACCGTTAGCCCATCGGAAGCACAGAATGAGCCCCAGAGGGCAGACAAGAAAGGACTGGTTACCGCTGGAGTCCGTCTTGCCGAATCAGTCGCCTGGTTGTAGTTCATGGAGAAGTGACTTGACCAGTGACCTACAACTGGTGAACAGAACAACAGAAATTTGTGAGCCTGGGGCCCAAAACGAACCAAGAAGAATGAAGCTGGGGCTCCTGGGCCAGGGGATAGATGGGTCAAGGTCAAGTGGGATCTGAGGTGCAGATGGAAGAACCGAAGCGGGTGTGGTCTGGGAGTGTCAGGTAAGGATGAGTTTAAGGGATTCTAACAAATGAGTGCAAAGGTCCAGGCTTCCTAGATTAAGGGAGGGGAAAAAAAAAAAAAATATATATATATATATATATATATAATTAGAAAAGTTATTTTTCTATTTATTGCTAAATAAATTTGTTATTTATTATTATTTCTATTATTGCTAAATTATTATTGCTATCAATGATTATTATTGCTAAAATAAATATAATATATTTATTTTTCATTTATTTATAAATATAAAAAATATAAATAAAACAATAAAATAAATATAATAGAATATTAAAATAAATAAATTATAAAATAAAATTATTAAAGATTTATTAAAATTTTAAAAAACGATTAAAATAAGATATTGAGATTGAAAATGGGAAATGACTAAAAAAACCAGACTTACATTTCCTAAGGAAATTTCAGCCGTGTGAAGCAGTGTGAATAGATTGTCTGGACTGCTTGTGAGAAAGCACGTTAAGGCACTCGGAGTGGAACTGTGAATTGATCTGGTTCTTCTGGAAGGCAATTTGAAACCGGGCCTGAAAAGTTTCTCCACTTTACCTACCCTTGACCTAGTGATACCAGTACTAGACTTAGACCCAGTATGGGATCAAAGGAAGAGGAAAAGGACCTGTGTGGACATAAAGGCAGCAGACCTGGAAACCGAAGGGTGGCCATCGCTGGGGAAGGGCCTTATGGGAGATGAATAGAATGGAATCCAGTTGGGCCATAAGAAATGATGAAAAGAAGGATTCCAGAGAAAGCCTTGTGGGCTCTGCTGCAGGACCAGAGCGATCGATGCGATAACAGGATAATGACACAGACCAAGACCTTGGATCAATGCCATGGGCAACCGCAAGGCCGGGGACCAGAGTGGGTGTGACCCTAACCTCGCAAAGCAGAGATGGTTTCAAAATAAGCCTTCTCTGTTGGTTTTTGCTTGGCCGGGCTTATTTGTTGAAGGGCTTTGTTTTACCTTTTTTTGTGTGTGGGGGAAGAAAGAAAGGGGGTGGAGGAGAAAAAAAATAAATGCTTGATAGTCGATAAGATGATTTAAGTTAAATAAATCTGATGCAAAAGACTGGAAAACACTTAGCCAGTCAAGGCTTGATCTGCTCACTGAACAAAGAGACTGTGGTAACTAAGGGCAACACCGGCTCAGATGTAAACTCATTTATAAACTCAGAGGGAGGAAGATGGCGGAAAGTTGAGTCAGCTCATGGTGAGAGCTTGCAGCCTGTCAGGGCACGAGGGGAGTTAGGCCGGCAGATGTCACAGGATCATTGGGGCACCTGGGGTGGGGGTCATGGAGGCCAGCCCTTTCTTTTACAGATGGATAAACTGAGGCAGGCCCAGAGAAAGTGATTTCCCCAAAGTCAGAGAGCCCCGAGTCCAAAGTTCTGTGCTCTTTTTACGACGCCAGTCACTCTTCTGCCTGGTCTCCTGGTGGAAATCCATTAAAAAGGTACAAAGTACAGGAGGGAATCAGTCACATGTGGGAAGCACCTCTCGTGTGCCAGACACTCAGAGAAGAGGTAGATTCTCCCTCGGGAGTCAAGGAGGGCTTTCTGGACAGGGGTGATCTGCCGTCCTCTTAAACCCGAGGGAATGGGACATGTTTGATGGGCAGAGGAAGGATCCCCCTTCGGCCTCTTTGAGGTGGGAGCTGACCCTGCATTTCCCTGTGTGATAGCTGAGAAATCTGGATTCCTACAGCTGTCAGTTCTATCAAGTCAATCCCACAGCATTTCTGGGGCCCTCCTACGTGAGGCACTGGGGTGATACTTCCCTTCCTCGAGGGCCCTGGGAGAGAGAGGGACCAAATAAAAAATACCCATTACCCAAAGGGTAAACGTTAAGTAACCTTAGGAAGATGGAGTAGCCTCTGAGGGGAATCAGAGAAGGCCTCCTGGGAGAGGGCCATTGAGCCAAGTCTTGAACAGGACGGGAGAGTGGCCTAGCAAGGGGGACTGTGCAAGGCAGAAGGTGCAATAGGGAAGGGGGAAAATAGGCCTCTTGGGCTGGAAAAGAGGGTGTAAAGGGATATAATGGAAGACCCCCAGAAAGGTTGGGGGAAGCCAAACTGAAAGGGGCTTCCACTGTCCTCCCGAGGCAGGAGGGAGCCCCTGAAGCTTCCAGGGAACTCCATGTCTGCTATGCACTCTACAAGTATCAATATGGCGGCTGCGAGCAGAATAGAGGGCCTGTAAGCCTCTGGACCAGGGCAGTGTCTGCTGGAAGTGCTTCCAGAGTCAGGACTGCTGGACAGCTCCCGGGAGGGAAGCCGCCTCCATCCCCCAGCCCAACGCTGGCTGGAAGGATGGCGGCCAGGAGTCACGAATGTACTCTGGAAGTGTTGTATCTCTGGGACATCCAGGTCAGAGTAACACAAAAGCCGAGATCTTCCTCCACGTGTGCAGATCGCAGCCCATCTGCTCCCCTCAACGCAGGGGGTCCCCTCCAAGGCTGGAGACTTTCCTCTGTTTCTCCTGAAACCTTAGCAAGTGGAGAGCTCCGGCACCCCTCCCCGCCCCCAGTGGCCATCAAGTCCTGGGAGGACGACCTTTCCTGTTCCTCAGTGGCTCCGGGTTATGGCCCCATGCTCGTTCCCACGCTCTCTGTGGCCGCCATCTCTGATCCTTCTGACAACAGGGTCCGAGGGTGACAGTGGTAAAACAGCCACAGCGCCAAGTGACCAGCACCCTTTGTACACACTCGATCTCATCGGATCCTCCCACAATCTGGTGAGGGGACGCTGTAACGCCCATTTCACAGATGAGGCAAAAGGGGGAGGTGATGGCTTGTTTGGGGTATCCCAGCATCAGTCCCTGGGTCAGGAGGCAGTTTGTAATGTGCTAGCTCGATTCCTGGAGGCTCTGGGACTGCTAAGTTCATTCGGGATTAATCTTGACTTCTAGGGGCCCTTTTGTGAGGCTTGGGACGAGGCGGGGGTTCCCTTTCTTGGACATCAAGCAGCTTCAACAGCTGCTTGTGGGCCCTGTTAAAGTGGTGGTGAAGGTTGGACTGGACAGCCCTGAAGCCCCTTCCTGCTCTCGGGCCACAGGATTCTCCGAAGCCTCGGGGGGGGGGGGGGGCAACAAGCAATTCTGCACTGAGTTTTATGAATTCATCTTTTTCCTGTTTTTCTTGGAAGCTCATTTAAAACATATCATACAACAAGTATTGATCACAAGGGTTGGATTCTTTTTTTAATGAGAAGAGGAAGGAAAAAAATAGATTTTTGATCATTGAAAAAAATTAAGAAAAAATTTTGCATCTTAACAATCCATCTTTTGAAATATCGTCGTACATACAGAACGGTCAAGAGTATGTCCTACTAAGGCCAAATTCAGGGTCGAATCCTCAGGGAGCAAGGAACTGGGCGGCGCTCTCTCTCTCCAAAGGTCATCCCAGGGCGAGAAGTCCATATGGAAGCACTGAGTTAGAAAATTAATTAGATTCACCTATTATATTTCCTCATCCATCCAGGTACCTGGGGTTGTCATGGAGACAGCGATGGGTGTGGCCACGTGACTGGACCGAGTGGGTGACGTACACTGACTAAATGGGAAAACGAGATAATTTTTTCAGGTCCATCGGCTGGACGTTGGATGGGGATGGGGCCTGGACCTGGGATCTCGACCTGGGATGTCCTTGGTCCGGGGATCTCCCAAGGAAGGATAGTCCTTCTCCCAAGGCATAACTTTTTTCTGGGGCAGAGTCACAGCTGAGAACAGATTTGTTGGGACCACACAGGTACGTGTGTGTGAGTGAGAATAACTCTGCTTTTTGCCCTCCTTGGTGACGTGGCGCTTTCCCACTAGAATGAAAGCTGCGTGAGGGCAGGAGCTGTTTTTTTGTGTACCCACGGCTTACTTAGCAGCCTCCAATCCAATCCAGGAAACATTTTTTCTTTATTATTCTAAATATTCTTTTTGAATTTTGAGTTCTAGGTTGTCTCCCCCACTCCCTTACCGGCTGACAAGGCAAACAGTCCGATATCAATTATACGAGTGGAATCACGCAAAACAGCTCTCTGGCTTGGCCATGTTGCAAAAAAAAGACCCCCAGAAGAGGAACGTCAACCTCAATCTGCACCAGGTTCTTCAGTTCTTTCTCCAGAAGAGGACAGACAGCACGGCAGGACTGAGTGACCACGTTATGACATGGCGGAGACGCCCCCTGTTTCGCCCCACCCGTGACCCCCTGCCGCTTTCTCAGTTTCGGGGGGTCTTTGGTCTATCGGCCAAGGAGATTCTGTACTTTGCCTTGTCTCTGTTGTGGATTTGGGAATCCAATCCTATAAAAACAAGGTCCTGGAAAGAGGGGGCTTCTCATGAAAAAGGCCTGAAATGAAAAAGCGTCACGGATCGTTTGAGAAAGCATTGGCGACTCAGAGTTCTGCCTTGCGGATTGGGCAGTTTTAATCTCCACAGGTAACATCAGCACTTAATAAATGCCTGCGGGCCGATCCCCCCTACAAACCCAACAACAATATAACTTCCAGGCCCAAAGAAAGGCACCCAGGTGGGAGATGGGAGCCTTGTCTGGGGATCAACATTAGTCCAGTTTGGCATCCAGGGTGTGAGGGGCTGATGTGAGACAAGATGGAAAGGGGGTGAGGGAAGGAATATTCTCAAGGGCCTTGAATGTCAGGTAAAACAGGTCGAACTGCTCAGGGGATGGTGGGAGCCACAGAAAATATCAAACAGAGGAGTTTGCATTTGAAGATGGGACTCCAGAGAGGCTGATTTCTTGTCAGACAAGTGGGGAAGAGATGATGCTCTGAGGACTTTTTTGTCCTACACCCATGTCTCCCAGAAAACCCAAGGCAAGTGTTGGTCCCCAAGGCAGGTGTCTCCAAAGGGGAGTTGGGCTCCAGGGCAGTAGCAGGGGGACCGCGCTCCCAACGATCATGAGACACGGCCCAGAGTCGGCCAGAGTCGGCCAGAGCCGGGGCAGGATCCAGAGCACACTCACAACTTCACCTCCCAGGTGTTTCCTCTCCCTGGCACTGATACCAAGACCGCACCGCCAGGAGACTGAGCTGCAGAAGGCTCAGGGACCAGCTCCTTCAGGAGCCTGCCTGGGTCTCCATTTGCATTTTGCCACCTGAGAACTGTGGATGTATTTACCTGGCTATGTGTTGGGGTTTTTTCCCCTCACTTGGCACCTGGCACACAGTAGGTATACTTGGTAGAGTTAACTTAATTGAAGTTATTCTTTAACGGGAACCCCCAGGCAGAGCCCAGGATTGGAACATCCTTAGAAGGAGCAGCTCATCAGTTGCCCTCAGGAGTCAGGCCCTGCCATTCACTTCCAGAGTTTGACTCCACAGCAGGGGAAAAGGGGAAAGAAAGAAACATTTATTAAGCACCTACTATTTGCCAGGCACCGTGCTAAGCACTTTACAACATCCTGGATGGAAGCCCACCGCTTATATTCTGAGATAGATGAGAGAAGCAAACATCTTACTTTGGAAGACTCCAAAAATCATATGGAAACACCCGTTCTGGGAAATGCTTCTCAGATGCACTGTAAGGCAGACTAACAAATCCAAGAAAAGCCCCAAGACAAATTTGCCCTGGTCACGGGGACTACAGCAGTAGCCAGAAGAAATTAAATGAGATAAAGAATGGAAAAGGGAGAGATCTTACCCAGGAATTAGCTGCCCTGGAAATTAGAATGGGCAAAACAAAACATAACAAGAAGTACTAAAAGAAAACCAAAAGACTATAAAAATAGAGTAAAATCTACGAACATAATATCAAAAACAACTGAGCTAGAAATTGGGTCAAGGAGATGTAATTTTAGAATGATAATGTTTGTGCTAGAAATGTTGGTTTTATCAATAAAGAAAAATGAACGGAATTACAATAGGCAGCAAGCAAAGAAATCTTTCACTCTTTGTAGATGACATGATATACTTAGAGAATCCTAGAAAATCATCCAAAAACCTACTGAAAACAATCCACAGCTTCAGCAAAGTTGCAGGATATAAAAATAAAGGCACACAAATCATCGGCATTTCTATATATTACTGGCAAAGCCCATCAGCAAGAGAGAAATCCCATTTAAAATGACTGTAGATAAAATAAAATACTTGGGGGTTTACCTGCCAAGAGAAACCCATGAACACAATTACAAAATGCTTCTTACACAAATAAAATCAGATCTTACACCTGGAAAATTATCAGTTGTTCATGGCTAGGCCGCGCTAATATAATAAAAATGACAATTCTGCCTCGTTCAATGCCATACCAATCAAACTGCCAAAATATTATTTTATAGAACTAGAAAAAATAACAAAATTCATCTGGAAGAACAAAAGGTTAAGAATTTCAAGAGAATTAATGAAAAAAAAAATACAAAGGATGGTGCTTAGCAGTACTAAGCCTAAAACTATATCATAAAGCAGCAGTCATCAAAATTATGTGGTAGTGGCTAAGAGTGGTAGATCAGTGGAATAGATTAGATACATGCAACACAATAAGCAAGAGCTATAGTGACCTAGTATTTGATAAACCCCCAAACTCTCAGCTTCTGGAATAAGAACTCACAATTTGACAAAAATTGCTGGGAAAACTGGGAAATACATGTCAGAAACTCGTCATAGACTCACATCTCATACCCCATACCCAAATAATGTCAAAAACAGTACATGATTTGGGCAGAAAGAATGACACCACAAACAAATTAGGAGAGAGCAAGGGATAGTTTATCTATCAGATCTTTGGAGAAGGGAGAAATTTATGACCAAAGAAGGATTAGAAAACATTATGAAAGGCAAAGTGTTCAACTTTGATTACATTAAATTTAAAAGTTTTTCTACAAACACAACCAACAGAAACAAGATTGAAAGGGAAGAACAAAGCTGAGAAAATTTTTTACAGCTGGTATTTCTGATAAAGGACTCATTCCTAAAATATATAAAGAAGTGTGTCAAATTTATAAGAATACAAGTCATTCCCAAATTGATAAATGGCCAAAGGATATGAACAGACAACTTTTAGATGATGAAATTAAAGCCATCTTTACAAGAAAAAAAATGCTCTAAAGCACTATGGATCAGAGAAATGCAAATTACAATATCTGAGGTACCATCTCACATCTCCCAGATTGGCTAAGATGACAGGAAAAGATAATGATAAATGTTGGAGGAGATGTGGGAAAACTGGGACACTGATACATTGTTGGTGGAGTTGTGAAATGATATAACTATTCTGGAGAGCAATTTGGAACTTTACCCAAAGGGCTATCAAACTGTGCATATCCTTTGACCCAGCTGTGCTACTATTGGGTCTTTATCCCAAGGAAATCACAAAGTGGGGGAAAGGACCCATCTGTGCAAAAATGTTTTTAGCAGCTCTTTTTATGGTAGCAAAGAGCTGGAAAATGAGTGGATGCCCATCAATTGGGGAATGGCTGAACAAATTGTGGTACATGAAGGTAATGGAATATTAATGTTCTATAAAAAAATGATGAACAAGCTGATTTTAGTAAGCCCTGGAAAGATTTACAAGAACTGATGTTGAAAGAAATGAGCAGAACCAAAGTACATTGTATACAGTAACAGCAAGATTGTGTGATGATCACCTATGAAAGACTTGGTTCTTCTCAGTGGTCCAGTGAGCCAAGGCAATCCCAATAGACTTTGGACAGAAAATGCCATTTGCTGATGTAGAATCCAGAAAAAAAATCTAAGGAGGCTGACTGTAAATCAGCACATGCTATGTTCACTTCTTTCTGTTTTTTTTTTTTTTAATCTCTCCCATGGTTTTTCCCTTTTGCTCTGATTTTTTCTCTCCCAACATAATTCACAAAGTAATGTGTATTAAAGATAAATAAACTTAGTACAATAAAAAAAAGAATGATGTTATCTAAAAATTTACAATCAGAACAATGGAGTTTGGATACGATATTTTAAGAAAATATAACTAAAATTGGCTGAATTAAAAAAAAAAAAAAGAAAAGAAAGAAAAAAAAAAAGAGAAAATAGAATCAGGAGGTGGAGCTGAAATGTCAGTGTAGTAGGAAGTGCAGCTGAGCTCTCACCCACGCCTCAGACTAAGGTCTGATCTGGAAACCCAATGAAAATTCACAGTGAGTCATTTACCCAAGTTGAATTGCCACTGGGAGACAGACAGGTCTTTTGGCATTAAGGGTGGGGCTTGGGAGCAACTTGGAGCCTTCTAGACTGAAGGAGAGCGCCCTAGGACGAGAAGAGGTCCCGGGTTTCATGCAGAGGGGTCTGATCCTGTGAAGGGTGAAGTAACCAGGGCCAATTGGTAACTCTCCTGTGAACCCACCCACCCATTCTGGGTCACATCCAGGAAGGAGGGAAGAGGAGCCGAGCACAGGGCTAGGAGTCCAGGGTAAGTGAGGGGGCCAGGGAGTTCAGGCCTTCTACTGCGGACTAAGCAAGGAGCAGGCTCACAAGCCAGCCCCCCGCGTAGAGGAGGGTGGCTCAGTCCCCCTCTAGATCAGTCTGATGCTTGCATTGGAATATCCAGGCCAGAAATCCCAGACCATAGCTTAGCCACTGAGCCAGGAGAGATTTTCAGCTGGTTGACAGTGGTTGTGGTAAAAGCAGGATATGGGAACTGCACCTGGGGCAAATCGACAGGTAGGTTGCTCAGCTACAAACCCAGGGGGCAGTGATAAGACTTTGCCCTGGAGTAGACTACCCTGGGAACTTCAGAAGCCTTCAGGTCCTCAGCCTGAGATTCCGAAATAAGACGACAGTCTCCAGGAAGCAGCAGCAAGACCAAAGGCGACACATGCTCAGTCCAGTCATCTCTTCCTGAAGGATGAAAAGTCCAGCCCTGACCTTGTCTGAAGTCAGGAAGAATGAACAAACAAAAAAAGACCCCTACTATAAAAAGCTATTATGGTGACTGGAATGAACACAAACTGCAAAGTAAGGGGAAAAAGACTCTGAAACCATTTACAAAAAAAAAAAAAAAAAAAAAAAAAAAAAGCCCCAAAGAAAAGCACACTTTGGGCACAGGTTCAACTAGAATTTCGGGAAAAGATGAAACAAGAAATAAAAGTAGTTCAAAACAATTTAAATAAATGAAAGAAATATTTGGGAAAAAATGAGAACTATGAAAGAAAGAATTGGAAAGGAAATTAATAGCTTAGCTTAAGGGGTGCTAATAGGATTTACTTAACTAACTCCCTGAAAATTAAAACGAACCAAATAAAAGACAATGACTATAAGATTAAGAAGAAATATTAAAGTTAAAAAAAAAAAAGAAGAAGAAGATAATGTAAGGCATCTCAGCAAAGACAACTAACCCAGAAAACAGACCAGGAAGAGGACCAGTCCTCTCTCTGGGTGTAGCGGGCTCTCTCCATCCCAGGATCATTAGAACCGAGAGCTATGTCTATTAGAATTGCTCGTTGTACAGTCTTGTTGTTTTTGTGTCCCATGATCTCCTAGTCCTGCTCACTTCCCTCAGCATCAGTTCCTGTCGGTCTCTCCAGGCTTCTCTGAAATCTTCCTGCTGATCTTTTCTTACAGAACCATAATAATGAGAAGGGTGGATTTTGAAAAGATTTAAAAGAAAAGAAAGATTAAGAGCCTGGGATTGAGCTGTGGGCAAGAGAAAGAGCAGAGGAGCGAGGGGAGCTGGAGATTTCTGATGAAGGCCGTGAGCAGCCATGGTTGCAGGATCATGAGGAAGCTTGCTATCTTCCTCCCGGTAGAGAGCTGAGGGACTCTGAGGACAAATTGACTTTTTTTCCCCTGGATGAGTCACATAGGGAATTTATTTCTCTTGGCCGTACATATTTGTGTAATGGGAGTTTGCTACATGCTCGGATCACCGAAAATGGAGGCAGTTGTGAGAAAGGGCCTTGCTTCTGTAAAACAGGAGACAGTGCACGGGGAGACGTTCTGAGCTGGCCTACCCGGCGGCCACTGGCTGCAGAGCCAGAATCCTCTGTGTCTTTAAATCTCCCTTCCTGAGCCCAGGAATCTTTCTTTCCTGTAAAGTGCAGGGTAACATGCAGTAAACTGAGTGAACAAAGGCCTCAAGAGCTACATTTCCCTACCTTTATGTCCCATGGCTGTGAGACATAGGCTGGTTTGGGCCTTTATGTCCTGTGGCTCTGAGACACAGGCTGGTTTGGGTTTGCTTTTGGGGTGTTTTTTTTTTTCCTTTTTCATTCATTCCACTTCTTGAAGTGGAGACCCTTGTCTGGGACCCCAAGCCATGGGAACCTTGGGCCTTTGGATTACAGACTCGATGTTGCTATCCACCTAATCAGTTAGCCCCAGGAGAATAAGTGAGCTTTTCCCGAAAACATAGTAAATAATATTTATCAAAATTCAAAAGCAAACATTTTATGTAATGGAGAAAACTCAGAAACCTTTCTGATAAGATCAAGGGTAAAACAAGGATGACCTTTAAAAGAAATTGAGGGAATAAGCATAGGTAAGAAGGAAACAAGTATTTCTTTTTGTAGATTAGGGTTCTTTAAGAAGTTAAAATAATATAACCAACAAAACTTAGCAGAAAGAGCTAGAAAGAAAAATTCCATTCAGAATAAATATAGAAGGGCCAACTGCGTGGCACAGTGGATAAAGCACCAGCCCTGCAGTCAGGAGGACCTGAGTTCAAATCTAGCCTCACTTAACACTTCCTGGCTGTGTGATCCTGGGCAAGTCACTTAATCCCAATTGCCTCAGGGGGTGAAAAAAAAAGAATAACTATAGAAGTTATCAAGTACTTGCAGAAATAAAGACAGGCCCAAATAATTGGAGGTCGCTCATGGTTTGTTTGAATCGATAGAACTAAAATAATAACACTAACTAAATTGCTTTATATTCAATGCTATAAGTCTCTGCAGGCTGTGACATAGTTGCTCCCTCTCCTTATTAATTCTTTTCTTTCTAGCTTCCTTTCCCCCCCCCCCCCCATCTAATTACTCTTTCTCACTCTGTTTTGTTGGATCCTCATCCGGATCATACCCCTCTAAACCTGGGTGTCCCATGAGGTTTTTCCCCTGATCCTCTCCTATATAGAGGAAGCTCTATACCATTTCTCTTGGTGATCCCATCCACTCCCATTAATTTAATTACCATTTTCATGCTGATGATTTTCAAACTTGCCTCTCTCACCCTAAATCTTGCATCTTTAACCTTCTCCAGCTGGATGCCTGGTAGACACTTTAACCACATCCCGTCCAAAACAGAAGTCATGGTCTTTCCTCCCCCTCCCCCCCGATCCTCCCTCACACCTCCCTCCCCTCTTAGTGGGGACACTAATAGGGACGATTGGAAGAGAGATGAATTGAATTCCAGATGTCCAGGGGCCATCTGAGGTACCTCGGAGGCAGCTGGAGGAGAAAGGGTTGAAGTCGACAGAAAGGTTAGAACTGAGAAAGTTGATTTGGGAATCGTTGACATAGAGGCGATAACTCAATCTATGGACCTGATGAGATTGCCGAGTGAAATAATATGGATGGAGGGAGAAGAGGATGGAGGACAGAGCCCTGTAGGACGCCTGTGATAGTGGGTAAGACCCAGCTGAAGATCCAGCCAAGGACAGGGAGAAGCATGAGGACAGTAGAGGGGACAGATCTTGTCAACGTTTTAGTCGTTTTTAGTCGTGTCCGACTCCTTGTGATCCTGTTCGCCTTTCTTTCTTTCTTTCCTTCCTTCCTTCCTTCCTTCCTTCCTTCCTTCCTTCCTTCCTTCCTTCCTTCCTTCCTTCCTTCCTTCCTTCCTTCTTTCTTTCTTTCTTTCTTTCTTTCTTTCTTTCTTTCTTTCTTTCTTTCTTTCTTTCTTTCTTTCTTTCTTTCTTTCTTTTTTAATTTATTAGTTTGTTTATTTTAACACACATTGCTTTATGAATCCTGTTAGGAGGGAAACATCAGAGCAAAAGGGAAAAACCATGGGAGAGATTAAAGAGAGAGAAAAAAGAACCTAGCGTGTGTCGACTTACATTCAGTTTCCTTCGTTTTTTTTCTGGACGCAGAGGGCATTTTCTGTCCAAAGTCCGCCGGGACTGCCCCGAACCACCGAGCCCCTGAGAAGAATCAACTCCCCTGCAGGTGACCCCTGTACATTCCCACGGCCACTATGTCCTCCTGGCTCTGCCCACCCCACCCAATATCAGTCCATGCAAATCCCTTCGGGACCCTCCAAAATCAGCCTGCCCATCACCCTCCCGCACCACAACCTACTCAGCTTCCAGCCATCCTCCAACCCTCTGCCATCACAAACACGCCCACACAGGTGGGTCCCCTTCCTTTCCTCATGATTTCCTTGGGATACAGACCCAGAATGGCACTGCCGGGTCAGAGGGAATACACAGCTCCACGTCCCTTTGGGCATAGTTCCCACCACCTCACAACTCCACCAACAGGGTCCCAATTTTCCCACAGTCTCCCCCCCCCTAAAATTCATCACCATCTTTCCCTGTCATGGCAGCCAATCTGAGAGGATTGAGGGGACAGCCCAGAGCTGTTTTAATTTGCATCTCTCCAATCAGTAGTGGTCTGTTTGGGGCTTCTTAGCAAAGATACTGGAGTGGTTTGCCATTTTACAGGTGAAGAAACAGAGGTAAACAGAGTAAAGTGACTTACCCAGGATCACGCAGCTGGGAAGTGTCTGAGGTTAAATTTGAACTCAGATTTTCCTGACTTCAGGCACAATGCTCTCTCCACTCACCGCTAAGTGTATCTCCTACTAATCAGAATCCCAGCTCAGGTCCTCGCCACCCATTGCCTGGACGACTGTAAGAGTCTGCAAACGGGTCTCTGCCTCGAGTCCACGCTTTCTTTAGTGCCAATGTGAATTTTCTGAGGTTTAAGCGCGCCAGACTGCAGCTCGATAAGTTTTATGGCTCCCAAAGACCTGCAGGACCAAGTATAGGCTTCTCTCTGGGGGTTTGAAACCCTTCCTCACTTGGCCCCCCTCCTCCACGACCCAACGGGTCCCCTTGCCCAGTGTCCCCTGGCTGTCTCTCGGGTCTGGAATATGCTGCCCTCTCACCCTCAGTTCCCCAGCTTCTTTAAGTCCCAGCTGCAATTCTACCTTCAGAAGGAAGCTTTTCTGGCCTCCGCTTTCTAGTGCCGTCTCCTTCAGATCAATGTCCATTTATACCTAATATACATGGTTCTCTGCATGTTATCCCTTTGATTAATCATATCTCCTTGAGTGCAGGACTGTGTTCTGGATTTTCTCTTATCTCCAGCATTTAACACAGAGCTTGGTACACAGTAGGTGCTTAATAAATGCTTTTATATTTAATTGATTATATATTTTGTCACACTTTAGTAAAATCGTTATTTCAGAAGCTACTTAATACTGGCTGGCTAATTGTCATTAATTAATAATCAGCTGGGAAAGCCATAACAGAGGGGGGTTTCCAGGCTGTCATTTTAGCCAATCAACTTCTGGCCCTTTAGTCTCCTTGGCTAGGAACCCAAGGGAAATATGAGCTGCCCTCTAAAATGGCACCTGGGGGTGTTGGGTGAGTGGGTGAAAGTGCCCACAGCCTGTGCTCCTAAAATTTGGGTAGGATTTTCTAGGGACAAGAGGCTTGAAGGATTCTTTGAGAACCCAGAGTTTCTCAAAATGGGATCTGGGGGTCTCTTGGGGGAAGCTGGTCTCCATGAAGGCATCTTGTCAGGCCACACGAGGTCAGAAGTATTTTCCTAATAATCCAAAGATACTATTTGCCTATTAAGATGCTCCTCCCCTTTTTCAGCCACGTATTTGTATAAGGCTGAATTTCTTTCTTATACTTCAGCCTAAAAGGCATAACGTAGCAGAATGAATGCTGAAGCTGACAGGAGAAACAAGCTGTCTTCTCTTGAGTCTGACATGAAAGAGATGTGCATAAAAGTATGTAAAACAAGGTGATTCTTCTCAAGAAATTTTTTTTTGTTTGGAAAATAAAATAATTTTTCTGAAAATATACAAATGAACTTATTATGTAAAAATGAACCAATTTAGTATATAAAAGTATCAGGCTTAATTTGAATATGGGAAATGGTGACCAGTATAACCCCAAACTAACAAAACCTCTTTGAGCTCCTTGCTAATTTATTTTTTATTTATTTATCTTTCTTTCTTTCTTTCCTTTTCTTTTCTTTTCTTTTCTTTTCTTTTCTTTTCTTTTCTTTTCTTTTCTTTTCTTTTCTTTTCTTTTCTTTTCTTTTCTTTTCTTTTCTTTTCTTTTCTTTTCTTTTCTTTCCTTTCCTTTCCTTTCCTTTCCTTTCCTTTCCTTTCCTTTCCTTTCCTTTTCTTTTCTTTCTTTTTTTCTTTCTTTCTTTCTTTCTTTCTTTCTTTCTTTCTTTCTTTCTTTCTTTCTTTCTTTCTTTCTTTCTTTTTTTTTTTGCTAATTTTTAAGAGAGTTAAGAGATCCCGAGACAGAAAAGTTTAAGAATGGCTGTTTTAGGTCTAAGCAGACTGACCTTCCTTCCTCTCTTACTTCCTTCCTCTCTTACTTAGCTTGTGTGTTGTGGAGAGTTCCCTGGATGTTATTTTCACTAAGTCAGGTTGGGAGAGAAGGGTGGGGTGTGAGAAGGCACGGGTTTGGTTGGAAAGCAGGAGACAGATGGGAAAAGTGCTCCAGAGCTAAAAGACCCCCCCCCCCGCCCAATTATCCTTGCCCTAGATCCCGTGTCTACTTCAATAAGCTTATACACACCCCAACGTATAGTTTGGGGATTCAAATTTCTTGCTAAAGGCTTTCTGAAAGGCTTTTTCTCCAGTCTCCAGCACTCATTTCCTCTTTATCAAAGGATTCTTTTTACTCTCTTAAAATAATTTCAATAAACTAGTCAGTGCATGAATTCTGGAGACATCCTGCAGCCTTTCCCCAGAGGGTTATTTTTGCTGCAGCATATGTACAGCCAGCTTCTCCTTTGTTGTATTTTATTTGTAAAATTCTAAACTTGAGCATCAGCAAAAGCTAGCCAGATCAGCAAAGATGATACAGAAAACCAGAAATTCCAAGGTCATTGAGTCCTTCATTTGAGACTTCACAAGCTCTCTGGGATGGAGGAAGAAAATCACTGGTTCTCCATTTTGAGTCACAGAATTTCAGCTTCGTAAGGTTCTTTGGAGATACCTTAAGTCAATTTCTTTATTTGAAACATGGGGAAACTGAGGCTCAGAGAAGGGAAGAATTTGTGATCGCAGGTTCGGAATTGGAAGGGACCTCAGCAATCAGTCAATAGATAACCATATAATAATCCCTACCTTGTGCCAAGTCAAAGCTAAAAATGCACCCTTCGCCCTTCAAGGAGTTTACAATTCCATCGGTAAGTGAAAAACCACATGACACATTATCTCCTTTGTCTCTATGTAAAAGTGTATAAGGTGATTTTGGGAAGAAGTGGAGTATTTGGAGGATCAGATTCCTCCTGTAGGAAATCCCGTGGGAGCAAAGTGATGAAGGTAGGCAGGAAATAGATGCCCCAATTCTGGCCAGCCATGCTAGGTAAGGAGTGAAGCCTCAGGTGACCAGCCTGGCAACAGCTTATCAGCAAATCCAAGGTGGTTCATTGGATCGACTCACCTGGGGGCTGTTCTGTGTCTGGAAATGAACTTGGGTTGGGGGAAAGGCTTGGTACCAACCCTCCCCAGGTACTGAGATGTTCTAGAAGAAACTGTCGAGAAGAACATTTCTACTTCTGTCACAGCTTAATCTTCTCAGTAAATCGTCTTTTTGTTTAAAAAAAAAACTGATGCTAATTGGTTTAAATGATTATGGAATGGAAGACATTGAGGAGGTATTACATTGATCAGATGACGTTGAAGAGATAACTGGTGATCGATATAACTCTAAGGGTCGCTACATTAGGCTTATGTGTAATGAGACAGACTTTAAAAGACCCAGGTCCAATTTTGCCCTGGGCAGGACAGTTATAAAATGAAGAAATGGCTCATGGTTATCCCCCCAGCGTAATGTTACTAAAAGAGCGCAACACTTTCTCAGTGCTCTGTGAAAGGGAGCTATGTGCCGGAAGAACATACTGGTGGGAGAATGGGTCAGGAGGGGACTGATGTTTCAAGCATTCCTACCTTTGCCTTCTGATAAGTAAATATTATGATTAGATTTCCTCCTAAACACTCCCCTTTTCCAAACTTCCCTATTTCTTTTGAAGGTACCAACATCCTTCTAGTGTATTTAGTTTATAACCTCAGTATTATACTTGTTTCCTACTCTTCCTTGATTCACGTATTCCAGAAATGGCCACCTTGCTTGTTTCTACTTTTATATCTTTAGCATTCCATCCCTTCTTTCCAATCACACAGTTTCCACCTTAGATGAGGCCTTTATCTCTTCTTGCCTCGATTATTTCAACAGCCTCTTAATAAGTCTTCCTGACTCTGGTCTCTTCCCCCACCTCACATCCATTCTACTTCTATTATTAAAATAATTTTCCTTAAGCACAGGAAAGCATGTGACCACTGCAATAACATGATCTTCCAGTGGCTTCCTTTGGCCCGAGGATAAAATATAAATGCTTCTGTGTTTAGTTTTTAAAGCCATCCATAATGTGCAGAGAGCCTGGCATACAGTAAGCACTTAATAAATGCTCTATCTAATGCTTTGTCCCTCTTACTATGTCCTTCTCCATGGTCTTGAAATAGCTTTCCTCTTTCTTTAAAATGAGCTCAGACCAAACCTCCAGTGTCCTCCCTCTCAAGCCTCCTTGTGCTAACCTGGTTTGTATCTATTTGTACTTATTATTACCTTTACTTTATGTTGGAGGTACTTTATATATTATTGTTATCTCTCCCCAGTAGAATGGAAGCTCACTGTGAATGGAGATGATTTCATTTTTTTTTGTACGTGTATTCTTAGCACCTTGCACATCATTGGTGCTTAATATGATTTGAATAATTAATTAATGATCATTCCTGTTTTTGCTTTCTAATGAAGAAATCTTGCTTTTGCTCATCCTTCATCATTGTTCCAAGTTTAAATATTAAAAGTATAATTATGACTCATTTTCTCTAAGTGGAAAGTTGGTGGGGAGGCCTTAAGAGTACAATAGGTAGAAACCCCCTTGAGGTGGCTCTGACGTTATAGTGAGTACTTACTTCTGTTCCCCCAAAGACTCAGCCTGGTCTCTCGGGGAAGAGAAACCTTTTTTGTAGCAGCTGAATTAATGGTTCTCTTAACAGTGAACTGCAATGGCAGATGAGGCAGGCCCAAATCTTGCACTCCTCCCTTCTAGCCATGACTTGACTTTAGTTTTTCAATGATAGGGACCTTTCTCTGATCAACGTTTAACACTCTATACCAAGATAAGGTTGAAACAGATTTATGATTTAGACATAAAGGGTGATACTATAAGCAAATTAGGAGAGCAAGGGATAGTCTTAGCTCTCAGATCTGTAGAGCAGGGAGAAATTTATGGCCAAAGGAGAACTTCAGAACATTTTTTTTTTTTTAACAAAAAATGGATAATTTTGATTACATTAAATTAAAAAGGTTTTGCACAATTTAACTCGGAGGTACCATCTCATACCTCTCATATTGCCTAAGATAACAGGAAAAGATAATGATAAAAGTTGGAGGGGATGTGGGAAAACTGGGACACTAATACATTGTTGGTGGAGTTGTGAACTGATCCAACCATTCTGGAGAGCAATTTAGAACTATCCCCAAAGGGCTATCAAACTGTGCATATACTTTGACCCAGCAGTGCCATTAGTGGGTCTGTATTCCAAGAAAATCATAAAGGAGGGAAAGGGACCCACATGTGCAAAAATGTTTGTGGCGGCCCTTTGTGTGGTGGCAAAGAATTAGAAAATGAGTGGGTGTCCATCAATTGAGGAATGGCTGAACAAGTTGTGGTATACGAAGGTAATGTTATATTATTGTCCTGTAACAAGCTGATTTTAGAAAGGCTTGGAAAGATTTATATGAACTGATGCAGAGAGAAACGAGCAGAAGCAGGAATACACTGTACACAATAATAGCAAGAATGGGCCATGATCCACAATGAAAGACTTGGTTCAGTGATCCAAGGCAATCCCAATGAACTTTGGATAGAAACCGCCATCTGCCTCCAGAAAAGGAAAAAGAACATGATTCATAAAACAATGTACATTATAAATAAATTTACAAGGAAAAAAAGAGAAAAGTTTTGTACAATCAAAATCAATGCAGCCGTGATTTGAAGGATTTGAAGCTGGGAAAAATTTTTTTTTTAAAACAGTGTTTCTGGTAAAGGCCCTCATTTCTAAATTATTTCTAAAATACATAGAGAATGGAGTCAAATTTATAAGAATCCAAGCCATTCCCCAACTGGTAAATGGTCAAAGAAATTAAAGCCATCTATTCAAGAATTAAATGAAAGAAATCCAGACAAAGAAAGTAAAGCCGTCTATAGTCATATGAAAAAATGCTCTAAATCATTATTGATTAGAGAAATACAAATTAAAACGAACTCTGAGGTACCACTTCACCCCTCTCAGATTGGCTAAGATAATATCATATTATCCATAGATAATGACATCATGTTGGAGGGGATGCAGGAAAGTTGGAATACTAATGCATTGCTGGAGGAGTTGTGAACCGATCCAATCATTCTGGGGAGCAGTTTGGAACTCTGCCCAGAGGGCTATAAAACTGCATGACCTTTGATCCGGCAGGGCCCTCACGGCCTGTAAAGCAAAGAGATCATAAACGAGCAAGAAGGACCCACGTGTGCCAAATGTTTGCGGCAGGCCTCTTTGCGGGAACAAGGAACTGGAAACTGGGTGGCTGCCCATGGGCTGGGGAGCGGCTGAGTGAGTTATGGCGGATGAATGGCATGGAATACTGTTGGGCTACAAGAAAGGAGGAGCGGCTGATTGCGGAAAAGCCTGGAAGAACGTACAAGAACCGATGGTGAGCGGTGCTAGCAGAACCGGGAGAACGTTATACCCGGCAACAAGAAGATTACGGAAGACTCAGTTCTTCTCAATTCAAGTGGTGATTCAAGGCAGTTCCAATAGGTCTGTGCTGAGAAGGGTCACCTGCATCCAGAGAGAGAACTATGGGGAAAGAACAGGGATCAACATTTGGTATTTTCACCTTGTTTGTTCTTTCCCTTTTTTGCTGAATTTTCTTGCACAACACGACAAACATGGAGATCCGTGTAAAGGAGTTCCAGCTATTTAAGCTAGATCAGACTGCCTGCTGTCTCGGGGAGGGGGGAGGTAAGGAAGGGAGGGAGAAAAATCGGGAGCACAAAGGAACATTGCAAGCCATCTTTACGTGTCTTTGGAAAAAAACAAAATACATCGGATTTTTTTAATTACAGGGGCTTTGTTTTGAGAGGTGACGTAGGGAGTCATCATTTAGGTAATTCCGGGCCTTGCAGTGACCCAAGGGGAGCCTCCCCTCCCTGCAAGCTCGGCGTTGCCCACCAGATTCCTCCCTTCTAGCCGTGGCTTGGCTTGGCCTGTCGGTTATAGGGGCCTTTCAGTGATTGACATCTATGGTCCCAATGGATTCAGGATTTAGACATGGGGTGAGAGTAGGAGCAGACTCAGAGAGCAAGCGATCCCCCTCCTCTGGGACCTGTGGAGAAGCAGGTTTTAGCTGCAGAAATGAGTGCCGAGCCCTCTCCCTTCTCCCCGAGGGACTCGGCTGTGAAGGAGGTCTAGGCCCCCACGGGCCGAGGAGAGCTCGCTCGCGGGGGGGGGGGGGGAGGCTCTATTCTCCTCCACTCACTTAAGTTTCCACGCATGTCTAAGTTTTCCCAATGTGGGAAGTAAAAGGGACAAGATAAATCAGATAAGGGACAAACATTTCTTTCCAACAAACAAAAGAAATGCTTTTTCTTTAACTAGGCTCAGTACATTGACAGAAATACTTCCAACAGGATTTAGAATCTCTTTCTCTCTCTCTCTGTCTCTGTCTCTGTCTCTCTCTCTCTCTGTCTCTCTGTCTCTCTCTGTCTCTGTCTCTCTCTGTCTCTGTCTCTATCTCTTCTCTCTGTTTCTGTCTCTTGTCTCTGTCTCTGTCTCTCTGTCTCTGTCTCTCTCTGTGTCTGTCTCCCTCTCTCCGTCTCTGTCTCTGTGACTGCAGGGACTCAGACTTTGTGGCCACCTGCGGGGGCTGACGGGCCGTTCTGCCCTTCACCGCCGCTCAGCACTGTCCAAACCTCTCCCCGTCTGGGTTAGAATGGGCCGGGCGGCCACCCGTGTTCTCGTTCAGCCGTGTCCGAGCAGCTCCCGGGGAAGCGGCCGGGGCTTCCAGGCCTCTGGCCCCCAGAGGCCCTGCTCCGGGCCTGGCGCCCTCCCTGCCGGCGCGGGCACTGGCTCGCCCAGGAGCAGGAGAGGGGCCGGGGTCCGCTTCGGGGCACTTGGCCGTTCTCGGGCCGCCTGCCCGCCCTCCCCCCCAGCAGGGGTCCTGACACAAGGGAAGGAAGTCGGGCGCCAGGAGAGAGTTTGTTTCTTTTTAAGCGCCCGCTGATCAGCACCCATTGAGGAGCAGCCTCGCCACGTTGAAGCCTCGGGAGGCTCCGTCACGGCCCGGGAGAGTCAGGAGGCCCTGCTGTGAGGGGCCTCGTCCTGAAGCACCAAGAAAACGCCCGGGACGCGCCGAGGGTTCTCCGGCTGAGCCGGGCAGCGGGCCAGGGTGGGGGGCCGGAGCGGGGGCCGAGGGTCACCCCGGGAGAGCCTGAGGGCACATGGCTGAGCAGCAGCGTCCTGCACTGGCTCAGGGCGGGCACAGGAGCGGGAGGGGGAGAAGGAGGGCACAGGGAGTCAGCCGGGCAGCTCAGTGCTCAGCGTCCTGGGTCGGCGAGACGCTGCTCAGCAAATCTGAAGCCGCCTCAGACGCTTCCGACTGCGAGACCCCGGATGCCCCCCCCCCCAATTCCTCATCTGGATGATGAGCTGGGAAGTCGATGGCCAACTGCCCCCCCCCCAAATCTCAGTCAAGAAAGCCCCAAACGGGCCGGGAGGGGGATGCAGCTGGAGACCGAGGCAACAACAGCCAGTGTAAGAACGTGCTCCCTCCATGGAGGAGATGAGGGGACCGCGGAAGACCTTTTAGACAAGGAGGTTTTACCATGTCAGCTCCGCTGGTCACGGTTTATTTGTCCTTTAACGTTTATTAAACACCTTCTGTTGCCCGCGCTGGGCAAAGCGCTCTTTATAAATATCATCTCATTTGATCCTCTGTGCAGGGATTGCTGTCATCACTCCTTTTTGGGAGGCTAGGGCAGATTGACCAGGGTCCCCCAAACAGGGAAGTTATTTGGGGGAATTGAACTCAGGCCCCTAACCAGGCTGAATGGGCCATTGGACAGTAGGGGACTTGGAGGCTGGGGAGGGGGGGGGAGGGACTGGAGGCACAGGGGGGAGGCCCTTACCAGCTTCATGTCCTCCCAGTGTCCCATTTAAAAAGGGGGTTGGGTCCACTTGCCAAGTTTGGAGGGGGCCCTGGGCCGGGCGCTCCCCCCCCCTCCCTTTGGGGACTGCCCAAAGGGACAGAAGAGAGGGAGGGGCCAGGAGGAGGGATGGGAGGCGGGGCAGGGGGAGGCTGGCCGGGTGGGGGGAGGAGCAAGGGCTGGGGAGGGGACCAGCCGGTGGAAGGAAAACCCCATATCCTTAGGGTGAAGGAGGCAGAGGGGAGAAACGCACCGGGATGGGGTGGGGGCCGGGCAGGACCTGGAGGCTCTTCAGCCCATCAGCCCCCGGGGGACCCAGGCTGTCAGTCCCCAGAGACGTCCCGGACCGGTGACCCTCCTGGGCAAAGGGAAAGGCCCTTGCCTCCCTCCCCCCGCCCTCCCTGAACTCTGCCCGGCCCAGTCCCCCTGCCGAAACCCCCCTTGCGGGGCCCCGGCGGTTGGTGGGCTGCACAGCATGAGCACAGGCTCTGCCCCCCAGAAGGGCCGGCAGAAAGGGGGGGGCTCTGGGGGGCGGAGGTGCTCCCAGGGGTGCTCCCAGCCCCACAGGGGGCTCAGAACACCGGGAGCGGGCCAAGGCCCCGCCCGCTAGTGTCCGGCTAACGAGGGGCCGGTGGCTGAGCGGGAGGGCCCTGCTCTGAGGCCGGGAAACCCCGGTGCGCCTCGGCCCCGGGCGGTGGGAGTCTGGGGCCCAGCCTCTGCCCGAGGCGTCTGCAGAGCGGGGAAGGCTGGGACTGTCCCGGCCCCAGAGAAGGCCGCCCCCGGCCGGGACCACAGAGGGGGGGTGCCCGCGGGCTCAGAGGCCCGGCTGGCGCCCTGTGCCCCCCCCAGCCCGCTTCCCCGAGAGCGCTGCCCGCCCTGGCACTCGTGCCAGCAGCTCCCGGGGAGCTCCCCCTCCACACAGACAATGAGCAGGTTGTTCCCCCGCGCCCCCCAGTAGGGGTCTCCCCCCAGCAGCCTTCGGGGGCCAGGCCCCTGCCCGGGCCGTCCCTGGGGCCCCTAGACAGCTGAGGCTCGCTTGGCTTCCCGGCCTCCCCCGCCCCCCCCTTCCTTCCTGCTTCCCAGCCCCCTCCGCCTGCTCTCTCTCGGGCCCTCTGGGGGCAGGGCCCCGCCCTCGCCGGGGGCTGCAGCGTGGCGCGGGGGCGGCCCCGGTCCCTGGGGGGCCCACTGCCCTGGCTGCGGCCTTCCCCATTGTTTCGGGCCCGGGGGGCCCCCCGGGGCTCCATTGGGGAAACCCCCCGGGGCCCCCCCCCCTCCCCCCCTCCCCCTTCTCTTTCTCCCCCCCCCCCCCTTTCCTTTTCCTTCTTTTCCCCCCCCTCCCCCCTTTTTTCTTCCCTCCCCTTTCCTCCCCCCTTCCCTCCCCTCCTTCCCCTCCCTTTCCTTCCTCCCCCCCCCTCCCCTCTCCTGCTCCCCCTTCCTTCCCCCGGACCCCCCCTTTACACCTCTTCTCCCACCCCTCCCCCAGGCCCCTCAAAAACCCCCAAAAAAAAAACCAATCCCCCCGAAGCTCACAAAATCCCTCCCTTCTTTTCCCCTCCCCAAGCCCCTTGGGAAACACTCCCCTCCTTTTCCCCCACTAAACCCCCCCCCCTCCCAGGGGGAAAAACCCCCAAGAAAACCCCTCCAACAACCCTTTCTGCCCCGTTTTCCAGGGCAAAGGGCTCCCTTCTGGGAAACCCCTCCTGGGGCCAGGCCTTTGGCGGAAGCCCTGGAGACCCCGGTGGGGGGTTTGGGCCCCCTCGGCCGGCCCAGGGTCTCCCTCTGTCACCTCCCAGGGGGAAAAACGTTTCACAATCCCCCGCCAACCTGCCCGTCCCCCCGGGGTCCGTCCTGGCCTTCCCTTTTTTCCCCTCCCCCAAGGGAAAGGGCGGGAAGGCCGGGGGAGGGGGCCCTGGGCTGGCTCCCCCTTCCCCTCCCTCCCGGCCCAGCCCCTTTGACAAAAGCATACCCATCACAAAATTTTTAAAAACTGTTTCTTATTCAACCCCAAGCAAAAACAAAAAAGCCCCCAACCCTGTCCCTGAGTTATAAAAAAAATTCCCAAGGTTTTTATTTAAAATTTATTACACAAATACCCCCCTCCCCCCAGAGCAGAAACGGCCTCGCTCTGGTGGCGAGCCAGGGGCGGAGGGCCTCCGCAGAGAGACCACCGGGCCCCGCCGGGCCTCCGCTTCCTCCCCGGCCCTGCCGGCCAGGAGCCCCCGGTTGGTGATGGAGATGCCAAAGACGTCTCGTTATCCCCTTTAATGCTTACATTTAATTTAAATTTTTAGCACAACATCGGAGATTTGACTCTAAATCAGCAACAAAAAATAGATATTTACAATATTTCTCCGGGAAACAAAAAGCACAACCAAACCCTTTAAACATAGTGACTTTAGGAGTTTTATTTATGGAGCAGTTATTTTTAATCACCAAGTGATTTTATATTATATATATATATATATATAATTTTTCTTCCTTTCCTCTGTGGTTTTCACCCCCGTGCTCAGAAAGGTGGAGGCAGGAGGCAGGAAGCCTCTCCCTGCTGTCCCGGGAGCCGCGGCGGACGTGCCTGGGGAGCTCGCTGTCTAGGAGCAGACTGCAAGTATTGCAACTGAAGCCACCTTTTCTCCTCCCTCCCCCCCGGCCCCGATGCAGGAACTCAAGAACTGCCACCACCGGCACTGCGGGGAGCGACCCCGTCCCCTCTAAAAGCCATAGTCCCCTCCCTTCTCCTTCAAATGAAAGCAAAACCCAGCAGGGGGAATCGATGTCCTTCTGCTGCGGCTCGCGCGCTCCCATTTCTGTGCACGGGAAAAATGCTTCCATTTTTCCAAGCTGAAGATGAAAAATCCCCAATCGGCTTGGAAATTTCTCTTCAGGTTAAAATGTCCCAAAGTCAGAGGCACTGTCCCGGCACGATCCCTGCTGTGAAGGGGTCTCTCCACCTCCCCTTTTTACAAAAAAGGCAAAAAACAAACAAACAGTAAGTCTTCGTTTCAGTATTTTCCACAGGAGCAACCAAAAAAGGCAGGAAGCTTCCAATTATAGGTCATTAGCAATAATAATATTAATAAGAAAAGGTTTTTGCTCAATACCCAGGGTTCTTTACAGAGAAGTTCCCCTACTGAGGCACTCGGGAATCGGGTCCCTGACATTCCGTCTGCGCGTGGCCCCGCGGAGCTGGGGGAGGGGGCCGGGCCTGGGGGGGGGGGGGTCAGGGCTGAGGGAGCGCCCGCCACTCGTCGGGGTGGCAGCGGCAGTGCGGCCCGCGATGGGACGCACGCGCGCAGCCCCCCCCCCCCCCTCCCCGCTGCCACCTCCCGCCCACTCCCTCCCCGAGACTCATTCTGTCTATCTGGAGCTCGAAGGCGAGGCCGGGAGCCGGTGCCGGGCCGGGTGGCCACCGCGGGCGCCCCCTCCCCCTGCCCACTGCTGCTTCCGAAGGAGCAGGGGTGCGGCCGGGCCGGGCCAAGGGGGAAGCCTGGGACCGGGGTCGACGAAGGGAACCGAGGGGCCGGTGGGAGAGAAGCGGGGACCAGGTTGTGCTATCGACATCCTTACAGACTGGGGAGCAGAGTGCAAATTTGCGTATAACGTTTAGAAGCTCTCGCCACAGGCGGCTGCTGTGAGCACCTCCTCTCACGTCCACACTGACCCAAAAAGAAACTCGACCTTTTCTTTCTCTTTAAAGTGCAAAAAGCTCTCTGCTGCTCTAGAGAGGATCTTTGGAGCGGCCTGCTCGATGCAAAAGAATGGGGGGCAGCAGGGAGGGAGCACACACAAGCCCAGCCCTCCCCAAAGCCTACACAAACAGGCACATGCAGCCTCCCCCCTCCCCCCTGCCCCAGGGCCGGGGGTCCGGGCGGAGAGCGGGCGCCAGCGGCTGGGCAGGGGGAGAGCCAAAGCGGAGTATTTCTCTAAGCTGAAGAACAAGGACTGAGTCACCAGACTATACACAAAGACAAGACCCTCCCAGGCCATCGGAAGAGCGGGGACCCGGCCTGGTCCTCGTCCGCCCCCCACCCCCCACCCCCCACCCCCCCAGCGGTGGAAGCCACCCGCTCCCTCCAAGCACACACACCCAGGGAAAGCCCTCTTCAGAGAAAGAGAGAAAAAAGAATCTGGGGGGGGGGGGAGGGAGGGAGAAGGGGATGAGGGGAGGGAGGCTTCAGCAGGGGGATCTGGTGACTGGAGCTAGGCCCGGGACCCTCTCCCCGCGCCCCCCCACCGCCCCCTGCCCCTGGGCCCCAGCCCGGCCACGCTCGACGGGGGCGGCCCTGGCGCGTCCACGGGGCGGCAGCTCGGGCCAAAGTACGGGGAAGCTGTTTGCTGAGCTCCGGGCCTTGGACAGTGTCAAGCTGCGGAGGGTGGGGACAGACATGGAGGAGGTCTCTGGAAATTCAACAGCACCAGTGTGATCGCAGGGTCCGGCCTTCGGGGCCAGAGCCGCCTTCTGCGAGGGCCGGGCAGAGCCTGATGGAGGAGACCCCCGGCCCTGAGGCCGACCCCCGGCGGCAGCGCCCACCGCCTCCCTTCCCGGGGACAGTGCTGGGCCCCGCCGGGAGCGGGAGGGGGGGGCGGCCCTGATGGGGCGGGGGTTGTGCTGATTAAGTTGGCACGGCACCCCCGACTATGAGCTTGGTCTCCAAGTGAGCACCTCAACAGCACCTCCTGTGATTTTTTTCCTATCCCTTTTTCATCAGAGGGAGGGAAGGAACGAGGGAGGGAAGGGAAGAGAGAAGGGAGCAGGCGGGTCGTCCCTGTGCCCGGTCCCAGCGGGACCTTGCAGCAGGAACACCCTCTCTGCCCTATCCTGCTGTGCCGGAAGGGGACGGGGACGGGAGAGCGAAGAGGGGGGAGGCCGGCCTCGAAGCCTGTGCCGAGTGGGGGAGCGGCTCTCCGCGGTGGGGAGGGGGAGGCCGGCCTCGGCCTCGAAGCCCGTGCAGAATGGGGGGAGCGGCTCTCCGCGGTGGGGAGTGGGGGGGGGGGGTTTCTGTTTCCTGTTCAGTCTGGGGCTGAGTGGGCTTTAGCTGATTTTCTGGATCAACTTCTCATCAGACAGGCAGTAGAGGCTGTTGATGGACAGGTCCGAGATGAAGTGCTCGCAGGCCTTCCGAGTGATCTGCTTGCAGCCTCGAAGGTCGATCAGGGTGACGTTGGAGATGCGCCGGAGATACAACAGGGACTGGTCCGTCAGCTTATTGCAACCTGTGGACACGGGGAGGCTCTGAGGGTGGCCCGGCCCCGCTGCCCCCGCCACCCCCTGGCCTGGTGCCCCCCCGCCCACCCCCTCCCCCCCGCCGCCACGGCCTTACCTGCCATGTTGATTTCGGTGAGGGAGTTGCGCGTGGAGGAGCCGACGGCGGTCAGCAGGTTGGACGACTGGTCTGTAAGGTGGCTGCAGTGACTGAGGTCGAGCCGAGACAGAAGCGGCATGTGGCGGATGATGAGGCGGAGGGTGGCGTCGGTGATGTCCAGGCCAGCCAGCCGGAAATCGGTCATGTTTCGGAGCTTGCTGCGATTGTCCTGACCTGCGCAAACACGAGGGGACTCAACACCCTGGGCCATGGGGGCCCCGGAGCCCGGGGCAGCCCTGAAGCCATCCCCGTGCCCCAGTCCCCCATGCTGGCCCTTCCCTCCCTGTCTCTAGCGAGACCCTTCACGCTGAGCCCAGTCCGTGTCCGAACGGGTTCTCACGGGGACGCAGATCCGGCTTGTGTCGGTCTGGGCCAAGAGGCCTTTCTGAGGAAGGGGATCTGAATCTGGGGCCCCACCACAGTGTGCCCGCTGCTTTCCCGGGTAAGCTTACAGATCTGGGAAGGGCCCCAGGCTGCGGGCCGCCGTCCCCCCAGGAGATCAGTGCCTACCAGGCTTATCAGTCGGCGGGGTCAGCAAGTCTCGAATCTGAGGGTCCTTGATTCCCACGGCCCACCGAAGGTCCAGGGTCCTGAGAAGTGGGCAGCTGGAGGTGCTGAGGGCAGAGACCGCGGACCAGGAGCAGCCTGCCAGCAGGAGATCTTTTAGACCTGCAAGAGATTGGGGCCATTTCAGACTCGGGTTCCAGGCTCAGGGGCCGGCCCCAAGACGATCCCCGACGGATCCCGGAGGCTCACCGGGAAGCCTGTTGACGAGCCAGGTCAGCTGCTTTTTGGAGATGTTGGTCCAACTGAGGTCCAGGCTGACCGGCTGCCTCTTGATGATACCGCTCAGGGCCTGGGGGACGATGGCCTTGCACCTGCTCAAATCAATCTTTGTCCAGAGTCTCTTGTCACAGCACCTGGGAAACGTGAAGACACCCGCCAATGCGCGTTAGGCCCCTGCTCCCCCAAAGACCGGGCCCTGCTGCGCCTTGCCCCACCAGCGCTGCCGGGAAGGCCCCCCGGGTCACAGACTCCTGACCTGGGCCAGCCCTAAGGGCTTTGGAACCCTTTCCATAAACCTGAGCAGCGAGCTCCCTTTTCACCTGGACAGCAAGAGAGCTCCGCTTTTCTAGATCACCCCCCGTTTTGCTGGAGGATCCTACATGGCTGGGAACGGGTGAGCAAAATCAAGTCACCCAGGTCTCAGCAGCTGCCCCCCCCCCAAACCCCCTAGTGTTTCTTGAAAGCTTTCCTCTTCTGCGGGGTGAGGGGGTGGAGCTGGACATTTTTCCTGGCCCCCTTTGGGGCTCTCACTCCAATCTTCCAAGACGCTTGGCACTCCCTGGGCAGGACTGAGGCGGGCGGCCTGCCCCGAGCCCCCCGACCCCCCAAAGCCCAGGGCAGCGCCCCAGTGATCACCACTGCAGCAGGGAAGACTCCCCACTCACTCCGGGCTTGGGCTGCGAGCTGGGCTGGACAGGTACTGGGGAGGAGGAAGGCTCTCTGGGGTTCCCACAGAGGGAAAACAAACTGCCTTCTCTGGCCCCCACAGAGCTCGGCAGAGCAGTGTCTCGGGCCCGAGTGCGCGTTACTGGGGTTTGGGGAGAAGAAACCCGCAGCAGTTTGCAAAGCTCACGAGGAGGAGGTTTCATCAAGTTGCCTTCAGCCCCATCTAATCACTAGGTTAGGGTCATTAACAAAGGGCTTCGTGGGGACGGCCCTGGCTCACACAGGAGCACAGCCAGCGGCGAAGCCTCCGGGGCTCTGGGTGTGCACAGAAAGGCGGAGGCTGGAGCTCAGCACAAGGCAGAAGCTTCCATGAAGGAATTACTGGGTGAGCAGCGGGAGGCTCAGGGAAGGCCAGGCAGCAGATTAATTCGAGCTAAGCTTCCTGGAGAAGCCGGGGACAGGTGTTCTGGGAGGAGCCAAGGAGCTGACCAAGTGAATGTGGCCAAGTAGGTGCCGGGAGGGGAGCTTCCCGGCTCTGAGCAGTTCTACCTGCCCGTTCCCACATGAGGGACAGAGGCGAAGGCCGGCGGCCTCCCCGGCGAGCTGAAGGCCCAACGAACTCACTGGGGCTAACCGAGAGCCCTGACCAGACCCCGAGGCGGCTGTCCCCGGCAGCCCCTGCTCGCAAGCTCACCATTTATACCAGGTCTTGCACACCCGCATACATTCACAAAGTTCTCTGCGGCTGAGGTAACGGAAGACAGACATCCAGACCTCCCGCTGCATCCAGCTCTCCTCCCCGTCTTGCGCCCAGCCGCCCCGGCCATTCAGCCGGGCGGCCCCGCCCTCCTCCGCACTGTCCTCCTCGTCCTCGTCCTCCTCGTCCTCCTCCTCCTCCGCGGCCAGGCCCTCCTCCTCTCCCCGCTGGGGCGCGCGGGCCGGACAATGCTGCACCAGCACGCGGGGAGAGTGGCGGAGGTTGGTGGAGGAGGCCGTGATGGCCTGCAGCTTGGGCACAATGGATGTCCCGTGCAGCTCTTTGGTGGGCCTCTGCAGCGTGACCGTGAGGTAGGACCCCCGGATTTTGGCCTTCTCCACTTCGGAGAGCTCTTTCTTGCCGCTGGGATTGTTCTCCTTCTCGCGCATCATCGTTCGCTCGGTGGCCTGAAGCCGCAGCAGCTGCCGCCGTTTGAAGCGCTCGTCACGGCTAGCACTGTGGTGGTCACTGGGACCGGCCCCTGGGGAGGACCGGGTCACCACGCCTCGGGGGGACACGGGGTCATGGATGAGCTGCAGCATGGCAGTGGGTGAGTGAGGGGGTGGCGTGAGAGGCTCGTCACAGCTCCGCAGAGGCCGCAGGACTTTGGCTTGGACCACGTCTTCGTCGCTGTCCTCCATCTTACGTTTCTGCAAAACGGACCCAAGGAGAGGCGGTTAGCGGCTGCTCTTTGCAAGCTTGGGGCTCAGAGGCCTTAAAGCGGACCCGGGAACCCCCCCCCCCCCCCCCCCCACGGCGTGCATCCGGACCCTGGAGGTGCCTCACATCCACCTCCCACAGGCTCCGAGAGGGCGCCTGCGGCCACCAGGAGCCGCGCCTCGGCCCGGGTGCAGGGCTCGGTCAGGCACGCCGGGACAGATTCTGGGGGCCCGAGGCTCTCAGAGCCGGCCCGTCCGGCCCAGCTGCTGTCCGGCACAGAAAAAGCCCCGCTCCTGGAACAACGGTCGCAGTCTCACCCCAGCCTCCGGCCCTCTGCGGTCAGAGGCTGGCATCCAGCTCTTACAAAGGGTCCCAAGGCAAGATTAAATACAGTTGACCGGAACCCATCTGATGTAACAGGAACTGCCAAGTAACTGCCCTAACAGCTACTCCTCAGGGCTGAACTCCAGCACCTCCTGCTCCAGGACTCCTCTACCTTCCCTTCCGTGTTATGGGGGCACCAAGATAGGCCCAAGCCCTCGGGCAGGACCTTTCTGGGGCTCCCTCCTCAGGCCCAGCTGCCCCAACACCCCGGGCCCCAGCGCAGCTGGCCCTGGGGGAGGTGGGGCGCTCCACACAGGCCGTACTGGGGGGGGCAGGTGACCAAAATGGGAACTCACTTGGCTGGGAACTCAAAGGTGGCCCACCCTTGGCCGCTGCTCCCCAGCAGCCTCAGGTTTTGCTCCCGAAGGCCGTGCCCTGCCGTGTCTGACCCTTTCCCCTCTAGATTCTCCAGCTAAGCCTCCAGTCCCTGCCCCAACCCCGTGCCTTCCAATTCCAAGTCCGGAGGCGGGTGCTTGAGTGAGGGCATACAGGGGGGCAACTGTTTAAAAAAGGGGCATGGGCACGGAGCCCGGCTCTAGAAGGCTCCGGCTGCCGGGATCTGGGCCGCTCACCTGTACCTTCTCTGAGGTATCCTCTTGGTAGCATTTCGGGCACTCCCAGCAATTCGGCAGCTCGTCATTGAGCAGCCCCTCTCCGTCCATCTGCAAACACAGTCAGGGGTCAAGGACCATCCTTTCACCCCGTCTCTTTTCCAACCATCCTGGGGCTGGGAGCGACCTCACCAAGTCCCCTATTCAGCAAAGTCAATGCTCTGAGAAGTGCTGGGATCTGAGCCAAGATCACACGAGACACGGGGGAGGGGCAGTTAAATGAGACCCTGTGCTTTTCAGAGGAGAGTGGACCACGCCCAGGCCCGGCCTTGTCTAGCGCAACTATCCTCGCATGGGCCTGACAGGGCCACAACCGGATGCCCGGCCCAGCTCTGAGTGACGTGGTTTAGGAGGGACCTCAGCAAGTGGGAGAGCACTGAGCGCTGGCCAATCCGAGGAGGATTGAGCTGGGGACAGTTACCTTGGAAGAGAAGAGAACACAGGGACCTTATGCATTGCAAGCTTAGCCTGAGGACGAGAAGTGACACTTATTTTATTGGCCAGAGAAGGCACAATGGGGAGCAATAGTCAGAAGGCAGCTCCTAACCCTGAGAAATGTTCAAAAGGAACATGGGTTCTCTCCGGAAGTGGAGTCTTCCTTACTGGAAGTCTTCAAGGAGATGTGGCTGCCCCCTTGGAGGGAGCGCTAGAGAGAGAATTCCCGTTTGGGGACCGATGAGTCTAGTTCTTTGAGGGGTCCCGCTTAAGTCCGAGCTTCTCGGCGTTAGGACTCTCAAGGCCATGGTCCCACTGGCTCCCCAGAATTCTATTGCCATTTTAAATGGATCCCAATATTTGTGGGGGATTTCAGGGCCCCATCCTCCAGCTAGGAACGTTATCCCGAGAGGGGAAACAGCCTCGATCGCTGGGCGCGCAGCTCAGGATGGGGGTGCCCCCGGTGGTGGGGCCGTTCTGGCTCTCCTGTGTCCCCCTCCTTCCTCCATGGCTCCGAGGAGCCAGGTGTCTCACCTGCAGGCAGCCGGGATGAACGATCTCATTGCAGATACAGCATTCCATAAGCTTCTTCTCAAAGTCTTGGTTCTCCTCATTCTGATCCACTTCTCCACAGAGAGAGCACGTGACCGAATGAGGCAGTCGGGGCTAAACCAGGGGCAGAGACAGGAGTCAGGGAGACTGCGGGCCGTGCTCGCTCCGCCTGCTGCAGGCCTTGGGGCAGCTTGCAGAGGACAAGAGAGGCCGGGGGGTGGGAAGGAGACACGGGACGATCGCTGGACCAGGGTGAGGAGCAGCAGCCCCGCTTCGGAGGAGCCCGAGTCCAGCGACACCCCGTGTGACCTGCGCAGACCCCTCCCCGGGGTAACTGGGTGGACGGGGCCTGAGAGCAGCAGAAGACAGTCCCGAAAGCCCCCCTCCCTGACGCAGACCGGCTGCCCCCCCCGCCCCGGGGCTCACTCACCGCCAGACACTGGCGAAGGACACACGACTGCTTCATGCGCCCGGGCCCCCCGAACTTCTTCATGTCCCTGCAGTAGTGGCAGACACCACACTCCCCCTGGACACAGGCCTTGCATTTCCGACATCGAACCCGCCGCCGCCGGGCTCCTGAGACAATGGGTGAGGCAGCGGGTCTTACCGGGGTCAGCCGCGGAGCAGGCTTCATGGTGTGAGGCTTCGTGATGGGGATGGTGGGGACCCGCACCTTGGGCCGCGTGGGGAACTTAAGCTGCAAAGAGAACACGGGGGTCAGCGGCTGTGGGAGCGGCCGCAGGAGACCCCAGGAACGGGCTTCTCAGAGCATTTCTCCCCGCACCCAACTGCCTCCTCCTCAGCCTTCCCGACTCCGAGACTCCCCCAGGTGTTCAGTCCAGCTCTGGCCAGCCCCGTTCGGACCCGCGCCAGTGCCTTTGTCCCTGAGTTCCGCTCCCCCCTGGCCCCAGGGCCGGCAGGACCGGGCGACGCTGCAGCTAAAGTCCCCGGGGCCAGCAGAAGGCTCTGGAGGCCTCGGTTCTTGCCACGCCCAGGGCACACCCTGGGGATCCGGGGGTGGGACGTTACCAGGCGCCGGTGATGGCGCCGCCCCGGTGGCGAGCCCAGGCCTGGATCCTCGGGCACGTGGGCACACACCTGTACTTATTCTGCTGATAATTTTTTTTTTTTAAGGGTAGAAGCCACATCCTGCTTCCTCTAACTCTGCTGTTCCTGAACAGGGCTGTGAATACAGCATGGGCATAACCCAAGGGGGCGGACCAAACTTGAGGTAGGGGGGAAAAGAATGGGCATTTATCTAGCACCCGCTGTATGCACAACACTACCAAGCACTCTTCTTCTGCAAAAAATATTTCAGTTGATCCTCATAACTGTGGGAGAGAGGTGCGGCTCTAACCCCCGTTTTATAGGGGAAAATGAGGCAGAGCGAAGCCCAATTTGAGCTCGGGTCCTTCCTGACCCTGGCCTAGCCCTCTGCCCTCTGCCCGGGGGCCTAAACGTCGCGAGCTTTCAGGCAGCCATCTTTCCGTTCTGTATCTGAAAGGTGGGCCTGCGCCCGTCTCAGTGAGATTCGCGCTTCTGCTTTATTTTTAGGTTCCTGAGGAGGAGCAAGACGGTCACTGTGACCATTTCATGCTCCTGGCTTATGGTCAGATGGGCCCAGAGTGTTTCGGGAAGCACTGGCCGCCTCGCCCGACCCAGGGGGTCAGTGGCTTATGGGCCTCTCAGCTCAGGAGGGAACGCCTTCTTTTTCTAATGCCTTCTTTTTCACTAAAGAAAAACATGAGGGGAAATTCTGAGAGTGACCTCACGATCACCCAAAATCCCATTCCGATGGCAGGACTCCGGTCTCTGTCACGTGCCCCAGCCTCCTACTCCCACTGGGTCTGACGGGCCTCCCGGGCCCCAGGGTCAGGGTTCAAACATGCCGGCGGGAGGGGGCTTCCTTGGGGAAACACCTTGGGGAAAGGCCAAGAACCGGGCCCTAGGGCTCCGTGCCGCCCCCCCAGCAAATGCCCCGGGGATGGGACTCTGTCTCTTACCTTGTCCCTTTTGGGCCACTGTACTATGGGGACTCCAGTGAGGGCTAACTTGGGATCACTATGGGCAAGGTCCTCTAGCAGGATCTGTGGGAAAAAGGAGAGAAGCAGAGCAGAGTGAGCAGGGCCACGGCTCCCTGGGAAGCCCTCAAGGCTCCCCCGACATCGCTTCGCCCTGCAGAACGACAGCAGCAGAGCTCATCACCTCTCAGCCTGGGGGGCTTGGCGACCCCGGGGCCCTCTACCGACCCACTGCTCCTGGGGTCAACGAGCCTGACCCAGGAAGCCCTGGCGATTCCCCACACCCTCCCAGGAACCCCAGGCAGCCAATCGGGGCCTCCCCTTCTGGGGGGGGGAGGGGGATGGAGACTGACGATGATGACACGACACACACACAGGCAGAGGGCTAATTGCCGACAACAGCTCCCAGAGCTTCAGGGACTGAGCACTTTTGAGGATCGGAGGAACCCTCCCCCCCCCCAAGAGCTTGACCGTGGGTTGGCTCCATTGGCATTTACTGCATTGGAAGCAAAAATGCCTCAGTAATTATGAGGAGAAGCGCTGTGACCTTGGGGACCTCGGAAAGGCTCTTGGGGACTCCCGGGAGCCCCTGGACTTCCCTTCAAGGTCAGAAAACAGCAGCGTTGGCGAGAACAAAGGAGCCCAAAGCAGAATGAGGCACCCCACCCCACCCGGTCCTGGGTGAATGACTCAGGAGACAACGGCACTGTGACCTGCCTCTGGCAGACCGCCTGCACCTGGCTTTCAGACGTTGGGGAAAATACGGCGCCAGCCCCCCCAGACGGACGAGAGCAGCCCCTTCCCGGTGATCTCCCCAGCCCAGCGGCTCCCTTCTTCCCCGGGCAGGGGTCCCCAGCGCGGCAGCCTCTCCCCTGTCACCCGGCTCCAAGCGAGGGCACTGCATGGGCCGCCCGCCCCATCCCTTGCCCCCCCGGCCGCCGCCTGGCAGAACCCCGTCCCCGGGAAGCCGGCGGCCCTGCTCCAGATGCTTCTCCCCCTCCCCCAAAGGGCTCCCATTTGCGGACGTGTTTTATTTACTTCGTGTTGCTATGGCACCCCGTCAGGGAAACCTCCCTTAGCACACCGTCAGGGGTGAGGGGCGGCTGTATCCAGGGGACGGGGCTCACTCTTGGTCTCCCGGGTGAAAAAACCAAACCCACTACCACCCACCCGGGGGGAAACCTCCCCTCCCCCCCTCCCAGAGGCTCTGCCCTTTTCCTCTCCGACAGAACAGTTCCCACAAACAGGGACTTTCCACTGAACAAAACCCACTGCGCCTGCTCCCTCCCAGGGCCGCATTTAGGTTAAGGGGCCGGAGGGGCCCACAACTTTTCCTAGGGGTTGGGACCGGGGGGCCCTGGGGTCGGGGCAGAAATCCCTCCCAGCCCTCTCCCCCCCTCTAACACTCCCCCCCCCCACAAAGCGCCAACACCCCTCAAGGGAAAACCGGAACACGGAAAAGCCAACCCCACATTTGACCCCCACCCCCCCTCCCCTACAAAAGGGAGGGGAGGAGGCCCAGTAATCAACACGGCCACCCTTCTCCCCTCCCCACCTCCTCCTCCCCCCCCCGGGGGCCCCCTCTCCCCAAACTGGGGCTCCCCAAACTTCCCCACCCTCTCCCTCCAAACCCACACTCTTTCCCAAATTTTAACCTTTTGTCCCCTTTGTCGGGACTTGTCCTACCCCACAAAATTGCTGTCCTTTCCCTAAAACACCCCAAACCCCAAACGGCGGGGCTCCGGCCCCAGCCCGTGGGACAAGTCGGGATCCGACCCCGGAAAATGGGGAAAAAAGAAGGAGGAAAAGGGAAGAGAAAGGAAGAAAAAGGGGGGAAAGAAAAACCAAGCAAAAGGGGGAAAGGGGAAAAACAAAAGGGGGAAAAAGGAAAAAATGGGAAAAAAAAAAAGGGCAAGGGAAAAAAAGAAAAACAAAACCCAGAAAACAAACCCCTCCAAAGGGACCTCCCCCTCTCCCTCCATTCCAAACTACCCCCCCAAAAAAACCCCCTCCCCCCCCCCCCCGGGCCCAAAGCCCAACCCCCCCCCAAAACCCACAGAAAGCAAACTTTCCTTTCAGCCCCCACACTCCCACCCCACCACCTCCCCACCCATGGCCCCACCCCCCCCCTCCCTCGTCTCACCCCCCATAAACCACCTTTACCCCCCCTTCCATTGGGCCCTTCCCCGGCCCCCATAACAGCCCCTCCCCCCCCCCCAAAAACCACCTTTTCCTAAAAACAACCCCACCCTCCCAAACTTCCCCCAACCCCCCTTTCCCCACCGGAAACTAGAACTGGTCCCCCCCACCTCCTGCCGGGCTCCCTCCCTCCCCTAACTCCATTTAAAACCCCCTTTTTCCGACATGCCCCTTCCCTCCTACCCCCTTCAGCCCCCCCGGGCCCCACCCCGCCCCGAGGGTCTAACCCCCCTAAACCCACCCCCCCTAAACGACTTGAAAACCCCCCCCCCAGCCCTCCCCTGCCCCAACCCACAAGCCTGTGTGGTCCGCGCCCGCCCCAGCTCTGGGGCCGGGCCAAACCCTGGGGGGTCCAAAGGCCCCTAAGGGCCCCTGACCCTCCCTTCTTGACCCAAAGCGGCCCAAAGGACCAAAGCCCTTCAGAACACCCCCCGAAGAACTGGTTTTCCGGCCTGCGCCAAAGGGGGCCGGCCCCCATAGGGCTTTCCCAGCTCCAGGGCAATAACTTCC
Source organism: Sarcophilus harrisii (assembly GCF_902635505.1). Taxonomy (NCBI): domain Eukaryota; kingdom Metazoa; phylum Chordata; class Mammalia; order Dasyuromorphia; family Dasyuridae; genus Sarcophilus; species Sarcophilus harrisii. The sequence continues at coordinate 240,498,882 of NC_045431.1, forward strand.
CCGGCCCCGTCCCTGCCAAGGCCCCAAGACTTCCCCAAATTTTTGGGGGCCCCCGCCCAAGCTCCCCCAAAGGCCGGGGGATCTACCAAATTCCCAGTTTTAGAATTAGGCTGGGGAAACCACCCAGGGCCCCCCTTGGCGACCCAAGGCCAGCCCCGGGGCAGCTTCCCAAACCCAAAGCCTGAGGCTCCCCAGGCCCTGGGGACCCCCCCCAGGCACTGGCCTGGGAAGAGGGGTGTCCGGTTTTCTCCCCAAATATAAATACAGAGGGGGGGCCCCAGACAAATCCCAACAGAGCAAGTGAAAAGGGCGGCTCCCCAGGGCTTGGGCTCCACTGCAGCGGAGGCTCCCAGAAGGCCTCTCTCCCACCTTTCCACAGAGAGGCCCCCGCCCGTCCCCAAGCTCCCTCCCAAGCCAGGAGCGGGTGAGTCTCACTATTCCCAGGTAAAAGCCAACAGGCGGTAAGGAAGCACAACGAGGCGCCCCATGCCGATTCCCAACGGGCCAATGCCGACGGCTCCAACCCAGCGCAGAAGCGCGCTCCCCCGCGCCCCAAGTTGTCCCCTGTGGACTCCCAAGTCTGAGCGAGCCGACGACCTAGGAAGAGGGGGGGTGTCTGTTTTGGGTGAGCTTTGCTTCCAAATTACTGCCGGGAATTAACGAAGTCTGATTTACCGGGCCTGTCTCCCAGACAAAGAATTACCAACAATTTTCAACAATTCGCCGTCATTTGTGTCATTCTACTTTATAGGAATGGTAGCTCTCTGTTGGTGAACACGTGTTCAGCCTTGCTCTCACCTGAACTTAGACTGAAATCTAGAAGGCCTCAGAGACCATCTAATCTGAGCTCCCTTTTATAGACGAGGAAAATGAAGATCCAGAGGAGGAAAGGCAGAGGGCAGCAGGTCCCACAACCAAAAGGAAGGAAGGAAGGAAGGAAACAAGCATTTATTAAGCACCTACTGTGCGCCAGCGGTCTCTCCTTTGGTCAGGCCAGGCTTGGACGGAGCAGCCCCCCAGCACTCCCCCGTATGACCTTTCAGGGGCTGCGGCTCTCCCTCCCCGGGGCTGCAGTGAAGAATTCCTAACTGTGCACTAAGTCTGTTCCAGCCGGATCCAACAGTCTTCTCGGGCAGCCTTCCATTTGTTGAACACGATTAACATGTTCATGCCCGTGTTAGATTTAAATGCTAGTGGGAACCTGACACCCACTAAGAGCCCAATCTGGAGGCTGGAGCACAACTGTCGGGTCCCAGGGAGACTGGCCCCAGAGAGACGAATCAAAAGGAGTGCCGAGGTCATGAGTGTGGCTAAGGAGCCTCGGAACACTCCCCCCCTCCAGCCTTCTCTTCCTGCCTCAGGCTTCCCCACTTCCTGTCCTGTTTTACTCCACACCATGTTTGGCCTGCTTTTCAGACAGACCCCAGCCCTTGGGAATTCTTCACCCTCCTGCCACCGAGAGCGCTGAGCATGGGGAATCGCCAAGTTCTGGGATGCCCTTTGTGGGCTCCCCGTGGTCACAGGTCCCTGCATGGCCCACCTTGGGTCTTGCCGTGTTTCTTAGAGAAAGGAACTTGTAAATCACGATGGAGAGCCGAGAGGGGGCTTTGAGATCAAGTGGCCCCGCTCCCTCACTTTACAGGTGAGGAAACGGAGCCTCAGAAAGATTTTGTAATAGCTTTCCAAGACTAGTTATAATGATACAGGATTACATCAGTGACCCAATCAAGGGATCTCGTTATCTCTAAAATATAACCAAAAAACCCAGTAAAACATGTCACGAACCATCCTGCAGGAGATTATAAAATTGGCTTTCCTTCCCTATTTCAACAGATCCCTTTAAGGGAGATTCTAAGGGAGGACAGTGACTGTATAAAAAAAGTTATATTTGAATCCACAGAATCTCAGAGTTTAAAACAAACAAAAAAACCCACCCAAATCTAATGATACTCAGGCCCAAAGGGCTGAAATGGGAACTGAGACGTCAGAACATCTCCGAGGGTAACCCAGGTAGACACAACGTGCACGTGGTCACATCCTCAAGAGCACGGTGGGAAAGCCGCCTTGTGTTTTTGCCTTCAGAGGAGACTGACCTGCTCAGAACGTCAGATAAAGGACCCCCTACGAGGGGCTAGTGGGCTGGCTGGGGATCCTACAGCAAGTAAGTTTTCTCCTTTCTATAACCCTTCTCCCTCCCAACTATACAGACCCAACACCTTCAGATCATACAGATAATCTACCGTAAAAAAAAAAAAAAAAAATGAAATATTTTTGTTTTTCTTATACCCAAATGGACTGATTTCCTCCAGTAGAGGCCTGGCCACGCCATTCCCCTACTCAATCAATTCTAGCGGCTCCTATGGCAATCCTCTGGCTCTGAAAGCTCTTTGCCCCCCTGGGCCACTCCCACCCCTCCGGCCTTCTTCCTTCTGCCCCCACCTTCTCACTGCGTCCTCCTGTCTGGGATGCTGCTGTTCCTCCTCTTCACCTCCTGGGCCTTCTTACTGCCAAGGCCTTCCCTCTAAGACTGCCTCCGATTTACCCTGCAGAGATCCCCCATGCACTCAGGTATTGACACATTATGCCCCTCACTGCATTGGGAGTTCCATTCTTTGGCTCCCCAGTGCCTGGCCCAGCATCTGGCACACAGTTAGTGCTTATTAAATGTTTGCTGATTTGTTTGCCCCCAGAAATAATGAACACAAAGAACAGTAAGCAGTGAACTTGATAAAACATGGTTAAATTGGTGAAACCAAGAACTGACCTCAAATGAATCCTCCCAAGCACTTTTTAACCATAATTCAAGCTGTGTGGAACTCTGTAGGCTCCTTCCCCAATGTCAGGATGACATTCTGCGTTCCTAAATGCCAAAATTTACAGCTCTTGAGATTTTGTTTTTCTACCAACCCCTGATGCCAAGCAGAACCCGCTTATGCAGGTGACATAAGGAAGGGACAGTTGGGATGGCGGACACCAGATCCTTTCTGATCCCCAAGCCCTTCTCGATGTCCTCCCTCCACAAATGGGGACCGTGGCTCTCCAACACTTCTCACTCTGTCTGCCCAGTCCCCTCAATTTCACCCATAAGGTATGAAAAGAAATTACGTCCTAAGCTTCAATGGAGGAGACCCAAAGCTGGGAAGTATCTTCCCTGAGACGGAAGATGCTAGGAGACCTCTCAGCTGCCTGCAGATGGCCAAAAAAATAACTGAAGCAGAAAGCAGAGACAGAGAAGTACTAATTAAGGAAATTTAGTGCTCCTCACTTTAGTTCAATGTAAATGATTTCTTTTAAGTTCTCACATACTTGCAAAGATCTAGGGGATAGAGACTTATCACACTTATTAGGAGCTAGAAAGAAATTCCTAGATCTTTTTTCCCCTTTTGCACAGTTATTCATATCTTTATATTTTCTTCTGAGATAACTTCTAAAGACTTCTTTAGCCTTTGGTGTTCATATAATGAACCTATTCATGAAAACAAAAAACAAAAAAAGTTTCAGATTACTCATATATTCCTAGGGAAATGGAGGTAAATGAGGACATATGAGATAAGCCTAACAAGTCCAGATATAGAAGAGTAAATCACATATACCATGTAAGGGATCCCAATACTGTACTATGACGGCTTAGAATTTGCTATGATCTTGTCCACCAGAAATATCCGACATATACTCAAGTTTAAATTTTACTTAAGATTAATCAAATGAGATTTATTCTTAATGGCAACCTAAGAAAAAATGGAGGCCACTGCCACACTCTATCTAGGCTGGGAGAAGGTGTCAAGGGTCCTCTAGAGAATCTAGAGGCCACTAGTAGGGAGTTGAGTAACACCACAAAGAAATGAAATAAACCTCTTTCTTCTTGAAGTGACCAGAAATCTCTTCCTCAGACTGCTGGGAGATTCCTAGAAAGGTTTCTCAGGTGGAATGAGCTTGAAATACAATCTTAATTGTGAGTCTCCTAGATTCTGGTTTTTAGAAATGGCCTGAGATTCTTTCCTGAGAAGAGTCTGAGATTAATAAAGAGGAGAGAAAACTAGGCCCTTCTGGTCTTCAAGCATAGCTTGAGCACTGACTGATCCCAGACTAAATGCCCCTCTAATCAGTCGTGTCCTCCCCCCTTCCCCCAGCCAGACCCTCAGGGAAGACCAGGCTCCTAGAAAGTTCAAATGGAGAGTCCTGGCAGTTCCATTAACTTTGCCTACATCCCACTGGTCATGGGAGCCAGGACTGTGACTTGGTAGTCCTTGGTTTCCTATAAAAATCCTCAAAAGCTAACTTGTGCCAGCATAGTTCATTTTTCAGTAATAAACCTATCAAACAGTTTCTAGGCACAGGAATAACTCTTTAACTTTAACCTGGAATTTAAACTTTTTCCAAATAGATTCTCTGAAGTGAAACTTTCCCTAAAAAACTTCAAATAAAAACTCACAATCTTTTTGGTGCCCAAGAGAGATGAAACAGGGATAGACAAAACCTCGCCTGCATCTCAAGCCAAGTCTGCTTGGCATTTTATATGACACCAGCAAGGTCTAAGAGCAGATTATAAGCTGGCCAGAGTCAGGAATCCACAGAAAGATGCCACAAGAAAAACATTATCACAGGAGACCGGAAGCTCTCAAAACTTGGCAAGACACAGCCACTGGGCCCCAAAGCCACGTCCCCGCACGTTCCCCTCCCCCAGCCCAGAAGCCAGGCCCCGCCACCGGCCCTTCCTTTGGGAGGGGCTGCTCATCCTGCGGTCCTTGCAGATCGGGGCCTCACCTTGACATCAGCAATGAGAGCATCTTCATCTTCGATCCCGGTTGGGACACATTTCTTGTGTAATGGCAGTGACTCTAGCTTCTCCACAAGGCACCGGAGACCTTCCAGCTCAAAATGTGTCAGGTGAACCTGCTTGTCCTTCCGGGGGCTACACTGAGGATCCCACATTTGACCATTGTGGGAGCTCCGGCTAGACTCTGAAGATGAGTCCACTGACAAAGAGGGTCTCTTCAGCCCTGGCAGGGTCCTGCAGGTTTTGCCCAGCCCGTCATAATCCACGTTGACTCCGTTGGCCATGGGGCTGGTGAGGATAGAGCGTCGGCTGCTCAGGCGCCTCGGCTCCTTCTCGGAAGCCTCCTCATCCACGTTTCCTGACTCCAGACCATTTAATTCCAAATCTGCGGAGGCAGAGAAGAAAACAAGATGAGAACATGGTAGAGAGCCCTAGCGGACACCATGCAAAAATTAACATGGGGGAGACACAGAGGTTATGGTGGCTAAATGGGTTTGATTGGTCAGCACGTGTAAAATTTGAAACAAGCGGTTCTTGGACCCCTGGGGGAGGGAAAACTCCCCCACTCCCCAATACTTTCATGTCCCTCCATCACCCCCATGCAGGATCAGGCCTCTATAAAGGTTCTCACTTCCTTTGGTAGGAACTCAAATGTGTTGCCCTCCTAGCTGACTCCTCACCCATGCTTCTCTCCTAAAATTATTCTTCACCCTCTTCAAGATGGTCATTCCCTTCAGCCCCAGTCCTTTATCTACTTTAGTTCTGACGTCACTTCCCTCCTTCTCCAAAAGGTTTACATTGTCCTAGCTTCTCAATCTCACATCCCCTCTTTGTGCCAACTTCAGCTTCCTTCTGTTCACAACAAGCCAGGGAATGAGCCTGGAGAAGTGTCATCAGCTGGAGATGGACACTATAAATTCACATTATCCAACTTGGACTGACCTCTCACTGCAGCAAGGCAGGCAGTACAGTCTTCCCCACTTTCTTAAGTCCTTTTCTTTGTCTTGATCTCCATCAGCCTCTCTACAGCTTTGACCCCATTTCCTGGGCCCCTGTGCTGGACACACAGGCCTTGCTGGGTCTGCCTGTTGCTTCTCAGTTTCCTCTGCTGCCCTGTGATCTGTCCCCTAACTGTGAGAATCCGTAAGTTTGTGCCCGGGCCCTTTTGGTTTCCCTTTCTTTAATCTTTCTCAATAGTTACATGGAAGTTGTGCCCTTGGACACAAGTCTGGCAACTGTTTCTGAAGACGACTCCTAGCGTGGGATAGCCAGCCCCAGTTTCTCCCCCAGACCTCCATGCCCCTTCCCCAATGATTTAAGGGAGATTTCAAACTTGGTGTCTAGGAGAGATCTTCAACTTGCACCATCTAAAACTACACTCACCACCTTCCCCCTAAACCCACATTTCCTTCCAAGCACCGGTCGGTCTCCTTCTACTGTCATCTTAGCATTGTCCTTGCCTCCTGACACTCTTTGTCGTGTGGATCCAATCAATTGACCAGTGTCCCCATTTCTTGCCTTCACTCCTTTTTCTCCATACATACAGCTTTTTTTATTAAAAAAAAAAAAAGTGAAAAAACCCAAACCCAACAAACTTTTATTAAGTACTTCTATGGGCCAGGGGTTGGGTCATACCAACACAATAAATCAAACAATTTCCACTTTGCTGTGTCTAACTTCAGGTGGAGGTGGTTACAAAATCACGTAACGTCCTGGAGGGAAGGAATACAAGTCACAGCTCCTTGTGTAGCTATCATCACTTCCACCCAGGAGAGTCCCTCCCGCTTCCATTTGACCTCTAACTTGAGACTGAACTCATTTTCCTTAAGCTTACAGCTGATCATGGGACTCTACTATTTAATCAACTTTAGTAGTTTCCCATCGCCTCTAGGACAAAATGTTAGCTCTGCTTACTTTTTTTAAACCTCTCAAACTTGCCCCCGACTTAGTCTTTCTTAAACCTTTTTTACTCTCCTCCATTGTACACCACAAGCAGACCGGTCTTGGCTGGGATCTTCCCCATGCCTACAATGCCCCTCTGCTCACCTCCACCTTGGAGAGTCCCTCTCTGCCTTTAGGGGACAGGCAGGCACACACACTCACGTTTATTAATATAAAATTAATGAAAACAATTTGGAGTTTTACTTTTTGATTTATGCATTTTACTACACACACACACACACACAAACTTCAAAGTTGACCTTATAAGTTAATTAGTATATGCCTTAGCCCAAAAGTCTTAGTGCAGTCTTAGGTATCAAAGGTCTAGTTTCATACACACACGCACGCATGCACGCACGCATACACACACACACCTGATTTTAATTTACAAGAAGAAGGGCCAAGGGACATAAACTGGCATCCTTAAGAAGAAAACTGAGCCATCAAAAGTAATTTCAAGCTATCAAGCCTTAAAAATCACACTAAGACTTTTGGGTCACTACACACACGTATGCAATATATAAAATATATCCATATAATATATTAAATAATGAGTATGTGTAAGTGCACATGATAAAAATGTATATAATATGGTACATGTGATATGTAAATACATACATATTTTCTAGAGATAGTTTATTTTTTCCCAATTCCATGTAAAAACCATTTTAAAAATTGATTTTACAAAATTCTGAGTTCCAAATTCTCTCCCTCCCTTCCTCCTCTGGGACATAGGTTACATAACTTTATACCGTGGATATTTTTACATAGATTAGGGTGCAAGCTTGTGAGCAGAGAGTGTTTCATTCTTTGTACTTGAATTCCCAGTGCCTTGCACACGGCCGCGCTTAATAAATATTTGGTGACTGGCTGACCTCCACTAGCAGGGAAAGAGCTAACTCTTTCTGAATTACCCTATTCGACATCTGTCTCCCCCAGGAAATGCTTCGAAGATCCCCTTGAGTGGTCCTAGAGCTGCCCTCTGGGGTCAAACCAAACTCTTATCCCCCTCCTCCCACAGGACGGGCCTTTTAAGTGCCTGCAGAGAGCTACTGTGCTCCGCCGAGTTCTTCTCCTAGATAAATATTGCTAAATCCATCAGCTGCTTGTGGCTAGGTGCAGCTTCCAGATCTTAGCTCACCATGGCTGGCCTTCAGACTGACCAAGTCTTCAGTAAAATGCCCACAGGAGAACTCCATACCATGGGGTCCAAGCCTCTCATCAGGCAGAAGGCACACCCAGGAAGTCTGTGGCGACCTTGGGGCTGCACTGACGTGCACTGAGTGGTACCTGCCCAAGGTCACCACAAATGGGTCTGGATGCCTTGGGGCAGCCGGTGGCGCAGCACAGTCGGGAACGCCCGACATTAGTTGGTTCTGGCCAAGTCACTTATCTTCTGCTTGCCTCAGTTTCCTTAGTTGTAAAAAGGGGAGAATAAGAGCACCTGCCTCCCAGTACTGTTGTGAGGATCACATGACATAACTCATCACAACAGCTAGCATTTAGTGCTCTGCAAATGTTAGCTATTAATAAGTTGGTTATTGTTATTATTACTTGATATCTTTCACCTGAGTCTGAAAATCAATTTCATGAGACTGTACATTTACATTAATTCCCATAACTTTTCATCTTGGACCCTTCATGCGAGAGAACTTTCCAAAACTGGAGATATATTAACTGAACGCTTTGGGGTTCATTCAATAGTCATTCAATACCATTGTCAGGTGAGCCTATAGTTCAAAGGACTACAATGAAAAACTGAAATGCCTTGTTAAAAAGCTGGGAATACTGTGTTTTCCATGTGTATCCCCTTGGATCTCCCAGTCTTATAAACCCGATCAAAAATGAAAAAATGTATCTGGAATGATCTTTTTTTTTGATCAACATATACGGGCCTTCTTTCAAAATGCTCTCAGACTTGACATCCTAGAATTCTGTCAACAAAGTAAAGTTCACTGGTCCTAATTTTGCTTCTTCCATCTGAAATACTGGAATGCAGTACAGGCACTTGGTTCTGCAGCCCTTTTCCTATTGTTCCTATTTTTCAAAGGCTCTTGAGAGTGGCCAAAGTGGCTGCCGGTCTTTGGGATGCAGTTTGTCTGGAACTAGCCAACAGCGCATTGAGGACTAACCGGAGCTTTGCTCTCTGGCCATTGCCCCATCAGTCACTTCTGTCCCAATTAAATTCAAAAATTGACTTTTACTTAGGACACCGAGGAAACATTTCTCAAGGGAATGAAGATGCTTTCTGGTGACTTTCTAACACAGCCCAGCACACAGGACTTGGTCTGTTTTCCCTGCACCCTCACACTCCTAGAGCTGCTTCTTTCTGCTTAGAGCTGCCCAAAGCACCCATTACCCCATGCCAGTGGCACTGAGTGATGCTGTTGCCCGAATACCTGGCAGCATTTATTATGCACCAACCTGTGCCAGAAATTATGCCAGGTGTTGGGATGCAAGTAAAAAGAGTGAGATAGTCTTTGCCCCAAAGTATGAGGCAGGAATATCCAAGGAGAGCGAACTCTTTTGGTAATTAATTACGGATCTATAGTTTAATAAGGATGAGCCAAAGACTTCAAGAAATAACACAGACTTGGTATATAGTAGGTTCTTGGAAGTCAGAAAGAAATGGAGAATTTTTGTGAGAAACGGATGTTTTGTGAGCGATCGTATTGTCACAGAAGACAGAGTGGCATAGGTGAGGATGCCCCTGAGTGCAGGGCCTGCCCTGGCACAGATGGCCCTTGTGACCCTGGACAGGCCACACAAGTTCTCAGCACTCCAAGGAACGAGACCACAGGGTACCCAGCGGCTGGCAATCCATATCCAGAGGGAGTGAAACCATACGTCTGTTCCCCAAGGCTTAGGAAAATGTCAAGACAAAATGTCTGTAGGGTGGAAATCTCAGAGGAAAACATATTCTTTGGATATTACGGCGTGGCCTTCTGTCTCCTTTGAGACACTAACTAGCCGAGTAACGACATTCTTTAGGCAACGAGACTCCATGTCCATATAAGAAAAATTCACAGGGACCACAACAAGCCCACCCCCATCTTTCTAATAAGACTGCGCCAGAGCACTGAGGCCTCCGGGAAGGTGAGCCAGGACCAAGATGCGGCCAGCTACTGTGGGCAGCCTGGGAGTGCTCCAGCGCCCCTGGCAGGGAGGAGCAGATGGCCTGGGGCTGGGAGGTAGGGAACTGGTCATCCTCCTGACCCTGTACAGGGCATACCCTGGTGCTCATGGGAATCAGACCAGAAATGCAATTCCAGGAAGAAGAGTCTTCCGAAGTCTCCTAAAGATTATGACTGGGGGAAAGGGGGGAGAATGATTTGCTTTCAAAGACTAGAGAAGAGAGAGTCAAGTCAAGTACTCACCCATGCTGAGGGATTCTTTCTGGAAATCCTTGGTCAGGTGGGAGCGGTTGGTGATGCAGTAGACATATCGTTCTAACACGTACCAACACATCTCATAGTAGAATGGATAACGGAACTTATTGGGGACCTATATAGGGACAGGGTAATAAGCAGAATAAATTGATACTTCAATTCCAAGGAAACCAGTCCCTCTGAGTAATACAATTAGCCATGGCTCCATCCCTTTTCTCCTCTGAAAAAAAATGAGGTTTGAACTTGGTGATCTAACTACCTTCCAGTTAAAATTCTATGATCCCACAGAAGACCTTTTGAGGGTAGAATGTCAAGAAACTGACTTGGTCAATGTTTAACATATATTGGACTCTTGCCATCTAGAGGAGGGGATGGGGGAAGCAGGAGAAAAATGGGAACCTAAGGTTTTGCAAAGGTGAATGTTGATAATTGTCCACGCATATGTTTTGAAAAATAAAAAGCTTCAATAAAGGGAGGGGAAAAAGTGACTTGGTCATCCCAGGATGTCAGCTTTATGAGGAAACAATCACCACAGAAGCCTGGAACTCAGAAAGGCAACCCAGGACTATTAAGGGAAAATGGCTATTAACTTCTGACTTGGTAAAATGGAGAGAAAAACTGTGTATATGAAAAACTTTCTGGATTTTGGTTTTAGGATTAAATCTGTAGACAGAGTGTGATGTCCAATTCAGAAAACTTCTGGAATCCATACCCTTAACAGAAGAGAAACCTAAAATTGGTCTGTTCTTTGAGAAGTTGCAGGTAAGCTTCTTGAAGGGAAGGGATCTTTTGGATGATGTGAAAATCCAAAACCTGGTGCACACAGTCAGGGCTGAAGGGAACTGAACTCTGAAGCAGAAAGGGCTGACAGGACGGGCTATCTCATCATGTTAAGATGTCGATCTCTATCTGCACACAAAGACCAGAAATCTCTGGCTCTGATCATCCGTGGCTTTCTCCCAGCCTCCCTAAGAAGAGTGCTCTGGTTCAGCCGAACAACCCAACTGCTCTCCAGAATGATGAGCAGTGAATGCCATGCTGGGAAGGGAAGCCACGAGCTGGGTCAAGCAGCAGCAGGACCTGGGCTCCTGCCGCCACATGTAATAGAGAATTCAAACACGTACTTGAAAAACTATTTTGAACTTAAGACTCCCTAAGAACTTCCAAACCTCCTCCTGGGCTGAATGAAGATTTCTGTAAGTCTAGGTGCAAACAAGGAGACATGGGGCCTTTCCAGGCAGCTCAGGTGCTCTCTGGACAAAAGGGGAATGGAGTCAGGACAATGCAGCCCTCAGGAGGGTCAGGATGTGCCGTGCTGTGTGCCTGAATGCTTGGAGGCTAAGAAAACCTGTAAAAGCTTCCCAGATCTTATCCTTTCACTTTTAGATCACATGTCTTCAGCTCTGCTAAAAGGGATAGAAATGAACAGGAATCAGAGAGGGCACTTTGCCTTTCTCTACCAGTTAAAGTGACTGTTTCCCAAACCCAGTAATTCTTGGACTTTGTGTGAGGGGTCTTGGGAATGGGGGTAATATTCAAAGAACAGGCAGAAGATAGACATTCAACATTCAAGTTTTTAACTTGGTGCTCAAGAGAATGATTTGTGATTGACCTGCCTCATCATGTTGTTTCACTGACACTAGCAAAGCGAGCCAGAACAGCAGGGATAAAATCTCCCTGACAAATGGAAATCAGTGACCTATTAATGAAGAATCTTTACAGATCCTGTTTTCCAGTTCCAGTATTCCAAGGACTGCAACTTCAATTTCAGCGGAGCGAGAGGGAAAACTGTGCCTAGAACATCCCTAATGGCTGAACTGCTGAGGCAGCTGCTTCTCTAGGCGAGAACAGCTGACATTTGATCATATTTTGTCCTTTTCGAAGAACTTTTATGAGAGCAAGCTGCTTTCTGAGAAAGCTTCACAAAGAATATTCAAGTCCATTCAAGCCATTAAGTGCCTACTAAGGACAAGGCATGATTCTCAGCACAGAGAACTGAAGGTCAAAACCAAGATGGTGGCAGTGCTACTCTGCAGGTATGCAAGGAGCCCATTTGGGTCCTTTCTGGTCCATAGAGAGTGAGGTTGAAAACAGAACTCTCTGCTTGGGCTACCATCCAGGAGGGTTTTCAACATAACCTCGGTACACTGGTTCCAGGAGGAGTCGATTGGTTATGCAAACATGGCCCAATGTGGGAGTTAGGAGGGGGAGGGTTGGAGAGGAATTTTTATCTTCCAATTCTAAGAATGGACCAATGGTCATGAACCTGTCCAGTCAATTGGAAAGTATGCTTGAAAACTTTCAAGTCTCGTGGCCCTCTTCAACAATGAGATGAACCAAATCAGTTCCAACAGAGCAGTAATGAACTGACCCAACTATACCCACGGAAAGAACTCTAGAAGATGATTATGAACCACTACATAGAATTCCCAATCCCTCTATTTTTGACCACCTTCATTTTTGATTTCCTTCCACAGGCTAACTGTACACTATTTCAGAATCTAATTCTTTTTGTACAGCAAAATTACTGTATGGACACATATACATATGTTGTATTTAACATGCATTGGTCAACCTGTCATCTGGGGGAGGGGGTAGGGGAAGGAGGGGAAAAGTTGGAAGAAAAGGTTTTGCAAATGTTAATGCTGAAAAATTACCCATGCATATATCGTGTAAATAAAAAGCTATAATAATTAAAAAAAAGAAAAGAAAAAGAAAACTTTCAAGTCTCAAAGGAGGCTCCTCGTACATGTAGAAGGTGATTCTTTTAGCTATAAATTACTGGAGCCTCGACAGAAGTAAACAGAAAAGAAATCTGCCCTTGGCTGGGCCTTTGGTTATAGGTTTACAGAGTTCAAATTAGAGTTAAAAAGGACCTTAGATCATCTGGTCCAATTCCTCATTTTAAAGAAGAGGAAACTGAGGCATGGTGAAAGAAAGGGAATTATGATCTGATTATGAAATAAACTACACGCTTTCTATTGCAAATCACTGTTCTCCACAACTTCACCACCATATTTTTTTTATTTTTAAAAATTTCTTTCACCAAGATTTAACTGGATCACTGCTACTTAACTTAAATAATATTTGTGATTTTAGTCCCATGAATAAACCAATTCCTAATTATATTTGAACCCTACAAGGAACAGGATATTCCTCAAATATATTGATGCTTCAATAATATAATGACTTATTTTCCATATTCACGGCAAACTCAAGAACTGCCTATTCAGTTTCAGCATTCTGTTTATTTAAGAATTTGTCTTAATGTCAGCACAAATGTGTCAGAGAAAATGATACAAATTGAGATACTGGATTAAGAAGTACAGAACTAATAAAGTAATTAAGGAAAACAATAGGCACAAAAACTCAAGTTGTCAAATCCTCCTAAGTCAAACTATTAAAACAACAAAGATAACGTTTAAAAAATTCAAAAACTGTTTACTAGCAATTTATATAAAAAATGAAAGATTCGGAGGATAAAGATGCCAAAGGAAATGAAAATGGCCCAAAAGTGACCTGCAAAATTCCCAGCTGTTCACTGCTAGTAAGGAATAAGACCCACGGGACCTCAGAAAAACGGGACCTTAGCCCAAGGGACAGGTGGGCTAAATGCATAACTCCTTTGTTTTGTTCTAGATACCAAGATGAATATTGACATGCATGTTTTGTCTCTAAATAAACTAAAGACCTGAGAGTAAAAGGGTCACACATCTTTAGTTACTGCTACTTACCCGCGTCCGATCTTCAATGTTGTAGATTTTGAGCTGCATGGGGATGTTAAAACTGTGCAAAAAGTTGCCCCCGAACACTAATGTGTCTGTGGGGGTGTATACTGCATGAATCCAGCCTAAAGAGGTAGGAGAACCAACAATGTCTCAAATTAGAGAAGGATTCTCTTGGAGAAGAAGCCCTAGCCTGCTCCTCCTCTTTGAGACCCTCTGCCCTTCCTCCAGGGTGAGCCCTACTACTACTCTATTTTTACTAGTTCTCGGGAGGGGTGGCAGAAAAGAGACCCACCCTCCTCCAACTCCGCCCCCACTACCAGCCTGGTCCTCTCAGGAGGACCAAGGCTATTGACACGGCTCCTACACCTGGCCCAAACTTAGCCAACCCCTCTCCCCCCCTCAGGAAACCTTCAATAACTCTCTGTAAGATTTTCCCCATCCTTATCCTCTCCCTCCCTCCAAAATGTCTGTCACACAACTTTCTCAACAAAAAGAATGGGTCAAGTCACTCATTTGTTCAAATGGCTTCACAGGCTCTCTCAGGCTTATCCTGAGTCCGGTTCAGTCGCACTGCCCCTCACAGCCTCATCTCTTCCCAACCCACAAAATCCACAAACCTCCCTGAATCTCTTCAGGCAGTTTCTAATTCCCCACCCCATCTTCCCCTGAACGCCACTGTTTGTTCTTTAAAGCCCAACTAAACTAGTGCCTCCTCTAGAATGTCTTCTGAGTCCCCTGGTTTGTAGCAGGGTCCTGCTTCAAACCTCAGGGAGCAATTTGCTTTGTAATTCTCTAACACATTTATCAAGTAATATTGTGAATGAATAATGGAAAAATATTAAGTGCCTGCTACATGTGAAGCACTGTGCTTTATATTCCTACTATCATTCTTGAAAGCCCTCAAACCTTGGCTCCTAAAATTACAGAGTAAAAATGATGAACATTTCTGTACCTTTTGGCCCAGTGGACTTCTTACTGGCACTCTACCCTAAGGAGATTACTAGCAGGAAAGACAGACACAGCTGTGCAAAAATATTCCTAATAGCAAAAAGACTGGAAGCAAAGTGGATAGAACGGAGACTAGTAAACGTATCTAATGCAATATAACTGTTGTAAGAAATGATGATGGGCATGGTCTTGGAGAAGCTTGGGAAGACTTGTCTGATTCGATTTAGAGTAAAATGGTACAAGCAGGAGCACAGTTTATACAATAACAACATCATCAAGACAGGCAACTCTGAAAAACTTCAGAATTACGATCAACACAATGACCAAGGCCGACCTCGGAGGATCTGTGATGAAGCAGGGGCCTGCCTCCTAACAGAGAGCTGACGGGCTCGGGCTGCAGACAGAGACTTAGACTTTGGGAGCACAGCTGAGGAGTGAGTTTTACTAGACGATGGACATTTATGACAACGGTTGTTTTGCTTTGCTTTGCTTTTTCAATGGCAAGGAGGGCAGAGGGAGAGAAGGTGGTTTTTAAGATTAAAAAAATAAGAAAATGAGAACTACTTAAAAATGAATTATGATATACTAATGAAAAGGAATTAATTACTGCACTGTAGGGAAAACAGAATATGAAGAATTAAAAGAAATATGGGAGATTTAAAAGAAGGGATGCAGGATCAAGAAGGCAAAAGCAGCTTAACATCAGATACACTGACTACTGCCACATGGGTAGACGAGACCAGCAGAAAGAATTCATTCTGTACACATCATAAACAAAGTCAAGAAGGCTCTGGAAAACGGGGATGATGAATCTTTAAGGGTGGGTTCAAGGAGAGCTACCCGGCAGAGGGTATGGGCACATGTTGAATGCAGCGTTTCAATGGAAGTCGATCCATTTTCAAGTACCTCAAGCGCCTCAGGAGCTAGCAGACACTCGCACTCGGTAACTACTCCTTAGTCATCTCTCGCTACTCACTCCATGAGCTCGATATTCTTTGGGCTCAAGGGAAGATGGTGGCAGCTCTCTGGGCCTTGCTTACCTGAAGGGATAACAAAGGTGTACCCCTGCTTGAGCTCAATACGTTGGCATTCTGACACGCGGTCACCCAGGAAGATATCTCCCTGTTTTCCCGACAGCAGCCAGTTCTCGTACAGTTCCAGGTTTTGGGCCGTCGGTGGGATGAGCCAGAAGACCTGGGGGTTAAAGACTTCAGTCTGTGAACAGTCATTGAGAGAAGCCTCGAAATGCTAACTCTCTACAGGAGGTAATGGCCGCCTGGGCCCAAGACCCCAGATTTTAAAACATGTAGCTTTTCACGATACCTACACGGCAGCCTCCAGTCCATTTCTAAGGAGGACAGAGTGAGGTTCATAAACCTTTAGTTGCCTGCCTGGGTGTGAGACCTCCAAGGCAAATGCTCTCATTTCACAGATGAGCAAATGGAGGCCTGGGAGGTGAAGGGGCGTGACCAACGCTCCCTCAGGAGACCCCTGATTCCTCCTGCTCCCTCGACTTCCCTTAGCAGCAGTGCGCCGTGTCATAGGAAGGTGCGAGGCCCCAGGGTCACTGTGGGGCACTGGACATCAGAGCAGCAGATCGGGTCAAAGTTTAGAGGCTAAACCCACGGCATTATCAGCTGCTTTTAGTTCACAATGTAACAGAAGTGCCTTTGGGCTCAGGCTCATTTGTCTATCTGCTCCAGCTGCTCAAAACACTCTTTTCCTGGTGAACTTACACTCTTGAGAGCTGGGGCCCGGGACAGCTAGGGGCCGCAGGGAATAGAATACCCCCCTGGAGTCAGTCAGGAGGCTCTGAGCTCAACTCCAGCCTCAGATAGTCACCGACTGTGTGACCCTGTCAAAATCATTTAACCCTGACTGCCAGAAAGAGAGTGAGCGAGCAAGAGACACACAGAGACAGAGACAGAGCATACATGAGCAGGAGAGTGTGAGCGAGCTGAGGCACCCAGAGGTTAAGGGACGTGCTCAGAATGTGCAGAGGCAGGACCCAAATCCGGGCCTCCTCGAGGTGAGTTTGGCCCCTTACCGACTCTGCCACCCGGACTCTCAACATGCACAAAAGGAGTATTTCATGTTTGCTCAACTGTGTGCCTTCTCCTGCTTCCTCATGTCTCCACCCAGAATGGTTGGGAAACTTCCTCGCAGATGTTGCTGAGGAATCTCACTGCACAAGAAAAACTTTCTCTCTCATTTGCAGTCTCTGGCCCTCTGCCTGCCCAGGCTCGGGGTGGAGAACACCCCGGCAAGGCCGGGGCTCCAGAGCCCCTCCAAGGTGGGTCATCCCTATGGGTGCTGCCGCCTCAGGGGATTCCACCACTCCCCAGGTCCTAGCCAAACGCCAGCCCTCTCCCTGCCAAGGAAGCTCGGCGGGGCCTTCTGTTCTGGAATGGCTCAAGCATCCGCCACCCAGACTAAATGGCATAGTCCTTAACCTTCCATCGCATCACAAAGGTCCCTCCACAGACAGCACCATACCTTTCCCCCCTGGTGTATGTGGTACCACACAGAGGTGCCACCGAAGTCCACGTGAAAGTCTGTGTAGCAGCCCCGGACACTCATGAGACAGTACCTGGCCCCAAAGGAGGAGACACATCAGGACAATGAAAGACGTAACAGCTCACAAAGCCCATTTGTCATTAAACTTTGCCAAGTGTATTCTCCGTCAAGCATGTAAGCTCAAGGTTCGAGGCTTTCCATCTGCACAAAGGACATACACTGAAAATCTAATTTTAAAGAGAAGCTTGTGTTCTCAAGTCAACAAGCAGATATGAAACCCCAAAGCATCAGGAAAAGGCTGCTCTGGGCCAGTGACAAAAGAAAAGGAGAACCCTTCAACTGGACAGGGGTCCACATATCACCAGGATGTCCCTGGTAAATACTGAGGAAATCCTGTGATCTCAGGTCAGAGTTCCACCTGTCCTGCAGACAAAGTTCCAACAGAATTAGGTCTAGAGGGCTCAAGAACATAACAGCCCCAAAGGGGTTTTATTGGCTGGAGAAGGGGAGAATAGGAAAGCTCTTCCATATCAGAGCAGCTGTTCGTGGGTGCTTCCATCCCCTCCCTCCATTATTACTGGGCGTTTATTCTGTATCCTCTTGCTCACTCTCAACCAAATGCAAGCTTCCTGAGGGGGACCATTTATGTCTGTCTTTCCAGACCCAGCATGCAGCAGATGCTTGATAAATGCTTGTTGTTGACTGATTTCCCTTCCTCAGCCGGGCCCCTGTCTTGCTGTTGGAACTACTTGAATGGATCCCTACCATTCTGTGTTCTCAACTGCTAGCCAGAGACTCTTCTCTATAGTGAACTTTTTTACTTTGCTTGTCCCTGGGGTTTGTGGCTTTTACTTACTTCTGCACTTTGGGATACTGCATCTCCAGAATGGCATTGGTGGACTCTGTCTGGCTTTCCTTCAAGTGTCTTGGCCACATGTTGTCCACCCAATCGATAAAGTCCACCTACAAGAAGCAAGGAAAGGTGGGTTAATGCTCACACTTTCATCTTTTTCCTCCCAACAATTTGGGGGTTCAGGCAGCGGCTTAAAGAGAGACTAAGGGAGCTGCCCGTGACCACAAAGCTAGTCAACGTCAGACCTGGTGTTAAGGCCAAGGGAAAGATGGCCTCACTAAAAATACCCTGACCCACAAATTCCTCTCAGGAGCCAAAAACAAGTAAAAGGTACTACTCAATCACCAAGTACCAAAGAGCTAAACAAATCAACTTGATCACAAACATCAAGGCCTAAAACAAAACCTTCCACAAAGGGATGGGAAAGCTTTTTAGGCTCCTCTTCTGTCCCACTATCTGTTATACTTTTGCTTTGAAAACACATACAAAAGCAGCTCTCTGGAGAGTGTGTGCTTGTAACAGCCATGGAAGGGCCAAGGTCTGGGCTAAGGGAAAAAGCACAGGAAAAGCCTATCAGTCAAGGTTATGGGGAATTGGTTCAGACGAGGTCAAGGTAAAAACAGAGTAGACAGTGGAAGTTTAATAGTATAAGTCTAAGTGTAAGAAAAAGAGGCCCCAGTCCTATTTCTGTTTTTCTATTCCAGATTTCTCCAAGCTTCAATGTCTTCGTCTGTATGAAGCGGAGTAGAGAGAGCCCAGGGTGACGGGGAGCCAGTGAATTCCAGAGTCAGAGAGCGCTCCTGGAGTTCAGGGCCTGCCTACCACACATCCTGTGTGGCCCTGGCCAGCTTCATCACATCATCTCTCTGTTCTTAGAAAATCCTACTCCAGAGAAATGCCAGGTCCAGTCAGGGCCAGAGGGATGCTGATACTGTCAATTGATAACAACTGGGAAAGTGTGTTGAAAAATATCAAGCATTGTGCAGCATGATAAATGTGGAAATACATTTAGAAGAACTGCATATGTTTAACCTATATTGGATCACTTGCTGTTTAGGGGTGGGGGGAGATGGGGAGAGAGGGAGAAAAATTTGGGACACAAGGTTTTGCAAGGTGAATGATGAAAATTATCTTTGAAAAATTTTATTTTGAAAAATGAAAAGCTATTATGATAAAAAAGGAAAAATATCAAGTATTAAATAATTGAGTTAATAACAACATTAATCAAATACAATTCAAGCTCTACAGGCCTTTTCAATTTCTTTTATCTTGTGATTGTTTGGGCTTTGGGAATAATTTTGTTATAAAGAGACTTATTAGAATGGTATTTGCTTTTCTAGAAATATGCTTTTATACTGGAAAATACCCCAATGCAACCACATTTTTATTGTAACCCTTCCTAAAAAGACACAAACCTGCGAGGCAGCCAGTGTCAAGTTGCTAAGTTGGGGTAGCACAGGCTGAATCTTCAACTGAGGCCTGCAAATCCAATCTATCACCGGCCTCATTCTGAACACACACCTGATGCATGGAAAAACCTCCTGATAATTAGAGCTGTCCGAAAAATGAAACAGCCAGTTCAGCAGACAGTGAGCCCTCCCATCATTTGAAGGTTCAAAAAAAAAAAGCTGCCTGACCACTGATTGGATATTCGAATGATGCTTGCAGAAGTCCCATTCATATCTGAAATTCTGTGCTTCTGTGTTTTACTGTTATGAATAAGATACTTTCTGTGTTGGCAGTCAAGGGCATTTCCTGAAAATGCACTATGAGGAAAGTATTAGATTATTCCCTAAATTCCTTTGAGTTTCTCTTCTTTGGCAGAACTCATTTGTGCTATTTGTGCTCAAATCCTACAACATTTTCCTCAATACTCTGCGTAATGCAATCATGATGCCCTGAAAGGGCAGTGGAGAACAGACTACTCCAAGGAAAGGACCGCATAGCTCTGTTTAATTCTCTCCATAGCAATGTACCATGCCTTCCTTCTCAGGTCCCTTGATTTCCTGTCACCGAAGGAGAGGGAGGATTGCCATGCAGGTTTATAGCCCTTTCTTGGGAATAAATAATCAGAAGGAACTATTTATGGAGGCTAAACAAAGCATTTCATAACAAGGTGTGTGTGGGAGATCAAGAGGGACACAGGTCAGCAAACAACTTCTTTCAACTTGCACCTCTGACTTTTGGGAGAGGTGGTTCAATCAGTAGCAATTTCCAGCCATTAACAATTTGAGAGCTATTATACTCTATAGTCATAGAGTAAAAAAAAAAAAAAAGATTTTTTTGGGGAGTAGTCAGAAGGGAATGAGAAAAAGAATGATCTCTGTCCCAAGATAGCTTCACTGACATCATTACAAATTTGGGAGTGTTTCCATATCTCCTGCAATTCCTGTCCTGTTCCAAAAACAAGAAAAAACCCAAGGCCTCAGACTGATGCGATTCCTTTAGGAACACTGTCCTTGGAATCAAGTTTCTGATTTTCCAGTTCTGCACTTTGGGTTTTTCGACCATCCATTTCCAAGAGGGGCCATGTGGGCTTTCCGCTACCAACTCTTACTCATAAGGATCCTTTCTCTTGGTTCCAGGATGCAAATGACACAAAAAGACACAAAAACTGAGCTAAGTGCCATGAGTGAGGGAAAGGCCATCTTTGATGTCACTATAGCATCACCAGCGACAAAGGACTAAAGGAGATGATTCCTGCCCTTCAGAAGTCCATAAATTTCCTTGGCAACTGTCTGCCCCAGAGGAAAGACAAAAACTACATCTGCCCCCCAAGCCCTCTACAAAAGTGGGTCCCAGAGGATTGGAAGATACATATATGTTGATATCTCTTAAATGTACTGATCATTAAATGTATAATTGTTATTTTACATGATAGAAAATATGAATAATCTGAAAGGAGAGGAGAGAATAAGTATCATGTGGAATCAGACTTAAAGTGACAAACAGAACCACTCCGAGACAGAGTTTGTGCCTCAACTAAGTTTTAGTTCCAGGTCTACAAAATAAAAAAGGAAATTCCAGGTCCCAAAATTAATAAACATAGTTAATCCAATGTCCTGCTGGGAGCTGTCAGTCATTAGCTATGCTGAGGTTATGGTGAAACCAATCCTCTCTGCTGCATAGATCAGTGGGGAAACTTCCCTTTTCTATTTATTTACTACTTTCTTTTTAAGTGACTGGTCTCCTTACCTTCGAGTTAAAGAAGACTTCCATCATTCCTGACACATCTGAGAGGGAATGTATTTTTAAACTTCCTCAACTAGGGCACAGACTCAAGGATGACACTATTCTATCTTGTAAGGCCTGTGGTAGCCTCGATGACCTGAGTTCGGGACTAGCTTCCGAAGCTTCAATCTTAAAAGCATTAACATTTGGGGCCGCTAGGTGGTGCAGTGGATGGAGGACCAGCCCTGCAATCAGGAGGACCCGAGTTCAAATCCGACCTCAGACACTTAACACTTCCTGGCTGTGTGATCCTGGCAAGTCACTTAACCCCAACTGCCTCAGCCAAAAAAAAAAAAAAAGCACTAACATTTTCAGGGTAAAGCTTTCTGTCCTTTTCAGCATATTCATGAAAAAGGTATCAATTTTACAAAAATGAACAAGCCCCTTACTAACGTCACTTGTCGGAAGGGAAAGAGTTGGGTTAAAAAAATTACCGTGGTAGGCCTCTGCACCATGTTCTCCAGTCTGGTGTGGCTGAATTCCAGGCTGATAACATTATAGAGTTTTTCACGCTCTTCCTCTGGAGTCTCATAATAGCGGGTCCACTGGGCCATGGTCATTTCAATGCCTTTCTGAGTGTTCACATCCATGACATCCACCAGTCTCCGGCTCCCTGTCATGAAAAGCTCATTTTTGTATGTGTGCCAGGAACCAGTACAATCGGTCACGTGGTAACACCCCCCATCTCCTTTCGATTCTTCTAACCAACTCCTTTATGTGCAATCAAAGGGAAGGAGAGGCCTGGTAAAAATACCGAGGACCCCTGATATGCTAAACAAGGGACGGATTAGGTGAGAGGACAGACAACTTCACAAGGAGAAACAGGACTATTTCCACGGGCAGAACTAGAACCAGAATTTAAAGCAAGTACCACCTGCTCATCCTTTGATTATAATCCTTTTTAAAAAAACAAACAAACAAACAAACAACTCAACCAATCAAAGTTTTTAATGTAGAATTAATTCAACAAACAGATATTTGTCAGGTCCTCATTACATACAAGGTACCTGCCTCAGTTTATCATTTATAAAACAGCAGTAATGGCCATTTCTAACGCAGGATGTTGTAAGGATCGCGTGAGGTGCCTACAATGCACTTGGCAAATCTTCAGTTATTTACTATATATAAATGGGAACGATAACACTCTCAGACACAAAGATGAAACGAACAAGGAGAGTGACTCAATGAACTTATCATCTAGTAGAGGAGAGAAAGCAAATTGTGAACTGCCACGGGAATGATACAAACAAGGTTCTCAGTAAAGAACGGGAAAGAGCGAGAGCAAGTGAGTTGAGGAGAGAAAGCAAGTAAGCCAGAAAGGAAAGGCCCAGAGCCCACCTGCCTTGAGTAATCAGGAAGGATTTCCTGGCAGAAAGAGCATTTAGTGGGTGATATGGCAGGAATGGCCTGCTGAGTACCCATGCTCATGGAGCAGGGGGAAGCATGGAAAGAGACACAAAAAGAAGCAAGATAATAAGCCACAGAGAGAGCAAAGGGTCTGAGGCCTGGGCAGTGTTCAGCGTCAAATGGGGCAGAATGTCAAAGGACATTATGGCCTGGCCTGAACACTCAGTCTAGCCCTGTACAGGCCTCAGAAGGTTTGCAACAATATTTATGACCTAAATGTCCCAGGGAACTTATAAGAGAGATAAAAGAAAGACAATATCCAAGGGGACTAGACAACACGGTTACAGGATGGTTGTTAGAGTAAATATAAATATAAATAAAACAAACTTTTATGTATTAAAAGCTTCAGTCATCTTTTGTGTAAAAGGAAAAAGTAGAATTTCCTGTATATCAGCAAAAATGAATACCACTAAAAATCTGGAAAAACTGATTATATTCCAATTAAATATGCTTTAAAGATCCTCAAACCCTGAGATATGATAGGGCTGGCTATCGATAGTAGAGAGCACAGCTCCCGGCTTCCTAGGAAAACACCGAGCAGTCTTTGGATGCTAGTTGGAGGACTACCTTACAGACTGAGGGGAGAGAATGACTGGCTGAACCCAAGTACTTGTGGTGAGAACAGAAACGATGGTGGCCATGATTCCACATCACACTGAGCATTCTGACCGTCATTAGCAGGCCTGGCACCCTTACAGCTGGCCATTTGCTGAACTTCTCACTGGCCAGCTGTGTGAAGTCTATCACTGCTGTATTATACAGCATCTGTGGAGAAGCCCCACCTCTATCACACGCCGCTATTTTATGGCATTTTCAAGGAGATACTCCTATAACAGAAGCAGGTCTTTTGAGGGGATGGCAAGGGGAACAAGGAAAAGGTAAAGGAGATGGGCACTAATTGGTTCAGTAAACTTATGAGCGCATGCTTGATGGGTAGTCCCAATGGGCAAGAAAGGCAGGGGAAGTGGAGTCATGTTTTAATGTGAGGGCAGTGGCTGAGTCAGGCCTGGGGACTGGTTCTGATTGGGAGGTGACTGTGACCAAGGGGCAAATGTCTGAGTTAGATCGGCTGAGCATGTGGGTGTGCAGACCTGCAGGACTGAGCATGGATGCCGGGTGGGACGGAAGACGCTAAGGCAGAAGCATCCCTCTGCCGTCCACAGAAGAAGCAGAGAGAGAATTGCAAAGGACATTCTGGTGTCCGGAAGCAGGCTATAGTGTAGAGAGTAGTACTGTCTAAGGAAGAATAATTAATTTAGGCAAATTTGAGATTTCTGCTTAAATAAGAGATAAGAAGAAACCACTTTTAGATTCAACTTTTTCAGAAAGATAACTAACCTATATCCAGTCTTAATGAATAAAATTAATTTTGCAATCCTTCTGCGTCATCTTGCATCTTAAACACAGAGTAGGCCTTAAAGTATTTGGTGAATCAATGAGCACCCTCTGAAGATCTGACCAGGACAGGTTTGGTAAGATTTTTAAAAAATCCAAAAAACAATTAAAATAAATCTTTTGAAATCTGCTAATGTATTGTTAGGATTTCTCTCTTTCATAAAAGAACTAAGTAACATTCTGATGCAAGTTTTTCCTAAAGAAGCTTCTCAAGATACTTACACTTTTTGTGGAAAATCCCATGTTTACATGTAAGTAAATAAAAGTATGAAGTAATCTGAATGGGGCTGGGATACTGACAAGAAAAGCTTCCTTTGGAATCAGCACATGAGCTAAGCTTGGAAGGAAGCTCAGTACTCTAAGAGGCAGAGGTGAGAAGGGATCCCTATGCTACAGATAAGAAAATTAGATCCTAGATTGAGGCCATGGGAGATAGTGACAGTTTCATTTTAAAAGAAATTTGTATAAAAGTTCTAATTTGATTAGGAATAATTTCTTGGTTAAAATCTAATGTCTAAAATAGTTACTTCCCTTCTCTAGTAAGTTGTTCTGGAAGATTGGACAGATTGATATGTATGGTAGCCAAGGGAAAAAAATGAGTTCAAATGCCCTGTTCATTGTCCAGGCAAGATGCTTGTAGGTCTCCTTGCATTTGGGGCTCATCTGATCTGTTACTGTTAAGTTTTTCCAAATGTTCACCCCAGGCTCAAACACTATACCCCTCCCTCAAAGGCCTGGAAGTCCAGAGAGGAACTTACCCACACACATTTTCACATCATTCACAGTGAAGTCCGGATCAGGCATCCTAGGAAATAAACAGTAGAGTAAGTGCAAAAGGAGTCAAAAAACCTGAACCAGAATGGCTGTAGGATCTACTTCCCACAGAAGACTTCTCTCTCTGCTTTTTGGTCACCTGTCCTTTTGGATCATCTGTTTGATTCTCCATTCAGCAGTTATTATTAAGAGAATCAGTTGTCCCCAGGAGCACAAGACTGACATTTCTCAATGTACCCATCCATTCTGCCAGCCCACTTACTTTATTCCAAGTCCATCAGAATTCTTGAAAATCAGAGGGTCTCTCAAGCCACCCCGCTGGATATACTCTACATTAAAATCTGTCACCAAAGGAAAACAAGCATTAGAAAGATCCAAGTTTCACCTAAAAGTTCAAAACTTAATTTTCAAAATACAATTTGTGCAAAGCTTTGGTAACTTTTGGTAACTGTCCTTGTCCTTGATATCCCCCCCCCCAAATTAACATTAATTCTGTTTTCTACAATAGATACTATTGCACCTACTCACCCACCTCCCATCCCATATGCCAAAGTGCAAGGCTGACTGGTACACGAAGAATCCCACAAATGAACTATCTATGTCAAAGGGATATAAAAGGTCTTTCATTACATTATTAATAAGGACAGGGTCCTTCAGGAAAAACTCCTTCCTCAGCTATCCGAAAATAGTTGGCACCTAATATCCCTTAAGATTCCTCACTGGGTAACCCACAACTACAAAAAAGCTCCAAAGACAGTTCTCAGATTCACCAGTCAGGGTATCTCAACAAACACTTGCTATGCACCTACTATGTGCACCAACTCCTGCTCTGCTAGGAGGTTTCCCTGAAGTGCCTAGACATCCTGACACCATCCTCCAATCTTTACTCCTTCATTTATGGTTCAACAATGAGCTGACTCTCCCCAGCCTCAAAGTCAATTCTTCAACACAACCTTGATCCCACCCTTTCCTGTTTTCTTGAGTAGATCAGCAGTCCCTCAACCATCTTGTCTCTATTTTCTAGTCATTACCTATCCATTAGTTCCTTCCTTATTGTCTTCAAATATACCCATTCTCATTCCCTCATTTCTACCCTAAATTCCAAGAAAAAGTACTTTATTGCTGGCTTCACTTCCTCTCTTCTTACTTCTCAATCCTTTACAAGCTAGTTTCCTGGCTTATCACCCAAATGAAACTGCTCTCTCCAAGTTTAAAAAAAAAAAAAACAAACGATCTTTTAACTGACAAATCTAACACCCTTTTCTCACTTGCTGCAATCTTCCCCACTGGAATTTGTCTAACCATTCAGTAGTCAAAGTGTTTTCCTAAAGAGCAGATAATTAAATTCTTGTTGAGTGATCTGGTATTCTCTGATAACCCCCTCTCAAGTCTCTTTGAGACCCTTAGTATGCCCATTCTCTGTATCCTCAGGTCTCACATCTCTATGCAGAAAGCGTCTAGATTCACAGCTCAATAGTCCAAGTTTCTCTTCAGAGGCCCAGTATAGCATCACAAACAGTACATTTGACTATTCAGACTGGATGTTTCAGGAACATCTTAATCTCAACATACACAACACTGAGATCATTATCTTCCAAATCACATCTATTTTCTAAATTTCCCTATTTTTTGTCAAAGACATCATTATTTCCCAATGTCCCTAGTTAAAAACACATTGATTATACATTACCACACACACACACACACACACACACACACACACACACACACACACAATTTCTCTCCAAAGAGAATATAAGTTAAATATGTATACATCTATTGTATTTAACATATATTTTAACATATTTAACATATATGGGACTACCTGCCATCTGGGGGAGGGGGCGGGAGGGAGGAGGGGAAAAGTTGGAGCAGAAGTTTTTGCAAGGGTTAATGCTGAAAAATTACCCATGGATATGTTTTGTCAATAAAAAGCTATAATTAAAAAAAATAATAAAGCATAAAAAAATTATATGTAACCCAAATAAACCAATCAATCAATCAATCTGGATTTCTGGGGAAAAAAACAAAAACAAAAACCAAAGAGAATATAAGTTCCCTGAGGACAAGGATCTAATTTTTGTCTCTGTATCTCCAGTCTCTAGCATAGTGCCTAGCATACCGTAAGCATTTATTGACTGATTAAAGAGCATGATGCCAGGGTTTAGTTAAAAGACACAAAATTTATGCCTGGAAAGACTTACATAAATTGATACTGAATAAAGTGAGCAGAACCACAAGAACACTGTACACAATAATAGTAAGATTATGTGATGGAATGGGCCCTTCTCAACAATGGAGATGCTTCAAGGTAATTCCAATAGACTCAGGATGGAAAATGCCATCTGCAACCAGAAATAGAACTATGGGGACTGAATGCGGATTGAAGCATAGTGTTTTCACCTTAACTTTTTGTTTGTTTTCTTGTGGGTTATTCCCTTTTGGTTTGATTTTTCTTGCATAACATGACAAATATGGAAACATCTTTAAAAGGATTACACATATTTAACTTATATCAGATTGCTTGCTGTCTTGGTGAGGGGGAGGTAAGAAAGGAAGAGAGAAAAAATTGGAACATAAAAGTCTTATAAAAATGAATGTTGAAAACTATCTTTACATGTAATTGGAAAAATAAAATAATATTGAAAATTTTTAAAAAGAGAAAGAAAAATATGGTTCGTTCCCCAATTGATCATTTTACAACTATTGTTGGCTAACATTATATATATATATATATATATATATATATATATATATATATATTTATGTAATAATATAATAATAATAATAATAGATTGGCTAAATTGATAAAGGGGAGAGTGACAATTGTTGGAAATGATGGAAAAAACTGGGACACAAATTCATTGTTGGTAAAATTGTAAAATGATCCAAGCATTTTGGAGAGCAATTTGGAATTATGCCCAAAGAGTTATTAAGCTACCTCTACTCTTTGACCCAGCAATATCACTACTTGGACTATTTCCAAAAATGATTACAGGAAAAAAAAAAAAAAAAACTTGTGTGCTCTAAAATGTTTAAAGCAGCTCTCTTTGTGGTGGCAAATAACTGGAAATTGCAGGGATAGCCAACTGATTGGGGAATGGCTAAACAAGTTGTGGCATATGATTGTGATGCTTTTTTTTTTTTTGGCACTATGTTGTAGAAATGCTTATTTTATTCCATAAATTAAAAATAAAATTGAAAAAAAGATTACCCATGGATAAGCTTTGTCAATAAAAAGGTATAATTTTAAAAAATAATAAAACATAAAAAATTATATGTAACCCAAATAAACCAATCAATCAATCAATCTGGATTTCTGGGGGTAAAAAACAAAAACAAAAACAAAAACCAAAGAGAATATAAGTTCCCTGAGGACAAGAATCTAATTTTTGTCTCTGTATCTCCAGTCTCTAGCATAGTGCCTAGCATACCGTAGATTATTTAGATAGAGCTTTGATCAATGAGGAAAGAGTAAATAATACCAACCTTTTCCTTCCATAAAGGTGACAAAACTAGCATTGTATTTGTTGGTGTGGAGTTTTTCATCCAAGTCAAAAGTCCTTTTTCCTTCAATTTCATCATCAGAAATACCATCATCTTCATAGCGTCTTCGCATGGTGCCACGCTGTAAGAAGGAGGACATGGCACTTGTTGGTAGCGGCAATTTGGGGATTCCTCCCCAGAAGGTAACATCTTTACCCAATAGTACAAGGACGAGATGGTGCCCTACCCAATAGTGCTAGGGCATCATCTCGTCCTTGTACGTCACCAGCAATCATACATTAATTCTCCTACTCACGTAGACCTACCTAGTCCTTCCTTGAGTTAAAGAACAGCATCAATGACAGAATATATATGAATTGCAGAAATAACACAAATGAAATTGGACTTGGGCCAACTTCTTGAACAAGCTAGCAGGATCACCAAGTTTAGAGGAAGAGCAGTTTTTATAGACCAGTCTAACAAAGGTTTCATTGCCCTGTTTATCAGTGGCAATAGCTGAACTTATGAGCATTTTCAAACAATAACACAATATATTTCCATTAGGAATAAAAAACCAAAATCCCTTGTCAGCCTTACATTAAAAGCTTCAAGAATCACGTAACCCTGAGGACAGGTGCAAATATATGCCAGGCAGTTTAGCAACTGAAATAGGCTGGCTAGCTCTCAACCATTCAAGCCGGTAATCTTCAAAGAAGAGTGGGGTATATGGAGGAAAAAAAATTAGAACTGAGGAGAACAGCATGGTTGTTCAGTTCACATAAAGGCTGCCCACTTCTGTGACTCATATTCCCTTTCCTGTGCCTTGCACAGTTTGCCCTTGGCCAACACCCCAAGTGGCTGATCATTCTCTGACAGACACCTCTTAGGCCCATGTCCTTCTTTTACCCAGTCACTCCTACAGCAGCAGCCAAGTTCTCCCTTCTGCCCCATCTTCTCTCAGGTGCATGAGAAGTATCAAGCAGGTGAAGCAGTGAATGAACAGAAGTAGGAGCTAGCACAAGAGCAAAGATGGGTACTTGGAGCTCTGATCTCCAACCAGATATCCCTTCCCTCAACACACTGGATAATAGAGTCACAAATTAAGACATCCTTCTATCACCTGAAAGGCCATGGCCTTCCCAAGCATTTTATCATCTGTCTGGCTGCTGCCTCTCTCCTCCCAGAACAGGCACACTTTGGATCTGGAACCTGACTTCCACAGACTACCTCTTATCTCCCCCCTTCCAATTTTCTTTAATTGCTTTATAAAGTGTTTAAACCAAGATAAGAAAAAAGAGTATAAGTACCATTGACTTAAAAAGCACTGAAAATGTTTTTAATAAGAACAAAAAAGGTTTTTGTATTAATAAAATAAAAATTACTTAAAATGGTTTATTTGATCTGTCCTCAATATTATAATTTCTGCATGCTTTATTATGTACAAAATATAATTCATATAATAGTGTAAATGTATATATTATACACTATTGAGAAGCATGTCTAAAAAAACTGATGGAAGCTATGTTCAAAAAAGGTTTGAGCTCACCAGCAAAAGACGCAAAGTGATGTAAGGTCAAGTCAACAAACATTGCTTAAGCACATAGTAATATGCCAGATGAGTACTGAGAATATAGAGAAAGGAAAGAAACATCCTGTGCTCTCAAGTTAGTCCCATTCTAATAAGAAAGATAGCAAACAAACAACTAGATATAACAAGAAATATACACGGAGAGAAAGCACCCACTTGCCATTCTTGAAAATAATATGGAACTTAGCCTCCAAAGTTACAAATTGGTTTGCAAAACCAATATTAGACCTCAAGGCCTCAAGCTCAGAGATCAGAGAAAGAAAAAAAAGGACTCACAGGTACAAAAATATTTCTAGTAGCTCTTTTTGTGGTAGCAAAGAACCAGAAACCAGCAGCTTGCCCAATAACTGGGGAATGGTTGAACGCTACTGTGTTGAAAGGGCTTTAGAGAAAACTGACTAGATTTTTATGAGCTAATGAAGAGTAAGGTGATAGAAGCAGGAGAAGAACTTACATGCTGTCCAAAAACCTACTGGAAACAATTCACAGCTTTAGCAAAGTTGCAGGATATAAAATAAACCCACACAAATAATCAAGATTTCTATATATTACCAACAAAGCCCATCAATAAAAATGACTGTAGACAAAATAAAATACTTGGGGGGGCTATCTGCCAAGACAAACCAAGAACTACATGAACACAATTACAAAATGCTTCTCACACAAATAAAATCAGATCTAAACAACTGGAAAATTATCAATTGTTCATGGCTAGGCTACGCTAATATAATAAAAACAATTCTGCCTTGTTCAGTGACATACCAATCAAACTGCCAAAACATTATTTTACAGAACTAGAAAAAATAATAACAAAATTCATCTGGAAGAACAAAAGGGCAAGAATATCAAGGGAATTAAACCAAATCTAAAACTATATTATAAAGATGCAATAATCAAAATCATTTGGTACTGGCTAAGAAATAAAGTGGTGGATCAGTGGAATATATTAGATACACATGACATAATTAGTGAGGCCTATAGCAATCTGTTATTTGATAAGTCCCCAAACTCCAGTTTCTGTAATAAGAATTCACTATTTGACAAAAATTGCTGGGAAAAACTGAGAAATAACAAGTCAGAAACTCATCATAGACTCACATCTCACACCCCATACCTAAATAATGTCAAAAGCAGTACATGATTTGGGCAGAATGACACCACAAACAAATTAGGAGAGAGCAAGGGATAATTTATCTATCAAATTTTTGGAGAAGGGAGAAATTTATAACCAAAGAAGGATTAGAGAACATTATGAAAAGCAAAATGTTCAACTTTGATTACATTAAATTTAAAAGATTTTCTACAAACAAAACCAACAGAAACAAGATTAAAAGGGAAGAACAAAGCTGGGAAATTTTTTTTACAACTAGTATTTCTGATAAAGGACTCATTCCTAAAATATATAAAGAACTGTGTCAAATTTATAAGAATACAAGTCATTCCAAAATTGATAAATGGTCAAAGAATATGAACAGACAACTTTTAGATGATGAAATTAAAGCCACCTATAATTATAAGAAAAAATGCTCTAAATAACTCTTGATTAGAGAAATGCAAATTAAAATAATTCTGAGGTACCACCTGACATCTCCCAGACTGACTAAGATGACAGGAAAAGATAATGATAAATGTTGGAGGAGATGTGGGAAAACTGGAACATTAATGCATTGTTGGTGGAATAGTGAAATGATACAGCCATTCTGGAGAGCAATCTGGAACTATGCCCAAAGGGTTACCAAACTGCATATCCTTTGACTCAGAAGTGCCATTACTCAATCTGTATCTCAAGAAAATCCTAAAGTAGGGAAAAGGACCTATATGTGCAAAAATATCTGTAGCAGCTTTTTTTTTTTTGGTAGCAAAGAATTGGAAAAGGAGTAGATGCCCATCAATTGGGGAATAGCTGAACCAAATTGTGGTACAGGAATGTAATGGAATACTATTGTATAAAAAATGATGAATAAGCTGATTATAGAAAGGCTTGGAAAGATTTATATGAACTGATGCTGAGAGAAACAAGCAGAACGAGGAATACATTGTACACAGTGACAGCAAGAATGTGAGGTGATCAACTATGAAAGGCTCGGTTCTTCTCAATGGTTCAGTGATCCAAAAAAATCCCAGTGACTCTGGACAGAAAATGCTATCTACATCCAGAGAAAAAACCAAGGAGACAATGTAAATCAGCACATGCTAGGTTCACTTCTTTTTTCTGTTGTTTTTTTTTTAAATTTATCTCTCCCATGGTTTTTCCCTTTTGCTCTGATTTTCCTCTCCCATCATAACTCATAAAGCAATATGTATTAAAAATAAACTTACTAAAATTAAAAACAACAACAGCAAAGAGCTTATATGATCACAATATTTTAAAGGTAAACAACTTTGTTCTTTCTTTTCTTTTCTTTCTTTTTTTTTTTAAAGGTTTCTTCTCCAATCATTTATTTTTAAATATTTCTGACAGGTAGTGCTTTCTCATAGACTTAATATAAAGTTAAGTTTTCTTTAAGAAATCTTAATTTCAATATTATATATTCTATCTGAATTCTCTATTTTTGGTGAAAACTCTATTTAATGAAACTAATGCCTGGGGAATCTAAGGCAAATAACAGAATTAAGAACTAATCAAAGCATTGAGCAACTACTATTTTAGAGGCCCACTGATGAAATATAATATCCATCTCCCAACAAGGAGGTGATAAATTAAAAATGCAGAATGAAACATATATATTTGTATGTGGACAATAGGGAACATGTTCTGCTTTACCAAACATATTAGAAGGGGTATTTTTTTTTCCTTCTCAGTGTGGGATGGAAGAGAGTTGGGGAAAGGATGTGTCACAATTTAGCATATTCAAAAGAATGTAATTGTTTCAAAAAATGATTCAAAAAATAAGAAATTCCTCCAAATGGTTTACACTTATGGCAATTATCACTGAGATAACCAGAGAGCTTTCAAAAGCAACTACTCTGAAGGAATCAACATAGTTATGTTAGGGAAGATCTTATATTTGGTTATATAGAAATTGAGACTTTCTTCTCACCAAAGACCTCCTTGGGGTCTAAGCTAAGTAAAAGACAAAAGACTATAGACACAGTAGTCATTTTATTTGCCTAATTAGAAACTACTTTCCAAAATGGGCTGTACTGATTTATAACTCCACCAACAATACATTATGTTCCCATCTTTTGTCATCTTTGTCAGTTTGCAGGGTATAAAATGTCAGAATTGTTTTAATTTATGTTTTTCTTATTTGTAATTTGGAATATTCTTTTTTATTGCTGTTAATACTTGGTAATTCTTTTTTTCAACTTTCAACGTAAAATTTTGAATCTATAGTCATTAAGGATATGAGGGTAAAAACTTTCTATGCTTTATCTTTCCTTGGTTTAGGTAATTGTGGTGTTCTTTTCTTTAAAATATAGTGGTTCTCTCTGGGAGCAGGATTCTTGGGGAGGTTTTTTGGAGGCAGCCTTAGTTTCCCTTCCAAGTAATAGTCACTTCAAATACAGCCAGGTGTTAAAAGTTCAAATCTTTTATTGCTTCCTCCAAAATAGCCCGGTGAGTTTTCTTGGTGCCTCTCTTTCCAAAAGCTCCCTCTGAATGTCTCCAAATCCAAAGATTTGTCCTTCAGCCTGCAGCTAGCACAAAGGTGGAAAATGGAATGAATCTGACTCCACCTCCCAGAGTGGACTTATGGGCTTCCTCCCAGAGTGCTCCCCTCTCAGTGTCAATCTTCCGAACTAACCTGAAGCTCTAAGAGCTTCTATATATATGATCTCCCAAAGGTTGACTTCTCCTCTGAAGGAGGGCTCAAGGGAGGTGCGAATTCATGAAGTTACAAAGTTAACTTTGTGAATCTCCCATACTTGTGAACTCCAATGAGTACTTAAATACATTAGTGAGTTAAGAATTTGCTAAGTATCATGCTAAATTAGGCTACTGACCTATCACTTTGTAAGGATTTGCTTATGAACCAATAAGCATTGTATCTATTCCACTGAGTTAACACTAGGATTCTAACATCTCCCTTGAATTATCACCTTGTTTCAAGTTCTGGCTCATAAAAGGTAATAGGCTCTATTTGTCTCATAAAGAGCTCCGTAGAGTGTTTCCTGAGAGAATAACTTATTTAGTTAGTATTGGTAATAATTATTTTTTAAAATTTGATAGAATTATCCTATAAATTTATCAAGACAAGAAGTTTTTTTTTTTCCTCCTTGGGAGTAGCTAAATAAACTGTGGTCCACTTATACAATAGAACATTATTGAGCTTTAAGAGACAACAAATATGATGAACAGAGAAATATGGAAAGATCTACATGAATCGATGATCAACAAAGTAGAGCCGAGAAAATATTATATACACAAAATGACTATAACAATGTAAATGGAAAGAACAATTTAAGAGTAAATGTTGCAAAATCATAAATAACAATCTAAGACATTCCCATCTCACTGTTTCTCAAAAGAAGTTCAATGTTATTGTTCTCTAAGAAATGACCAGCAGGATGAATACAGAGAGGCTTGGAGAGACATACATGAAGTGATGTTAAGTGAAATGAGCAGAACCAGGAGATCATTATACACTTCAACAACAATACTATATGAGGATCAATTATGATGGATGTGGCCCTCTTCAGCAATGAGATGAACCAAATCAGTTCCAATTGATCTGTAATGAACAGAAACAGCTACACCCAGAGAAAGAATACTGGGAAATGAGTATGGACCACAACATAACATTTCCACTCTTTCTTATTTGCTTGCATTTTTATTTTTTCTTCTCAGGTTATTTTTATCTTCTTTCTAAATCCAATCTTTCTTGTGCAACAAGATAACTGTATAAATATGTATACATATATGTTATTTAACTATACTTTAACTTATTTAACATGTATGGGACTACCTGCCAGCTAGGGGAGAGGGTGGGGGGAAGGAGGGGAAAAGCTGAACAGAAGTTTTTACAAGGGTCAATGTTGAAAAATTACCCATGAATATGTTTTGTATATAAAAAGCTATAATAAAAAATAAAATTAAAATATAAAAAGAAGTTCGAGGGTGGGTAGGATATCTATATTTTCCAGACTTTTTCAATGTAATAATAAGTTTTTATTTGATTTTGCCCATATATTTTACAATAAAGGATAGTTTTCTGTTATGAGGTCTAGGTGGTAATAATGGGGAACTATTGGTCACAAAGTTTTTTTTTTTTTTTTTTTAAATAAACTTCTTTTTAAAATGTCTAGTCAAATTAATAGTTTCCTAAGGGCAGGGGGAAGGAGAAATATTTTGCTTTTCCCTCTAGTTTCTTACACTCTCACCAGAGATGGCTCATCTTTTAGAAGCATCCTCACAGGTTGGGAACACAGAAAAGGAGGGAAGAAAAGTAAAACCTGCCCAAACCAAGTCATTCAGCCTCTTCTCTTTAATGAAACAAGAAAAAGACTATAGCTCAATCTTTCATTTTTTTTTTTGCTGCTGAGAAGCCAGTAATAAGGCAAAGATTACTGACTATAAAAGAATGAGGTATTGAAGTCCTCCTTCATCTCGTAAAATCTTCACAGAAAGTAGAACATATTTACAAAGAATTTTATGAAATATACTATATCACTTCATGGCTTAAATTTGGGGATCCTTAGGGAAACATGCAATCTCTATTTTACATATAAACTCAAAGTTAAATCTGCTTCACTACTAGGGAAAGAAGTCAAACAGATTCAAGTCAACTAACAATTACCTAAAAAGCTCAGACTGGTTTAACATCTTATTGTAATATATTCTAGGTAGTTTTCAAATCAGCAGATAAAAATTCTTTTTTGGGGGAAGGTCAAGAAAGTAATTCTAGGGGACTCAAGTGAGTTATTGGCTTCCCCAACTTTAGCCTGATCCAACTTCACAAGCAATGGAGAGAGAAAATGGACAGAGATTCCAAATGTACTAGATTTTGTTCTCAAGAGCTGTCTACTTTTCCTGGTTCCCCAGGTTCTCTATGTACTGGGAAAGAGGTATTCCCTCCCATACTTCATCAAGCCCTTGTGGAGTATGTTCAAAAAAGTAAAGGAAAAAAAAAATCAGACAAATTCATTCCTTAAACAGTTCAAAAAAATTCTAGTTTCATTTATCTAGAATACGAATAATAAGAAATCTCAACTGCATCTTTAAACCTGAATTCCACAACCATTCCGAATGGCAACTTAAGGGATTAAATAAATAACACAAAGGAATTTTTTCTAGAGAGTAAGAGTTACCTTATTAAATCACATTAAATCACAGAGTCTGGTGTCCACAGACTCTGATAATCATGAACTATAATGAATATAGTTTCGACTTCTGAAAGGAGCCACAGATCACACGTCCTAGCTGGGTAGCAGAAGAAAAGTGTTTAGTGATTTAACAGAAATTTCAGATTTCTTTTCTCTGTCAGACTAACAGTTGCATGTGTTCACTTAAACACTTCCCAAGAAGAATTTTCTCTAATGTTCCATACTACCATTTTTGTAAACTGAAGGAGGTGGAAGATAAAAATTAGAGTCAGGAATTAGGAAGTGGCTGGGTAGTGCAGCGGCTGGAGTGCTGGCTGGGCCTGCTGTCTAGAAGACCTGAGTTCAAATACTGTTTCAGATGATAGTGTCTTAGTTCCTAGCTGTGTGATTCTAAGCAAATCACTGAACTGCTCAGCCTCAATTATTACATGTATAAGTGAGGATAAAAGGCACAATATGTAAAGCACCTTGCCAACATTAAGGTGCCTTATACATGTCACTTATTATTATTACATGATAAGACTGGCAAAAATTACATGACTTTATTACCCACGGGAAATTTACTTTCATGTTAGGCTGGAACAGCATTTCTTAGAAATTATTTATTAACTTCAAAAAGCTTGTTTTGTGTAGGCTAAATGTACCAACACATATCACATTAGCACTAAAACAGATAAATATCTAAAATTTGCATTTATTCATTTAAAAGCAATGATAGCAAACCTATTAAATTTTAATACAAATAAGATGTTTATGAAAAATAACTATAAGAGTGACAATGATTTAAATATTTTTTGCAAATCTCTTTAGCATTTGGCTTCATGGAAGACAACTGGATTCTATCAGCTTCTGTATTTGATCTGTTGCAATATGTTATTATGGTTGAATGATATGAAGAAAAATTGGCCTTACACAGATGTGTAGTTGTAAAAAGGAAGAGTACTTTAATAGGCAAATAATATCTTGATATTATAATGAATATAGTTTCGACTTCTGAAAGGAGCCACAGATCACACGTACTTTTGAAAAACTCTGGATTAAAAAAATATAAAGTTTATGCTCTAATCACCAAGATTAATAAAATTTGATACACACTAATGGAGTATGACAGTACATTCTAATATAACAAGCAAAAAAGTTTCTTTTGGGGGGGAGTGTTGGTAAGTCTTCACAGATATTTAAAATTATTCCTAACTGTGCATATTTCATATATTTTTTGAAAAAGTAGCATAGTCTACTGGCTATATAAATCAAATTAGCAATCCAACCCTTTGGAGCTCCCACTTGTCCTTGGAGACTATGGTAGGTATTACAGGGTGAAAGGGGTAAATATGGGTGTGTGCAAGAGGGAGAGAGCAGTCAAGAGAACCTTGCCCAGGAGAAATTTACAACCCAGTGAAGAAGCTGAGTGGGAGCCAAGAGATTGGGATTTAAACCTTGGATGAGAGAGAGAGAGAGAGAGAGAGAGAGAGAGAGAGAGAGAGAGTGTGAGTGTGTGTGTGTGTGTGTGTCTTCTCTCTCTCTCTAAACTAGAGATACAGGAAGAAAATGCTTATCCACACAAGATGAGTTGAAAGGACAGGAATATTTTTTCCTTGTCAATCTAGGAAAGACAGCTAACAAGTTAAATGATCATCAGGATCAAAAGGGATCAAGATTAAAGGTCACAGCTAATTACAAGGCACTATACTAAACAACTAGGTTACAAGTACAAAAAAACCCGATAATAGTTCCTACTCTCAAGGAGCTCATATCCTTCTGGGGGTACACCCTATAAACATAAGTAGCCATAAGATTAGGAACAGCTAAGTAGCACCAGGGAGGGAGCCTTGGGCCAGGAGCCAGGAAGATTTGAGTTCAAATCAGGCTTGTGTGTCCCTGTGACTTAGGCAAGTCAATTCACCCAGGTTGTCTCAGTTTCCTCATTTGTCAAATGAGTTGGAGAAAGAAAAGCCTTCTAGGATCTTTTCAAGAAAACCCCATGGGGTCAAGGAGGGCCAGCCATCACCGAAAGAACAACACCAACCACCATATCACCTGAGGAAGGAGAGGGCACTCAGCAATTAGGATTCTGTCTGAGATAAGCCCTAAAAGTGAAGGCGAGGCAGGAGATGCAAGTGAGAAGAGGTGCTGAATGTGGAGAACAGCAGGGGGGTTGGGGGGTAAAGTGTGGGGAAAGAACTGTGCAGAAAGTCAGACAGGAGCTCTGTGGGGAAGGGCTCTGAGGGCTGGTCACTAGGGGCAGGGAGAGTATGCAGAGCTGCTTTCAAGAGAAGGGAGTGATGAATGTAAAGTCCCTTATTTGGTGCTTGGAAAACCAGCTGTTTACAGTGCAAAATGATGCCTGCTAGTCCAAAGTTTCAGGGAAGGTCATTAACAACCAGGAGACTTCTGGGAAAACCAGCATCAGAGCTGCTGTGGAGAGTGATGACACTATAAGGAAGGAGAACAGCCGGAGCAAATCCCAGGTAACCATTACTGACCAAGGCTTCCCCTGGGCCTTTAGAGGCACCGCCAGAGCCAATGTGGCTAGGGTGGGAGGGAGAAGGGGGATCATGGTCCAGTTTCCATCTGGAGGGCGGTACCAAAGCAGAGGCGCCCTGAACACCAGGCCAAGGACAGGACCTGTATCAAGGTAGCCCTGGGGAGAATTTGGGCCGGCTCACCTCTTCTCCTGGCCTTTTCAAGCTTCAATAACCTGCCTTCACTGCTGAGGATCTGGATGCCAGGGACACCTGCCAGGTGGGGACATGGCTCCCTACACCCAAGCACACGTTCCTCCTTCTGGTGTCCATAGACTCTGATGAAGAAATGGTCCCCTGCCTGCCTACTACGCACTCTAGATCCCACCCATCCAGCAAATTGTTCTCTACAATGATTCTCTGTCTAAATCTTTCATCTTTCTCCATTCACTGGCTATACATGAACCCAAGTCTCCTTAAACTAAAAACCAAAAATCTTTTAAGACTCTCTGATTCAGTGACATCAGCTTCCTGGCTGTTTCCAGAACTGTGACTCCATCTTTGGCTCTAAGCATTTTTTTCTACCTCCCATACTTGGAAGATTTTTCCTCTTTAACTCTATCTACAGTGGTCTGCAGCTTCCTTTGAGTTCTCATGAAAATCTCAGCTTCTATAGGAAGCCTTCCCCATCCTCACTTAATTCTAGCATTTTCCCTTTTTAATTATTCCCTATAAATCCAACATATAACTTGATTTGTATATATCTGTTTGCTTGTTGTCTCCTCCATTAAACTGTAAGTTCCCTGAGGACAGGAACTACCTTTTCGTATTTTTAGTACTTAGCCAGTGCCTGGCAACTGGTAGGATCTTAATAAATGCTTACTAATTGATTAAAACACTGAGGACTTTTTATGATGAAGCTCCTAGAGGAAAAACAAAAATCCAACTCATTTCCTCTAGTTCCTTTCTTCTCACTTCCAAAACTCTGCAATCTGGCTTCTGGACTATCAGAGAAGTGACAATTACAATTATTAATGATCTCTAATCATCAAATCTGAGGGGCTTTAAAAAACAACAACTCCTCAACCCACTTGAGCTCTCTGCCACACTTTACACTGCTGACCATCCTTGTCAGAGGACAGACACTCTGCTGCCTCGAGCTTTTTCTTGCCTGTCTGGCCACCCATCAGTTCTGTTCTCTGGCTCAGCAGCTGTATCACTCCTTCTAACTAGGAATGAACCCCAAGGCTTTGTCCTGGGTCACTTCATGACCTCATCATCTCCCACAAGTTTAATTATCATTTCTAAGTGGACAAGCCCCATATCTACGAACCCACATGACCCTTAGCCCCACAGTACTAACCGTATTGTGGACTTCTGAGAGAATGTCTCACAGGTTTCTTAAGCTCAATATATGCAAAAGAAAAAAAAAAACAACTTCTTTCCCATGCCTCTTCTAAAGTTCTTTACACACCAATTTCATCCCAATCTCCTAAGTTTAGAGTCACTTTTTCTCTATTTCAAATCACTGCCACATCTCACTTCTTCTCCATTCTCTCTCTAAGATGCTTCTTTTTCTCCTTTACATCTCATAAAAGATAAAAGACTTTGGCCTTGGCCGAGGTTGGATGACCCTGGCAGAGAAGTTGGTGAGCTGACAGCAGGGACAAAAAAGCTTAAGTCCTGGTTTCTCTATTTCAGGTCCTCGATTCTCATGGAGACCAAGGAGAAGGTCACCTCTGTAATTCACAAGAGATCATGCTAAAGCACGAGATGGATTATGTCACTCTTGACTCAATGCATGCCACTCACCTTTCCTTTATAATTGATTCCAACCTCACCATGTCTACTCAAAAAGACCTTCTTGTCTCTCCTCCTATGGTTGACATTCTATCATTCATTTCTTGGTCTTTCGGCACTCCCTTTATTCCCTGAA
This sequence comes from Sarcophilus harrisii, assembly GCF_902635505.1. Lineage (NCBI taxonomy): Eukaryota > Metazoa > Chordata > Mammalia > Dasyuromorphia > Dasyuridae > Sarcophilus > Sarcophilus harrisii. The sequence continues at coordinate 240,539,578 of NC_045431.1, forward strand.
TACATTCTACATTTTAAAATCCTCTCTTCCCTTCAAAGTTCAGCCCCAAATGTTATTTTCTATAGGACACTTTTCCTGATCTGCTCCCCTATTCCCATCTCTAACCCCCCATACTCCTAATTCCTTTCCCTCCAAAATCATTTCATATCTGTCTATTGTATATATAATTTTATATGTATATATGATTATCTGGATTCATATTATCTCACCAATTATGTATAAGCTTCTTGGGGGAGGGAGGAAGGAATTTATTTTTGTTTAGCATTAAATAAATACTGGGTTAAATAAACTCCTGGGCAAGAAGCCACTGAAGAGTTTAAGAGCAAGAATGACCAGACCATTTCATGTATTATGTAACATTAAAAACCCTTGTTGTTCTGGCAGAAGCATGAAGGATGACTTGAATGGAGAAGAGATGCAAAGATGGGAAGACAAAGTAGGAAATTTCTACAATAATTCCGAAATACATGCCAAAAAGAAGAGCAAGGAGAGTAAGAGTATTGGTAATGGTAATGCAGGCAAGAAGAGACAAGAGGTAAGAGGTGAGAGATTTCACTGGGCTAATAAGCAGGCCCCAGGAACTTTTTAAAGGGAAGATGAGGAAGAAGATTTCAGGTTAACATCAAAGTTAAAAGCCTGGGAAACCATGAAAATACACGTTTAAACTTGGGGATAAAAAGACTCCATCAGGGACAATAGTTGCCTTCAAAAATCTGAAAGAAGGAATAGATTTAGTCTATTTGGCCAAAAAAAAAAAAAAAAAGGTGGAATAAGGAGGAATGAGTGAAAGTTAAAAGCCTAATATTTAGAGATCGTTGCTGCAGAGCTATCCTCAAGTAGAATAGGCTGCTTCAGAAAGAAAGGCTGGATGACCACTCATTAGGTACATGATACTGGAGACTCTTTTTCAGGTGACCTTTTCAGGACTAAAGGGCTTTTTCAACTGTTGAAATTCATGAATCTGTGAGTAAAGGGCACAGGCAGGAGGCAAAAAACATCAGAACTAAGGGGAGGTTCTTGGGGAAAGAGGGGAAGAAGATGGATTCAAGAGATAGCAGAAAAATAGACTTTAGAGAGCCCCAATAACAGTGAAATGATTAAGAGTATACAAGGTCAAAACACAACATCAAGGGAAACCAAGGAAGGTCAGGTTTAAGGAAAGATAGTGATGTCAAGTTTAACCATCATTTCAGGACACCTTTTCTTAGCATAGCATGTGGCACAGAGTAAGTGCTTAAGAAATGCTTATTTCCTTCCTTCCCAGGCAGAGAGATGCTCTATATAGGCTTAGAGCTGCAGATTTAGGAGTCATTTATATCCAAGTAGGTTTTGGTTGTGAGGTTAAACGAGTTTATGAAGAATAAATGAGTAGAGAGAGGTCCTATTCCAAAATGCAGGAGGTGATGGTTATATTGTATTCTGCCCTGGTCAGACCAGGGCCCAGTTCTTCGTGAGGACCTTCAGAAATTACAGTGTATCCAAGGGAGGACAAAAATGATAAGAGGAGGTTAGGAAGCCTTGCCATTTGAGAAGCAGGTGAGGAAAAAAAAAATTGGGATTGTTTAGCTTACAGAAAAGAAAACAAGGGAGGAGGAGACCCGGCAGCAGTCTTTGAGTAAATCGAGGGCTGTGCTTTATTTGTTTTTTCTGGCTCCAGATGGCCTAGCAAGAAGCAACAAGCAAAAATTAAAGAAAGGAAGATTTTGTCAAAGTCCTACAAGTTGGAGTTTCCTGAGAAGTAATGAATTCCTAATTACGAGAAGTTTTCAAAGAAAGGTGGAAGATTCTCTTAAGTGTTAAGAGAGGAGATTCTTGCTCTGAACTAGACAAGATGGCCCTTCCAACTCTTGTCTTGGGAAGAATTGTAACCTCATCAGGAATTCTATGATAGTCACAAGTCTACAACTCTAAGATACCACTACACACCTGTCAGATTGGCTAAGATGACAGGAAAAAATAATGAAGATTGTTGGAGGGGATGTGGGAAAACTGGGACATTGATGCATTGTTGGTGGAGTTGTGAACGAATCCAACCATTTTGGAGAGTAGTTTGGAACTATGCTCAAAAAGTTATCAAACTGTGCATACCCTTTGATCCAGCAGTGTTACTACTGGGCTTATATCCCAAAGAGATTATAAAAAAGGGAAAGGGACCCGTATGTGCACGAATGTTTGTGGCAGCCCTTTTTGTAGTGGCTAGAAACTGGAAACTGAATGGACGTCCATCAATTGGAGAATGGCTGAATAAATTGTGGTATATGAATATTATGGAATATTACTGTTCTGTAAGAAATGACCAACAGGATGATTTCAGAAAGGCCTGGAGAGACTTACACGAACTGATGCTGAGTGAAATGAGCAGGACCAGGAGATCATTATATACTTCAACAACAATACTATATGATGATCAGTTCTGATGGACCTGGCCATCCTCAGCAACGAGATCAACCAAATCATTTCCAGTGGAGCAGTAATGAACTGAACCAGCTACGCCCAGAGAAAGAACTCTGGGAGATGATTAAAAACAATTACATTGAATTCCCAATCCCTATATTTATGCCCACCTGCATTTTTGATTTCCATCACAAGCTAATTGTACAATATTTCAGAGTCTGATTCTTTTTGTACAGCAAAATAACGTTTTGGTCATGTATACTTATTGTGTATCTAAGTTATATTTTAATGTATTTAACATCTACTGGTCATCCTGCCATCTAGGGGAGGGGGTGGAGAGTAAGAGGTGAAAAATTGGAACAAGAGGTTTGGCAATTGTTAATGCTGTAAAGTTACTCATGCATATAATCTGTAAATAAAAGACTATTAAAAAAAAAAAAAAGATAGTCACAAGTCTACCATTTTCAATAACTGCTTCCAAAAAGGGGATGAAGACAAAGGCTCTGTATCACTTTTCTCGTAATTTGAACTTGGCAAAGAGTCATGAGGGCAGCTAGATGGCACTGGGAGCCTTGGACACTTCCTAGCTGTGTGACCCTGGGCAAGTCACTTTACCCTATGTGAATCAGTCTCCATCTGTAAAATGAGTTGCAGATGGAAATGGCAAACCACTTCAGGATCTCTGCCAAGAGAACCCTAAATGGGATCAAGAAGGATTGGACAAAACTGAAAAATGACTGAGCAACATCCTGTACCAATGAAACTGCAAGATCCTCCTTGCCCAGCATGTTCCTGAGGCACAGGATACACTAAAGACATTGTTACTGAGTGAATGAGAGGAAACATATCTGTTTAACTTCACCTAGCTCCAATTCTGCTGCTGCTCTGATGAGACTTAGCAGTTACTGGAATTTGGCTTCTGTTGATTTGTATTTGTTTCTAAATTGCTCTCTAAGCAATTCTCTGAGTGTTCACCATTTTCAACAGTGGGACTAGAATCTATCTGAGCAGCTTATTCTTCCTTGCCTCAGAGCCGTGGAAGAATGCTTGGCATACAGGGGTTCCCCAGGCTTCTGTCCTAGATCCCCTTCTCTCCTCCCTCTATATCCAAAGATGAAGCTCGTCAGCTCCTGTGGATTTAACCATTTCTCTTCTGTAGATTCTAGAATCTATTCATCTTGCCCCAATCTCTGCTGATCTCCAGTCTCATTCTCAAGCTGAATGCTCATTTCCAATTCAACATGTCCAAACAAACTCATACTCTTTCCCCTTAAACCCTCCTAACTGATAAGTAAAGTCTCTTTCCATTCCAATCCACCCTCCATTCAGTAACTAGAGTTCTGTCTGGCATTCAAAGCCCTTTGTAATTTCACCCTCTCCCTTTTCAATTTTCTTATACCTTATTCCCTGACCTGCATTCTTCACTCCCTTGACAGTGGACTTCTACCTATTTCACGAACAAGATTTTCTAATCTCTCTCTCAGCTTTGGGTACTTTCATGCCTAGAAAGTTCTCCCTTCTCTGATTCAACTACTAATCCCCCCCCCCCCCAGAAACCCCTCTTAACTCCTCTTTATTCCAGTATCTTCCTTCTTGTCAATTATTTCCTATTTATCTTGTATATGTCTTATCTCTAGATGATAAGAGGGACTGTCTCATAACAAACACATAATATATGCTGACTGACAGTGAGCAATGACACTTTATTACCAATGCTACAGCCCTTTGCATTTATAATTTTTTCCAAGGACCACATAAGAAGCTGTACCCCAAATTCTTTCCAATCTCCTAAATCCTGCCCTAGTTTCTACTCTCCTTTGAATCAGCCTAGGAATCTTCCTATCCAAAACTCTTTAACTGGGAAATGGGATAAAACTTGTATTCAGAAAAAGTAAATATAACTGATGATCAGTTCTATTTTTCAAAGTCATCCTTAAAAAACTTACATGATTCTGACAAAGAACACTGTTTAAGCTTCTGGGGAGGGAGGACAGACCATTTAGTTCAGAGTCAAGATCAAAGTGCTTTGCTGCTTGTGGCTCTGTGATGTGGACACCGCTACTGCCAAGTTAGGAGGACATGATGCACCCCTGGAGTAAGTGAGGTCAACTGATTAGATGAGATTCCAAATATAGAAATGCAATAGGAGAGGGAGCGTGTTCGTACAGTCTCACTGGGCTACTTGTGTTTCCCAAATGGAGACTTTAAATCCAAGAAAGAATTCGCTGAGTGGTTTGCCTGACACTACTTAACAGCAATTCTCAAGGTGGACGAGTGGCAGTGTGGGCCACAATGCAGGCTGTGCAAAAAACACATACTTCTAGATTCCGATCTCGACACTGACACTTGTCAGCTGCAGCCTCCCGAATGAGTAGTTTATTCCTCTAACCCTCAGTTTCCTGATCTATAAAGAAGATGGCAATATTTGCACTGTCTACCTCACAGGGCTGTTACCAAAAAAAAAAAAAATCCTCACTCTCACAAAACTTCTAGTAGGAAATTACACTCTGTGGCCAATACATTTGGGAGACTAGCTGATTTGTAGAAAAGCCCTGCACTGTTGGAACACTACTAAGCTAGTTTTCCTAGCTAATTCCCTAGGTGAATACACTGAGTGAAATTATTAGGATTTTTGTCCTTTATGTAAATTGCTATGAGTTCTGAATGTTCTTCTCCATTCATGATCTATAAGTATATGAACTGAATCTGATGAGAATCTAAGACAAAAACTTTATAGGATTTTTTTTTTGTTGTTGTTTAAACAGTTTCAAAGAAGACTGAAAGTTCTCATTTCTTTAAGATTTTCACAAGAAAGTTGTTTTTTGTTTTGTACTGGAAATTTTTAAAACTTAAAAAAAAGATAACCACTGGAAATTGGGAATGACCAGGCAGAGGCTTTGTTGACAATCATGTTCTAATCAATGACTTACAACCATGACAGTAAATGTGGAGCATGAGCAATATTATCTTATGAAGATTCATTTCAAAATTCCAGATTTCATAATCCATGGAGCACTTACAGTGTACTAGAACTTGCCTTATTTAGTAACTGGTCAATGTGCTTCATTACCAGTTACTCTAAGCCAGAGTTAGTTTTCATGATCTATCTTTTTAAACAGCATTTAAAAAGCTTGGGCACTATTATAGATATATCTTACTTGGCTATAAAGTGAATCATTTCCTCACTGATTTCCATTACAATTTTGGAACAGCATCATGATCTGCAGCAATAACAGAGAAAAGCTCCACAGAAAGCAAACTGATCCTGATATCTTCAATAGTGCCTTGTAAAAAGACTGGTAAGAATGAAACTATGGATTTTTCAGTTCTACATCTTAGATTTCTAAGTACTGTTTCTTTTAAAGAGGGAATATGTGGGCTGACACAAAACTGACTTCAATGTCCAGGAAAGCGATGATTGCCACCAACCAACCACTCACATCAGCTGCCACTGTGTACCATATAATCTGGACCAGCAAGCAGTTCTCAGGGCTGGTACACATTTTTTCAAACAAGGAATCTGAAAGAAGCTAGGGCTTGGACATTGCTCTTGGGCTCAAACCCCGGCAGATCAAGAATGAGGACCAAGTTGATCAACATTGACTCCAATGTTAGCAAAGTAAATAAGAGCAGAAAAACACTACAAGTCTCTCTGATATAATATTAATTGGAGGAGAAGAATGTTCTGTCATTTTACTGACTAGGTAGATTTGTATATTGGGGGCACAGGTGGTGAACGTGGAGTTCCTGGAAGGGATGGAGGGGAATCTAATCATGGATATGGAATGTTGTCCAAACAATCTGATGGAGTTAAATTGTTTGTTTTTCTTTTCTTTTCTTTCTAAAATTATGTTGGCTCGATCTACCCATAAGCAACGAATCTTTTTTTCCCCCAACTGTTCAGATCTGTCTTTATTTGTATGAAATGTGTTTTGTATTCGTGTTCATATAATTCCTCGGTTTGTCTTGGCAGGTAGAGTCCCAGATATTTTATACTACTGTCTACATTATTTTATCTGTCTATTTCTTGCTGGACTTTGATGGTAATATAAAGAAATGCTGATGATTTATGTGGGTTTATTTTATATCCTTGAACTTTGCTAAAATTGTTACTTTCAAATAGTTTTTCAATTGATTCTCTTAAGATTTTCTAAGTACATGGTATACATCGTATTGTTTGCAATTGTGATAGCTTTAAACGGGGCATTTTTCAGCATTTGGAAGGAACTTTGTTAAAGTTATTTTTCTATCTCTATAAAAATATTTTTTTTGACAAAAGAGATAGGAAAAATAATAAAAAAATTCATCTGGAAGAACAAAAGATCAATAATATATATGCAATCAATGGGGAAAAATGTGTCTATTATAATTAGTTATGATTTGGTAGCAAAAACTGTTTAAATCCCTATTCTATTTTGCAACCTAGTTCATGATATTCACAATCAATCACATATGCTTTTAACAATAAGCAAACATTTCAAACATTTAAAGAATAATTCTAATTTAAGAAAAGAGAAGGAATCCTCCAAAATTCTTTTTATGACACAAATATAGTCTTGATAGGAAAGGTAAGAAAAGACAAAAAAGAGAAAGATATAAATTATAGACTAATTTCCCTAATAAATAGTAAAAAAAACATTTTCAATACAATATTAGCAAGGAGACTACTCCAATAAATCACAAAGATCATATACAATTGTGAGGTCAGGTTTACACTAGGAACACAGAGCACATTCAACATCTGGGAAACTATAAATATAACCAACCATAACAATTTCATAATTATTTTGATAGATGCAGAAAAGACTTTTGTCAAAAATATACTATCTATTCTTCCTAAAAAACACCAGAAAGCATAAGACTTCAAGGAATTAAGGAAATGATATATACATTTAAATAAAACTAAGAACAATGGGGAAAAGTAACAAGCTTTTCTAATAGGATCAAGTATAAAATAAGGATATTCACTATCATCGTTACTATTGAATATCGTATGGGCTGTCAGGTGATGTTATGGGTAGCTAGAATCAGGAAGCCATCTTCCTGAGTTCAAATTTGCCCTCAGATATTTACTAACTAGCTCTGTGACCTTGGGTACATTACTTAACAGTATTTGCCTCAACTTCTTCATCTGTAAAATGAGCTAGAGAAGGCAATGATATACCACTTCAGTATTTCTGCCAAATAGGGTTTCTAGAAAAATAAGTTATAGCAATACGAGAAGAAAAAGAAATTGAAGAAATAAACATAAGCAAAGAGAAAAAACTTGCAGATGGCATAGTTTATTCAAAGAATCCTAGAGGGGCTTTTAAAAAGCCAAATGAAACAATTCATAATTGCAGTGAAGTTGAAAATCTAAAAGAAGTCAATGTAAATCACCTGCATTTCTTCATATAACTAACGAAATTCACCAGGAAGAGATAGGAAGAAAAATTTCATTGAAATTTAGATGATATAAAATTTTTGAGAACCTACTGCCAAGACTCCCATTGGAAATATGTGAATTAATATAAGCACACAACACTCTTTATACAAAACAAACCAAAGTAATTAGAGAAATATTAATTGTTCATGTACTAACAAATCTGACAATATTATCTAAATTAATTTATTCAGTACAATCACTTTATAGAGCTGGGGGAAAAGTTGATTTGTAAGAACAAAAGGTCAATAATGTTAAGGGAATCAAAAAAAAATTTTTAATGAGAAGGGAGCCTAGAAGTACCAGATCCCAACTTATTCTATAAAGCTGTAATGAAAACAATTTGGAATGCAAGAAATAGAGGTTGGATATTGGAAGAAGTTAGGTACACCATACACAGAAATCTAGTATTTAATAAATTCAAAGGCAACAGCTTTTGGGGCAAGAACTCATTAGTTGACAATAACTGTTGGGAAAATTGAAAAATGTTCTGGCAGAAACTAAGTATACACTAAGATAAGCTCCAAATGGATACATGATTTAAACATAAAGGGTGACATCATAAACAAATTATTATGGAAGAAGTTGCCTGTCATGTATCGATGGATGTATAGAAGAGAGTTCATGAATAAATGAAATAGGTTCAAAGAAAGTAAAATTGATACTTTTGATTATATAAAATGTTTTTTGCATAAACAAAATGTATATAAAATTAGAAGAATAGCAGGAAATGGGATGGGAGAATCTTTTAGCAAATTTCTCTGATAAAGACAGTACTTCTTGTGACACCTGAGTCAAATTTACAAGAAAAAGAACTATTCTCCAATCAATAAATGATCAAAGGATATTCAGAGCCAGTTTTTGGGGAAAGAAATCTAAGCTATCAATAGCCATATGAAAAAAAAATGCTCTATTCATAAATTAAAGAAATGTAAATAACTCTGATGTACTGTTTTGTACTTATCAAATTGGTTAACCCTTCTCCCCAAAATAAGGAAAATGACAAATGTTAATGGGGACATAGAAAAACACATATAATGCACTGTTGGTAAAACTGTGAAATGGATCAATCCTTCTGGAAAGCAATTTAGAGCTATGCCCCAAAAGCTATTAAATTGAACTGTGCATACACTATAAACCAGCAATACTGCCACAAAGTTTAAATATCAAAAATTCATATGTTTTAAAGCAGCTCTTTTCAGAGTGGCAAAGAACTGGAGATTGAGAATTGGGGAATGACCAAAGAAGCTAAGGCATATGATTAAAATGAAATATTATTGCACTATAAGAAATGATGAAAGGGCATGCTTTCAGAGAAACACAGAAAGATATGTATGAACTGATTCAGAATATAGGCAGCAGAATCTGACCAATTTATACAATAAAAGAATTCTGTAAAGACCACTAACTTTGAAAGTTATACTGAATACTGAAACTAATACTGATCAATAAATACTGATCAATACAGGGACCAACCATAATTCTAAAGTATGCACGACAGAACATATTGACCATCTATAGAAAGAGATATGAGGGACTCAGAGGACATATTCTCTGGAAAAGGCTAATGCAGGACTTTGTTTTAAATGACTATACATACTTGTGATGTGTTTTGTTTTCTTGCCTTCTTGATGGTTAAGGAATGAGGGAGGTGTGGAGAAAGAATAACCCAGAACTGAAAATAACATCGAATAAAAAAACTTTTTAAATAGATGATGAAGCTAAGATGGGAGACCGAGCACAGAAGACACCGTCCTTTTATTAAAAGGCTTTGCTTTATTAGCTTGCTTTCTTTCATCTCCCACACAGTTGCCCTCCTCCGGACTTCTCCATTTTGCCCTAGGAAGCTCTTCAGCTTGTAAAATCACCCAGCCTAGGAACGCCCTGAGAGTGTCTTCTGTCCCTGAAGCCGCTCCCTCTGACTGGAGGTAGCATTTCTCCAGACTTATCCATCCTGTCCCGGACCCTGGGGACCATTCCCACTCTCTTTGCTTTTTATGAGCTGTCTCCTCTATTAGACAGGGAGCTCCTCGAAGGCAGGGGGCCTTTGCTTTTCTCTTTGTATCTCAGGATTCAGCAGAGTACCAGGCACATAATAGAAGGGTAATAAACATTTACTGATTGATTCTTGAATTTATTAAAAAGGGAATGCAGGAAATTAAGGCAACTCTGAGGAGGGACCACCTCATATTTATCAGATTGGCTAAAATGACAGGAAAAGAGAAAATTAAGAGACTTTTCCTTATAACTTACAGGGGACCAGGAAACATCATGTAGTTTTTCAAACCTCCCTTTCAATGCTCCCTTTCCAACCTTAAGTACCAGCATTCATGTGGGGCATAAAGAGAATGCACCTGCAGGCCAAGAGCCAAAGGAAGCTTACCTTTCAGGCATACATCACCATGGCAACTATGAGATCTTTCCCAGTGGCCATGACAGCTGGAACCTCAAGCTAACCAATTGGCTGGTCCCCAAAGGTGGGGAAAACCTCTCTAGTTTGACCATTACTGTGCTGGACACATTTAACATGTGCTCTGTACTTGTACAGGGAGTAGCCACAGGGAGCGAGTCTCAGGGAATGAGAAAAAAGACAAGTCACTGAATCGCCATCTTTTTCTGTACAATTAGCTTTAAAATAAAAGTGGAAAATGACAGGAAAACGTCTCGCTACTAGAGTTTCCATCTGAGAACTCCTAAAACAACTGCAGAATTTGGAGTACTCGCCTTCAGGTCCTTCCCAAGTCCTACCTTCCACAAGAAGCCTTCTCCTCAAGTCATTATTTCCTATTGATCCTGTCCAGACCTTGTCTATCTGCCTGTTATCTCTTCATTAGAGAAAAAGCTCCTTAAGGGCAGGAACTATCTCTGGTCTCATTTTGTGTCTACAGTGCTTAACACTGCCTGGCTCAAGGCAGGTACATAATAAGGTGGACTGACTGATATAGTCCCATTCTCTCACTGATGAGGCAACTGAGGCCCAAAGAAGGTAAAACACACCCATGGTCCAATTGCAGACAAATCTGGACTGTATGAAACTTCTTAGGCGTCTCTGAGATCACCATGAGCTTGTGCTTGCTCTTCCCCACGTGGTTCATGTTCTGATGTTTTGTGCTTGTTCCTTTCACAAGGCCTGTAGACCTATACCCTGTGACCCTGGGGACCCCTGACTGGCACCCAACTGGGAGGAAGGCAGAAAATGCTATTCTTCCCATTTGTGTACCAAGGGTCATCCAAGGCCTATCCTGACTTTGCAGGCAGGAAACTGAGGCAGACAGCTTTTCAGTCACTTAGAGGGGACTGTTCTTGCCCCCTAGGCCGGTGTTCTTTCTGATGCAGACCAGGCCTGCATTTCAGTTTTTCCTTTGCTTTTCAAGAGACACCTGTATGTTTACTAGCACTTCTGTTTTCTCAATCCTTTACATAGGGAATTCAACAAATTCCAGGATTTCAGATTTGAAAAGAATGTCACTGGGCATCTAGACTAATTTATACTAGAGAAGAAATTCCCTCATCAGTAATGGTGCCAAACTCACATGGAAATGGATCCCTGCTAAGTACATACTGACTCAGAAAATCAATTTATCATTTATCAAAATTATCATCATCGGGAGCAGCTAGGTGGTGCAGTGGGTAGAGCCCCAGCCCTGAAGTCAAGAGGACCTGAGTTCAAATCTGACCTCAGACACTTAACACTTCCTGGCTGTGGGACCCTGGGTAAGTCACTTAACCCCAATTACCTTAGAAAAAAAGAAAAAAAAAGTACGCTTACAAAAATATCATCATCTAGGTTGCACTGTACTTCTCTTTACTTTGTTAAACATTTCCCAAGAAATGTGAAATCTGGTTGGGTCACATTGGTGAGCTTTGCCAATACCTCTGCTCTAAAATATCAGCTTTCAGTGATGGATGCCTTCTACTTCTACCAACAGTCCCTTTTGAGACAGTTATAATTTTTGTGAATTTTCCCTTATGAGTCAAGAATCTACTTCCCTTCAAGTATTCTACACAAATATTTTTTGTTTCAGTGATTCGGTTATGTCAAAGATGGCAAAACCAATTTTTCAACAAAGCCTTCAGATGTCACCTATATGTTTGTTTGTTTTTTTTAAATCCGTCTTTCTGCCTTTCCTGCTTCAGCTGCAGAACTTCTCAACCTTTTAAATTCTAATTTCTCAACCAAAATTCAATTTTGAATCTATTTTCTTCCCCTCACATTTAGATATCTTATCTGTTGATGTATGAAAATAAAGATATACAGCTCAGAGCATTACAAAACCAAGTTTCAGAAGCAATTCTTTAAAGTAGAAGTACCATGGGACAAGGGTCTCTCTTTTGCACTCCCTGCTAAGAGTAACAGTTAAACTTTCTTATTAAAAATTTTCTTAAGAGCTTCAACATTTTCCAACTATTTAGGAACAATGTATCTCATCCCAACCCCACCCACAGGCTTCATTATCCACCATCTTACAGATAAGGAAACTGAGGCTCAAAGGTATAAAGTGATCTTCCTGGGTCCCAGCATGCCTGCCTACTGTCTCTTTCAAACAGAAGGAAGCAGAGATAATCAAGATAGCTTTATGAGTTACAGGCTAAAAATGTTTGTGACAGCCCTTTTTGTAATGGCTAGAATTGGAAAATGAATGGATGCCCATCAACTGGAGAATGGTTGGGTAAATTGTAGCATATGAATATTATGGAGTATTATTGTTCTGTAAGAAATGACCAGCAGGATGAAGACAGAGAGGCTTGGAAAGACATATAGGAATTGATGCTGAGTGAAATGAGCAGAACCAGGAGATCATTATACACCTCAACAACGATACTGTATGAGGATGTATTCTAATGGAAGTGGATTTCTTTGACAAAGAGAAGATCTAATTCAGTTCCAATTGATCCGTGATGGACCAAATCAGCTACACCCAGAGAAGGAACACTGGGAAATGAATGTGGACTACTTGCATTTTTGTTTTTCTTCCCAGGTTATTTTTACCTTCTGAATCCAATTCTTCTTTTGCAACAAGAGAACTGTTCGGTCCTGCACACATATATTGTATGTAGGATATACTATAATATATGTAACATGTATGAGACTTCCCACCATCTAGGGGAGGGGGTGAACGGGAGGGAAGAGAAAAATCGGAACAGAAGTGAGTACAAGGGATAATGTTGTAAAAAATTACCCATGCATATGTTCTGTCAATAAAGAGTTATAATAATAACCCCCCCCCAAAAAAAGGGTTACAGGCTAAATTTAGAATACTAAATAGGAAAAGCAAAATAGACATAATATAAGTACAGTTTTATGTGCCATCCTCTCTTTCTAATCTATTTTCTATATGTTTGTTTCATTTGGCTTTTAAGTTAAGAATATATATATTTTTCACTTTTAAAAAGAATATTTCAACCTCCATATAGTACCATGGAATAATTTATTGCTCTAAGTAAGAAAGTCAATTTTCTAGGTTAAGTATCAATTAAATATCAATTCCAAGTTGATTAGTGATATTCTTTTCATCAGCTTAAAATGGACATAAAAGATAAAACAGTGGTTGGATTTAACTTAAATACTATGTCTTCCTCAGAGAATCTCACTGGATTTTCCAGGATAACAATACCTCTCTGAAACTTGTCATTACTTCTAAGACTAGTTTTCCAGGTAGGTTTTCCAAATTAATGAGTTCTAACTCTTAGGGATATATCCAACAGACTTAAGCTTAGAGGGGAAGTCAAGCTTGGGGGAGTATAGGTTAAAAAGCCCCAATAATATGAAAACTACAAAGATACCTGGCTGGGTGCCAGCAGTGGACACTGGCACAAGCTGAATAAATTAGCTCTTCCATATTCCTATGTGGTACATAATCCTAGTCCCTTCTTTACAACAACAACAACCAAAACCTCGTTTCTAACAAAAACTGGTAAAGGAGCTCAGTGAGTGTTGGAAAATATAAGAAGAACTACCATTTATGTTTTAGGATCATATCCCCCAAAGAAGAACTGGTTGCTGTCAATGAAAGTGAGATCAGGGTCAAGCTGGAAACAGAGCCCTTTTAGGGTCTCTCTAGGGAAAGTGTCTCATCGTTTCCTAAGCCAGAACTGTTCAAAATAAAATGGGCCATGATTCAGGAAACAGAAAAGGCTGAGATCAGCACCACCAGCTAACGTTTTTGTAGCACTTTAAAATTAACCAAATGTTTTACGTAAATTATCTTTTTCAATCTTTCCAATAACAGATGCTACTATCACTATGCCCATTTTACAAAACTACAGGGACCCTGAGCCTCAAGTGACTTACCTAGAATCACACACCTAGCCAGGAAATATCTGAGCTGAGACAGATTCACCTCAGGTTTTCCTGACTCCAGCTCCAGTATGTGCCTCCCTAGGCCCCCCAGCTATCTCAGGTACCATCAACACAGCAGTCAGTTTTCCTTAGAACTTTCAAAGCATTTTGTGTTCTAAACATGGAACAGTGAAGAGAGTGCCCAGGTCCAGAGTCAGGGAGTCAATCTTTCTGAGTTCAAAGACAACAACTCTAAATGCACCTATTGCACCTATTCTTTTGTACTGCTCACTTTGTCAGTCAATGAACTTCTATGTATGGGGCCTCGACTCTGGATGTGCCAGGCACTGGCTCAGGTGTTGGGAACACAAAGCAAATGACAACACGAATATACCAAAGAAATCCTGGGCAATTTAGGGAGCAGCTGGGAGACAGGCAGAAATCAAGAATGTTTGGGGCAGAAGATGAGGGCTGAGCTGCATCTTGCAAGAGGTGAGGGATTCTATGGCAGGTCAAAGAGAGGAGAAAGTATATTCACAGCCCAGAGGACAGCCAGCACAGAAGAAGAGGCAGAAGGGAGGGAATGTTGTTTTGGAAGAACAAGACCACCAGTTTGATCAAAACTCTTCGAATTATTATTCTAAGAAGAAAATTGTGTTATAATTTTGATACCTTCATGGTGAACAAAGCCTGTTAAATTCTAAATCTCTAAAGATAAAGATGGCTAAGTATGCTCATGTGCTTCAGAAAGGGAGATAGTGGTTGAGCTATTCTAAAAAGCAATTTGGAATCTTGCCTCAAAGGCACAGAGGCTGGTCATCTCTTCTGATCTAGCAAAACTAGGCCTATGGCCCAAAGATAACCTGATGAAGAGGAGTAAGTACTTTATAGCACATTTATTTTTAGGAGCAAAGAACTGAAATGAAGAGGTACACCACCAATTTGGGAATTCCTGAAACAATTCGGTTATACCGATGTAATGGAACACAGTAAGAAATGACAAAAGGGCAATTTCAGAAAAATACTGAAAGCCTTGTCTGAACCGATCCAGGCTGAAGTGAAAACCAGAAGATTGAATCATGCAGTGACAACACTGCAAGGAAAAACAACTTTGAAAGAAGTAAGAAATCTCAATCAATGCAATAACCAACCATGACTCCAAAAATCCAATGACAAGGCCTGCTCTTCGCCTCCTGACTGAGAGATGATGCACTCAAGGTGCATAATGACATATTGCTGAGGAAGGTAGTTTAGATCTGCTTGCTACACTATGGCTTATCTGCTAAGAGAATTTTTTTTCTCACTGAAGATGAAGAATTTGCCAGAGGGAAGGGGAGTTAGTGCTTCTCTGCCTGCCCCGCCCTCTCTCCCCCCTCCAGGAAAAAAAGGCACTGAAGCTTTTTCTGAAAAATGTGGGCAGAGTGCATTAGTTCACAAGAAAATACAGAGAAGCTGGGCAGCTCAGAAAGCCACCCGTCTCATACACTTTGAGAGAAGAGCGGTGCAACACACAACCCTCCTTCTGCTCCACTCTGTGAATGAAAAGATGTTCATTGGGGGAGATGTTCATTAAGCTCATAATTCAACTCAGTCTTTGTCCAGACCTGTCAACACTGATTTGAAACCGTTGCTCCTGCAGAATGACTCTGTATTTTTCTCAAGGAGGAAGAAAATATTTGCTAGACGCAAAATATCTTTGGCACAGGCCTTCTACAAAACCAACTAGTTTCTGAAGGGTTTCTGAGAACCGGATCGCCACTTGTAATCTATTTTCTCTGCATTCCCATGAAATCCACAGAACTGGCAAGCTGCTACTCCATCCCTTACCTTGCTTTTTGTTTTACAGTGAAGGAAAAACCTACAGCGAAAACTCTAGATAAGAACCTGCAATCCTACCATTGTCCTGACCAAAAGTAAACTAAATTTAAATGTTATATCCATGCCACTCCCTTCTATTATACTATTTCTTTTTTCTAATCAGTCAAGTCCAGCACTGGGCTAATGATGCTATCTTTGCTCTTGAGGACCTTCTATTCCAAAGGGCTGCAATGGAGCCTATTCCAGATATGCTTGAGAACACAAGAGAGCATGACTATGGGTAAAGGAAAGATGCAACATACTTTGTGACAATCTGAGTGGGACCAAGGGAAGTGAGACAAAGAAAGGCTTTCTGGACTAGGTGACATCCCGCTGATCCTTTAGGAGCAAGGGAGGCATTCCAGGCAAGAGAGAGACTACTTAGCTTCAGGTGACAACTTCAAACAGCAGCGCTAACTTCCAGTTCTAGGAAAGCAATCTTTAGCACCTGGGGGGAGGGGGAGTGTTTCCATCTTCTTGCCTAACAGGAACCATAACTCTATTTTAAAGTTTGCAAGGTACTTTTCTCACAACTTTCTATCATCCCTATTTACAACTGAGACTGAGAGGTTAAGATTTCCCTAGGTTCTCACTGCTACCAAATTTCTGATGTAGGATTCAAGCCTAAGTTTTCACATTTCACACTTCAAGTCTTAAAATTCTTCCTATTAAGTCAATGTAAGTGGAGAAACTGAAAACATGAAAGTTGTGGCAGTGACCTCAAGAAAAAAAGTCAGCTACTGTATAGGCTCTGTTTCTTGAGGATGAGTGAAAGGAAAATCATCAATTCCTTCATCTATGTTCTATTCCACACCATTACAGCACATAAGACTTTTCTGCAGTATCTAAAAAAAAAAAAACTGAGATTTAAAAATAAGGTTAGGAGTTACTCTAAATCAAGGCTGTAAACAGCAAAATGGTGATTTCTTCCTCCTCTAAGTCTTCCTATTCCCTAGGTCACACTGCTAGTGCCTTGAGGCTGAATCTGAACTCAGGCCTGTCTGCCTCCAAGCCTGGACCTCCATCCCATGTGCCACCTAGTTGCCCCTTCCAAAAATGTATAGTGCTGGATACACTTTAGGCACTCAACAAACACTTGAGGACTGTCTGACAGGCCTGAGAAACCTTGTCTCTGCCAAGGGCCCATTTGGATATGTATCACATCATTCGCAGGCCACACAAAATTATCAACTGATAGAACCCAAGCAGTGGAAGACTTTGTACTTAGCTTTTAGCACATCATCACTCACAGTTGCCTTAGCAAATTACTTCGAAGGTAATGTCCCAAGGTGCTGGATGTTCCCCATCATTGCTCTCGAAAAAAAAAAAAAAAAATGAACCTCTACTCCAAGAGAGTAACCTTTCATCCTGTCCATCAATAGAAAAGGTACAAAAAACTAAGGACAGCACCTTTGGGGAAACTAAGCTCATCTGAAAAATATCAAATTAGACAACTAGCCCATATAATTAGGAAACATGCCATACATTCTTCCCTTTGATCTTTTTGGTGACTTTAGGGAGAGTGAAGCAATCTTTTGAAAGAAACCATTTCCAACTCTGTTCCATCTTCTTCTCTCCCAACTTTAAGGCTATATTTTATATACCTTCATAGCTTTTATTCAAAATATTTTCTGGAAAATATCAAAAACCAGAGCTTAGAGAGGACATATTTTTGCACAGAACTTTAGAGCCTGTACTATGTCAGGCACAAGAAAATGGGTTTTGAGATGACACAGAACTAAGATCAAGGTGTGGTCATTTAGACTTTCTCCAACATTGTGGCTCTCTACACCTCTCCCCCTGAAGTTTCAGGAATACTTCAATCAACTCAATGACAAGAAAAGTGGGGGAAGCTATTTCTACCTTTGTCTAAATACATATGGGCATGTAAAGATAACTCATCAATTTCATTCAGATTAATTTATTAATAAGGCAAAGGGCAAGAGGTATGTTTTTCATAAGGCAGTTAAATTTAAAACTCTCTGGGGGAAAAAAAAATGGAAAATGTAAGTGAATTTAAGTGACATTTTCAGCTAAGTTCCCTTGTGATTTAGGACCTGGATTAAATATGGTTGGTCATTAATTACTTTACACAGGGCTTTGCACATAATAATTACTCAATAAATGTGCATTCATTTATTCCTTCATCCATTCAGCACTAAGCTAGAAAATTAACCCATCTCCTCCAAAAGAAATAAGTTCTTCTTTCAGTAAATGTCTGATTTTTGTACCACTTGGTGGTCCCTAGCACAGCCCACTGCCCTAGGAGCTACCTCATACATCTCTTCCCTCCAAAGCTGACTAATAACAAAGTCAAAGACACAACACTAATCCCCTTCAACTGCTACTATTGGATGTCAATATGTCAGAAGAAGATTTCAGGCAGGCTCTGGCCTGAGTGAAAGAAGGTCAGAATCCGACTAGGGCTGTTTGAAGAGAGGACCATGTTATTAGCAGGGGCAGAAAAAGACCCAAGAAAGGGACATGGTTGGTAACTACAGGAGGGCCAGACTTAGGTGTCAATGGAAAAACAGGCAACTCGCTCCCCTAAGTTATGAAAACACAATGGCTTTTTTTTCCCATTTAGTCAGATCTTCTCTACCTTTCCTATATCGTAAGACTACATTACACAGTCAAAAAAAAGGTGGAACTCAGAGAGAATTTTACCCATTAAAAAATTACCAAGTGAGACAGAAGAGGTATAGAATCAAAGAACTCAATAAAACTAAACAATTCCAAGAGTCTGGGTCAGGAGCTGACCTATGTCAGCAGCACACGTCAGGGAATCAAGAAGCCTTTTTTGCTCTTTTGGTTTTTTGGTAAGGATCTCAAGCCTGCCTCAACCCACTGTCTAGTTCACTAGCTCCATCAACTGTTTGCTGCTTGGGCCTCCATCATCTTGACTCCTCTTCATAACTGGCCTACTTGTCTAAGCCCCTGTAGGACATTCTCTATTCTGATCTTGTGACAGTGTCTGTCATGATAGCCAGGAGGCCCAGTGAAGACAGAGCTTGGCCTGGAGTCAGGAAGGCTGAAACCAGAACTCAAGACATTTAGCAGCCATGTGACCCTGGCTAAGTCACGTACGCTCTGTTGTTCTCAGCTTCCTCATTTGTAAAAAGGAGAGGATAATATTTTCCAAGTTTACCAACAAAGCTCCTGGTAGGCAATGGCTCTCACTAAATCACCATTTACAGGGTCCGGATACGATCACAAGAGGCATTCAGTCTGTAAGGGCTGCTTGCTATATAACTTTTAACCCAAACACCAATTTCCAAGCCTGAACATGCCACCTCCCTACAGTACATGTAACCACACATACCTCCAGAATCACAGCGATCCATAAACTATTTGTAGTCAAGTCCAAGGAGATGACCATTGTAAAAGTTCATTTTGCCATCTTATTTTGTCACTATGAATCACGTCAATGTGATGAAATCAAGTTAGCCAAGTGTTCAATTTAACAGGATTTATTTTGTTCCTACTGGAATTCAGGGATCCCGCAGGGCAGGATGGAGGAAAGCTATGAAAGGAACACAAGACCCAGTGCTGACTTTAAGGGACTGCAATCTGACTGCGGTAATCTAATCATAAAACTGAAGTTTTCTGAGGGAAAAACAACCCCACACCTTTTTTATTTATAGCAAACATCTCATTTTACAGATGAATGTAAGGTTCATAAGTATTATCCACATAAAACAGTCCCAAAAAACAAAAAAGAAGCCATACACAAAAGGTGAAGTGAGAAAAAAAAAAAGAGGCAAGATCCTTAAAATCAAGCTCAGTAATTTGACCTTGACCTGATAGGCAAAAACAATGGACAGCACTCCCAGAGGTTTCCTGATCAAAGGAACAGACTAGAAACAATATTTCTGGACAGGCAGCCTGACAGTGCTGTGTAGAATGGATTTGTAGGAGGTAGTCTGAAAAGGACTCAAGAGTTCAGGAATCCAGCTCCTTGGGCAGAACATGGCCTGCCTAAGGTAATTATCTAGCATATGCAGGAAGGTCTACCTTCTCACCTGCTACTAGCTTTGTGTATTTCGCTAGCATTGCTAGCGGGCCAGCATTTAGGAAATTAAAAACAATGGAAGGCGTGAATACACATGGATAACTGCATGCATATATAAAGGGATTTCCTAAATTGGGGATTGAAAAGCTATCAGGCTGCAGAGGGCCAGAACTACAATCACAGCAACAAAAATGGAAAGGGCTTAAATTCAGGTGAAAGTGTGAGAAAGAACCAGCCCACACAGATCAGATAAAAGGTAATGGAGGAGGAGCAGCTCAAGATTACTTCTCACCCTGATCCTAAGTACAAGGGACTTGTGGACAAGAAAAACAACCAGCTTTGGTTCTCCTCTCGGCTAGCACACCAATAAACACAGAGAAGCCCGATAATAAATGTTAAGCTATAGAAAAAATTGGAAAATAATACAGCACAAAGGGGGAAGAATTAAAATGTGCATCCCTTCCAGTTAATCTTATATGTAAAAGTGTGCCGGAGGGAGGTGGGCACAGTGTAACAAAAGCACAACCTCTATGCCCACAGAGCTTATTTGAATAGCTTCTATCAAGCTTTGTTTGAATAAATATTCCAATGAATATTTTATTAATGAATTTTAAATGAATATTATACTTTTTAAACTGCTACAATTCACAGAGGGAATAGCAAAATATATTCTGCAAAGAAATCATGTCTTGTGAAGATCAATGCAAACCAGAGAAGAAAGCAAATCAACACTATTCTGAATAGCAAAGTATAATAATAGGGTCACCATCACCTCTCCCATCTCCCCAAATTAACGTTTGCACTAATCTCACTGACAAAGGTCCCTCCATCCTAGATAGGAATATGACCAGTAACTTAAAGAGTCTCAGAGTTGCAGAGGTACAACCTCACGCCTCTCAGATTGGTTAAGCTGACAGTAAAAGATAATGATAAATGTTGGAGAGGATGTGGAAAAACTAGGACACTAATCTATTGTTGGTGGAGTTCTGAAATGAGCCAACCATTTTAGAGAGCAATCTGGACCTATGCCCAAAAGGCTACAAAACTGTGCATACCCCTTGATCCAGCAGTGCCCTTATTGGGTCTGTCTCCCAAGGAAATCATAAAAGAGGGAAAAAGACCCACATGTGCAAAAATGTTTGCAGCAGCTCTTTTTGTGGTGGCAAAGAATTAAAAAATGAGTGGATGTCCATCAATTGGAGAATGGCTGAACAAGCTCTGGTATAAGGTGGTGATGGAATATTATTGTTCTATAAAAAATTATGAACAAGCTGATTTTAGAAAGGCCTGAAAAAATTTACATGAACTGATGCAGAGAGAAACAAGCAGAACCAGGAATACATTGGACACAATGACAGCAAGAACGTGCGATGACCAATTATGAAAGGTTTGGTTCTTCTCAGCATGATCCAAGGCAACCCCAATAGACTTTGAATAGAAAATGCCATCTGCATGCAGAGAAAGATCTGAGACTAAATGCAAACCAATATAGGTTAATGCTCATTTTTTTTCTGTTTTTTTTTTTTTAAATCTCTCTCATGGTCCCCCCCCCCCTTTCTCAGATTTTTCTCTCCTAACATGATTCATAAACCAATGCATGTTAAAAATAAACTTACAAATTAAAAAAAAAAGTCTCAGAGTTGCCTAGGGCAAGTAGAAGTTAAAAGGCTTATCCAAGGTCCCAGGATGTAAGTTAGAACAAGTAAACTCGGGTCTCCTGGCCTTGCCAGGCAATATAACTGTTAGTCCTCAAATTCTGACAGATAAGAAGGCTTTGAACAGAGCTTTTCTTAATGAATTTCTGCTAAATTCTGACCAAAATCAGCTGGGGTAGAAGGAAAGACTCCCATCACTGCAAGTGGAATATGAAGCCCTGGGGCCACCCAGCTCCTTGCTCAGAACAGAGACCAGTAGTTCTCCAGCAGCCAGTCCATTTCTAAGCCTCGATCAGCTACAGATGTCTCTACACCAGCTTATTGTTATTGCTCGTTATTTTAGTTGTGTCTCGACACTTCTCCCTCTGAAGTTTCAGGAATACTTCAATCAACTCAATGACTGTGACCCCATTGGGATTTTCTTGACAAAAACACTGGACTGATTTGCATTTCCTTCACCAGCTCCTTTTACAGATAAGGAACTGATGTAGAATGACTTGTCTAGGGTAGATGTAGATGCTGGATCTACATCTTCCTGACTCCAGGCCCAGATGTTTTATCCACATAAGCTTTTATGTTTATTTTAAACATAACACCCCTGAGCTGCTCTCTTCATCAGCTAAAGGTTTACAAAGGTTTCCTCCAACTCTTCCCATTCAGGTAGACAATGCACTCCAATTTTACAAGTATTAAATAGGCTCCAAGGGGAAGGGACTTGGGCAGGATGCTGCAGGCCCATCACTCCACTCCATACCTGCTATTCTTTTCACTATACTTTAGGGAAGGCAATGACGTAAGAAAGGAGAGCTGCTCAGGACTCTGAGGGGCAAAAGGCATTTTTTATCATCCTAACTGGCAGACTACCATAAATTTCTAAACATTAGAATTTTGTGCCAAACCATTTTTAGTCGCCAGATTTCAATTCTACTTTAAAGCCTCCATCAACATTTATTAAACTCCTACAATGTGCCTATCACCGATGACAGACAATAACCAAAGCTGTTGCCGCTTACCGTCTAGCTGCATGGCCCCTGCTGGAAGACAGGAACACAAACATCATTGAGAGTGCTGAGGGCCAAACAAAAAGAAATGGACCTCATATGAGCTGGATAACCTTTGGTTCCATCATTTATAAAATGAGATAACATTGGTCTACAACAGATCCACCTTAGGATTACTGTGAGATAACAGGCAGAAAATACTTTGTTCCTCTGTTAATACATTTTCTGGGCTGAAACTCTTCAAAGATTGCTCAAAACATTCTATACCACTTTGGCCAGCTCTCTTCCCCTCTTGCTGGGCTTAGACTCGCTAAGACCCAGTCTGATGGAAGCACTCAGCAGGCAGGCTCTTGGGTTTTACCTTTGTGTCCCACACGCCTAGGCACATTAAGGGATAAATTTCACTGCTGGTAGAAACAGTGAACTTGACATACTGCAAAAGCCAGACATCTGGCATGTACCATAATTAGAAGTGCCTCCATTTTGAATTTCTTAGAAAGGGTCATGCTCTTCTCCATCACATTACCTTCTTTATGCTCCAGGCTCTAGCACAGTGCCTTGCACAGAACAAGCCCTCTATTCAAATACCTACAGAACTGAATTTCTAAAAGACTCAAAAAGAGAGATACAAAAGATTAAGGAACTCAGGGGATGATATAAGGCAGAAGTATGAAATGCAAATGGAAATGGAAGCCATTACACTATACTGATTACATAAGGATCCCTACAGGTGGCAAAACTGGCTTAGATTTTAAATGTAGAATTAACCATGCTTTATTGTTTTGGGGGCTAAAATTTTTCCTGATACATTTTAATCTGGCACCATACTTTGTAGTGTAGTGGGTGTTACATTTGATACACCGCCGATATAAACATAGAGGAGGTCAAATCAATTTGTATTTTCCTCAATATGGCTTGGGAGTCAAGAGACTGGGGTCCAAATCCCAGCATGGTCTCTGCTTATGTCATCTTGGGCAAGCTGATTAACTTCTGTAGGCTTCAGTTTATACATTGGGAAAATAGGGGGAATTGAACTGGGTGGCCTGTTAGGTTTCTTGGGTTTAACCTAGATTTGGATTCTAGGATCTGAGGAAGAAGAGCCTTGAAGGAAAGGGCAACCCTTTTGAATGCTCTGGAGAATCCATCTCTTTCAATAATTTCATTTCTTTCTCCTTAATTTTCAGCCTCTCCCAATAGGAGGAGCAACTGATTTCTTCCAGGCTTTCCCATTCTTAAAACTACCTTATTTGATGATGGTATCTTTCAAGTAATCATGCTCTCTAACAACCAAACTCCTAGAAAAAGCTTTAAAACTGCCTCTACTATCTACTTGCAATCTGGGTTTCAACCTCATCTATTAACTAAAACTGCTTTCTTTATAGTTAATGAATAACACTTAAAAACAAAATCTACTGACAGCTTTTGTTTTTATTTAATCTACATTTACCAAAGGCACCCCTTCCAGAGAACAATTCCTTATAATAGAGAAGGAACAGACAATTCAACAAACCTAATCAATATATCAAAAGGTCTAACAACATATGCGCTGTTCTACATCCATGGCCTCTAAGCACCTCTACAGAAGGAAGAAGGAAATGCTCTCTCCTTTTTTTTCTTTAGGGATACACTTGCTCATCAGAATTTGGCAGCCTTTAGTTCCCCCTGTCCTTTATCTCCCTCACCAAATCCAAGACCTTTTCTTAATCCCTGTCCTTTCTGACCTTCTGTCAACATCTGCCACTGATCTCTACTCTCCAGATTCTCCTATAGTCTACAATCCGACACGCAACTTGTGAGTGAATTCCCCACTCTAGCCCAAAGCCTTCTTCTCCAATTACTTCTCCCTTTCTCTCTCCCTCCCTTCCTCCAGCATATTCCTCCTTTGCACTCACATTCTCTCTTTCCTTCTCCCCGTCTCTCTCCTCAGAAGCTTCTCATGAAATCTAGTTGCATGAAAAGTGTTTGTGGCAGCCCTTTTGTAATGGCAAGAAACTGGAAACTGAGTTGGGGAATGGTTGAATAAGTTATAGTATATGAATGTTATGGAATATTATTGCTCTGTAAGAAATGACCAGTAGGATGAATTCAGAGAGGGCTGTAGAGACTTAGATGGACTGATGCTGAGTGAAATGAGCAGACATCATGGTACATGACATCATCAATATTATATGACAATCAATTCTGTTGAATGTGACTATTTACAACAATGAGATGATTGATGCCAGTTCCAATGATCTTGTGACAAAGAGAGCCATCTACACCCAGAGAGTACTGTGGGAATTGAGTGTGGGTCACAACAGAACATTTTCATTCTTCTTGTTGTTTGCTTGCATTTTTTCTTACTTTATTTTTTTTTTACCTAATTTCTATTGTGCAGCAAGAGAGTTGTATAAATATGTTTATACATATTGAATTTAACATATATTTTACATGTTTAACATATATTGAATTGCTTGCCATCTAGGGGAGGAGGGGGTGGGGGGAAGGAGGAGAAAACCTGAAGCCCAAGGCTATGCAAGGGACAATGTTGTCAAATTATCCGTGCATATGATTTGAAAATAAAAAGCTTTATTTAAAAAAAAAATCTAGTTGCATGTCACTGCTGGATTTGGACACCAGCTCTGGCCGCCGCCTCAATCACCTCACTTTGCTGGGTCTCCGTTCCCGCTGTAAGACGTGGAAGATGTACTGGGTGACATTAAGATGCCTTCCGGCTTCAAAGCTGTGATGTTGGCAGGTCCAACGTGTTTACAACAGAGATCTTCATCATCCCTCCGAAGCTCAGCATTCTCCTAGCTCCCCTATTTGGTGAGGATATCACCTCATCACCCGGACTGGACCAGGAGTCAACCCTGATTTTCCCTTCTTCCTCACTCCTAATATATTCAATTAATTGAAAATTCTTCTGTGTTCCAGCTCCATAATTTCACATCCATCGTCTCCTCTCCATGCCCACTTGCACCTCCTCTCTACTTGCATCCAATCCTCTCTCTTCTTCAAAGAACTGACCTAGTCACTGCCTTGCCTGGCTTTGGTAAAAAGCCAAGCTCTTGTGTCTGGCACTTGAAGTCTTTCACACTCTGCTTCCCCTCCTTCAGATCTCTCAGCCCTCACTCTTCTTTCCACGCTCCAAGATCCAGTCCCACTGGTCTCCTTGCTTGGCCCAGGCTTCCCTCGTGTCTTGTCCCCTCCACATCCTCTCCACCTCCCTGCAGCCTTGTTTCACTAGGGAATTAGCCTCCAGGAAGCTGCTCCTGACCTGTCTGGTCACTAGTTGCTTAGATTACCTCGCACCTGTTCAGTATCTGCTTATCCAAGTACATGTTATTTCTCCCCCAAAGATTACATGTTCTGTATAACCCACAGCAGACTGCTTGCTGTCTTGAGGAGGAGGGAGAAACATTTAGAACTCAAAATCTTACAAAAATGAATGTTGAAAACTATCTTTACATGTAATTGAAAAAATAAAATACTGTTCTTTTTTTTTTTTTTTAAATTGACTCTAGAGCCGAATAACCATAATAAAAAAAGATTACATGTTCCTTCAAAGGCAGGGATTTGTCCCGTAAATCCTCCATCAACCAGCAGAGATCTTGGCACACACAGGTGTTTAATAAATGCTTGTTGCTAGGTTCCTACAAATTCAGATTCTCAAAGAAATACCTGTACTGCCTAGCCAAGAACATTTTAATCCCAGGGGAAAACAGCCTATAAGTGACATGTTTGAAGATTTCCATGACTTAATAACTCTGCATATCTTA
The DNA here is from genome assembly GCF_902635505.1 of Sarcophilus harrisii. Classification (NCBI taxonomy): domain Eukaryota; kingdom Metazoa; phylum Chordata; class Mammalia; order Dasyuromorphia; family Dasyuridae; genus Sarcophilus; species Sarcophilus harrisii. The sequence continues at coordinate 240,565,960 of NC_045431.1, forward strand.
CTTCTATATCCTAAAGGCTGTCTGCCACAGTGGAGGAAGCACTGGATTTCCTATCAGAAAGACCTGAGTTCAAATGTGGCCTCGGGAACTTGCTGCTCTACTGATCCTGGGCAAGTCATGTTACCTCTGTCTCTGTTTTCTCATCTATAAAATGGGGATAACACTTACCTCCCAGAGTAGCTGGGAGGATCAAGATAAAGATATGTATAGCACTACAATTTTTATTATTTACTATTCCCAATTTAACAGTTGGAACTCAGTCCCTGCTCTGCAGAGTGGGGTTGCTCCTGTTAAATGCTCCACATTACAGAAGGTTTGAAGGACATCCATCCAATGCTACCTATGTCCATTAACGGTTAAGTATCCCTGGACCCTCCATGATCTCATGTTGCCTATCTTCCCAAAGGTTTAATTATCATCTCTATACAGATGATTCCCAGAATTAGCTAGCCAGCCTTAGTCTTGCTCTTGAACTCCCATCCCACAATGTTGTTATTGAGTCATATCAGAACTTTCATGTCCTCATTTGGGGTTTTTTGGGCAAAGATACTGGAACAGTTTGCCAATTTCTTCTGCAGCTCATTTTACAGATAAGGAAACTGAGACCAACAGTTAAGTGACTTGCCCAGGTCGCACAGTTAGTAAATGTCAGATGCCATATTTGAATCCAGAGGGATGAGTATTCCTGTCTCCAGGCCCAGTGCTCTTATCCATTTCATGCACCTAGCTGCCTACTCCCATATAACCAACTGCCTTCTGAGCATAATAAAGTGGATGTGCAGTAGCCATCTCAAATTCAATTTTTACTCATCTTTCCCCCCAAACGCTCCACTCCTCGGAACTTCACCATTATTGTCAAGGGCCCCTGACTCAATCTCTAAGTCACTCATGCCTCAACCTCAGTGTCCAATCGGAATCCTCACTCTCACTTATCCCATGTAACTAATCACTTGGCCAACACTGTTTTTAACTTCCCAACATCCTTTGTGCCCACTCCATTCTCTCTATTCACAAGAGCTACCACCCTAGTTTGGACCCTCAGCTCCGGACTACCCACCTTCCATCCCCCCTTGCCTACTGCAATAACATCCTTCTTCTAATTGGCTTCTTGACTCCCTTTCTTGCCACTCCAATCCTCCACTCAACTGGCAAAGTTGTTTCTCTGGAGCCCAGCTCTGACAATGTCTTTCCCCAATTCGATAAATTTCAGGGCTCCTTCAATACCTCATATCAAACACAGAGCCTTCTGCCATTTAAGTTCCTTCACAAGGTGCCTGTGCCTACAATTCATACTCTCTATGATCCCGTTACGCTGACCTATTTGTAAGAGATGCTCCTCCTCCTAGTTTTATGCCCTTGGAATGACTGTGCCAGATCTGGAATGCTTTCCCCTCTCATCTGTTCCCTGGCCTCCTTCAGGACTCAGCTCAAATTCTGTCTTCAGAAAAAAGGCCCTTCCAGGCCTCCAAGCAGCTGGAGTTTTCTCCTCTGAGATTAACTCACGACACTGTACAGATCTGTTATTTGCCCCCACTTGTTGTGAGCTCCTTAAGGACTGGGATTATTTTTGCCTTCCTTTGCCTCCCCATTCCTGGAACATAGAAAACACTTAAAATACACATGGTTGTTACCTGATTGCAAAGAGCTTCGATTTCCTCATTGAAAGCATAAAGAAAAGGTCTTGGAGGTACATCAGAAAGCATCAGATTGTATATAAAGCATAACCATCTGAAGCAAGGAAATGTAACAGATATACGCCCTTAGGCTTGGATGCCATGTTTCTAGCCTTTAGTAAATCTCTTAATCTGAGTCTTAAAAATGACTGGCAAACACTTGGAGTTTGCCCACAAAGTTCTAAACTAGGCTTGCTCTTTGACCTAGAGATACCAGGCCCATAGAACCCCAAACCCAAAGATATCCAAAAAGAAATAAAATGAAAAGAAAAGGTTGGATATATACAAAAATATTTAAGGTACCTCTTTTTTGTGAAGGCAAACCAAGAAGATAGTCACAGATTGGTGAATGGTTGAACAAGTTATGGCATATGGATGAAATGGAATATTATGTTGTAGCAAATAAAAAAAGAGATGGTTTCAGAGAAACCTGATGACAAGACTATGTTTACCAGGAATTTCCCACAACACAGATTTGTCCTGTGTCCCCCCCCAATTTCCCACCTGCCACAAGAAACTGATTAGTCCCTCGGCCCTTGGACCCTGCTTCCCTTGAAAGAACTTCCTGAGAGCCTCTGGCTAGAAGCTTGCCTCACATTTTATAAGAACAATTTGAAGCCATTCCCCATGAGTTTCTTCTTTGTCATCTCCCATCACCCCGATGCTTTCTGACTCTCTTGCTTCATTCCTGTGTCTCACGTTGAGGTAGCCTGACTCCTGGCCAAGGCAAAGCCCTCCACCTGCCCAAGTGACTCCATAGCATCCCGCCCCCTCTAGCAGATTATCCCCTCTGTCATTCCCATCTCTCACTTATTTTGTTTCTGTCTACGGAATCCTTCCCTGCTACCTACAAATATCCCTGTGTCTCCAACAAACCTCAAAAAAAAGTCATTGATCCGTCCATCCCTGATCATTACATCCTTATCACCTCTACTGCCCTTGGCAGGCTGTCTATCACAGGTGCCTCAATTTCCTTTTTTATCAGTCCCTTCTAAATCCCTGACAACTTCATCATTCCAATGACCTCGCTCCTTTCCAAAAATTCCAACGCTCTCTCGGCCTCTCTACAGCTTCAGACACCGTCAAGAACTCCCTCCCCCTGAAACTCTCTTCTCTATGGGTTTTCAGCTCCAGTCCGCCTCAGTTCTCCTCCTACTCTCTGACGTCTCCTTTCTGTCTCCGTCTCTGGATCTTCATGCAGCCGTACCTTTAGAGATCCCTCTGGATTCTGTCCGCGGTCCTCTTCTCTACTCCCTCTAGACTGCTTTACTTAGGGACCTGGTGATTTGCATCAGCTCCTATGGATTTCACAACCAGCTCTATATGGATAATAATCAAATCTATTTGTTCTGCCTTCCAATCTCATGTCCAACTCTCCTTCAGACACTTAAACTCAATATATCCAAAACAGAACTCATTATTCCCCCCTTAAATTGCCCTCTTCCTTCCCTATAGAGAGCAACACCCTTCTTCTCAGTCCTTCAAGTCACACCCAGCAGTCACCCTGACTTCTCACTCTCTCCTTCCCCATTTCCATCATGGTGCCAAGGCCTGCTGATGTCACCTCTGTGCCATCTCTTGAATACATCCCCTTCTCTGTCCCGACACTACCTGCCCCTGTTGCATTCCCTCATCATCTCGGGCCTGGACTTACACAGAAGTCTTCTGCTGGACCTGCCTGCCTCCTGTATCTCCCCACTGCAATATCAGCCTCCATTTAGCAACCAAAACAATGTTCTTATAAAACAGCTCTGATCAGGTCACATCCTGCTCCCCCATCATCCCATTTAACAAACTCCAGTAGCTCCCCATTGCCTCCAGGAGCAAACACCAAATGCTCTGTTTGGGTTCAGCCCCCTTCTACCTCTACATTCTTCTTACACTTTGCTCTAGATTCTTTTATGAAATGACACTGGCTTCCTGATTGTCCCATGAACAAGAAACTTCCATCTTCAAGCTCCTAACATTTCCCCTGATTATTCCCAATGCCTAGAAAGCTTTCTCTCATTTCAGCCTGTTCACCTTCCTTGCTTCCTGTAAGTCCTAACTAAAACCTTTTTTTTATAGGAAGCTTTTCCCAACCCATCTTAATTCCTTCCGTTAATTATTTCCTATCTGACTTGTATATAACTTGTTTGCATATTATTTAAATGCACATTGCCTTCCCCATTAGATTGTAAACTCCATAAGGGTAGAGACTGTCTTTTGTCTCTTCTTTTGTCCCCAGTGCTTACCACAGTTTCTGGCACATAGTAGATACTTATTGGCTGACAAGCCTCCTGGTCACTTAAGGGCATTAACAAATCCTACTCACATGGAGTCAAGGCCCCTTCATCTTAGATGTCTGAAGACCAGAATAATCACCAATCCAACTCTGTTGACTGGGTGGGTTTCCAGATAGAAATGAGGGGGTCCACATCTTCAGAAGCTAAATGCCCCAGTTACTTTGCTAGAGAAAATCTAGCTTTCCTGTGGTTGGGCTAAGTTGGACTAAAAAATAATCTTTTATTAACTACTCAATGATAAGTAAATGATTGTTTCAGCCTAACTTCAATTAACAGAGTACCAGCATCAGGCCAGACGCCAACATCTGGGAAGACTTATATGAAGCGATAAGAGCAGAACCAGGAAAATAAGGCATATTATAATATCAACACTGTAAAAACAAAACACTTTTGAGAAACTTAGGATTCTAATCAAGGCAATAATCAACTATGAGTACACAGAACTGATGAAGAATGCTATTCACCTTCTAATAAAAAATAATGAATTAATACACAGAATGAGACTCATTCTTGGACATGGTCAATAAGAGAATTTGGTTTTGGTGACTATATGTGTTACTAGGGTCCGGTTTGCTTTTTTGGCAGGGAAGTGGAGAAAGAGGAGCAGCAGGAAGAAAAAATAAATTCTTCAAACTGAACATCTTTTTTGTTTGTTTGTTTGTTTTTTATATGGACCCTTTTTAGCATAATATTTTTAAGGACATAGGATTATAAAAGATTACAACTGTATTGAAAACAACTATAATCAAATATACTGAAATGTTTATCAGATTATTATTTTTAAATTTAATAGCATTTAATTTTTCCAATAATATGGCCACTGTGGCCATTCAATTTTGCAGGCGACATCATACAAGAAGAAAACATTTTGTTCACAATGGAATCAAGATCCAAAAAGGGCTTGGCAAGCTTGAACAGTTTTGGGTGGACAATGACAAATAAGATGAAATTTAAATGTGCAAGGATAACTGTAAAGACTTATCTTTGAGTGAAGGGGGAAAATCATTAATAGCCTATTTCTTCATGTACCAATATCCCTATCTTCGGATACCATCAAGTTTTCTTGAAGAGAGCACAAAGGCTTTTACAAACTATATCCTACAATAGAGCATAGCTTTATGGTCCAAACAGTTGGCTAGAAAGTACAAAGCATAGAACACTATGATGTTTTATTGATAATAAATAAGGGTTAAAAAAAATGCAGTGGCCAGAGAATGGGCCTCCAAGTCAGGAGACATGGGTTCCAGCCCACATAAAGGTGGTGTGACTCTGATCACGTCCCTTCACCCCTCACTGCTTTCAACAACTAATTTTTCTCTCCGCAATCCATGTTCCACACAACCACCAAATTGCTATCTCTAAAGCACATCTAAACTGTAGAGGCATTTCCATTTCTGGGAGTTTTTAATAACAATGAAAACACAAGCCCGGGATTTCTCCCTTTCTCTAGAATCAACAGGGAAATGCTGCTTTGAAGACTTTTCTCCAACAAGTTATCCTTTCATGCAAAATCTTTAAAAACCCCTTGAAACGGAGATACCAGATGACCTTATTATTATTATTACTATCAAATAAGGCATAAAATAGAAAGACACTTGACAAAAATATCTGCCACAATCATGGAGGCTAATTATGGAATTAATCAAACTATCAGTTAATCAAGCAGTCAATAAACATTCATTAAGTTCCTACTATGTGCCAGGTACTACACTAAGTTCTGGAGATACAAATATGAAGAGAGAGGGGAAAAAATTTAGACCCTGCCCTCACTTTTACAATTGAATATGAGAAGAAATATATAAAGGGAAACTGGAAAAGGGAGAGGAGGAGGTCTCTCTGACAGGTAGGAATATGTTGGAAAGTTGAGATATTTCAAACTAGTGAAACTAGTAAGAAATGAAGAGATGATATGCTTGCTCTTGGCTGCCTTCTTAAACTTTTGGGTCCAAATCAAAGAGGAAATCATTGTGGCAAGTAATATAATAAAGATTGCATTAAGCCCCCAACACTCCCATGCCTACCACAGAGGTTCCAAGATCACTCATTAGAACTTGGTCTAACTATCCACACAGGAAAAACCGAATGGATGAAGAATGCCTGTCATCCGGACTGTAATATGTAACAGGATGAAATGGACAACCTAAGACTGAGGATGCTCAAGTCATCAAGCTGACTTTTTCTCTTGAGTGATCAGCTAATTTTTCCCTGAAGACCTCAAGTTCAAAGCAACGAGCATTTATTTAGAAACCACTCATCATTGGGCACTGTATTAGGTGCTACTTGATTCAAATTCTCTGTTCTGAAAGAGTTTACATTCTACTAGAGGGGAAACACATACAAAGATAAAGAAATACAAAATACACAAACCAGATACAAAGTAATTGGAGTGGGTTGTGGGGGGGAGGGGGTGAGTGTGGGGGTGAGTGTGGGTGAAAACCACTAAGAATTGGTATATTAGCCAAGGATACTTGTAGAAGTATCTGGGGTCAATGAGGTTTGTTTTTCTTAAAAATAATTTGATAATTCCAATAGGCTTGGAATGGAAAATGCCTTCTGCATTCAGAGAGTAAACTATGGAGAATGAATGAGGATAGAAGCACAGCATTTTCACCTCTTTTCCTTCTTTGCTTTTCTCGTGGTTTTTCCCATTTGTTCCAACTTTTCTTTCACAAAATGACTATTATGGAAACATGTTCAAAATGACTGTACATGTGTAACTACTGCAGATTACTTGCTGTCTTAGGGAGAGGGAGGTTAGGGAGGGAGAAAAAAATTTGGAACTCAAAACCTTATAAAAATGAATGTTGTAAACTACCATTACATATTATTGGAAAAATTAAATGCTATTAAATTTAAAAATAATAATCTGATAAACATTTCAGTATATTTGATTATAGTTGTTTTCAATACAGTTGTAATCTTTTATAATCCTATGTCCTTAAAAATATTATGCTAAAAAAGGTCCATAGGCTTCAAATTGTCAAAAGGATTTAAGAGTCCTGCTGTAGAAGAAAGAATTTGAACAGGACCCCTGAATTGAGGCAGGGATTCCAAAGGTGATAAGAGAAAATGCTTCAAACTTGAGAGACAGCTTAAGAAAAAGCATGGGAAATGGAGGTGAAATGTCATTTACAGGGAATGACAAATAGGACAATGTGGCTAGACCAGGAGTGTATAAGAAGTAATATCTGGATTGATGAAGTGATGAAATCATTCAGGCAAAATAGACCGGAGCCAGACTGTATAGGGCTTTAATGCTAAAGAAGTTTATTTTATCCTAGATCCAAAAGGGCATCACTGAAGTTTCCCCTGCCTGGGGAGTGATCTCATCAGTCCTGTGCTTTAGAGATATCAATTTGGTGGTTGTGTGGAACAATCGCGGAGAGAAAAATTAGTAGGTTCCTCCAACAAGCCAGGGCAGAGGTGATAAGGGTCTGTGTGGACACAGTGGCCATATTAAGGGGAAGCTTAAAGTCAAATGTTGGAGGTGGAATGAAATCAAGATTAGGCAAATACATGGGGATGTATTAGGGGATGAAGAAAGAACAACTGCCTACGATGTCGGGAAGGAAAGTGGTATCTCATGAGAAGCAGAGAAGTTACAAAAAGGTATAGATTTCAAGGTGAAGACAATGAATTCCACTGTGAACACGGGGAGAATTCTATGGCTATCCAGATGGGGCTGAAGCAGTAAGTGAGTGTTGCAGAACTGATTTGGAATAGAAAATTCATGATGCCGATTTGGGAGTCACCTTGGCAGAGATAATACTGACCCATGAGGTGAATGAGCTCATAATGAGACTCAAATGAGACTTTAAGAGAGGGTAGAGCAAAGATGCCCTGGGACAAAGCCAAGTTAATGGGAGGGATGGGGCACGATGACTCAGCAATGAGAACCGAGAATGAGAATTTTTTCATGAGTCAAAGCAGGGGCAGCGAGGTGGCGCAGTGGATAGAGCACCAGCCCTGAAGTCAGGAAGACCTGAGTTCAAATCTGGTCTCAGACACTTAACACTTCATAGCTGTGTAACGCCGGCAAGTCACTTAACCCCAACTGCCTCAGCAAAAAAAAAAAAAAAAAAAGTCAAGGCAAAAAAAAGTATAAAAGAATACAAAGTAATAGGTCAAATAAAATGAAGGATAGTCTCTATGTGGGGCAAATAAGAAACACCAGGTAACCATGGAAAAATGGCCTCAAGTGAGTTCTAAGAACCCACAAATGAGGCAGCCCATTTCACTTTTATAAAAGCTAAGTAATTAAGAAATTTTCCTTTCTATCTGTAATTCCACTCAGTAGTGTTGGTTCTGCCTTCTTAGATCACAAAAAAAAAATCTCACCCTCATCCTCCCTGAGCTTTTCTTCAAAATAAAACTCACGCAGCAAGGAGCTAGTTGCCTTCCTGTATACATGCTCCAATTCCTCAAGGATCTCCCTTAAATGTAATGTGAAGAGCTGAGTCCAATGTTCCAATGTGGTAGAACCCGGACAGAAGTAGAGCAAGCCAATTACACAACCTTTCTCTACTTCTGTTTGAATAGATCACATTAGCTATCTCTCCGTGACATGTCATACTGACTACTCATACTGACCTTCTAGGCCATAAGTCCCCCAATGTCTTTTTCATATGAACCATTGATTCACGTGACCTTTCCTACCTTGTATTTATACACCTGGATTTTTTCCCCCTTCACTCAAAGATAAGTCTTTACAGTTATCCTTGCACATTTAAATTTCATCTTATTTGTCACTGTCCACCCAAAACTGTTCAAGCTTGCCAAGCCCTTTTTGGATCTCAATTCCATTGTGAACAAAATGTTTTCTTCTTGTATGATGTCGCCTGCAAAATTGAATGGCAAGCTATGAACCAAGCATATTAGTCCAAGTCACTGGCAAAAATTTTGGATCCAACAATGCCAGGACAGAGGTCTAGATGAGTCCTTCACTAAAGAATTTCTCCCATTCAAGGGTTCTGGGCAGGATCAAACAAGATGGTACAAGTAAAATATTGATATGAGCTGCTCAGTATTATCAGTTATTTCTGACATTAAATAATAACTTCAATCAAACCCTGTCAATTAGTGTTGAATGACTCTTCTTATTTGTGATGAAGATGGAGATTTTACATGGTGTTGCTGGAAGAAATAACTTTTCTAATATGCAGATCAAATCCAGGTCAAATAAGATAAATAATATTTTTTAAGCCTCTTTTATGTGCAAGATACTGTGAAAGATATAAAGAAATCAAAAGGGTCAAAGTGCCAGCTTTAAGCAGATAACTTATGGTCTAACCGAACGGGCCCAGATACAATAAATGACATATATCAAATGTCCCCAAGTTCTCTACCTAATGAATTATGAGAGAGGCTGAGCCCCAGCTTGGCACTGCCCATCTCGTAGAGCGACTGTGAGAAAAAGCATCATTAACATGGAAGCAATCAAGTTCCCCAGAAGCAGCTTGTTCCACTGTCAAGCCCTAGCAACAATGCTCTTTCCCACCAGCATCTAACAAACATGTATTGCCTGCATCCACTCTGTGCCAGGCACTGGAGCAGGATGAGGAAAAAAAAAAAGAAATCAAAATGCTTCCTGGCCCCAAGGAGCTTTTATTCTACCGGGAGAGACAAGGAAACAAATTCAAGTCTTTTGAAAAGGAAAAGCTTGCTGACAATATCGATGGTGGGGACAGACTGGAATGAAATCCAGAGCTGGAGCAGTCATTTAATCTAGGGCTTAAAGGAAGCCGGACATTCTAAGAGGGAATATAATCCAGATAAGGGGTCCATTTGAACAAAGGCAGAGAGGTTGGACCTAGAATGTCACAAAGTAGGAAGCTGTAGGTCAGTTTGGCTGGAAAAAAGTGTCTGTGGGAGTAATAAAGAAATTGGACTGGAAGGTAGGTAGAAGCCACTGTGAAGCACTCCTTAAATGCCTGGCTGTGCAATTTGTATTCTTCCTAAAAGCAATAGGGAGCCATTGTAAATGTTACTCAGCAGTTACTATCAACTCAGCAGTGAGATCCTTGAAGACAAAGGCTGGCTCAGTTCTGTCTGAATCCTTCAGACTGGCCAGTTCTTTGCACATGGGCAATGCTTCAGGAATGCTTATTAAATGGAGAAAATAAAAGGCCTCCTGCCTAGGTGGACCAACCTGCTGATTAACCAGCACTCCTTGGACCACTTGTGTCCATACTACTTCTCAGTCCTCATGCCTCCATCTTGTTCATGCAGATTTTGAGAGAGACTTTTTCAGGCCCTTTGCTGAATAAAGTCTACGTGTACCAGATTTAAATCATTTCCCTAAACTACCAGCTAAGGAAGCAGTAAAGTTAGCCTGTCCCAACCTGTTTTTAAGGAGCTCATCACCTTGATATGACAACTCTAGGTAGCATCAGGACCACTGCTTTCTTTCACCAGCCAAAGCACTACTTCAACAATGGTCTAGAATTCTGCCAGGAATTGACGGCACATTTGTCAGCTCATCTTAGAAAGAATCCATCTTCTTTTCCTTTTGGAAATTGAAGGCATTTCCCTAACTCCAGCACATCAGTTTCTCTGCCCTTATTCTTAATCCCTCTGAGATCACCAGAGCTTACTTTCCTCCCATGAACCCAGTGGCAAGGAGCTAGGCCACAGCCAGGTTCCCTTGCTTGCTCACTGACCATTTTTTCACTTATTCTGCTAATTCACAATTCCCCGATAAACATTTCTGTCCCCCCCTCCCCTTCTGGGGTCTTTCTCCTTGGTTGAGAAAACAGAGGTAAAACACTGAAGGACATGTCTGTGTTCTTCAGTTACTATTTCATCCACTGCAAACATTGTTCCCTTTCTTGTTCCTCTTCTTGTCAACAATAAAGCGCATAAAATATATGGCTATGTCCCTCCCAGTCCCTCCATTGTTGCCTTGAGCACCTATCCTAAAGCTCAGCTCAGGGCTCTGGGCTGGCTCATGCCCTTCTCTTATCTTCATCTTTAGTTACCTCTTTGCCTTCATCTTTCAAATTTGTCTCTTTATAATCTCAGCTTCATCAGTTCCTTTTATGACCAGTTTCTTGAAAGACCTCCTCCCTTTTCTTCCTCAATACAATCATTTAGAGCATTAGAATTTTGTTCCTGAGAAGCTTCCATTACTCTTGAGCAGAGTTCCCTTGTAGAATCTCAGGCTGTGGAATCCTGCCTATGGTTTAGCTGAACTCTGAGAGCCATTCTCCCTCAACCCAGAGAGGGATGCTGCCCAGCATTCACACAATTTCATCAGGGCATTCACCAATCACTTCCTCCAAAGATCCCTATAAATATAAAATCTATTTTCTAATACAGGGCTCCTTAAATGCAGAACCAACCATCCCCACCAAGATCCCAAAGTAGATTACTTGCCAGATGTTTTGTTGAAAGAATATACAAGAAAATCATTCCATTCAAAAAAAAAAAAGGGGGGGGGGATACTTTTCTTGCTTAAGGAAAGACAACCATTGTTCACTGGTGTCCATTTCTTTGCTGGTCAATTTGCCTCTGGCATCAGAAAATAGGTACTGAAAAGTTTAATATTCACAAATACTACTGCATCCACAACCTATCTAAGTAAAGAACATTTGTCACAATTCACAGCAATAATACAATTCAGCCAAAAGACCACCAAACTATTCTCTCTTTATGAAGGTTCTCACTTCTCCCAAGAGCTAAAGAGACAAGTCAAAATGTGCTTTGTCAAGCAGTCTGTGCTCTTTGGACACAGCTGTAGGAGTCCATAAACAGCATAAGTAATAATAGCTGACATTTACATGGGACTTTCAAGCTGATATTCACAGTATCTCATTTGGTCCTTACAACAACCTTGCTGTAATATTATAGGCATTTGCTCCATTTTACAGAGGGAAAAACTGGGGCTTGGAGTCTTGCTTTTCCCTGGGCCCACAGCAGAGCTAAGTCACACAGAAGGATCTGGTCCTGGATCTTTCCTATCCAGTTCTACCTCTTTCCAGTACACTGTCCCCCCCAAACCCTGGAACCAAATTCTTAGGACAGTGGTTTTTGATTTTTACTAGAAAGTTTTCAACAGTAAAAAGAAAAGCTGGTAAAAGAACTCTTCAAAACACTACAAATAAGGCTATGGGTCAGAGAGCTAGTTCTGATGTTAAAGAGAAGAAGTATAGGACTAACCTCTCGAGAAAAATTCCTTTCTAAATTAAGATATTAAATATCTGTTATAGAAATAAGTCCTTGATTCCTGAAATTATTTTTTCCAAGATAACAGGAAAATGTTGATGAACATATTAATTACAGCCCCTTCCCTCCCCCACCCCCCACTCCCCATATTACATGGTGATCCTCTGACTACAAAAATGTGAATAGTATATAATTATATAGGATGAAGCTTGGTCTGCTGAAAGAAATGAGAAAACACACCTGCCTCCCTTGCACACTAATCCTTCACTTCTGAAGACCCGGAGTGCAGAACACTGTCAGAGTCAGCTGATGCTGTGGCTAGTCTGGCTGAACTGCCTTTTCGATCTTTCCTTTTATTTATTTTTTTGTGACAAGGGATGGCTCTGTGGATGGGGAAAAGGGATGCATTTGGAAAGGAGAGTCAAACAAAACCAAAATCATTAAAATGAAAAACTTTTAGAAAAGTCACATCACATAGTGACCACACAAAACCAAAATCATTAAAATGAAAAACTTTTAGAAAAGTCACATCACATAGTGACCACACAAAAACTTTACCCTCCTTAGTCAAATTAAGCAAAACTGTCAGACCCTCTTTCTTCATCTCATATTCCATAATCAGCAACCAGAAAATAAGAAATTCTCTAATTTGATCAACTTTTAAAATCAGATTGGTCAAAAGATGCCCAAAGTTTCCCCTTTTCCAAAGACTTCCCTTTTTAAATCAGAGAAGGGTAGAAGAACTTCTATAACTTTTATCACTCAAGTTTATAATTCACCTCCTGCCTCAAGCTTGTTCACAGCCATTTCCTCATGCCTTCAGGCCCCTGGACTCCCCTTTTCTGCCCCCCCCCCCAAGCCTTCCCTCCAGGACCCTCTAGGAGATGACTCTTGATTCCTCCCAGTTGTGAAAGAATTCACTTCCTTCCCAATTCATTTGGCATTTACTTATCTGTACATGTACCCCCTGACAGAAAGTAAATCCCCCCCATCAAGGTAAGGACTGCTTTTCATTTTGGTCCTTGTACCCTAAGTCTAACACTGTGGTTCCCACATGGGATGCACGTAAAACATGTTTCCATAGTTCTAGATTTGATCTAGAATTCATGCATCTAAATACCCTGCAGACTACATTTGTATCAGGCTAATAATACCATTCTACATGGAAATAAATGTCTAACAACCAATATGAGTGTCTTGATTAATGTTGAATTTGCCAAAGATATAATCTCTGTGGATAGAGCTTCACATTGGACCAAATGGATCCTTACCCTCCCTAAAAAGATTTGTGGCATTTATTAATTCCGATACATCCATTTTCAACAGCAAAAATCATATAACATGTATCTTCTGCAAATTCGTCTGGCTTTAATAGTTTTGCCTTTCAAGAACAGATAGTAAAGAGTAATTCATGAACTTGTATGAACTGATATAGAGTGAAACAAGCAGAGCAATTTATACAATAACAACACTGAAAAGGACAAACAACCTTGAAAGACCTGAGAACTCTGAGCAACTCAATAAGAAGTCACAATTATGGAGAGCTGTTACCCACCTCTGCACAGACAGATAATGGATTCATCGTGCAGAATGAGATCGATAGCTGTTGGACATGATCAATTTGGGAACACGTTTTGCTCGAATACATATATTGTCAAAAAGGGTTGTGTTTTTATTTTTTTTCCCCCAAGGGGAGTGAGTGGAGGAGAAGAACAAATTTGTTAGAAATAGTTCAAAGTACCTTCTATCCCCTAGTAAAGTTGAAAGTACCTTGTAGATTATATTTTCCTCTCAAACACAGAGAGAAAAACTGCATGAGATTTAAGGATGTTCCTTCCCTAAATGTTGCTAGAACAACCCCAAACAAGTGCTGGAGGCAGAGCCGTAATTGTAGCAGCAGAGAGAAACCTCCCACTAAAACCAAGACTCTTAGCAAAGTCACATTTTGCCCTACGATTTGAATGGTAAGCTTCGGCACAGCAGGATCTGCGTGTCCTAACTACCGTCTCTCCCCGGCCTAGCACAGAATCTTGACCAGAGAAGGTTCTAGATAAATGCCTTTTAAATTGACCTGTACTTACCAAATGACCATTATCAATTGAATAATGAATGTTCAACAGTAGTTTTCTTGTGTGTCTTAACTAGTGTAAACATTTATTCATGACATCAGAGGAGACAACTTTTAAGCGGTCAAAGAATGGATTTGCAGAAGTATCTGCCCCCTTTCCACCCCTACCCTCAAATTTCCCAAGCACTTTCCCAAGTGCCCCTAAATTTACATGTACGATGTTCAGTGGTAATCTTTACGGCTGTTCTGGTGGCATATTGCTCATCCACCACAAGTCTAGCCATTTATCATGATTTTCCTAAGAAAAAAAGTCAAGAGTTCCACTTTACACAGAACTCTCCTTGTCAGAAAGAGTGTCTCCTCAAGCCCTGCCTGTTTAGGCTTCACAACAAACAGCCTTAATACACCTTTTTTCCCCCACAGAGAAGCCACCTAAGAGTCTGGACCTGCTGTCCAGTCACTGAGGCCGGGAACAAAGAGGGGCTATTTTGCTGTGTTAGAGAAGGAGGGCACTGACCAGTCTCTGGCTATAACGGATTCTTTCTTCCTCGGGTTCCATCTCTCAGAGCTCTTCTGTTGAGATGACTGTCAAGAAAACCTCTCCTGAGCTGTCTTCTTTCTCTTCAGGAAGCAGAAGGCAACACTAAAGAAGGATAACAATGTAAGCCGGGATCAGAATCCATCCTTAAACTCTCTTAAACCCTACAGCCTAGCTAGGGACACCATGTAACCTGGAGGCCCCATAAAGCCAAAAAGCCCACCAAAAAGCCGGCTCTCCCCACAGATTTGGGACTTCGGTGCTTTGTGCCCCGGGGGGTTCCAGGCAACGAGCACAATTAGTGAGAGCACAAAGTTGTCTATGGCCCGGGCGAGTGAGTCGGTTTCACTTCCTTCTGTAGATGGAACAGCCCTTGCCTCTCCCCAGAGGGCAATCCACATGAGCGAGGCTCTCCCCTTGATGTCAGCATCAGCATAAAATCTCAGGAGTGAAGGAGACTTTCAACTCCACTTTCATCTCTGGAGGTCTCCCCGGCCGAAGTGTACACTGAACTAACCCTTATTCCAACAGTGGTTTTTAACTGGTTTCTTCTAAGGAGAGCCTAAAAGACACCAACATACACATACACTAACTTCACATCAAAAGGCTGAGAAGTTAGGGTAGGAGGGTGGGGGCGGGGGTGGAGGTGGATGGGCCGATCACTCACTCCCTGCTCAGCCTTCCTAAATCATCTGTCCCCTCAACGTACAACAAAAGCCTCAAGGTGAGAAGTAGCAAAGAGAAACAGGACGCACAGTGGACACGGAGCTCCAACCAGAGCCTACACAAGAGCGGTTAACAAAGTACAGCGCGCCCTTGGGCTACATCGGAGCCAGGCGCACCCAAAGACGCCCCCGAGCCGGGCCGGGCCGGCCGGTCCCGCAGAACCCCAAGTGTCTCTCGGTGCGGTACACTTGTGGATCGGCTCGGACGCGGCTCCCTCCTCCTCCTCCTGATGCTGCCGCTGCTTCGGCGTCTTCCTCCGGGCCCACCGCCCCGCCGGGCAGCTCCGTCCCAGGCCAGGTCCGGCAGGCCGGGGGCTCGGCTTTGGGGGAGGCCGGGCCAGAGAGAAGCAGCAGCCGCCACCGCCGCCGCCGCCGCCGCCTCCCTCCGAGGACTCCTAGGGGAGAAGCGACCCAAGGATCCGCGGTGGGAGAGGGAAGAGGCACCCTCGGCTCGGGGGCCCGGCTCAGCCTCGCCGCCAACTTCCCGGGGCTGGCTGCACGGACCGACGCGCGGACAGGACAGGACGGGCCGTAGAGGCCGGGGAGGGGGCTCACCGGGGTCTCGCCGCTCACTCCGGCTCCGAGCGATCAGGGCTCCGGCGTCTTCGGCCGCTGCCCGACGATGGCCAGCCGGGCCCGGGCCCGCGACAGGGGGCGGCGGCCCCAGGAGAGCTCGGCCCGCGAGCGGAGGGGCCGTCAGGCGGCGGGCAGGAGCCCGAGCCGGGGCCCATCCGCCGGGCGCGAGCTGGCGGGCGAGCAGGCGGGCCTTGCCGGCCTCCGGCCTCCTGCCTGCCGCCGCCCGAGCCGGGGACCCGGGCAGGCCGGGCCGAGGCCGCGGGGCCGAGCGCTGCCGGGCGGCGGGCGGCCGGACGGAGGCAGGAGGCCGGGGTGGGGAGGACGCGGCTCGGCTCGGCTCGGCCCGGCGGCTCCGCGGGCAGCGGCGGCGGGGGCCCGGCCCGGCAGCTCCGGCTGCGCGGCGGCAGCGGCAGCGGCGGCGTCCGCGGAGAGACTCGGCTCGGCGCGGCTCGGCTCGGCTCGGCTCGGCTCGGCACGGCCGGGCTCGGGCTGCGCCGCCGCCGGGAGGGGTGTTGTTTCCCTCACACAGGGAGGAGCCGCTGGAGCAGCCGCCGCCATTTTGAACCCGTCAGACTCTCACATACACACAGCGCCTCGGAGACCCAGCGCGCACGCGCGGCCTCCCCCCTCACCGTCACCGACAGCCCCTCCCCCAACTCCTTCCCCGCCGCTCCCCCGCGGTGAGCGCGCACGCGCCGCAGCCGGCCTCAGCGCAGAAGCCCCGCCGGCGCGCGCAGGCGCAGACGTGTCGCCTCCACCTCCCTCCCCCCTCGGCAGCCCCCCCATCCCCGCGACCCCCTCCCCTCTGCGCCCCGCGACTGACGCAGATTCCCCTCACCTCTGCGCCAGCTCCTCCTCCTCCTCTCCTCCTCCTCCTCCTCCTCCTCCTCCTCCTTTTCCCCTTCACAGCGCTCGAGCCAGCCTCGCTCTTCGCGCCTGCGCACGGGGCAGGATTCCTCCTTCGAGAGCGCGCGCGCCTCCCCCCTCCCTCTCTGCCACCCCCTCAGAAGGGAAAGGGAGAAAAAAAGAAAAAGCCCGCGCACAGCCAAACACACTCCTCCAAGCAGACGCATTGCGCGCGCCCGGCCCCGCCCGCCCGCGCCCGCCCGCCCGCCAGCGCGCCCTCCCCTGCGGGCCGCGGAGCCGCGCTCAGGGGAGAAAAAGCGCCCCCGCCCCCTGCGGGGCACCAGGCGCCCCACCTCGGTCCGACCCCGGCCCGGCCCCGGCCCCGGCCCAGCCAGGTCAACCGCCGAGGGGCCGAGCGGGGCCGACCCCGGCCGCCTCATCACTCGGTCAGTGCCGCAGCCCCGCCGCAGCCTCCACCGCAGAGGGCTGGGCCAGACGGAGCGGGCGGGCCAGCGGAGCCGCGGATGCTGCAGCGGCGGGCGGCGGCCGGAGCAGCCGGGCAGGGGCCGGGCAGGGGCCGGCCAGAGCAGAGCAGAGCTGCGCAGGCAGGGTTGGGCCGGGCAGGGGTCGGTACTGGACCGGGACCCGGACCGCTATTCCGCAGACCGGCCGTTGGGGGCCCGGGCTGCCCCTCCTCTCCTGCTGGCTGCTGCTGCAGGGGTGGGGGGGTGGGGGGCGGGGAGGCAGGCTGGCACGACCCCGCCGTGGGGCTCGGGGCTGCTGCGGGGACCACCCTAGGTCCAGGTCCTAGGTCCCAGTCCAGGTCCCCACCCACCCCACCCCCATGCCAGGCATCCAGGCCGCCAGCTTTGCCGCAGTGCGGGCTGGGCAGCGCTAGGTGCGCCACGGGGCCGTGCCGCAGTGCGGCATGCCCACCCTGCCCAGGGCACCGGGGCCACCTCCGCCCAGGGGGGGAGGGGCGCTGCCCTCTGCCAACCGGTGGCCCCCCCTCCCCCAGGTCCACCAGCTCCCGGTGTGCGGCAGGCGGGGGTCCGCAGACAGCTGACCCCGACCTTGCCTCGCCTCGCCAGCCCGGCCAGTGGTTCAGCCGCTGCGGTGCTGCCGCATCGGCCTCCCGTGCTCATCCTGGTCCTCTTGGTCCTCGTCCATCCCTCCCTCGAGCTGTCCAGGCAGGTGGCTGGCGGCCGGCGGGCAGCCCCGAGCCCGAGCTGTGTCCAGGGGAGCCATGGCGGATGCTATGTCGCCGCAGTCTGCTGCGCCTGCCTGCGGCACTGCGGCATTGCGGTAATGCCGTGCGGCGGGCACTGCGGCAAAGCGCGTCCACACCCCATTCGAATTAGCCCGGGAAGCTGGCTCGGGCATCCCTTTCCTCCTCAGCTATGTTCATGTTTCCGATAGTGGCGATGGCCTCCGGTGCGGTCCCGGCGCGATGGATGGACTGGCGCCCCGGCGCAGCCGCTGTCAGAGCGAGTGGTGCAGAGCCGAGCCCAACCAGCTGTCCCCGCTGCCTCCAGAAAAGGGTGTGCATCTCAGGGTGAGTTTACACACGCGCGGTCCAGCCGGGCGGGTTTACACACGCGCCGCAGCCAGTGTGACCTTAACGTAAGTGACAGACTAGCCCAATACCAGGGTCAGATTTCCTGCCGTCTGTGCCGTAAGACCCGGCCTATCCCATTCTTCCACCCAAATAGGGTACGGTGGAAGATCCCTGAGGATCCGCCTACCCGTTTTTTCCCCTCCTCCTTCGCCATCAGACGAGAAGGTGGGGGGGGCTCGGGAAGAACCCGGACGCCGAGTCCCGCTACCGCATTGGTGGCTGCGGCGCGGCGGCGCGGCTGAGGCGGCGAGCTAGCTCAGGGGACAAACATTGTTACCATTTAGGCTTCCTCTTTGTTACCGCGCAGACGCCTCGCTCAGCTCCGGGGCCTCGAGCCCGCCAGCTCCGCAACCCCCCGAAATGCTCTTTGCAGCGGCGGGTTGGGCGCGCCGAGGCCGGTCCGCCCGCGGGGTCCCCGAGCTGCGCCGCCGCAATTGCTCACCCGCCGGTCAGCCCGCGGTCCGGGCCGAGATCCGCAGCCCCCGCGAGGCAGCTACAGGTCTGCGGTGGCCCATTGTGGATGATCCGCCCTTCCTGGGACGTTAGCGGAGGCTGCGGATCCGCGCACGGTGCTGACGGCCGCGCCGCCCTGGCCCGGGCTCCCTGGGCGTGCTCGGAGCTGGCTTCCCATCCTCCTGCTAGATCTCCTCCCCGATTTTTTTATTTATTTATTTATTTTTTTTTTACTGGCACCTCTCTGGGGTCAGAATCCCTCAGAAACCTGGAGGCAGATTTTGGAGGGACCGGCAATGAGGAGAGAGCTCTTCTTACAGGGCTCTATCCTGGAAGGCGCCGTTTAAATGGAGGGGTCTGATTATTGGTCACGTGAGGGATTTCTGCAGGCAACCCGAGGCGTTTCTCTGCTATGGGTAGCAGCATCCCGGGCCATGGCCCAGCACGGGAGGCAGCGCTGGGTGCCAGTGAAAACTGGGAAAACTGAGTCAGGGGGAAGGAGTTGCCCGGTCCCAGGTAGTGGCTGGAAAAAATTCACCTATTCTAGCCAGGGCTCTTCCATGGTGTTCTTTAGGTCTTGGTCACCTGCCCCTACCAGATTTTTCTCAATCTTTTAATTTTCCCTAAGCAAGGCCCCTTGGGACGTGACCGGAAGGCAGGGGGGGCCAGTTGCAGCCCCGCCCCGGACAAAGTGGCTGGGACTCTAGGCCTGCCTCCTGAGGAACTAAAACTCACAAAGGCAAGGGAGTTTCTTTCCCTGCAAAGGAATACCTCATAGATATTCCTAAGATGGGGCCCGAACCACTGTTTTTCTGCTCACACATCTTTATAGAATTTAGCATTTGGTTCTGCCTCTCTTAGAAGCTGGGGAGCAGAATCTTAAGTTCCGAAACTTGTGAACAAAACTGTTGTCAGCCTTGGGTGGTTTTGCAGTTAAGCTTCTCTTTGAGCCAAAAAAACCATAAATTTGAAATCTGCCTTGACTGCTGACCTGTCAGACTGGCTCCCTGAAAGCTGATTTTGGTGTTGTCGCAGTGTGGGTGGACCATTGCTAGCAAAAACCCCTCATCCTTGGGATTGGACTGATTTTAAATTTTTTAACAAATTAAAATCTTTCAAAAACCAGAATTCTGTGAAATCTTCACCCACATTTCTGTTTGCCTCTCTCTGAGATGGCTGCATTACCTTCCCCCCCCCCCCCCAATATGGCAGCTTAGAAAAAATCCATGGAGAAGAGATTTTATTGGTAGCAGAATGAATGTGAAATTCTGGGGCCTTTGGCATCAGGCTGTTTGCCGGGTAGATCCCTTTATGGCGTCTCTGTTATGGGTCCGAGATTCTGCCTTCCTTTAGTATTTTCTCCCCGGGGATATTGAAGCCATCGGCTTCACAAGAAAGAAATGGGGGAAGGGAATGGTTCCATTCTCCAGTGGAGAGGACGCCGATAGAGTGCCGTGTGAAAACAGAATTTGGGGGACGTGTATGTGTGGGGGGGGTATCCCTGAGAGCCGACTCCTGGCTCTCAAGTCTGAAGGGCCCTCAGAGGGTATCAGATAGCCCCACTCTCTAATTTTCCAGATGAAGAAGCAGACTCGTTACATCAGTGGTTTGTCCAACGTCACACAGTTAGCTTTGGAGGTGGGATTTGGACAAAGTGCCCAGCCTTCTTTTTGTTTCTTGCTAAACCGGAGCTTGAAAAGCCCATGTATTCTGTGACCAGGGCTGCGCTTGAACTCTGAGCAGCACAATGGGACTGTCAGCGTCTATGATCTTCCCTTTGGGCTCGGGGACCCTGCTGGTCAGGATTCCGGAGTATTTATCAGCCTTATGGGAAGATATGGACAAAGGCACCCCCCCCCTCCCCACGGTCAGACGTCAGGATGAGCTGCATGTTGAAAGGGGTCCCCCTCTCAGCCCCTGTCCCTGAGACCCCAGCTGCATGGATTGGGCCATGGAGGAAACTTGTTTTTACAGATGGATGTGGGCCCATTGTTCCTCAAAAGGCTTAATCTCATTAGCTGCAATTTATTTATTTATTTGCAAATTATAGACTCCGAGAGGAGAAATTGCTAAGGATGGTCTAAGGAAAGAGACAGCAGCCTCAGAGACATTCAGAAAGCAGAGTTGGATCTGGCCTCTGCTGCAGCTGGCAAGACTTCCAAGCTGGCCAAGCCTCAGTTTATCGTATTTCTAAATAGAGGCTAACAAGACCTGTGTTGTTTATCTTGCAGAGTTGTTGTGAGAAAAGCAAATGAGAATGGCCCTGAGGACCTGGCCGGGTCAAGTGTAATCATAACATAGCCCTGGGACCTTCTGAGGGCACGTGGCAAACCTAGGTGTTTTAAGCCAAAGATGAATATGGGTAATCAAGGAAATCCATTCAGGCATGTTTATGTTTCTCCTGTCAACTGTGAAAACATGTTTAATTTGGCCTCCTTGGTTTGTTATTTCTAAGTGCTTCCATTGAGGGTTTAGGGACTTGAGTTTCATTGCTTAGGCACCTTTGGGTCCCCTCCTAGTGATTGGGCTGGGAATCCACTTACCCCCAGTGTCTGTTGGGCACAGAATTGATGAGCCAGCCGCTGCTCAGGTTCCAAGGGGTCCCTGCCAATGAGCCCCTTGTGTTCTTAGGAGGAAAGGGAGCCCCAGGGGCCCAAGGGGAAGAGTCCTGACCCCAGGTGGGCTGGCTTTCCCCTTTGCTGCCTTTGCCCCCTCCCCCTCCCAGTGGGCCCAAAGAGGGGGTTGAAGTGCCCTGCCCCATGCCCCCTGTGGCCACAGCAGACAGGTCTCCAGGGCCAGGCGCTGCCCTTCCATTTCCAGAGGAGATCGGTGGCCATCCACCCCTCCATAGTCCAATGGAAAGAGCATTGACTTTAGACCAGAGGCCTGAGTTCAAGTTCCCACTCTATCAGTTGCTGTCTGTGTGACCTCTGGGCCTCCTTTGTAGGCCCAGGTAAGGCTGCCCTGGGGAAGGTTCTGCCCCTTCTTGAGCCAGATTTCTGTGGTGGATATGGCTGATTTTTCTGCCCGTTTTAGTCTTAAAGCGTCCATAACCTGGGTTCTATATAAAGCCATTTGCCCAGTGTCAATCAGCCAGAAAGTGGGTCAGACACAGGGACTGAATGCAGGGCTCCCCAGCTCCAAGGCCGACTCTGTGCACCGTGCCTTTGGCTGCCAGAGGCTCAGCCCATGTTCCAGAAAAGAGGAAACTAGATGTGTTCCATGGGATTGAGGCTTTAGGAGAAAGGGGACGCTGCAGGGCCTGCGGGCCCCTCCTTCCTGGGGCCGCCTCCTGCGCCCCCAGGGTTTGAACCCCGAGCTTAGCCCCATCTCGGGTGGGAGCTGGCCTTTGTCTCGCATCTCCCCTGTCCCGGCCATACCACAGCAGCACCTGCAGGGCCTCTTGGGGTCTGGGAAGGGAGGCTTCTGGGCAAGAGATCTGCTGGATCAGGCCTGGGGAAGGACTGGGGATGACAGGTCAGACGGGCACGGGGGAGAGTCGCTAGGAACCCTGGGGGTCTGTTCCCAGGCGGTGGCTCTAGGCCTGATTTTGGAGGCCAGGAAGGAGCTTCACAAAGTGCTCTGGGAGGGCCAGGCCTGAGTTTTAGGGTGACTGCTCTTCTGGTGAAGTGGGCCCCCCCCCCCGGCCTGGCCCCACCTCACCTTCCCTTTGTCAGTTTGGAGGTCGGGGTCAGCTCTGCTTGCTGTTGCTGATGAGGAGCAAAGGCTGCCTGGTGCCTGTCTCTGATGTAGCAGCCTCCCCTTGGATGTGGGGCCGGTGCCAGCCAGCCTCGAAGCTTGGCCGGGGCAGCCTCTCTGGAGGCCCGGGGCCTCGGTTTCTCTAATTTAGACAATTCTCTAAATTCTCTAGAGGCTGCCCCACATGACCTCTGGACTCCAGGTTTCTCTCTGGAGGGAAGTCATTCCTTAATGACTTCAGTCTTCCATTGATGTGGCTGGAAGGCCCCCCTTAGCCTCAGATGCCCTGCTTTGTAGCATGCACGGGAGCCCCTCCTCCAGCTGGGGACAAATCCTGACTGCTCAGGGAATTCAGAGGCCATTTAGAATGAACAAGTGAAACTGTTAGGGACAAGACTCCCAGAGGCTGGAAATGGAGGCTTGGCTCTAGCTGGGAGTTCAGATGGACCCGGGGTCCAGGAGTGTGTGGGGACCAGCTGCTGGATGAGGCCTGCGGGGGGGGCCACTCTGACACTCCATGGCAGCCTTGGGGTCCTCCATGGCTAGCCGGCCTTGGGCTCGCTTACTCCGTCTCTTGGGTGTCCGAGCCCCCCCAAACAGGCCGAGCTTTGTCTGTGTCGTCTCTCATTTCCAAGTGTCAGCTTTGAAACCGTGGGTTTCCTGTCACATCAGGCCCAGACCCATTTTGCCAGAAGAGCACGAGCTTCATTTGGTCTCCTTGGCCCCTTGTTTGTCCAAATGTCTTTTTAATTGTATTGTGCATTCTGCTAGACACATGCGATTCAAAACCAGCGTCATCTCTGTTTTCTACAATTGGTTTTTGAATATTTAAACTCTGACATTTATTTGTCTTTACTTTGCCAAGGTCTGTTTCCATCCTCCTGATGGGGTTGGGGGGAAGGGCTGGCTGCCATCCGGGGAAGTCTTCCCTTACGTTTCCTCCCGACGATATTTTTATTTGCCACAGTTGGTTGTTCCATTTTGATTTGGCAATAATCACTCAGCTGCGGGCTGAATTGTTGCCTTGTTTGCCAGTGGCCGCAAGGCCTGACCTTGCCTTTGCATCCCTGCTTGGTGGTGTCAGTGACTAAAACGGGAACGAGGCTCCGGCCCTGCCTCCCTCCTTTGTTGAAGTAGGTTCTGCCATTGGTGTGTTTCATGCGATCTCCAGGTCACTGGAGAAAGGCCTTTGTGTGCCATCAGGGGCTAGGGAGAATCCGGCTTTTTTTTCCCTATTGTATGTCTTGGTACAAATGATTCTGTGCTTTTTTCATGATCTGTGAGCAACAGAAAATCGGGGAAGTTAAATGTTTTGCTCTGATGTGTGGAGGGGAATGAAGGCTCTTGGGAGCTTTTTCTTTTGGGGAGCTGTTGTTTTTCTTAATTTTCCAAGGAAATTTTCTTAAATTTCCAGAATCTTGAAGAGAAGTTGGAAGTCTCTGGGTTAATTCTGTGTCTTGAGGTTCAGGGGAAGTGACTGTCTCAAGGTCGCCAAGCCAGACTGTGGCAGTTCTCAGTGCGGCGGCTGGCCTGCGAGGTGCGTGGGTCCCTGGCAGCCTGCACAGCACCTGGCTGGGCCTCAGTTGGCTCAGCCTTGTTGGCCTTTGGCTCTGAGTGCCAATCCCCGCTTCTCCTCCCCGTGCGGAAGCTGGAAGGCTGTTGCTGGGGCAACAGTATTTTTGAGCATCCACTAGGGAGAAACCCATTAGGCTGTAATGGACTAAGAAGAGGCTGGGAGCCAAGAGCCTCCAGTCTGAGGGCTCCAGGTCTCCACGTGGAGCTGGAGATTGCATGCCCTGAGTGCCCGCTGTCCGGTCTGGCTGAGGAGCTACAGGAGGGGGAGGACCCCAGGAACCACGTGTCAGAGCCACGGGGCTCAATTGGGGCGGGGTTCCCTTCATTTTAAGAAGGGCTGCATTGATTCTGAGTTGAGTTTACTCCTATTGGATCCTTGCCAGCATCTGTTTGGTGCCGGGGGCTGCCAGGGATCCAAAGGCCCTCCAGAATATCCCAGTTTAATGGAGACCTGAATGTGCAAACAAATAGACAGAAATTTCTATTTCTGTGTCTGCAGACACGGGGTCAGTGGGGGACTCGTGGCAGGAGGAGATAGGGCAGGGAGGGCTTCTTGCAAAGCCCTGAAGGCAGCCCCCGACAGGAAGGGAGGGGAGCAGGACTGGGAGCTGGCAACCCATGTGCGAGGTGCCGAGAAGGTGCCTCCCAGGGCTCGGTTTAGTTCATCACGCGCTCTGCACTGAGCCAGATGGAGCTTCTTACTTCTCCCTCTGGAGGCAGAAGCTGCCAATTCCCTCTTGCTCCCAGATCACATGGTGGCCATTATTGGTTTAGCATTTCAGGCAGGCCCCGGCCCCGCGCTCCCGCTCCCTGAATGGGTTCTCCTGGCCTGGCAGAGGCTTCCCCTCGGGTTTTTGTGCTTCCCAGGCAACGTGGCACAGCAGGAGAGCGGGACCCGAAGCCCAGAGAAGGCCCAGTTTGAATCTCCCCCCCCCCGGCTCTTCCTGGCTGTGGGACCAGGAACAAATGCCCTCGTTTTTCTGACCCTCAGTTTCCCCGTTAGTAAGAGGAGGATAATAATATCCTGTGGTACCTCCCTCATGGGGTTGTTAGGAAGAGCCAGTGACATAATGTTTATCTAGCGCTTTTGGGGTCGTGCTGTGCTCCAGACATGATCATGAGCTGCTCCTAACAAGGATCCTGATGGGGGGTGGGGACAGAGGAGAAAACTGGGCCTGAGAGAACGTGAATGACCTTCCCAGGGCCCCATAGCAGGAAGTGTCGGTAGCAAGATTTGAACTCCTCTCTGGGGCCCTGGTTCCAGGATTCTAGCACTTATTCCATCTAGAAAGGGAATCTGGGCGGGGAGGCTGCCTCCCAGACATGGGGGCTGGGCCACAGTGGGGTGCGATCAACTGATGAGAAGGCAGCTGGAAAGGGAGGCTGAAGAGGAGTTTTTGCAAAGCTCAGAGGTCCCAGGTGACCCCAAGACTCTCAGAGGCCTGTGGTATAGGCAGTGACCTTTTCCTTCCCAGCCAGGGGCTTCCTCCCTTTGGTTCCCACTCTGCCTTCCCTAGGAAAGGCCTTCCCTCTTAGGCTCCCGGGACACCCCATCCTCCTCCCCTCAGTATCAAGGCCTGGCTCTTGGCTGCCTCTGTCTGGGAGCTCCCCGAGGGCAGGGCCTTGGGGGTGGGAGAGGGACGGGGGTAAGAGGATAGAAACCAGGCCCTCCCGGGACCTCAGCTGGCCAGTCCCAGCCTGGCGGATGTAGAACCAAATGGAGCCAGAAAAGACTCCCTCGTGCTGGCTGTGTACACGCAAGGCCCAGCTTTTGGGCCCCATTCATTAGCCTGGCAGCTCGATGTGGGCAGGGACCTTGGAGTAGAGGCAGACACCCACTATCTACACACGTGTTCATGGAGAAGGTGTGCTCTTGGCTCCGGCTGCCTCGAGCTGTAGACTTGGTTGGTGTGGGAGAGGATGAAGAAACAAGATGCACCAGAAGGAAAAGGAGTTTTGGAGGGATCTGTGGGTCCTGGCAGACGGGCACTGCCCCCCGTGTACCCCTCCTCCCCATGTTTTTCTTCTCCCTGTGTCCTGTTCAAGTTGGTTCACATGGATCGTCCTTTGGTCCCGGACCTAAAGACAAAGGGGACCTTCGTGACCTTGTAGCTAAGGGGCTAGAACCAGAACGTGCTTGAGTGAAAGGCGTCTCCCAGCCAGGAGATGGCGGGGAGCTTCCACTCGGCCGTACGGTTGGGGGGGGGGGGCGCGCCGCTGGATGGCGAAGGGAAGGGAATTCTTGGGGGAACGTTGTTAGCCTTCCGAAGCTTTGTCTGAGGCAGCAGATGGAGCCGTCCTGGCCAGGGAGTCAGCTGCTTAGTTTTCCTGGAATGGAATCTCATTCGGAATAATGAGGAAGAGTCATTCTGGACAGCAGGAGATTGTAAACAATTCAGAAATTATGCTTTTTAAAAACCCTGGACAAGGAGGTTTTAGGAGCCAATCTCCTGAAATAGCCAGTGGGTCAGGAAAACGTAGTGAGTGCGCCATTGGGGAGGGAAAAAGAGAAGGAAGGAAGGAAGGAAGGAAGGAAGGAAGGAAGGAAGGAAGGAAGGAAGGAAGGAAGGAGAGAGTGAGGAAGAGAAGGGAGGAAGGAAGGAGAAATAAAGGGGGAAGAGGGAACGAGGGAGGAAGGAGGGCAGCAAAGGATGAACCCTCCAGTGTGCCACGTGGCACGGTGCTAAGCCCATGGCCTCCCCGAGTCTCAGTTTCTCCATCTGTGAAAGAAGGGGGCTGGCTGAGGTGGCCCAGGTCTGTGACCAGTGTGAATCTCCAAAGCAGAGAGTACACATAGACTCGCCCGCTAGGCCGGCTGTAAGTGGCACTGGCTTCTGGGTGCCAGGGGCTCCTGCCCAAGATGCCATTTTAGCTGAGTTTTTTTTTAAAGAAGTCATTTCAGTAAGAAATGGTCTTTACATCCCTTAAACTCCCCCCCCCCTCCCCGTATGCCTCCTCTTCTTCATTGGCTCAGAGACATGTGACAGTAAATTCCCTGGCTCTGCCCTGTGACCCCTGACCTGTGCAAAGGAGCGGTAGGGAACTGCCTCTGGTGGACCGCCACTTTGCCCCCTCTCCCTGGGCGCCTGCTGTTGCGGGGATGCTTCCCGTGACGCTGCTGTGCGTGGTTTTCTCAGGGCTGATTTCACTCTGCGTTGGTGCAGCTCTGTCTGCGTTTCTCACTGTTCCTCGCCCTCCTTCCAGGGCAGTGATTACTGTTCCTCTGCATCCACTGCATCCACAGTCATTTTTCAGTTGTTTCTGACTCTTCACAAGCCCATCTGGAGCCCGGATGGCATTTTATAAATCAAGAACTGAGGCAGCCAGCAAGTGGCTTAGGGCAGATTTGAACCCAGGACCACAGAGTCTCTGGGTCAGTGCTCCTCCTCTGAGCCAACTGCTGGCCTTGTCACTTATGTCTGCTCAGTCATCCTCCAGGTGGTGGTGTCTCTTTTGTTCCTGGTTCTTTGCGGCTAAAAGCCGTTGAGGGCAGGAGGACCGTTGGGTTGATCAGGGCCCTCCTTGGGATGTGTGCCCACCTTGGGACCTTGGGATCAGCTGTGGACCCTCAGCTGCTTTATTTGCCTCGGAACGGCTTCCTATCTGAAGCGCTGCTATAAGTCACTGCCCCGCCACCCCCTGACTCTCCAGCCCGTCCCACCTTTTGCTGTCTTTGACAGATCTGAGTGTGACCTAAAACCTCGGGGCTGTTTTGGAAAGGTTGGAGGTTTCCCCAAGCAGGTGCCAGGAGGGAGCCCCCGTGTTCCAGGGCCGTCTCTCTGGCACCAGATAAAGAAAGCCTTGAATGAGGAGGCCATTATTAAGTACCGACTGTGTGCCAGGCTCTGTGCCAATGGTGGAGGTACAAGGAGAGACACAAGACAGTGCCGGCCCTCCAGGAGCTGACACCCTGAGGAAGCAGCGGGTCAGAGGAGGGAGGATCAAGGGCCCTGCAGAGACCTTGGCCAGGAGAGGGTCAGACTGCCTCAAGCAGCAAGAAGAGGGGTGGGGGTGGTGCTGGCAGTCAGAGGAGGAGGAGGAGGAAGAGGGTGGTCTCAGTGGTCTCAAGTTTCTCTGTAAGTGAAACAGGATCTTTAGCTGAGAGGAGGAAGGGACAGTCTGGGAGGGGCTTGAGGCAAGGTGGGAAGGTTGGAGAAGTGACCGGGAACCTGAGGTGCCCACCCTTGGGTGCCCTGGGCAAGCTCTTGCAGCTCTCCAGATACTTCTGCTTCAGGGGGCCATGAGGGGCTTCTGGGAGTAAGGAAACTGGGCCCAGAAAGAAGCACCACCCCCACAACCCTGCTCTGTGATTCTATGCCGGACTCTGGCTTTCTAAAAGAGAACCAGGAAGGACAAGAGGGAAAGAATGACTGCTGGGAGGGACAGCTGGTTCCCAGTCAGCTTGGGATCAGGAGAAAGTCCCAGCTGGCCACAGCCCTCGGGGAGCCATTCCTCAGCTGCTTCAAACAGCTGCAGGCCCAGTCAGCACACACCCCTACCTCCCACTGACCACCTCTGAGCCGGCAGGCACAGCTTCATCCATGTGGTAGCCGTGTGGTCCCACAGCCCTTGGCCGGCTTTCCTGGCGGAGCCAGCTCCTGGGTCTGTCCGGTCCAAGATGTAGCCGTCCTCGAATCTTAGAACAGCAGCTGTAGGAGAGACCCACAAAGGTCCTGTGAAAAATGGAGGCCCTGAAAGGCCCAACTCCAGGCCTCCCACTGACCTATGACACCCCTCATCCATGGGATGGCTGCCTCTCCCCCCAGGATCCCCCACTCTGAGCAGTTCCATGTCCTCCTGCCTCTCTCCCCATGGTCCCTCATCCTGAGCATCTCCATGTCCTCCTGCCTTTCCCTCCATGATCCCCCTCTCTGGGCGTTCCATGTCCTCCTGCCTCTCCCCCATAGAAGCTCCTGGGTGGCTCTCAGCCTGTCTTTCCATCATCATCCTCCCGATCCCTCATTCCTGACTCATGTCCCAACCTCTGTGAGCCAGTCCTCTCAGCAGGTGGCTCCCCTGGCCCTGGGTTTGGGCATCTTGTTCTACGCGGATCGTTCCTACAGCAAACCAGTGGGGGGGGGGAGGTTCCCATGTGCCCAGCCTGTTGGCCATTTATTCAGTAACTACTCACTGTGCCTCTGCTGTGAGCCTTGCCTGGGCAAGAGGGCAAAGAAGTGCCTTCAGAAAGCCTGGGGAGCCTCCATGGGGGGAGAGACCAAAGGAAACCTGCCACTTGGCCCGGGCTGCAGACCCGCGACTTCCTCCCTGAGGGGACTCCCCAGCTGCCCTTCAGCTCCTGTCTTGGACAGGGTCATGGTCGTCAGGGCTCAGAGGCCGGACCCCTGATCCAGGCCTCTCATATCCCACCCCAGTCTCCCCTTTAGCGTGCTTCCTGTCTTTGGCCAGAGGCTTCCCAGACTCTACAGATGGTCATGATAAGAGAAGAGAACAAAGACTCCTCCAAAACGTGTCCGGGAGGTGGTCATCTGGTCTTCTCCAAAGACCGTAAGTGAGAAAGCCCTTGCTGTGTGGACAGTTAGCTTTTGGGTATCCAAAGCTGCCATCCCGCTTTGGACACCTGCTTGTTCTGGGCCCGGCAGGACCTGGAACGCCTCTTCCCGGCGCGGTGACGCTGCTTTGGAGGCTCGGGCGCAGCAGCATGTGCTTGAGAACAGTGATCATATGGTTGACTCTCTTCTTGCCCACCCACCTCAGCCAGTCTTTTCCTGAACCTCTGTCGTTCCTTTGGCCGATTCGCAAATGTCACAAGTGGAAAGCCTCTGTCAGGGTCCGTCCTAGCTTGGATCGAGGGGCCACAGATGAGGGAGGGGGCCATCGGGCTCTGACCCCCCTTGGCCCGTAGGCTCTCCTAAGGTTGCCTTGCACCTCGGGCGTGTTTGAGTGACCGACTCCTGGCTACTTAGTGAAGGTTTGTTGGATTGTTAAGTTCCAAACTGTGTTTATTTGTATGGCATGTATCAGGGGAAGTGTATTTGGTAACTGGGTGAGCGGACGGGTAGGAGCCATTTTCCAGCTTGTACATGTCGGCTGTTGGGAAGGTGACAGTTTACCCATATTAACTGGCACATCATTGGATAGTAAGGTAAAGTTAGTCGGTCCGTAATCAAGGATCACATAATAGGGAATTTGCTGGCGTTATGTTGGTGCTTCTGAGGTGCCTGAAAGGAAATGTTTGCATTATAGCCGCCACTATAGGGAGAGGCCTGAGTCCCCATACTGCCTCAGCCTCCTGGTAACCTGGTGGTCCTGAGCAAGTCATTCCACTCCGTGCCTCAGTGGGATGAGTCCTTAGGCCCCTCCCACTTAACCCATGAGCCCGTGTGGCGTTCCTCTGTAACCAGTTACCTGTCATATCCAGCTCAGCCTTTTTTGGGCCGTTGAGACTTATTCAGGTGAATGGCGTCCGGGGAATGGGAGATTACGGGGATACCTGAGAGAAGACTGGCTGTGCCCCCCTCTCAGTCCTGATTATGAAGGCAGAAGCTGTAAGGATGCAGAGAAGAGCTGGCCAGAAGCACCAGCAACCTAGGAGAGCAGCCTTGGGCTCCAAGGGGCTGCTGGGAGAAATCATTAAGTGCTTTTCATTTCAGCAGACCTCAAAGGAGGGATTATTTGGCTGAGACACTGGGCTGTCTGCAGGAAACTTAGGTTCTCCTCACAGAATACAAGTAACTGTGAACAAAGAAACTCAGTGTTATTGTTCTAAAAGAGTAAGATGCTGTCAGAGAGGCCTGGACAGGCTGACAGGAACTGATGGAGAGGGACGTGAGCAGGACCAGGAGATCATTGTGCACAGCAACAGCAAGACTATACGATGATCAGCTCTGACGGACGTGGCTCTCTTCCACAATGAGGTGATTCAGGCCAGTTCCAAAGGTCTTGTGCTGGAGAGAGCTGTCTGCACCCATCTACACCATGGGGACCGAGTGTGCTTTACAACAGCATTTCCACTCTTTTTGGTGTTTGCTTGCATTTTGTTTTCTTTCTCATTTATTTTTCTTTTTGATCTGATTTTTCTTTTGCAACACAATAATTGTAGAGATAGATATAGAAGAATCGCACATGTTTATCATATATCGGATAGCTTGCCATCTAAGCCGGGGGGAGGCAGGGGGAGACATTTTGGACCACAAGGCTTTGCAAGGGTCCATATGGGTGAAAAATTCCCCATGCATATGTTTTGAAAATAAAAAGCTTTAATAAAAAATAATATAAAAATGATAAAAAAAAGAAAGAAATTCAAAGTAACATCAAGAGGACAAGAACATGAAGAAAATTAATGAAGATAGAAGTAGGGGGAAAACATTAGAGTAGGGAAAATATTTGCATTAAATAGCGCATCTAAGGGAATTGGCAGCTAAAATGAGACCGAGAACCATGCCCTGAGAGAGAAGTAGCTAACAGATTTAAATAAATGGTTCTAAAACTATCTGCAGCCCCCTGATGAGAGAAATGTCAATGAGAGCCACTGCGAGCTCCTGCCTCCTGCCCAGATGACCAGTGTTGGAGGGGCTGAGGTGAAGCTGGGAGGGGGTGCAGCCATTCTGGGGCCACCTCGGAATCACCCATGGGGTCCGTGCGCTTTGTCCAAGAAGGGGAAGGGAGAGACACACACTTAACCCTTCACAGGCCCACCCTCGGCCCATCCACAGGACACCCCTGCCCCTTGGCAGGAGCAAAAAGCCAGAAACAGACTGGGTGCCCATCGATGCGCGAGTGCCTGGAAAGACTCTGGGCTGTGTCAGTGGCAGAATATCATTAGACAGTGGGAAAGGACAAATAGGAATTCCTAGGAGAAATCTGTGTGAACGGCGAGAGAAGAGAACAAGACGTGATACCCGGAGGTCCTCAGTAGAGTGAACAAAGAGGAACCCCAAAGCTGTGAGCGTCCCTCCCCAGGAAGAAGCCCCAAGGCCTTTCCCCGGGAGCACAAAGGCTCTCAGGAGCTATTTTCTGTCACGGCGCTTTCCTCATCACGAGGGAGCCTGGCGTCCAGGGGGGCTCGGTCTGTCTGGGGGAAGGATAAAAGCCAGTGGCGGCGACAGGTGGCTCGGGCACAGATCTGGCTTGTGTAGGAGGGGGGGAGATAGCCAACCTCCTGAGGATTCCACAAGGGAGGGGGAGGAGAAGCGAGGGGACTGTCCTGGCAAAGGTGTGGAGGTGAGAGATGGGATGTCCCAAGGAGATGCTTTCTTCAGGAACAGAAGGAAAATGAACCGAGCCTGGAGGAAGCTGCTCACGGAGGCCTTGCTGGGCTTCCCTCGGAGCCGGTGTTGGGTGCTGGGAGCCCTTGACTCCAGCCGGCTGGACTGGCTCCCAAGGAGGCTCCCTGCTTTGGCTCCTGCCCCACGCCCCCTGGACACTAGTGTCATCGTCGTCTGTGCTTCCACCCGGCTTGTCCAGTCCCAGAGAGAAGAGCCACGGTTTTGCAAAGTGGTCCCAAGGCTGGAAGGGCCCTCGGTGTCCAGCCCTGATTTCACAGCTGGGGAAGTTGAGGCTCAGTAAGATAAGTCACCCCAGGCTTTTCCTGCTCCCAGAATGCACAGTCTTTCTCCCTCTTCCCCAAGGGCAGCCTTTGAATACTGGGAGAAAGGCCCTTCCGGCTTTTCCTTCTTGGGCCTCCGTATTCTCCCTTCTCCCACCATTCGTTGCATGGGATGATCTCAAGGCAAGGCCCTTCCTTTGATGCTCCCCAAGCCCCGAGGACACCTGCTCCCCCATCATCTCTCCACACCCAGGCACTCTGGGATACCATGTGATGTGTAACTCATGCTGAGCCCGTGGGCCACTAGGACCCCCAGCTCCTTTTCAACCAGACTTCTGGTCTAGCCAGACCTTTCTCGTCCAGCATCTGGGAAATTAATCCGGGATTTCTCAATTCTACACACTCTAATTTCTAGCCTCCCTGCCATGGGGTAGTCCTACATCCTTCTCCCTCCCCGCCATTGCCTCCTGCTGCCCCAGAAGATGCCCCCCGGCCAGCAGCAGTGTCACCTTGTCCTAGCCAGGCAGGCTGTGCCCCCTGACCTCCCGCAGTTCCCCAGCCTCTGCCATGTACCGCACTGCAGGAGCCGGAGCCCCGACGAGGCTTGGACCACACTGTTCCTGAAGAAAGTGTCTCCTTGGGGCCGTCCATCTCTCACGCCTTTGCCCAGGTGGCCCCTCGTTTCTCCTCCCTCTCAGAATCCTCGGCCCAACATATAACTTCTCCCACTGTCCCCTGTGCTCCAACTTAACACAAAGAGGAGAATTCCTCCCCGTAGGGAGCTTCCTGTCCTTCAGCCGGGTGGTGCGGCTGAGTGTAGATCCTGCCTTGGCTGTGTGACCCTGGACGAGCCACTTCACCTCTGCCTCAGTTTCTTAGTTCCCTCATCTGTCAAATGGGCACAGCTCCTAGGTCCCGGGGCTGTTGTGAGGCCAGATGAGGTGTTAGTAAGGCGGCTAGCACAGTGCCTGACCATAACAGATGCTAAGTGAGCGCTCGCTCCTTTTCCTTCCCCCATAAAACCAGAGGGTGGCAGGATGGCCTCTGAGAGCGCCGCAAAGCCTTCCGTTCTCCAGCTCTGCCACCTGGGCCTTGAACCTTCCTGGGCTATCTCCCCGACCTTATTTGGTGTTGCTCCGCGATAGCCCCCCACCTTGGAACGTTCCCCCCCCCTCCCCGTGCCAGCCACTTGCCGTCTCCGGAGCCGTTCTGGGCCAGCACCTGTGTCACTGAGCACGGCTTTGGGGCTGGAATGCCCGGAATATCCTGTCCGTGCTGCGGCTCCCAGCAGCCCCCACACTGGGCTTCCACCTGTTGAAATCCTAGCCCTCCCCAAAGGCCCCCTCAAATGCCACTTGTCCGGAAGGGACTCCTCACCCCCAGCCAGGAGGGCCTTCTCCCCCACCCCCACATGCCGTGGCTGTGCCCTGGACTCTCTGCGCCCTGGAGGGGGGGGCTGCATCTCATCTATCTTTGTGTAGGGCTGCCTATGGGCTTGGACACATGCACACACAATCACCAATCACACACACACACATACACACTCGCACACTCACACAGCCACCCAGAATGCACACCCAAGTGGCTGAGGCCTTTCTGACCGGCAGGCCGATAGAGGTAGGGTGGCACCAGGGCTTTGTTCCTCGGTTACCACGTAGTGCTTTCCCACAGGCTCCGGTAACCCAGATATTCCCAGAATGCACTAAAAGCAGATCCCCATTTGGACACCGGGTCCTTGGGCTCAGGTCGGGGTTCCCAGAGATCAGAACGCAAGCCCAGACTGGCCCTGGGGGCTCCGCTCCATGGGGGTTCAGGTGCTAAATCACCTCTTTAATTAGAGCCTGGCCAAACTCATTCTTTAAAGAGTCCCACTGGAAAGTCATTGTGAAACCGGCTCCGGTCCGGGGGAATGCGGGGTTAGCCGGGCCCATGTGTCACAGACTAAAATGGGAACTGCCGCCAACAGCTCTGTCCTGCCCTGCCCCCTGCTCAGACAGCTGAGCTGGCTCAGGTTCAGCCAGGAATAAGGATCCTGGGGAAAGGGTCCCAGGGGGCCATTGACCAAGGGCCACCAGAGTCTCGGGTCAGTGCTAGGCCTGGAGATCTCTGGGCTAGTTCGATTCCACAACCTGCAGGCCTCTAGGCCTGGTAGGGAAGCCTGAATGGGATGTCCAGGCCGGGGAGGGGGCTTCCTGTGTCAGTCCCCTGTCCTTGGGGAGACAGTGCTGCCCCACAGCCCACAGCGAGTTGGGGAAAGGGGGGGCTGCCCTGCTTCACCATCCCTCAGACCTCCTGGTGCGGGCCCCCTGGCCTGAAGTGAGCAGGAGCCTGCTGTGGGTGGGGGTGGGCCAGGTGCCATTCATTGGCTGTTTCCAGCCCACTGGGCCAGGGCAGGGAGAGGCTCTTCCCGACATTCTGGGACTCGTCATGTGCTCCCGATTCCTCTTTGAGGAATGGAAAATGAATGAAAATGTACTTAGAAGCACAGACCTTGTGCCAGGGCCGGGGAGACAAATACAAAAGCAGACAGCCCTGGCACTCTTGCCTTCCATTCCACCCTTCCCTTCTTTCTGGCTGCTACAGTTCAAGTTCGTCAGCTAGCGCAAGTG
Source organism: Sarcophilus harrisii (assembly GCF_902635505.1). Classification (NCBI taxonomy): domain Eukaryota; kingdom Metazoa; phylum Chordata; class Mammalia; order Dasyuromorphia; family Dasyuridae; genus Sarcophilus; species Sarcophilus harrisii. The sequence goes on from NC_045431.1 coordinate 240,601,294, forward strand.
AACTGTACTGGCTTTCTTCCCCCTGGCTCCTGTGGCATGTATCATGTGTCATCTCAGGGTAAATGAGGGCTAGTGTTAGTGAACCCATTTTACAGATGAAGAAATGAAGAGTTGTTTTTCTCCTCATCGGGCCTCCTTTAGCCAGACTCCATGCTGGGCTATGGGGCTACAAAGACAGAGGGAACGGTTCTTATCTTCAGAGCTTCCATTTTCCTGGAGTCAGGGGCTGAGAACAAGAAAAATAAATACAGAGTAATTCTGAAGGCAGGGAAAGCACCAAGACTTGGGGGAATTGGGAAGGGCAAAGCTGGTCTTTAAGAACAGACTTGTGGGCTGGTGATTCTGAGGAGGCCACAAGGAGGGGGAGGGAGTGCTCCAGAGCCAGAGACGGGGGGGGGGGGCAGGGTCCGGGGTCCCCCAGCCAGCATTCGTGGGTTTGGAACCCAATCCTCCCGCTACTCCAGTGCAAGGCTGGAAGCCTTCCTGCTTGGGGAGCCACAGCTCTCTGTGAGTTCTTGTTCATGTTCTGCCACAGACCGTCCCTGACTGCTCCCTGCTCACCTACACCATGGCCTGGGCCACAGGGTCAGTGCTTTGCTTCCCCACAGTATTACAAAGGACACATGCTTGTTGGATGGGTGAATGAGCAAGAGGATTCTCAGGGTAATAACTTCTGTTTTCCTCTTAATGGATTTTTAACAATGCGACTTTTAATGTCCAGGTCACATTGGGAGCTCCTCAGGGCAGATCCACCTTTCCTTGCTGCCACACTGCTTCCCAGCTTTTCCCAGCAGTGCTTGTCCGTTTGGAAAGTCTTTCCCAAGTAACTCGTGTTCTTCTGTTGATGGAACACCATGTAATTGAGTTTTCTTATTCCCGATGTTTCCTCATCTGGTTTGTTCCATGGATAGGATTTTCTGTTTTGTACCCAGTACCAAAGACTGGTGATGAATGCTGCTTTACAATATTATTTGGAGCTTTAGAAGAGCAAGTCTCTCTGTATTCTTACTTTTGAATGATTTCCCCAACTTGAGCTTATAGACCTTTTTGTTCCTCCAAATGAATTTTGTTGTTACTTGTCCTAGCTTTATAAAGTATCAACTTAGTAGTTTAATTGGTTTGACACAAAATCTGTAACTAATTAGGTAATATTTATATTGTATTGGCACAGCCTGGCCATGAGCACTGGATAACCTTCCAATTAAGTTGGTCTTTATTTCTTTAAAAAGTGGTTTGTAATTGTATCTGTGTAATGCTCCATGTACCTTGGTAAATTGACTCAGAAATATTAAGCATTTTGTGGTTATTCTGAATGAGCCGTCCTTTCTGTTATTTCCTCTTAGATTTTGTTACTATATAATATATATAAGCCATGGAAAGAGAAGGTTATTTTGTATCCAGCACCTTTATTGAAAGTGTTGATTATAGTTTTCTGAAATTTGCTAAGGAAATCAGATCATCAGCAAAGGGGAAGCATTGTATCTCCTTTTTTCTGGTTACACATTTAATTTCTCTTATTTGCTATCATTGGCATTTTAAAAAAAACATCAGTTAACAGTGGGTAAAGGAGATATCCTTTATTCTATTTATTGTAAAGTTTTAAATGATGCTAGTTGGAGGTTTTAGATACTTTCGTTTTATCACATTTATCTATGTCTTTGTAGGATTTCTAGCATGATTACGTTTTGTATTTTAGCCAAGGCTTTTCTCTGCATCTATTTCTCTCAGGTGGTTTTGTTTCTTATATTTTTATGTTGATTTTTTTTCAATCATTGATATGAATCCCACATGATCATAGTGAGTAATTGTAAAGATGTTTTACCGTATCATTGTGTTTAAGTAAGTGCTTCTTTATTTACTTGTGGTCTTTTCCATAGGTCTCTTTGTTTTATCTTTCCTTGGTTTGGGTATTAGAACTATAATTTGTCTATGGAAATATGTCTGGAAGGATTATACATGGTTAGCCTAGGCTTGATTGCTTGCTGTCTTTGAGGAGGGGGAGAAAGGGAGAGGGGCTTTGGAACACAGAGTCTTGCAGAAGTGGGTGTTGAGGACGGCTCTGCATATATTGGGGAACAGGGAATACTGCTAAAATACTATATTTGTCTCAAAAGAGATTTGGTAGAATTTTCTGTTTTTATTTTGGAGAATAATTTCTGTCCCCTGTAAATCTTTCTGGGCCAGGGCTTTTCTAGCCCCCTCTTTCCTGAAATTCTGTGGCTTTTATTTTCTTGGGTGCCATATCTCCCCCCCTCATTCCCAGTAGAATGTACCCCATTAATGGTAATGAGCACTAAAGGTAACAACCACACTAGCTGACTATAATGACTTAAGGTTTGCAGAGCATTGACGTGTATTGGCCAATTTGATCCTCAATAACTGGGTAGGAAAGGTGGGTGTATATTATCCCTTTTTACAGGAAACTGAGGCAGACAGAAATGAAGTGACTTGCCAGAGTCACTAGCTAGTAAGTCATTTGACCTGAGGTTTTGCTGACTCTGGGCCCCAAGCTTTACCGACAGCTCCTCAGCCACCCTTTGTGGCAGGGACTGATTTGTCTCTGTGCCCTTGGTGCCTAGCACAATGCCTAGCGTGCAGTAGGTGCTTAATGCAGGGAGTTAGGGCTCATGGTACCCAGAGGGAAGGGCCTGGAGCCAGGAAAGCTCCTGAGTTCTTATCTAGTCTCCCTCACTAACTGTGACCCTGGGCAAGCCATTTTACCCTGGTTACCTCAGTGTCCTCATCTGTAAGATGGGCTGGAGAAGGCAATGGCCAACCACCCCGAGTCTTTGCCAAGAAAATCCCCAAAGGGCTGAAGAGTCAGACGTGAAAAGGACTGAGGAACAGAAGTGCCCCCTATGGGGCGGCGGGCCGGGTCCGGGCTAGGGAGGTAGCAGCCAGGAACCGGAGGGGAGACAGGTCCTGCCTCTGGGGGGTCCTTGGGTCACCGCCAAGCTCTGGACCCGGCTTCTCACCTGGGAGCAGCTTGGGCAGGAGCCGGGCAGCTCCACCTGCTTCCCTGCCTTTCCACAGACTTGCTGCCCTCTGCTGGCAGGTGCGGGCACTCTTCAGGGAGCTGCCAGGCCTTCCATAGGGCCAGGTACCAAAGGGGGTGCTGGCCTGGCAGTCGGGCCTCCTGGGTGCCGTGCTCCCCACTGCTCTCCCTGCGAGGCTCAGGCTCGGCTGCTCCCCTGGAAGCCAACCTTCCTTCGCCATGTGGCCACTTAGCGTCCCTTTAGAGACAAATTCAAATCCCTTCATCTCTGTCTGCCTCAGTTTCCTCATCTACAAAGCGGGGATTTTTAATACTGGCACACACACACACCCCCCCCGGGTGGTGAGGATCAGTTCAGCCGCTACCTGTGAATGCTTGCAGAAGCCCCAGAGACACGGCAACCATTGTCGGGGTGAGGGGAGGGGCAAGGGCGGCGGAGCACGGACACGTGGCAGAAGCCCCCAACCATAAGGGGGGAGGCTCAGAAGTGAGAAGAGGCAGCCCCTGCCATCCAGGATCTCAGCCATCAGGGCTCACTCCGGGAACCTTGATGGCTTCCATTTGCACTGAGGGGAAGGTGCCCAGGACAACCAAGATTGGGGGCGGGGATGCCCCTGTGCTGGCTGCTGCCTTCTCAGGTGCCAGGAGAGACATGGGCAGGAGTTGCCAGGCAGGCAGAGGCAGGGCTGCCCACCCTGCGGGGCCGTGTGTCACCGGCCCCACCCACCCGAGGTGACTCAAAGCTCCTATGGGCCCCACCCACCGGGGATGCCAGGGCGGGGTCTGTGACAGGAGATGAGTCCGTGCTCCCCCCACACCTCCCTTCCTTCCTTCTGTCTTTTCTTTCCTCCCTTCCCAGCCAAGAGAAGCCCCAAGGCTCTGGGCAGGCCCAGACTTTGAGGGCCGGGGCCTCTCCCCCAGCTGCTTCCCTGCTGCTTCCCACGGCCCACTCCCTGGCCTCCACGCTGCTTCCGGCCCGGCCTTCCCTTCTCCAATCGGCAGCTCCGGGTGTGGGGCTGCGAGGGCCATTGGCAGCCTGGCCGACGTGAGGAAGAGAAGAGGGACAAGCCGGGGATGGGCCGGGCCCGGCCCTCAAGGACTCCCGGTCGCATTGCGGGGAGAGGGGGAACGGCATGCAGGCGCTGTGGGCAAACTGGGGCTGATCAGGAAGGGCTCCCGTGGGGAAGGGGGTTGCGGCTGCGACTGGAAGCCGGGGAGGTCGGCAGGCAGGGCAGAGGAGTCAGAACGGGCGGCAGCCAGAGAGAAAGTTGGGCTTTGCTCAGCTGAGCATTTTGTGTTGGATCCTGGGAGTGTCTCGGAAAGGAGGCCACTACCTGGAGAACGTCCTGATGTTCTTGTGACCCCTTGGGGGAGGGAAGGGAGAGCCGGCGGGGGGCAGGGGGCTCTGCTCCTTCCCTGACCTTCCTGAGGGCAGCCCTGGGCACTCCTGAATGAGCCTGCCCTGGATGGACTTCTCACCCCCTTCCTGCAAGGGCCAGTCTTGCCTCCTCCACTCACCCAGCCCTTGGGAGACCCACCGGGCCGGGTCTTGGTCCTTCCGCCCGAACCCCCAACTCCCCCAGCCCTCCCCAGTCCACATCCTCCTCCCTCCTTCTGGACCCTTCCTCCCCACCCCCCAGAGCCTTCCAGGCAGGGCCTAATGGAGCCCCGGCCTGGCCTGTATCCTTTAGAGAGGGACAAAGCCAGACTCCTTAGCCACCCCTCACAGTGGGAGCCCAGCCTGGGGCTCAGCCTTCTCTCCCCTTTCCCCTGCCCATGAGTCTGTTTCCTCCCCCCCGCCCAGGTCCAGTCTGGGCCCCTCCTGCTCTGGGAAAGAGGAGAGGCTTCGGAGTCCCAGGCTAGTCCTCGGGTCCCGGCTCTGCCTCTGTTTCCCCCTCTGCCAAATGATCAGCTGGGCCCTCCCAGCTCTGAATGTCTGATCGTGTGTGGGAGCTGCCCAATCGATCGAGCCGAGGGGTGATGATCCCCCTTCTGTGATGCATCTTGAAGCCTCTGAGACCAGGCCAGCCTCTGGAGGGCCTCAAGTCACTGAGGGGAGAGGCAGCAGCTGCTGCAGTAGGGGAGGGGATGCTGACCTACACCGAGCCTCAGTTGCCTCATTGTTAAATGACTTGCTCTCCCTCAGAGGGAACTTGTGTAGCTCAGAGGTGACCAAGGCTGAGACTGATGGGGACAGGCAGCTCAGCACCATTTGGGGAGGGGAGTTCCTTCATCCCTAGAGGAAGATTCTACCCAAGCCCGCCACCCCGGCCTCTGCCCATCAGCTCACCGGCCAGACACCACTCCCAGCTAGACTGAGGTCTCGAACCAGTGCCTTTTATGGAGGGAGGGAACAAGTGAGTGCCCACATGGGCCAGACATGAGACTGATGTTTGATTGGATTCAGTTATAATGGTCGTCAGGAACAGCTGTCATCCCCTTGGCAGTGCGTCCCCCCTAGTGCCACTCTCCTAGGGCAGGGCACCCAGAGGAACCAGAGGGGGTCAGGTGAAAGGACAGGGGTCAGGATGCAAAGTCCATCTCTGGGGGAATAAAGTCCTTCACTCGCACTGCTCAGGCTAGGACTGGACCTGGGCACTGGGCTCAGCTGGCAGGCCCAGATTTTCCCAGCATGCCCCGGGGTCTTTCAGTGTCTCTATTTCCAGTGACACGTGTCTGTAAAATGGGTCCCAGAAGCCTCCCCCAGAGGCTTCTCCGTGTGAGTTAGAGTGGGAAGAGGTCACTGCTTGTGAAGGGCGTGTTGTTTCCATGATTATTATGATTATTTCTTTGGAGGCTGGGGGGGTGAATCTCCTTTCCGGCTTCCAGGGCAGTAGGGGCTGAGATGGGGCCCAGTCAAAAGGGGGCCTGCTCATGTCCAGAGGAAGCACCTGCAAAGCGAGCAGTGGCAGGGGCTCCCTGGCCCAGTTTGGTGGCAGGCCCAAGCGAAGCTCCATTCCCAGCTCTCCTGGGCCACCTTTTAGGGTCATAGGAATCGGTTTATTTTTAGTGTCTGGGAGATAGTTCATTGCCAGCAGAGATTGGCCCTGGTGTCAAGCAGCCCGGCCCTCCTCGTGGGGGAGCCAAGGGGACTTCTGGCCAGCTCTCCGTGCTGGACGTGGGGGAGAGGAGAGGTAGCCTCGGCCTTCAGAGCAACACGCAACCTTTGCAGGTGGTCTTTAGCTTTCGGTGGTGCTTGCGATTGTTGAGGGCAGCCACTGCTGCCTCGTGGAAAATGGAGGGGACGTTGTCCTGGAGCCAGGCGGAGCACTCGAGATAAGCCACTGCTCGGACCAACTTCGCCATCGATTGGCCCTGGAGAAAAGACCAAAAAGCATCCTTGGTGTCAGTGCCCCCCTCCCCAGCATCCTCGGTCCTGCCCCCTCCAGCATGAACCCTGACAGTCACTGGCCCGGCTCCGAGACAGAGACTTGAACAGAACATGTCGCCTGTCGGGCTTCACTTTCCTTATTTGGAAAAAGTGAGGTCAGGCATGGGGGCTTGCTAAGGTCCCTTCCAGCTCTAGGCGCTGGGATCCTTTTCTCTCAAGCTTCCTGTGGGAGCAGGAATTGTTTCACAACCACAGTGGGTTCAGCACGGAGAGAGAGATGCCTTATCCCGCTTCAAACTTCAGAGATTCAGAGTTGGAAGAACCCAGCCTCCTCCTTGCTGCTGCAGAGCCTCTCATCCTTTCCCAACAGGCTCCCCTCAAGCCCCCAAACCGTTCTTCATGAGCCAGAACTCTCCTTTACTCTGCCTGCCTGATTACTTAGAGCCTCAGGAGCACATCAGGGGATCCCCATCCTCTGAAGACCTTTATGGATCTTGCTTGTTCCCTCAGGCTGTTACCACCTGCGTCTCTCTTCCTTTTTACCGTCAAACTCCTAGAAAGTGTCATTTACATTCAGGGTCTCCCTGCCTCAGGGCTCAAACTCTCCTCAAGTCCTCTCTCCAAGGCTTCTTGGCATTAAACCTAGTAGTCTTTTCTTGGTCTCTCCCTCCTCAGATTATCTTGCACTTCCTTGCCTGTGTCCACATAGGATACACGTCTTCCAACCCGCTCTCCCCTTCCCTCCTTTCTCCTAATCCAGTCTTTGGAGATAAAGAAATTTCCTTTTCACCCCATTCTTAGCACCAGGTTTGACACATAGTAGTTAATTCGTAAACTTGTATGAACTGTTCCCACAGGTGGGAAAGTGCCAGCTTGGGAGTCAGAAGATCCCCAGGAAAATGACAGAGGGATCCGTGACCCTTGCCTTAGAGACTCTGGATGAGGAGGCCAGAGCACGGAGTGGGGAGGCTGGCAGGGGAGGAGCGGAGCAGGGACCAGGGGCGGGGGCGCTGGAGGAAGAAGGCAGCTCGCTCAGCTAGTAGCGCTGGAACGTAGCCTGCGTTAATGGTATAATGTGAAACTTAGCCAGGAGGCCAACAGGGCCGGGAGCGGGTCTGGGGGCCTCCAGCGCACTTGGCTTTTACCTCTTTGGGGTATTCACCCCGGGTTTCTTGGTAGTTTTTAGTCAAGGAGCCCTCCCCCACACCCACCTGACTCCTCCGTGGGAGCATTTGGGCCCTCCCCCCACAGCCCTGACAGACTTTGGATTGAGGCAACCCCCAGAGTTGGTGCAGGTCCGTGTGTGTGTGTGTGTGTGTGTGTGTGTGTGTGTGTGTGTGTGTGTGTGTCTGGGGGGAGGACAATGTAATGGCAGTTACATTGATAGACTTATTGACATCTAGGATATTATTCTCGGGAGATTCTTTTGGCCCTGTCCGGAGTGGGAGACAGCCGGCCCCCCTCCCTCCGCTCAGAGCTCGCCTCTGCCCCTGGGCCTCCTCAGCGCAGCTGTCCCATCCCAGAGACTTCTGAGGGTTAGTGGAGGGGACAGGGCCCATCTCTTTCTCCCGAATGTTCCTTGGAAGGTCCCTGAGAGTGCCTGAGGTGCCACAGTCACAGCGTAGAAAAGGGCATCTTGGGAAACATCGGCCCCCTAGAGATAGAGCCCACAAAGGGTCTTCCAACGTCCCCTGGAAGCTCTCTGGGCGTGGAGGGCTCACTACCTCACAAAAGTATGAGGGCAGGCGGGAGCAGATACCTTCTGGTAGGTGACGGGTTCCTGGCGGTCCTGCCGCAGTTTTTTCAGCAGCACTTTGTCCTTTCGCAGGTCAGTCTTGCAGCCCACCAAGATGATTGGTACCCCTGGGCAAAAGTGCGTCACCTCTGGGTACCACTGTTGGGACAGAGAAGGGAGACCATGAGTCAGGCCTTGCTGAGGAGCAGGGGAGCTTGTTGGCTCCCTCGCGTCCTGGAACAAATAGGCCAGCCTCGGTCTTCTCACCTGTAAAATGAGAGAGTACTAGCACTAGGCTCCCAGGATTGTTGCAGAACCCCAGTGCGAACCTTAAAGCCCCAGAGAATGGCCAGCTGGAGATCCCAGCGACCACTGTGATCTGGAACAGCCTGCTGGGAGCCATTTGTCCAGGAGCGGGGATGGGCCGCCCTGCACGAACCACACTCTCCCCCGTGGACCTTGCAAGGCAGCTCAGCCCAGAAGGCTTGCCCAGACCTGGGCTCCATGAGCTGTGGTGTGTGTATTGCTAGCATTGGGGTCTCTCTGTCTCTCTTTGTGTCTCTCTCTGTCTCTGTGTCTCGGTCTGTCCCTCTCTCTCTTTCTATGTCTTTCTGTCTCCGTCTCTGAGATATTCGAACTCTGTCCTCTCCACTCGGGCCCAGGGCTCTATCCACTGCACCGCCTGGCTGCCCCTGAGCATTGTATTCTGATCTTATGACCAGTCTCGGTCTTTGAGGCTCAGAGGAGTCTGAGATGCAGTGGGAGCTGGTTCCGAGATGGCAGCACCGGGGCAGGCCATTTCCACTGCCCTTCCTGCCTGGAGCTGCCAGGAGCCGCAGGGTTAAGGCAGGTTTGGTTTGACTCAGAGAGATTCGTGGGTTTTAGAGATGGGAAGGACCGTTGTGGGGACTTGTCTAGGGTCACACAGGTTAAGTCGCCAAATCACAATTTGAACCAGTCCCTCTAATCTTTTCCTGTGAGGGCCTGGGGAATATCGGACCTGGGGGTGGGGGCCATTGCCTACCCCCCTACCCGGTACACCCACCTTGGAGAGGATGTTGTCGAAGCTGTTGGGGCTCATGACATCGTAGCACATGAGAACCACTTGGGCATCGGCGTAGGACAGGGGGCGGAGGCGGTCATAATCTTCCTGTCCTGCAAGTGATGGGTAAAAAAGGGCAGTGATTGTCTGGCTCGCCCCAGAGATGTTCAGGGAAGGGTCCCCCTGCGAGAGGCCCCCCAGGGCCAGGGATGGGAGGGATGGCACAGGTTGCAGCCTCTCTTGCCCTTCGAGGCTCCTGGGGGCTCAGAGCTAACACCTCCGAGGGCTGACACCTTTGCTGTCCCCTTCGTTTATTTTCCTTAAATTATTGTTTACTGCTAAAAACAATTCAATGTAAAGTTCTGGCAATTTGTGTTTTTAAACCAATGCTGGAAATGTAAAATGTCCCTGGCAGCTCCCGGTCCCTCCCTCCCTGCCCCGTCCATTGTGGCTCCAGCTGCTCCTCTGGGCTGGGAGAAGCATTTTTGCTTTGAAAGATCTGCAGGCGCAGCGCCTGCCGTTCGGGCTTCCTCGGCCCGGGTATTGATGGCGTCCTCATTGGCTGCTCGTCATCGTGTGTGCTTAGCAACAGGAGAAGGGCCAGTGGAGAAGGGATTCACAGGCTGCCGGAGCTGGGAGGGCTGGGATATGGAGTCTCCAAGGGAGGGGGACCCTTGGAACAGAACACAAAATGGCGGGTCTCTGCATCCCTGTTAGCTGCTGGCTCAGGGAAGGGAGAAGGAGAGCGAGGGAGAGGCCCCAGAGAACTTAAAAAACGAATGGCAAAAATGGCTTTTACATGGAATTGGAAAAGAAGAAAATATTAGAAAAAGAAATGAAGGTTTTAAAAGTTGTTTGTGGCCTAAAGCCCAAGGGCAGGCCAACGAGGCCCTTAGACAGGCCGACGAGGCCCTTGAACAGGCCAAAGAGGCCCGTGGGCCCTTCTCAATCACATTTTTAAATGCAAAGAATATTACATACGAAATTACCACAAACCCCAACAACTCCCTCTTGAAAAACATTGATCAAATAGAGCTTTGGCCCTACATGTACGTAGTCAGGAGGACTTGAGTTCAAATGTGGCTGTAAAATCTGGGCAAGTCACTTAACTCCAATTGTCTCCCCCTTCTTCCCCCCTGAAAACTCTGAAGGGGCTTGGTGGGTGTCCCCCTTTCCTCATTGCTCTGGGGGGCTTTGACCCCCCCGGAGGGAGGATTAGCATGATGAATGAGCCCCAGAGACCTGGGAGCATGTGGGGAGCGCCCGGCCTGAGGCAGGGCCCACCAGGACCCCCGGGCCATGCCGCTGTGCTTGCCTGAGGGAAACTGCCTGGGTGAGGTCTGACTGGGGGCACCCTTGGACCGAGCTTCAGGCCAGCCAAGAGTCCCCAGCCCTGCCCAGGCTGTTAGCCTCGGCGGAGACCTGCCACTCCATCCCTGCCTTGGACTCTGGGGCAGAGCTGCAGGTGGGCACAGGGAAGGCCCCTTAGAAGACAGGCTCTGGGAGGCAGCTCTGAAGAGCCCACAGGGGGAGAGCTTGGTGACCTGTGATTGCCTGCCTGTGACCTCTGGTTCTTGGCCCAGTCGGTCTCGTTCCAGGTGTCTCTGTGCCCACTGCTCTGGGACAGGACCCAGGTTGGAGGCAAGGAAGGAGGGGGCAGTTAGGACAGGGTCAAGCTCTCTCTTCTCCCCCTCCCCAACTTTGGCCTGAGTCCCTGAGGCTCCAGCCCCTCGGTGGGCAGAGGCAGACGCGGGGTCAGGGCTCCCGTCCGTCCGGAGCATTCCCCGTCCATCTCCTGCCGCCCTCTCCCCGTGCCACAAGCTTACCCGCTGTGTCCCAGAGGGAGAGATTCACGGGTTTGCCGTCCAGCTGCAGGACCAGGGAGTACCGCTCAAACACAGTGGGCACGTAGTTCTGAGTGGGAAGAGAAAAGGCGTTCATTACATAGCGGGGGGTCCCCTGGGAGTCCGGCGTGTCCTAGGCTCTGTGCCAGGTGCTGAGGGTACGAGGAAGGTAAAAGAGGGGCCTGCCCTCGGGGAGCTTCCAGTTGGAGGGGACACCAGGCAGACAAGCGGGAGCCCCTCCGTGAAGGGAAGGCCCAGCAGGAAGGGGGTCGGGGGCGTCCTGCAGGAAGGGGAGCAGCTCAAGGGGTCACAGGGAAGATGCCCCGAGAGGGAGGGAAGAGCCTCCTGGGAGAGTCGGGAGGCCGGGACGAGAGGAAGGGCGGGGATTTGCCTGTTTGATCTGGGAGGTGATGGGAGCCACCGTTGTGCGAGGGGGGAGTGACGCTGATGAGCTTTTGGGAAATGGACGGGAGTAGGGCAAGATCGGGACAGGCGGCCGGCGAGGGCGGCTGTTGGGGTGGGGGGGCTGCGGGCAGAAGGGGGCTGGGAAGGGAAGGGAAAGAGGAGGGGGAGCCATGGCCAGGTCAGAGGTCGGCTTCCCTGTCTCCAAGATGAGCTTTGGCCAGGTGGGGGAGGGGGAGGTCTGGGTCCTCAGAGGCTAAAAGAAAAATCAAGCTCGGGAACTCTGGACATTGGGTGCTGGGAAGCCAAAGGACCCTCCTGCCCACAAATGGAAACTAGTTTCTCTTAACTGTGGGGAGCCAGGGCACTGAGACGGGGGTGGGGGGCAGGTCCTGTCTGCAAAGGCCACAGGAAGCCAGGGGCTCTTGGGTCTCCTGCCCCACTCTCTGCAGCTTGTGGCCCTGCCCCCTCCTCAGGCCAAGGACAGGGTCAGGCAGGGCAGATCTGCCAGGAAGGGCAGGACCCGCCCAGCTGTGGCTGGGCCCGGGAGTGACTCAGACGGGCACTTGGGGCCTCTGAGTCAGCAGGGTTTGGGCTCAGGGATGGGAGGGAGGAGACGGGTATGGGACATGGTACGGGACAGTCAGCCTGGGGGAGGCCAAGGGTCGGGAGGAGTGGGGGAGGGAGCCAGGCTTTGTGGGTGGAATTGTGTGCCTGGCGCTGTGCTGAGAGCAAGGGGCAGAGAGAGTGAGGGGAAGTGCTCCTGAGGGGCCTGGCAGAGGCTCCAAGAATCCCTGTGCCCTCCCCGGGTGCTCTCCTCCCCTCCCCCAGTGCCTCCCCAGGTGTTGATCACTGATGGGCCCTGATGGGCTGGAGGCAGAGGCTCACCTGCTCTCCCGGGTCTCTCCCGGTCCTGGTCCTGACTCCTGCCCTCCCCCCCAGGGCAGGGCCTTTGGGCACATGGGTAGCTTTGGGGAGGCTGAGACCCTCCTGTAGGAGCTGTCCCACCCGCCCCGGGGGATGCTGGGACACAGGAGTGGGGCTCGCGTCCCCCCAGAAGGGGTTAGTCGAGAGCCCCCAGGGCAGCAGGCCCAGGGGATGAGTGTTAGACCACCAGGTCTGGGGGTGGGGGGGGCGCATCAGGGACCTTGGGGCCAGTCTGGGTAAAGGCCCGGAGGCCGGGAATGGAGCCTCCCGTGTGGGAATGCTCCAGGTCGGCGCCATCTGGTCCGAGAAGGCCCAGGGAAGGAGGAAGGCCGTGTGGGTCCCCTCCCCCCCCTCGTCCGGATGCAGGGAGCCCCCACTTCCTCTTTGACGTGGGCGAGTCCCTCACTTCAGGCCCTCATCTGTACGAAGGGGTGATTGGCATAGAAGGCCTTGGGCACAAAATCCGGAACCTTAGGCCCTCCCTGAAAGGTGGGGACCCCAGGCTGGAGTGGCGCCTGTCCCAGCAGGCCCAGCCGTTCTGTCTGTTTGGCTAGAAAGTCTGCGGGGTTTGGGGGCCAAATATCTGCCGAAAGGGGGTCTCCTGGGGAGGCGGGTTTGGGAGTGGCCGGGAAATGCACTGGGGAATGGGGAGGCCTGGGGAGGGTCCCAGGGGTGATGGTGCAGGTCGGCAGTAGGAGAGAATCTCCCTTCTGGGCTTTCTCTGGTCCCCTCCCACACTTCATTAACATCTTCCCCTTATTGTGGCTCCGGACGAGGTGCCATCCTGCACCAGGGGAGGGACTTTGCTCATTGGGGAGATCCCCGTCTTCTCCCTCTGATACCCACCTGTGGTCAGGATGCCTGGGCTCCTCCCCTCCCCACCAGGTTCTCTGTGGGTCCTTGGGAGTCTGAGGGGAACCAGAGGAGAAGCCCCCCTGGGCAGGGAGGGACCAGGCCAGAGAAGGTGAATGACCCAGACCTTTAGAAAGTCAGAGGGTGTGAGCCCCGGGCCAAGGGTCACAGCCGATCGCCCCAGATTTTATGGCTGCAACAGCCCGGAAAGGAAACAAATGCAGCCTTCCGAGGGAGGGAGGGGGCCGCGGGGGGGGCTTCCCAGCCCCAGGCTTGGAAGGGAGGACCCCACCCGTTGACCCCCTACTGCTGACCTGTAGGCGAGACTGAGCTGGTGGGCCCTGAGCTGGGGCCCACAGACGGTGGGGCTGGACCAGTCGGGGACCAGTTAGGGACCAGTCAGGGACCAGTTAGAGAGCAGTTAGGGATCAGTTGGGGACCAGTTAGGTACCAGCTGGGGACCAGTCGGGGACTAGTGGGGGACCAGTCAGGGACCAGTTGGGGAGCAGTCAGGGAGCAGTTGGGCACCAGTTGGGGACCAGTTAGGGAACAGTTAGGGACCAGTGGGGGAGCAGTTAGGTACCAGCTGGGGACCAGTCGGGGACCAGTTAGGGACCAGTTAGAGAGCAGTTAGGGATCAGTTGGGGACCAGTTAGGGAGCAGTTAGGGACCAGTCAGGGACCAGTTAGGTACCAGCTGGGGACCAGTCGGGGACTAGTGGGGGACCAGTCAGGGACCAGTTGGGGAGCAGTTAGGGACCAGTCGGGGAGCAGTTAGGGACCAGTTGGGGACCAGTTGGGAACCAGTTAGGGACCAGCGGGGGACCAGTCGGGGACCAGTCAGGGACCAGTCAGGGAGCAGTTAGGGAGCAGTCAGGGACGGCTTCTGTGCTCCTCGGCTGGGATGGCCAAGGATGGGAGCTCCCCGAGGGCGGGTGCCCCCCTGCCTGGGCCCGGCTCGGCTCCCTCCTGTCCTGGGCTGGGCGTGTTCATTGGCCACCAAGTGTGGAAACAAGGTCGCGGATGCGACGCTCGGCAAACCAGAAAAGAAAGCCCCGACCGGGCCTGGCGGGGAGGGGGGGGGGGGTGCTCGTTCTCCCCGTGCCGGTCACTTGCCCGGCCTCGGTTTCCCTGCCTGCACAGTGGGGGCATCGCGCACCTGCCTGGGATGATCCTGGGAGGCCTTTGCTAACCTGAGGGGCCGTCGCTGGGGGTGCCCGATTCTCGCTGGGCTGGCCCAGGCTGGGGGAGGGGGTGGGGAGGCTCAGGAAGCCCTTCCTGGGAGCGGGGGCATCTGCCAGGGAGCTCGGCCCAGAGGCCAGAGGGGGCCGGGAAGGGGGACGGCTCCCGGGCAGAGAGTGGGGCTGGGCTGAGCCTCACCCGGCAAACCCTGAGCGAGTCCCAGTGGGGGCTGGGCCCCTCCCGCACCTGCAGAAGCTCGGGGTCTAGGCCCGGACGGAGGGGGAGGCAGGGGAAGGGGGCCCAGCGAAGGGGGCCCGGGCGGGGATCGGGACTCACCTCGGGGAACTTGCCCTCGGCGAAGACCATCAGCAGAGACGTCTTGCCACACCCCCCGTCTCCCACCAGGACCACCTTGATGGAGGGGGCGGCCGGGTCCGGAGGCCGGGCCGCCGGCTGCCCTTGCATGCCGCCTTCACAGGGTGCAGTCGTGCCCGGCGGGCATCTCTCTGGGAGGGAGGCAGCAGCCACAGCGGGCGCCCTCTTCCTTGCTCGGGACCGCCCCTCCCGGGGCTGGGAGGCCGGGAGTCGGCGCAGGCCCGGCCCCTCGCTGACGCCCGCAAGGCCGCAGGTGTGCGAGCTCAGGAATGTGGAAGGGGCGGGCACTGCCCAAGGCTCCAGGAGCTCGGCTGGGCCAGGAGGGGCCAGGCTGGGGTGAGGAGCAGCACTTGGGCCCCTGGTAGGGCAGCCGCTAGGATGGCCAGGAAGGGCCGTGGGGGGCACAGAGTGGCCTCTCCTTCTGTCCTCATGGGGCCGGGGAGACTCCAAAGGAGCCTGGGCTCACGTTAGAACTGGGGTGGTCTGGGAGAGTGGAGGGCCCGGCCTGTGCCCCGCCGGGGCACCCCGGGCAGTCTCGTCCTGTGCTGGGGGCAGCGGCCAGTCCTGTGGGCTCTGGGGGCTCCCCAGCCGCTGGCTTAGCCCGACAAGACCCCCACCAAGGTGATCCCTCCCGGCC
Source organism: Sarcophilus harrisii (assembly GCF_902635505.1). Lineage (NCBI taxonomy): Eukaryota > Metazoa > Chordata > Mammalia > Dasyuromorphia > Dasyuridae > Sarcophilus > Sarcophilus harrisii. The sequence goes on from NC_045431.1 coordinate 240,616,615, forward strand.
TCGCTGCCTGCCCCCCCTTCCTCGGAGCCTCGCTTCCCAGAGGGCCTTTAGCTCAGCTGCAGGCGTGCCAGGGAAGGGCTTTCTCAAAGTCGGGCTTTACACACCCGTCGTTTCTGGAGATCCCCCCCCACCCACCCACACACACTCACATTCTCACACACACACTCACACTCACTCTCACACTCACACTCTCACCCTCATGCACATTTCCAGGAACCGAACCCTCCCTTGCATGGAAGGAACCGGTTTTGCAGCAGTAACGGCCTCCTTGGGGAGCACAGCAGGGCTGGGGCCGCCCGGCCTCGTTGGCCTGGAGGAGGCCCAGGCTGGGATGGGGCAGCGGTTCCTCCAGGGGAGGCTCAAGACTCCTCTGAGACCAGGGGCCCCAGGGTCCCTCAGAAACGCTCAGCCCCTGGGCCAGGACCCCCGCTGTGCCCCCCCGCCCCGCCCCAGCCGGCTCTACCCCCTGCGCCACCTGCCTCATCTTCTCTGTTGGTTCTTCTCCCTCCGCCATTTGCTTTTAGCCAAAGCCACGTCTGAAGAGCTCCCCACCCTCCCCGGCCGCCCCTTAACAAAGGTTTCAGAGCTGCCCGCCTGCGAGCTCACCCCCTCCCGGGGGGTCCTTGCCCTGTCCCCCTCCCTCGGGCAAGATCCGGGGACTCTCCCAACTCTCCCCCTTCTCAGCCGGGGCCGGGACCGGGTCTGAGATTGCGCTGCTGAGGGCAGCGTCCCAGCGCCACAGCCAGAAATGATGACAAAGCCCCTGCTCCCGGGGCCGAGGTCGGGGTAGCACAGACCAGAAGGGACTCTAGGGGCGTCAGGAGGGGTGGAGATGAGGAGGGAGAGCGTCCCCAGCGGGGGTACAGCCAGGATGAAGCAGGGCCAGCGGCAGCAGGCGGGGGCAAGGCCAGGGAAGCTGAAGCACGGGGGGAAGGAGGGGGTCTGCAGCCGGCCTGGTGCCACGGGGTACCAGAGGGCAGCGGGGGAGGGGGCCGGGCAGGGGTGTCCGAGCCCCGATGGACCCGGGATTCCTGACTCGGGGCCCAGCCTCTCGCCCGCGGGGCGGGGCCAGCCCAAGCAGGGCCTCGAGCACAGGCACGCCAGCTCGCCCCGAAACTGCCAGCCTGCTCAGTCAGTCCCTCCCAGGCCACGTGGGGCACCGGGAGCTCTGTGCGGCTCGCTCTCGTTGCTAAGCGAGGCTGCCCTGGCACCCACCTCGGCGACGACCCGGGAGTCGGGCCCGGCTGGGGCAGTGACTGCCTAGTGTGTGGGGGTAGCCGGGGCTCTCACGGAGGAGGGTTGGTTCAGGGATGGCCCTGGGTGGGCATTTAGACACCCCATGACCCCGGGGGGGGACACATACCCCGTGCTGCACCATGGCCTCCGCCTTCCCACCACAGGGGGAAGATGGGTCCGAGTTTGGCCATGGAAGCCCCCCTGCTTCCCCCCTCAGAAAAGGAAGTTCCCCCCGAGGCCCGTCCTCAGCCATGTTGTTACTCTGGGGGTCTTTTCTCGGCTTTCCTCAGCCAGGGTCTGCCTTTGATGCTCAGCGCCCGAGTTAGGAGGCTCTGGCAGGCGGGAGCGTGGCCGGAGCAGGGGCTCCTGGACAAGGAGGGATGGACATCCCTCAGCAGGTGATCCGGGGTCCAGGTCCCACCTCTGGCTTGGGCTGGCTGTAGGACCCCAGGTGAGTCCCCTGCCGCCCTTATCAGGGCACGTGCCCTTTGCCCATTCCCCGGGTCCACAGCCAGCAAGGAGGGCCCCAGGCCGGGCAGCGGCTCCCCTGGGACCCCAGCCCCGCGGCCCCCCATGTCCCAGGGCCTGGCCTCTGGGTCCTTGGCACCCCCCAGCCCCCAGAGATCGTCGAGAGCCTCTGCAGGGATGACGTGGTTCCTCGCCGATCTCCCAGAGAACCTTGGGCTCCCGCCGTCAGTGGGGGCTGCTGGGCGAGGAGCGCGTCAGGCCCTTGTGGCGTCTGGGTGACCCAGCAATTGGCGGGGGCTCCGTGGCCAGTGGGCCACGCTATGAGCTACTGCTGAGGGGCCGCAGGGACCCCCGTCCTTCTCCTGCCCACCCTCTGCCCCAGGCATTTCACAGAGAGGGAAACAGGACAGGCCCCTGGCCTTCACCCCTCTGAGGGTCTCCCCTCGAGGTCCCCTCCCCAGGGAATGGCAGCTCCCCAAGGGCAGGACCCCCGCTTTGTTCTCGTTTGAATCCTCCCCTCCGAGGCCCGGCGTGCAATGAGTGCTTCCAGTTGGGAATCTGCTTCTCCAGCTCATTCTACAGACAAGGGACTGAGGCAGACGGGGTCGCCCACTTGGAAGTGTCCGAGGCCGGCTTGGGGCCTCTGTGCCCAAAGGCCTCCCTCGCTGCACACAGCAGGCGCCTAATAAATGCCTGCAATGGCCTGGGAGCCCCAACACAGTCCCCGGGCCTGGCCAGCACTTCTCTGGGGCGTAGCTCTGGGGGTCGTGCTTGGGGGTCCTGCCCCAGCTGCACAGAGCCACGCTGAGCCCCCTCCAGAGTGAGGGAGCGCACCCCCTCCCAGCACCCCCCGGCAGTGCAGGGACCAGACCCTCCCCAGCCTTGGCTGTGCCTCCCACCCTGGGGAGGGGGAGGTGTGGGGGTCACAGCTGGGGCTGGGGTCGGCACACGTGAGACTCGCCGGGGGCCCGGGGGGGGGTTTAAGGGGTCCCGGGCCGGGGGATGCTCTCTGTTCCGAGGGCGGCTGGTGGCATCTCTCAGGTGCCTACTGCACATGGGCATTGTACCAGGCCGGGCTGACCTAGAAGGGGGACCACCGGCTCTTAGTGGAGGCGGCGCGGGCACAGAACCAGAAGTCTCGAGTTCAAATGCAGCCCCAGACACTCCCTGGCTGTGTGACCCCGGAAATCATGGAGATCTCTTAGTGTGCCTCGTTTCCCCATCTGGAACATGGGGAGATTGACTGACATATTTCTCAAGTGCTCAGCGTGGGCCCAGTGTGTGTAGCAGGCGCTTGATAAAGGTCCGAGGTCAATAATCACCGTGAGGCTGGACAGCCAGAGGCCGGATGTGAAGAGCTGCCTGCGGCCGTCCCGGGGACCCTGGAGAGGCAGAGCGGGTCCCAGGCGGCGGAGAACCCGGGAAGTTCCCGCTGGGGACGCGCCGGAGCCCCGGACAGAGCCGGGCCGGGGGCCGCCCCCGGGCTCTCGCCGCCGCCTGGCAGCTGTCGGCCTCAGCTTTAACGGGCTCGGTCAGACCCTCCCAGCAGGTGCTCCACACCCTCCCGCCCAGACCGGCCCCTCAAAGCAGAGGGCCTGAGCCTTGGGCCACCCCGGGCTGGGTCTCGGGTTCTATGTGCGCCCACTCGAGGCCTCCCAGCAGCGGCTCCTGGCCTCCTGGTACCAGCTCCCGACCTCCTGTCCTGGCACCAGCGCCCAGCCTCCTGGCACCAGCGCGCAGCCTCCCTTTTGTTCTGTCCCAGAGGCTGGTGACAGTGACAGTGACCTTCTTGGGGGCGCCCTAAGTCCCGCAGCACAAAAGCCCTCTGCCCCCCACTCCCGCCTCTCCAGGACTTGGCTCTTTGCTCCCTCTCTCCCATCTTCCTTCTCTCCCTGTGATCAGGGTTCAGAGGTTGCCACACCCCACGGGACGACAAGGCCGCACCAGAATAAAGACCCTCGGAGGGAGGAACACGCCCATTAGGCCTGGGGAGACCGGGGGCCGCGGCCAGTGCGAGGGGGCCGGGGGGCTGTGCCCGTGCTGTCATCCGCGCCTCAAAGGCCTCCCGGATGGCAGACGGGCCCCTGTGCTGGGCTCACGGGGGGGGGGGGGGGGGCCGGGGTCATTATTATTGTTGCCATTGAGTTGTGGCTGACGCGCTGGGATGCTTTTCTTGGCAAAGACCCCGGCGTGGGCGGTTCCTTCTCCAGCTCATTTCTATAGGTGAGGAGACTGAGGCAGACAGGGCTAGTGGGGCTGCCCAGGGTCCCACAGCCAGGAAGCGTGAAGTGTTTTGAGGCCAGATTTGAACTCGGGTCCTCCTGACTTAGGGGCTGGTCCTCCATCCACTGTGCCCCCCGCTGCCCCAAACCGAGTCATTCTTTAGCGAGGTCCCTGATTGCCTCGGTTCCCTTCTCTTCGGCTCTGGCTCCCAACAGGCTGTTCTCCCTGCAGCACCTACGGGCCTGAGGCCAAGTTGGAGGGACCTCATTTCCCTGGAACCTCCCCCGGCCGCTGTCCGCGGGGCGTGGTCAGGGAGCCTTCCTCAGGGGGTTTGGAGGACAGAATGGGGCGGGAGGACTGAGCCTCCGGTGCCGGATTCGGCTCTCACCAAGATGCTGGCTCTGACCCCTCTGATCCCGCCATCCCGGACTCTGTGTGGTAACGATCCGCAGAGCCTCTGTTACCACACCTGCCACGGCGGGAGGCAGGGCTCGCCCCCTCCACCCTCTCCCATTCCCGCCTATCCTGCACTCAGCCCCCAAAGCCAGCTCGGACCCTATCATTCCCCTGTTTGGGAGCGTCCAGCACAGAATCCTCCATTGGACATTGAGAGCCTGTCACTCCCTGCCCCTAAGAGCCCCCCCAGCCCTGGGCCTCCCCAGCCCCCTCCCCGCTCAGGCCCGGAAGGGTCCCACAACTCCGACTCTGGCTCGCTGCTTGGAGCTTTCTCCGAGTTCTCCTGGGTGTTGGGCCCCTCTGCCAGCCCGGCCCGTCTGCCCATCTCCCGGGGAGGTTGTGAGGTCCCCAAGGGCAGAGCCTTTGCTGCTTTTTGTGCGCCAGGTACTCAGCCCGGTGCCCGAGTGCAGGGAGCTTTTAGCCAACAACTGGTTCCCTGAGCCCGGGGATCTCGGCGGGATCCCTTCCCTTGGGTCTCTTCCCGCCCCCTTGGGACGCCCCTCTCTGACGGGCCCCCTTCCCCTCCATCCGGGGTTTAAGTGCTGCTTCCCTCTGCGACCTCCATCCCCTTACATGGGCCCGGGGTCGCACAGCCACAGACTCTGCCCCGGAGGCTGGTTTTATTTTGCTGCTTTATTTGTTAGGGGAAGTGGGGTCACTGGTACTTCGGCACATTTGTCACACAGATTGGTCACGGTTCATGCACTTGACAAAAATAACAACAACGGGGGTTAAAACTCTGCTCTTGGGAGTGAGTAGGTTAGGGGGTGCCGCTCCCTCTGGCCCAGCGTGGTGAAACGTTAGGGAACACGTGGGCCCCGATCTCTGAGGGGACACAAGGCCGCCAACTCTAGGGCTGGGGGGTCGGGAAGGCTCCGGGGCAGGGGGGAGAGCCACAAACGGGGGAACTGGAGACTCGGCTCCTGCTGAGGTGACCGGCCCAAAGACAACCTGCTCTCGTGGCCAGGAAGTGCTTCCTCGGGGCCACTGCTGCAACCAGGCCGAGGCAGCAAGGACTGCGCCTGGGCCTTTCCTCGGAGGGCTGCTGACCCCAGGTGGAGTCCTTCAGTAGCAAAAGAGCTTAGCACCGAGTTACCAAGAAGTAGTTGTTAAAAGAAGGACCGGTCAGCCGGCTGGGGCGCCCGCCTCCCTCCCTGCCTGCCCTCCCCTAGCTCGGGAATGACCTAAAGAGTCGCTCGATCTGGGGCAATCAGGAATCTCCTCTGTTTGGAAGCCTGGCTCCCAGCTTGGGCTTTGCCTCTCCCTTGATTTCTACCCTTAAGGCCTCAGTCCGTCTCTCCAAGTCCTTTTTCTCATCTGCTACATGAACATGACAGCGGAGCCCCTCCCTCCCCCGGGGTCCAGTGACTGAATCGTGACAGGTTATAAACCATCCCAGCAAACGGGAGTGAGCAAAAAGCCTTCTGGGCAATAACCCCCACAAGATGGATCTGGAAGGGAGCTCTTGGAACTTTCCACCTAAAGAAATGGGGCCTTCCTCATCACAGACTTGGGCAAGATGGAGCTGGGAGGGAGCGGCCCTTCGAAAGGAGCCGGCCCTGCCCCTGCCCAACCCGGGGATCTCGCAGAGGTCCTCGGACTAACCACTCAGCCTCCGTTTCCTCCTGGATAGAACGAGGGGCCGACTCCCAAGGCCGGGTCATCTCGGGTCAGTGCAGTCCGGCCGGGCTGGGGCAGCTGCAGACACCCTGGACTTGGCGGTGGCTGGGCTCCCCCTTTTTTTTTTTTTTTTTTTTTTTTTGTCACACAAGGTGGCTATTTTTAACGGGGGGAGGGGGGTTGGATTTGTGTGTTTTTTGGGGGGACCGATACACCTAACCTGGGCATAGGGGAGGCCTTGGAAATGATGATGTGAGAGGAGTTCCAAAGACCCGGAGATCTTTGGGGGCTTCTAGCTAAGGAACCATGACTGAGCCGGGGCTGGGAGGAGCTAGTGTGGTCTTGAGATAACAAGGAACTTGAGTTAGTGGGCTCCCCCAGCCACCCTCACCGCTGCTTGCTATGGAGGAACAATTACAGGGAGCTGTTCTGAGAGGTCTCGGAGTAGGCAAGAGTCCCTTTCCTTTCCCAGGTCTTAGTCCTGCACTCTGTCCACTAAAGGGGTTAGATGCTACTGGGCTCCTCTAGCTCCAACATCCTGTGTTCTCTCTTCTAAGGTCCCTCCCTGACCTGGCTCCAACATCCCATGTCTCAGTTCTAAGGTCCCTCTCTGACCTGGCTCCGATGTCCCATGTTCTCTCTTCTAAGGTCCCTCCCTGACCTGGCTCCGACGTCCCATGTCTTGGTTCTAAGGTCCCTCCCTGACCTGGCTCCGACGTCCCATGTTCTCTCTTCTAAGGTCCCTCCCTGACCTGGCTCTGACATCCCATGTCTTGGTTCTAAGGTCCCTCCCTGACCTGGCTCCGACGTCCCATGTCTTGGTTCTAAGGTCCCTCCCTGACCTGGCTCCGACGTCCCATGTTCTCTCTTCTAAGATCCCTCCCTGACCTGGCTCCGACGTCCCGTGTCTCGGTTCTAAGTCCCTCCCTAATATTTCTTGTTCTCCGATCCTGCCCCGTCCACCTGTAGATGGTTTCTTGGAGTGGCTCCATAGCAAGATGCCCGGGTGGGACAGGGGCCCAGCCAGGCCCCTCAGCCGGTCAGGTCCTTTCAGCAGCGCTCGAGAGCGTGGCTGAGAGTCCGCATCCTCGTGACTAGATTAGGGGCCATTCAGTTTTCTAGGTTCAGAGATGAGCCCCAGAGCGAGTTCCTTCACAGAATCCAGCATCTTCCTCTGAAGGAGGGCCGTAATTCCCCGCCCCCCCCCCCCAACAGGACGCTCCCTCCCACTACTGCCTCTGTCTGCACTGCCCAGGTCCTACCTCGTGCTCACAAAGCCAGTTACCAGAGACCACGAGAGCTCCCAACAGAGCCCCTTCCTGCCCTGCCCAACCCCCCACTCTTCGGCCCAGCTTACTGCCCCTCTACAGGGAGGTGGGACCCCCCCCCGGAAGTGTTCCTTGACCATTGTGGTCTGGATTGACCTTTCTCCTTGCAGCCTGTGCAGTCCCTCGTGGTGTTTAGGATCTCCAACCAAAACTGTGAGCGCCCCCGGAAGGGCGCTGGGTCACCCACTCTTAGCACTGGGCGCACAGTAGGGCTTACTTAGTGACCCCCGCTCCCAGTTATCTGACTGATTTCCCCTTAGAAAGGGGCTCACCCAAGAGGCAGTCGTGGGGTTGTTGGCTGTTTCCTTGTCCCATGAGCCCTTCTCTCTGACAAAGTGGGGACCCTAGGCCTGCAGCCCCCTCTGTGCCCTTTGAGAGCAGGGGGTGAATTCTCGGGTGTTTTCCCTCTGTTCTAGAGCCAGGCATCCTGCCGGAGCAGGTCCAGCCCCCAGCCTAACGCTGCCCCAGGAGGAGGAGGCTTTCACTGAGGAGCGTTCTGGAGGAGGTAGGGCCCAACCTCCACTTCTGTCCCCCTGGGCTGGCTGGGGGGTTCCCGAGGGTCACTTCTGCCTCCACTCCAGGACCCAGGAGCCGCCCACCCAGGGCCCGTGGTAAAACTGCCTGTGGGTGGCCCTTGGCGCCCAGTCTGGCACCTTGTGCCCCCACCTTCTGAGGGCTTGTGCCCACAGCTGGCGGGGGGGGTCACCCCGATCCAGGCCAGTGGGGGTGTTCCTTCTTCTCTCTAAGGGGGGGGTGGTGGTGACTGGACGAGTCCTCGCTGCGGGGTGGGCAGGGGGACGGGGGCGGGGCAGAGAAGGGCACAGTCCGGCCGAGCCATGTTCCCCTTTCACGCGGCTGGGAATGTGGGGAAAGGAGCAGGGAGAGAGCAGAGTCCGGGCCGGAACCGGGGTAGGGGGTTCCGGGCAGGGGTCGCCGGCACGTGGCCCCCAGCTGCAACAGCGGGGCTCTAGTTTCGCCGGACGGGGTGCCACATGGACACGGGCTTGCGCAGGGTGGCCAGCATCTGGTTCCAGTGGGTGATGCCCATGCCACTGGCCAGTGGGCCGATGATGACGTGGCCGATGTTTTCAGCCCGCCCGTCGCTGCAGCACTCGGCCACTGTCACCCTCAGGGACAGGTCCTGGGGAGGGACAAGGGGGCAGGGATCATTACCCGGAGCCAGGGGGCTTCCCCGCCGAGGCGGTGGGCATCGTGGCTCCCAGGCAGGGGGCGGGGCTCCCCCTCCTGCAGAGCGGGGGCTGAGGGCATGTACAGCATTTCTTCCTTTCCTTTTCCGTGTCCCCACAGGCCAAGGCAGGCGGTGCCCACCCAAAGGCGCCTTGGCAAGAGACAGGCTTTCTGCTACCCCTGCGCCCCCTTGTGGCTCTGAGGCAGCGCAGCCTGGCCTGGAGCCTGAGCCACGGGCAGCGGGGCAGAGAGGTGAGTGGCAGGTGGGCCGGGGACGGGGCAGGGGGGCTCCCAGGAGAGGGGGCGGGGCTCAGAGGGGCCAGTTCTCGGGGGCAGGAGCCGGACCAGCTTGGGACTCCATCTCGACAAAGCCATCTCTGCGCCTGGCACCTGCCTTCCCCCCCCCCCCCCCCCGGCTGATGGGACTGTGCTTTGGTCACTCACCAGTAAGCAGAGGGACAGAAGAAATAAGGGCTGGAGGCTCCAGGGAGGGAGGGAGCCGCCTTACTGAGCCCCCGGGCACAGGGCCATGGGACAAGAATCCCCTCCACTGCAGTGAGGAGGTCAGGGAGACAAACCCCCATCTTCCCCCACCCCCCCAGCCCGGCCCCCCCACCCCCTCACCTGTAGCACGATGGCCGGCACGGAGAAGATCATGGCCTCGTTGAACACGGGGTGAGCGTCGTCCCTCTTCACAGCGGTTTTCTTCTTGCTTATCTTCCTCCCATCTTGCAGCAGGTACACCTTGACGAAGGGGTCTATGGGGAGACAGCAGAGAGTCTGAGGTCAGAGAGAGGACCCCCCTGCTCCCGGGCCAGCTCCCTGGGACCAGCCTGGTGAAGACCCTGCTGCCCCTCTGGCCTCCCTGGGGCTCCAGCAGCTTTCTTTGGTAAGATTGGGGTTTTCCTGGCTTTGAACCTCCCCTTCCCCCCCCCCACCCCCCGTGGGAGCCGGCCCCAAGCCTGCTACTGCCGGCCTTCCCCAGGGCTCAGGATCTCCCAGAGGCCACATCTTTCTGACTCAGACTGGCCCCAGCCTCCGCCTCAGGGCCCCCCAGCCCTGGCACTTGTGGATTTCCCTGATACCGGGCCCTGGAGCTTCTCTGAAAACAGGGTCCTTCCTCGCCTTCCTCCTCCTCTGGGCTCAGGAAGCAGCGCTACCTTTCTGCCACCCGTCAGTCACTCAGTCAGGCCACAGGCGTTTCCTAAACACCTACTATGCGCCAGGCACTGTGCTGAGCTCTGGAGGTGCAAGGCCAGGCAAAGCAGGCCCTCACTGCCAGAGGCTCCGACTCAACGAGGGAGACGCCATAGAAAGCACCAGCTCCCTGCAGGACACACGCCCAGCAGCTGGGAGCTTGTTTCACATAGGCTAGCAGGGGCAACCAAAATAGGCCTCCACTCTTTCTCTTCCTCCCTTCCTCTCTTCTTTCTTTCCCTCCTTCCTTCCTTTCTCTCCTTCCTTCTTTCCTTCCATCCTCTTTCCTTCCTACCTTCCTTCCTTCCTTCAGTGGAGGAATGCACACAAAGGCATTTTGGGGTGCTCACTGGGCCCAGACTTTGGAAAGGGCTCAGGAAGGGGGTCATTCCACAGCTTAGCTTAAGCTAGAGGCTCTGAGGGGAGGGGAGGGAAGGGGAGGCAGCAGGCCGGGCAGAGGAGGTTTGGCAAAGGTAAATGGCCTTCGAGAGAAAGGCTTGAGGCAGAAGATGGACATTTGTGTGTGGCGAGCAGTAAGAAGGCTGTGTCCTGTGGCCCTTGGGAGATGGGCCTGTGGGGGGGTCACTAAAGAGACAGTAGGAGCCCCTTAAGCCGGAAGCCTTGGGAAGGTCGCTTTAGCTGCTCTGGGATGATGGATTGGAGGTAGAGAGGCCAATTAGGAGGCTGCAGCAGTGGTCCGAGGAATGATAAGCTCAGAACTGGGGTGGTGGGAGGCGATGGGAAGGAGAAGGGGTGGGCTTGGTGCCTGACTGGACAGAAAGGAGGAGACACAGGGGCCTGAGGAAGATTCTCAAGCTCAGCAGAGATGAGGGAGTTAGAAGGAGGGGAGGCTTTCAGGAAGGCAAACAAAATCTCACAGGTGCCAGGTTTGTGGTGCCCGCTGCACCCCATTGGGGCACCGAGGGTGAGCAGGCATGTGGAGACCAGAGGCCGAGGGCAGGCTGAGGGCTGAACTGGGGAAGCTCTGTGGGAGGACCACAGATGGAAGCAGAGCTGGGAAGGCCCCTTGCCAAGGGTTACCCAAGCAGCCCCGACTGAGACTGAATTAGAACCCATTTCCCTGCATACAAACAAGCTTTATCTCAGCCTTGCAGTCCGGGATGGGGGTGGGAGACACGGGCAGGATGAGGACGATGGTCCCTAAAAGAGGAGGGAGGGGGAGATGACCCAGAAGGCTAGGACTGTGACACAGAGGCTGTAGGGCAGCAGTCCTGGGCTGGCTGGGGTCTCCTCCATCCTTTATCCCTCCATCCCTGGTCCCTGCATCCCTGCGTCCCTGGTCCCTGCATCCCTAGTGCCTGCATCCCTGGTTCCTGCATCTCTAGTCCCTACATCCTTAATCCCTGCATCCCTGGCCCCTACATCCCTGCCCCCTACATCCCTGCTTCCCTGTGTTCCTAGTCCCTGCAGCCCCGCATCCCTGGTCCCCCAGCCCGCACAGCGCAGTCTCGCTCTTCCTGTCCCTCCTGGAGGAGAAGTTGCGCAGAAATACCTGCGGGTGGGGGGAGTGCTGTGTGCGGCTGTCAGGCAGCCTCGATTGCCATTGGCTGAGGCGCTGTCTCCAGGCCCTTGGCTGGCCAATGGGAGCCGGCCACACGGCTTCCAGCAGCATCCTCCTCTTCCCCCTCCCTCCCCAGGCTGGGGCCGGGCCTCCAGGTAGAGTAGCTGGGAGGGGGAGCAAGCTGTAGCTCTCCTGCTGTACCCCGTAAGTGCCTTGTGGTAACCGAGGCCAGACTCCATGCTGGAGGGGGGGGGGTACTGCTCCTGACCAGCCAGGAAACCTCCCAGAGCCTCAGTTTCCCCGCCAGAGAACCCAGGGCAGCGGAGGGCAGCTGGCTGTTTTATGATCAATAGAAGAATAACCAGCATTTCCCCACAGCAGAGCCCTGCCTGCCACTGTCTCCAGAGACCCTGCAACAACCCTGGGAGTGGGAGGGGCTGGGATTGTCCCCATTTTTCTGACTCTGGCTTCCTGAATCTGGAGCAAAGCCCCCTCCCACGGCCCTGTGACTGCCCGCAGCAGAGGGCATCCGTGGAGCCTGGGAAAGGCCCTCAGTAGAAGCCAGATTGGGGCAGGGGCTGGAAATGCTGGGTCCTGAGGACTTTGTATGGCTCCTGGAGGCCTGGAGCAGGCCCTGAGGCTTAGCCTGGAGGAAGCTGGGACCCACCACTGAGGAGCTTGGAAGAGGCCGGGACCCCCAGTGGGAGGGCGCCCCTCATGGCAGGCAGCTCCTCTGCCCCAGGCCATGTGAGGGGCTGACATCACTCCCTGCTCTCGCCCCTCCTCCAGCTGCACCAGCCCCTTCCCGGGACTCTGCCCAGCACTCACCGGCGGTCGCCTTTTCGTTGGTCCAGACAAGGTTCTTGGCCTTCACCACTACCACCGTGAGCCGCTCGGCGGTGGGCAGGTAGCTGAGGGACAGCAGGATCTCCCCCACGGAATCTGAGGCCTGCAGAGACAGAGTGTCCTCAGGGGTTGGGAGGCCAGGAGGCCCCGGGAATGCAGAGGGTCCCCCCAGGAAAGGCTGCCCCCTCCATGCCCCCAGCAGCAGCCAGCCTGGCCAGCCAGGGCCCAGGACCATCCCCGAAGGAACGGGAATGTGAGGTGCCGAATATAGAAATGGGACTGAGAGCGGCCTGTGGCGTGAGCTGGCTAGCCAACAGGGGGCCGCGGCTTCAGTGACCAGAAGAAATGAGCTCATTGAGGGCGCCTCTCAGAGCCTCCCTCGGCGCTCAGCCCGGGACTTGGGTGCTGCCCCCCCCAGTTTTCTGAGGTGACCTGCTCAGGTTTGCCTGGCTAGTGAGTTTTGAGGGGAGGGGGGGTTCGGAGTCAGCTCTGACCACCGGCGGGCCCACGGGCAGGGATCTGCATCTCATTTGTACACTAGCAGGTCCTGCTTCCAAAAAGAGCCTCAAACTGCCTGAGGGGCACCCCTGTGGAAGGGGGGGCTGCTCTGCTGGGGGGGGGGCCCAAAGCTCTCCCACAAGGCCTGCCCCCAGGGTCCGGCACTAGCGTTCTCAGCCCCCTCCTTCACCCCTCCCCCTAGGCCCAGAAAGCCCCTCACCTTGTTCACGTCTTGCAGATAGAGCCAGCCACAGAAGGGCTGCAGGGGCAGCTCCAGGACAGACAGCTTCAGGTCGACCACGCCGGTCATGACGTTGCGGTCATCGTCGTCGATGCCGTAGACGGAAAAGCGCAGGCTGCTTTCCTCCAGCACCGAGGGGTCCACGCTGATGACAAACTTCTCATCGAAGAAGATGGAGTATGCGGTTCTCTGGATCTGCAGAGACAGGGGGGCAGGAGTGAGCCCGGGCCACCCCCGTGGTCGGTTGCACCGGAACGTGGCCACCACGGCCCGGACTCCCATGTTACAGAGGAAGAAACCTGGACTTGTGGGCGTTGGGACTAGCCCAGGGCTGAGCGGTGGCCAGGGAGTCAAAGGTAAGATTTGAATTCTGACACCCCCCCCCCCCAACACCAAGCCCAGTCCTCACTGGGTAAAAGCAGCACGGACTGAAGTCCAGTCCCAGCCCTCCCTGGTCCAGGAGAACTGTGGTAAGAAGCTGCCTGTCCCATGAGTAGTGACCCACTCTCCCAAGAGAAGCCAGTGTTCCGAAGAGGAAGGGTCTGGTGCAGGAGAAGACTAGAAAAAGAAGAGCTGACCCTGCCCTCGGAGACCTCGCCCTCCAATGGGAAGGGCCTCCTGGCTGGGGAAGGGCGGCTTGCTCTGAGGAGGGTGATAAGGCAGCCCTGGAGGAATCTCTTCTCAGCCCCTTCCTCTCTGTGGCCGCTCCTTGAACCAGGGTCCTCCAGGGCTGGGACCGTAGGGAACAGAGTGCGAGTGGGGAGGAGCTGAGGAAGACTGGACCAGGACGTCTTTCTGGATCCCTTGGGCCCTGTCTGGGGAAACCTCAGAAGCAGGACTTGGAATCCTCGAAGGCAAGGCTAAGTTTGGCTAGAGGCGGGCGAAAGTCAGGCTGTCCCAGCCCCAGCCCCATGCCCCCGGGGCGGGCGGGAGCCAAGCTGAACAAGGCGGTCTTTGTCTGTCCACAGCGCTCCTGGTGCCCACCCCGGCCCCAGCCTCCTCGGGGTGCTCCCCCACTGACCACTGGCACTCGGCCTCCCCACCAGGTAAGGGAGCACTGCCTTCCGCTTGCCGCCTGCTCTCGCTTCACTTGGCCTTCTCCCCCCAAAAGAGCTTTCAAAAATTCTGCTTTGGCTAGGACTTTACTGGCTGCTTCCCTTTATCCAGTCCTAAGCTCCTGGGCCACATGGACCCTCTCACTCCCGATCCTCTGCCACTGGATACATTTCCAGGGAGCCTCCTCTCCCTGACGCCGTCCCCTTTCTTTCTCACTGAAACTTTGTTTCTCAGTGTGCTGAAAGCTCCCTCCTTGAGAAAAGAATCTTCCCATCTTTTCTGGCCTGGCTTCCCCTGGAAAGTGCTAATCATGGGGTCCTGCCTCTCCTTTCCCTGAGCCCATCCCCAAATCTAGGGGATTTGTCCAATGATGCTCCCTTTTCATATCATCACCAATTGGAGCAGGAAGGAGCCATTTCCCCTCAAGGCTTGTTCTGAGGCTTTCCATCCTAGCAACTTAATTCTCCCAAATCAGATCCAGAATTCCACGGTTGGTTCTTCCAACTTCTTTTAAGGATGAAATTCTCATGAAGCCGAACCGTGAAATTATTAGCTTCTCTCTTTTGGACCAGAGTCTAGATAATGGCGGTCCTTCCCCCGTGATACTGATTGATCACTAAATCCCAGACTGCCTCCGATCCCTGAATAACTCAGTTTACTCTTCCTTCTGGCCAAGGTCCAGTCTCCTCCCATGATATAATTACTTTCTGTTTCTTTCTATCCAATGAACTCTTAACGAATTATTAAGCACCCACTATGTGCCAGGTACTATGTTGAATGCTGGGAATTTTCTTGGCAAAGATTCTAGCCTGGTTTGCTCTTTTGTTCTCCAGCCTATTTTATAGACGGGCAACTGAGACAGACAAGGTGATGGGACCTGTCCAGGATCACACGGCCAATGAGTATCCCAAGGAGTTCCTGCGCTCTGCCCACTGCAACATCACTTAGCTGTTCGTCAACAGCAACAAAGTGAGCCAGGCACTGAGGGCTGGGGAGGCTGTCAGTAAAGACAGTCACTGCCTTAAAGGAGCTTAACACCCTGAGGGGGAAACATCGCCCAGAGGGGTAGGGAGAACCCCAGAGGGCGCCCAAGCTGGGGCATCTTGTTCCTCGGAGGTATATTAGAGCAGAGCGGCAGATGCCAAGTGGACTCCCCTTTAGCCTAGACTCAGGGCTGAACCCTAAGCAATCTCTCCCAAATGTTTTCCTCATTGTTTCCTCCTTGTAATTACTGTGTGCCAGCTGGGCACAAACAGCAAGACCCTGTCCCCAGGGAGCTTATAGCTAGTGATCCAGGGACTCCCCCAGGGGCACACGTGGATCGTCTCCCAATACCCATGTCTGTCCAGCCATATTTCAGTACTGGGGCTCAGTGCCCCATCACGCATCAGGAGTACTGCTCCTTGCTCCTGACTTGCATCGGGCTCAGAGACCCGCACTGGCTGCCCTTGTGGCTGCTCCAAGCCGGGCCACACCTTTCCCTGCCGGCCACTCTCTTGGATCTTCCTCCTGGGAATCTCCAAGTGTCCCAGCTGCTCTGTCTTCCTCCCTTACAGCCTCTTTTTGCGGGATGGAACGGAACTCGGTGGGGAACCTGAAGCAGTCTTTTCCTTCCCCTCCCTTTTCAATTAAAGCCATTGGTTTGAGTGGCAAAATGCCAGGTAGGTACCTGTTCACCTCATGTATCTACAGAAGTTGGGGAAGATGGGAAGGGAAGGGACTTGACACCGGTTGGTGTTGGAGCTGGCACCGGAGGCCAAGACTCTCCATAGGCAACATGGTGGGTGTGGGGAGGCCTTCCTTGCCCCCAGCTTTCCCAGCACTAATCTCACAGGCATCCAACATCCCACCCACACCCAGGCAACCTCAGTTCCCTTCCAGGGTCTTGGCCTCTTCCTCCAAGGAATAAGGGGGTCAGATCAGAGGGTCCACTCTGGGCCCTTCCAGGCCTGACGTTCTAGAGTCTGTGCTCTCAGCAGCCCGCAGCCTGATGTGCTCATGTCTGTCCCAGCTCTGCCATTCTGGGTTCTAGTGGGCAGTCTCTGTTCTAAGGCCCCCCTGACTTCTGCTCTGAGGGGTCTCCCAGCCGTGACCCTCTAGGTCTCAGAGCTGCAGGTATCCATCCCCTGCTGCTTCCTGAGCCCCTGGACCCTCCTGACCACAACTGACATTTCTGTGGCACTTTCAGGTGGGCAGGAGGCTCTTTCCCTGGATCCTCAGCAGAGCCCCGTGAGGAGCCCCCTCCTCCAGCCCAGTGGGGGTGTCCTCTCCAGCAAGGCAGACTGCAGCCCATCCATGCCCACCCGGCCCATGAGGTAGGTTGTCCCAGTGCTGGGACTGTTCCCTTTTCCCTGATGAGGACGCAGGCCAAGAGCAGGCACTTGGCCGGGGTCCCCCCTGAGGGGCCGGCCTGGCTGCCAAGCCAGGGCTCTCGCTGCTGCCCCATCCCTGCCAAGCCCCCCCACGGCACTTACCCGGGAGATGCCCACGATCTGCTCCTCGGGCACCAGGCTGACACGCAGGAAGCAGGAGTCAAAGGCGGGGTCTTCCTTCTCCAGCAGGTCCTTGCCCTGGAGCACCACGACGCGCAGCATGCGGTTGCTGGGCTCGTAGTGGATGCTCACCTCCACCTGGCCCAGCACGAAGTCCTGGCCGAAGCTGTTGTTCACCGAGGAGATGGAGTTGAGCGAGTCAGCCGACAGGGACTTCTTGAGGGCCCCCTCGGCGGGGAGGTCCAGCTCCCTGATGCTCTCGAAAGCGTCATCCATGCGCAGGCTGTCCTTGCGGCTCGGAGACCCGCGCTCGCTACCCTTGCGGCTGCTCCAGGCCATGGTTCTCTGGGGACCAAAGCGAGAAGAGACCCATGAAGGGAAGGGGAGGGGAGGGGAGGGGAGAGGCAACGAGAGCCTAATTCGGTCCTGGGAGCCCCTAGTCAACCCTTCCTGTAGAGCAGCACTCTGCTAGGCCCCAAAGGGCAAAACAGAAAAAATGAGGCAGGGCCCCTGGGACCAGGGGAGCTGGAGCCGGAGCCAGAGCCAGAGCCGGAGCTGGAGCCAGAACCAGAGCCGGAGCTGGAGCTGGAGCCAGAATCAGAGCCGGAGCTGGAGCTGGAGCCGGAGTCCTCCACCACGGCTCTCTCCTACTCAGTCATCCAACAAATGCACACACACTGGCGGGGGCCCGGTTCTGCCAGTCGGCCTTCACACATTTATTAAGCACTGAGTGCGGGGACAGGCCCTGCCCTCACAGAGCTCACATTCTAATTGAGGGACAGCACCAAGACAAGCGGGCAGGGCCAAGATGGCATCTTGGAGGGGTTCCTGCTGGAGGAGCTGCAGGGAGGTGGGATCTGAGGGAAGGGAAAAGGGAACCCTGGCAACCTAGAAGAGGGTCAGGCCAGGACGGGTTTGGTCCTGGGGGTTTCTGGGGACCCTTCAGCAGCTGAAGGAGAAGTGGAATAGACTGGAGAGGGATAAAGCGGCCCCCCAAGCCACCACCAGCCTCCTCGGGGCCTCTAGCATTGAATGATCACCCATCAGCCTTCGTGGTCCAAGCAGGCGCTTTCTACGGTCTCATTCAAAGGAGCCCCTCAGACAGGGTTAGAGATCGGGGGGAGGGAGACTCTGGGGAGTCACACTATGAACGTGAGCGCCCAGCATAGGGGACTGGCCTCTCCCAGCCCCTCCCCGCCCCAGAGGGCCCAGGCCCGGCCTCACCTTCTGCCTGGCTTCAGAATAGGTCACTCCGTACTTCTTCTGCAGGTACCGGTAGTCGTAGTTTGGGAACGGAGATGGGATGGGGAAGCTGCCCGACTTGCAGAGCTTCCACAGGTTCACAGCAGCAACCCCCAGCAAGGCGAGGGCCCCAGTGACGTAGATCCCAATCTCCCAGCCGGGAGGACTCTTAATCACTGGGAAAAAACCAGGCAGTGGCCGTTAGTGGAGCCCTGGGGAGCCCGCCCATCAGAAGCCTCAATCAGATGGTCCAAGCTCCCTTTCTCAGGAGGTGAACACACAGGAGCCCCCCAGGCCAGACGGCCCTCGATGTGCCTGAGCCTCTGAGCCCTGCCAGAGTCAGACCTTACCAACTCGGGCCTTCTTCCTTACAGCCAGCGGGACAGTGGGAGGTGAGATTTGGGTAAAGAGTCTTTGATTTGAAAGATTTGGAAAGGATGTCAGAAGGCACAGCCCCGGGAATCGGGCGTGATTATCCCAGTCCTAGTTTGCTAAGAATCTAGGCCCCAGCAGTCTGGGGCCCCGTGGCATGGGAGTGCTCCCTGGCACAGTGAGGTTCCTCAGAGGAGATGAGGGAGTTGGGAAAGTTCTGACCCTAAACATGGACCTGCCTCCGCTAGGCCTGTGGGAAGGGCCCCCGTCAGAAGCGTCTCAGGCAGGGCAGAGGAGGGAGGACTGGGTGACCCAGATAGACAAGAGTAGATTTCAGAGTTCTGAGGCAGGCTGAGGAGGGGCCGGGTGTCCTCTGACCCCCAAGATTTCCAGGAGAGACCAGAAGCTCAAGAATGACATCTGAAGACCCAAAGAAAAGGTGAGAGACCTCTGTAAATGCACCGAGGGCAAAGCCCAAAACGAGCTGAGGCCGGGGGGCAGAGCTAAGGTTAGTCCCAAGGAGGAAGAAGACTCCCTCGGCTAAAGGGGGGCAGGATTACCCAGACTTGGCTGTTGGGTTCTGTCACAGCCTACCCAGAGTGCCTGAGAGGGAAGGGAAACCCAAGAAAAGCAGGGACAGAATGAGAAAGACTGTAGGCAGTCAGGAAGCACCTAGACAGCGGTGGGCCCTGCCTTGAGGAGTTCTGTGCCAGTGCAGACATGGAGCCAAGATGCCCATGCCATTCAAGCACCCAGAGGAGGGAGGAACTCGGCTCCATGGGCCCAGGAAAGGCTTCATGGAGGAAGGGATGTTTGAGGTGAGACACCAGAGCCTGGGGAAGGAGAGAGGAGGGCCAAGGCAAAGGCCCAAAGGTGGGAGATGGCCCACCCCGAATGTGAGCGTTGTGTAAGGAAATTAGGCCCAAAGAGGTAGGTGTGAGAGCTGCTGGGGGTATAGGGAGCCATGGAGCAGCATCTGCAGGCTTGTTCTTCAGAAAACTCACTCTGAGGTTGAATTGGAGCAGGAAGAGGCAGGTGTGTGAGGTGGAAGGTGAGATGGATCTGAACCGGGATGGCAGTTATGTGAGGGAAGGGCAAGGGGAGAGATGCGGTGACCTGGTGGGATCCTTTCGGAGGTCGTGGCTCGGTGCCGAGACATCTGGCAGAAAAGCTGCTTCCGTGTCCGTCTGGCTGACGGCTGGAACAGGGTTCGAGGTCGGGCCATGTCGAATTCGTTCAGATTGAGCAAATACAAGAGGAAACAGAAGGATTAGCTTAGGTGAGGAAAGCCTTGGGTCTTCAGGCATCCGGAGGGAGAGCAGCCGCGGGAACGCTGGAGTGGGGAAGTTGTCAAGATGCTCCCTCAGCAGAACAGGGGTTGCCTGGGGGAGAGCGAGTTTCCCCCCATCCGAGGTCTTTGAGAAGAGCCCAGTGGCCCCTAAGGAGGGATACTGTGGACAGGACTCCCATGAGGGCTGCACTTGGTGCTTCTGAGAAGGGGCCTAAGGAGCCAGTACGAGGCAAGTGCCCCCCGCCCCGGTCAGAAAAGGAAGGAGAGCGTGTGCAAGCTCTGAGCCACGCGGCTGGACTTGGATTCCGGGTGTACATCTGGAACAGAGACTGAAGGAGGCAATGAAAGTCTCACAAAGGAATTAACCATAGCGTTCATGAGGCTCAATCAGGAAGGAAGAGGCTCAAGAGCTGGGGGAGTTCCCTTCCCTTTGTCAGCAGGATTGCTGGGGTGTGAAATACTAGCTCTAGAACGTAGGTTAGCATTTTACATAAGGAAAGACTGGGCTGAGAAGGAGATTCAGTGGCTTCCCCAGAAGTCTCACAGACTTCTAGTACCTGGTAAGTGGGCTAGTCAGGAGCGCCGTCGTTTGGGATTCAGACTGGTGACTATCGGAAGCCAAAGAATAGTGGTGGTTAATGCCCATTGGGATAACAAATCGGGGATCCGGAAGCATCTCAAAAGCCTCAGAAGTTGGGCCGAGTCCCAGATAAAAGCAGACCTGTATCTCCATTCAGAAGAATTCCTTCACAAGTACAAGATGGGACAGGCCTAAGAAGAGCAGAAGATCTGAAGGTTTTAGTGTCTGTAAGTTCCCATGAATCAGTTGTGTGAGATGACCATCAAGAAAAAAAAAAAAAAGCCAAGCAGCCTGAGGCTGCCCCCCCCTCCCCAGAATTAGAGGCTGGGGCTGGAGAGGGTTCTTGGGGAACGCCCTCATTTTAGAGACTTAGCCCGTGGGGCAGAGGTGTTAAACCATCTGCCCAAGGCAAGCTGCATGTAAGTGTTAAGGCCGGGATACCTCAACCCAACCAGGTCGGTGTCGCCCCAACCTCCCAGATCTGAGCTTTCCTCCACAAAGTCCTACTCCGGTGCCTCATCGTGGCGTGGAGGTGACCCTGGGCTCTTGAAGGCTCTGCCAGCCGAGCAGAAGCTCTGGCAGGTGCTACCATGCTGGAAAGACTTCAAGTACGGTCCCGGCCTTGGGCCGAGGACCAGCCTAGCTAAGTGCGGAGAGGCCCATCACCAGCGGGTTGGCCACCGGGTGATGGAATCCGGCCCCGGCAAGCAGGAAGAAGAAGAAGAGCCCCAGTCCTGTGCAGCCCCTTCTCAGTCTACAGAGACGATGTCCAAAGGAGCGGAAATCAACAAAAAGGTGGCGAATGCAAGGAATATCTGCACGTTTCCAACCATCCATAAACTTTAACTTAGGTGTTGGTGCTGTAAACGTGAACCCTGTGTCCAAGTACTAAGAAACCCAAGTTTTCAACATCCCTAACTTTCACCTAGCTGTCGGTGCTGTAAACGTAAGCTATTTGTCCAAGTGCTATGAACCGTGTGTGTGCAATCATCTGTGAACTCAAACTTTGGTGTTGGTGCTGTAACCGTGAGGTCCTTGTCCAGTGATCACCATGTCGACACATTAGTAAGACTGACTCATAGAAACCTCAACATTCTTGATGTAAATAGTGAAAATGGGAGGACGGCTCACAAGTAACTCCTCGGAGAGGCAGAGAGAGAACCTGGAGCAGGGGCCACCGCGAGGTCATTCTATCTACCTGGGGGATACGGAGTCACCTTGTGCTGAAGTGCCCATGATAAGAATTCACAAGAAGCCCGCCATGAAAACAATGGCCACTGATGTACAACATCCACTACGGAGGATGAAGAGGTGGAAAAAAATTACCCAGAACTCAACAGCCCCTCCAAATTAAATGATCAAATGTATACGATGCTCATTCACTTCGATGCAAAGGGAGGAATGGGTGAGGACGGTGAAAACTATGTTGGAATATATGAATGAGGAAGAAATAATGAGATGGGCCATATCGGACTCGTGGACTACACAGATGCTTCACCTGTGTACGCCGTAAACTCTTTCTTCAAGAAAAAAAGCAGAAGGTGCTGGGGTGGTGAGCATCAAATAATATTACCCCCAAATGATATTTTAACAGACTGGACACCAATGTGGGAGTCGTTCCTGAATCAGCTGTTTGGATATCAGCAACTGCCAACTTGGGAGCAAAAGTCAAAATGAGGGCCAAACTAAAAAAAAGAAGAGAAATTAGAAAAATGTGAGAAATACTGACCTATGCAAACAAGTTATCGGAGACTAAAAAAAAAAAATTGGACAGAAGAAAATACTGATTACAATCATTTCATGTAAAAGTTTAACCAATATATTTCATCATAGCAAAAAGACCCAAATCACAGTTAGCCTCGATCAGATGTACCTGGATGGGTGATGGGCTGGAGTCAAGGACAGATGTACCTGGATGGGTGATGGGCTGGAGGCAAGGTAATTGTGCGTGTGTGTTGGGGAACGGGGAGGGGAGTGTCTTAAGGAAAAATACCAGAGGGGAAGGTCTCAGACCCTACTAGTACTTAAAAAAAAAAAGACAACCTGAAGAAGATCGATACCTACCCACCAATATATCTTTTCCCATCTCTAAGTTAGAATAGTCCACACATACATCCAGGGCATCCTTAATTTGAAGGGACGTCAGTAAAGAACAGGCAGCATTTTGTAAGCAGCAGTCCACAACAGAGCATTTTTACTAGTAATCGGTTGACCAGAAGGTGCCAAGAATTTGCCATCCCATGTGCTATTACTTTTTAAAGCCCTTGATTTGGCAATGACCTAAACAGCTCTTGGAACAAGCTGCCTCCTGTCCATAGCTCAGAAAAGATTGAAGATCCCTAGAAGATCAGAACCACCTCCTTTTGACCTCCCTGGAGTCGTTAGCATCAGGCAGGGCTCGAAACGGGTGGGCGGGCACTTGATACAAGTGTTTGCCACTGCGATGGAGGAGATCCAGCCCCGAGTTCAAGGTGAAGAGGTGTTCTTTATTGAAGGTAAGGTCTCCCGGGTAAAATAGGACATCGTGTCGATAGCATCGAAGCCCAGAACATCGCAGAGCCCCCGGGATGAGATCTGTGGCCACTTAAAAAGTCTGACCTGGCCATCTACATAAGACCAAGCAAATGGATGAAGGATACCCATCTTTCAGATTATGGCTTGCAATTAGATAAACTATAGAGCTTGTCCATCAATATATATATATATATATATACACTTACCTACATATATACATATATTTATATATTATATAGAGAAATAGATATAATCTTAGATAAATATCACAAATGGATGGTGAGTTTGACCCAGAATTAAATAAGAGGAGAGCAGGCTGGATTGTTGTAGGGAAATCGCAAAGCTCCCTTAATGACCCCAAACTTCTCCCTGGGACAAAGGCCTATCTTTTTAGCAACCGCTATTCCACTGATTCTCTTTGGCTGTGGGTCGTAGAACTCTACGGCCCCTAAAAAAATCAAACGAGGACCACTCAGAGGGCCGCCGAGAGGCACGTGGTGGTTGTAACCAGGCCACGGCAGAAAGAAGGGATGTCGGCAGGGACTGGTGATCCAAAAAGGGGGTGGCCTGGTTACCCGGCAAGAGAAGAGGGATCGCCGAGGATCAGCCTGTGCACCCCACCGGCTTCCTCGCGATGTCAGGAGAAAGAAAACAAGGTCCCCGGTGTGTCGAGTGGACTTAAAAGGCTAACACGGATAAGAGCTGCACAGGATGGGGAAAGGAGGGATGAGCTGCCATCTGCATTGTTGGAGGAGACGTCCAGCAATGAAATCACAGATCCCAAAGATGGATTCATGCTTCAAGGCGGACAAAGTGCTTTCCTCACACCCCTGAAAGCCAGCGGGTGACTGCTGAGCTGCCATCAGTGACATTTTCCAATCTTGAAGAACGGGACAGATAGTGCAGGACTGGGGAAGAAGAGAGAGTGTGTATCTGGAGGCCAGTGAGCTTAGGAAAATTCTAAATTCGGGGCTAGTGTCCAGCTAGGAAAGGATCTGATTCCATCAAGAATGGGTTCTCTCGGGCTCACTGGATTTCCTTTTCTGATAGGGCTACTAAGCTACTGGATCAGATGGAGTTTATCTAAATTTTAGCAAGGCTTTTGATAAAGTATCTCCTACTCTGTGGAAGTGATGGAGAGCTGTGGGGGTGGACAGGAGTAGAATCAGAAGAGCTGGGAACAGGAGTGTGACTAGTTCACAGTTTACTTCCCGTTGCAGGCCCCAGGGGTCTCTGCTTGACCTTGGGCTGTTTCCCATATTTGGATAAAGACAGCACATCAAAATGCTAGAAGAGTCATACTCAGCGATAAGGTCTGAAATCCCCCAAAACACCCCAGGCTAGAGCGTTGGGCTGAATCGAAGTTGAAGTGTATTAGGGATGAATGTCAAGATCAGCACTGGGGTTTTTTGAACCCCATTCGACTAGGACAAAATGGGAGGAGCAGGGGCAAAGTTAGACTCAATTACAGAATTCCAGATTTGCAAAGAACCTCTGCATCCAAACACTAAAACGTTCTCCACAGTGACCCCCCCCCCCCCCGCGACCAATGTCCCTCTGCCTTAGTTGGAAGATCCCTTGTGAGTGAGGACACCACCCCCCTTCCTGGCTCATTCGTTTGAAGAAATCTGGCCTGGGAGCTCAAGTTAGCGTCATCTCGGGCTGCATTAAGGGGTTTGCTCTGCTAGGGTCAGCCTGAGCCATGGGGTCACGTGAAGAATAGCTGGTTGGGTCAGGTTAGAGGACTCGGGCTCAGGAGTCACCTGGAGTTACCTGGTGGCCATCCCCATTCACAGGGGCTAGGGCAGGGAGAGAGCAGGATGAGCCGGCCCAGATGGATCGCTTTGGAGCTGGGGGATCCCCACACTGGCGGGGAGGGAGGAGTAAGTGAAGGGCAGGATTTCAAATGAAAATCCAAGCATGGCTTAGACCAGGTGATGTTTGAGGCATCCACAGACGAGGGCCTGGTTTGTGCCGAGCACTGGGCTCCAGACACCAATTCCCCAAAGTCTCTGCCCTTGAGGAGTCCTCAGCTTCCTAGATGTCCTGGCGCTTCCTCGCCTAGCTAGCCATGGGACATGGAGGAGACTGAATCGCCTCTTTGGGCCCCATTTTCCCATCTACGAAATAAGGATAAAAATACTTACCCTGCCCCACTTAGGGAGCTGCTGTAAAGAAAGTCAACCACCAAGAGCTATGGAGAGGGGAAGCTCCTCGGGTCAGGATAGGTGGAAACGACCAACACCCCCCCCCCAGTCCCCTGACCCCTCCCCAGCAGGTGAGGCTCACCAGGGAGGAGATGTGGCGGCCAGAGGGTCCCCCTCCCACCCGAGTCTCCAGCGGCCCTAAGGCCAAGGGGCAGAAGGCTCCACCCGAGAAGGGCTGACCCTCCTAGGGGGCAGGGGCCATCCCCCACCTGCCTTACCGTCCTCCCCCCTTCCCCCAGAAGACCGGCAGGGAGATGAGTCCTCCCGTCTCCCCCAGCTCTGCTCCAGAGTGTAGGCGGGAGGAAGTGGTGGGCTGCAGGGGGACCAATCGGGGAGCTCGGGATGATTCAGCTGCCTTCCCCGCACCTTCTCCAACGGCTGAGGATGATGGCATAGGACCCTCACCCCCACCCCAGGCAGAGGCTTGAAGCCTCCCTCCTATGTGGCCTAGGCACAAATCCTCACGGGGGAGGCGTGAGATAAGAGAATTCTGAATGGGGGCCTCCCGGGAAACATAACGTTAGTGAATCGGAAAAATTGTCCACTAGAGCGGAGGCCGGGTTTAGTCCAGCGGCAGCTAGCGTGGGCCCAGCGAGGACGGGGCAGGGCCGGCCCCTCCCCGGGCCTGCAGCCCGCACCTTCCCCAGGCAGCTAGTGTGAGCAGGAGCCAGTGCATTTCACCAAACCTTTATTGAGGGAAAGCTCTAGACAAGGGAGAGACAGCCAGAAGGACACCATCCCTCCCGGACTGCCGCTCTACTGACCACTTGGACGAGTGGGACTGGGCTCTGGGCAGCCTGGAGTGCCGGGCGCATGTGGAGTGTTCTTATTGGTCTAACTCACCGGCACGTGTGGAGTGTTCTTATTGGTCTAACTCACCGCTAAGATGGTATTCAGTTACGTCCACAGCCATGTCCCCCGAGATCTGGAAAGCAAACCCAGAGGTAGAGATGGTCAGTCAGGGCAGGGGACTGGGCTCGCCCGGCCTCGCTGCTGAGCGATGGGCCCCAGAGAGCTGCCGGACCTACCTGGAGAGACATCACGGGTGCAGGGCCCCCCAAAGTGTCACAAAAAGCATCGCGCAGGGAGTGTCCAGCCAGGGAGACGGCCTTTCCCCACCGGCCCCCGACCCGGCTGGCTCCACCCCTCATTGGGCACTCAGCAGAGACCTCCCTCGACACCAACCCCCCACCGATACGTTAACTCCCGCTACGTCCAGAAGTGTGCTAGGCTCTGGGGGAGAGACGGGTCCCATCTGCGTGGCACCCACCATCCAGGGGAGGGACGGGAGGAGCAGTGCATCAGGGGGGGAACCACCCGGGCCCTCGCCATCGACCGAGGCTTCCCCATCCCCGGGGTGGGGGCAGGCCCCGAGCGGGGACCCCTCCCGGGCCGGGAGCCAGAGCCCCACGTGGAGGCCACCGGGTGGTTCCGGGCAGGTTCCTGAATGTCTGAGCGTGTTTTCTCAATAGAAGGGGAACATCCTACTTGTATACCCTCTCATAGGAGGACAAGCGCTTTGGAAACCGTGGAGCTGTATCAATGTGCCTTATAACTGTCGTCCGTCAGTCAGTCGTGTCCCGTCATCAGCATCGTTTTGTGTGTCTAGGTAGAGAAGGATTTTCGGTGGCGCTCGGTCGCTACCAGGGCCCTAAGCAAAACGGCAAAGTAAGAGTCTTCTCTCCTTTTCGTTGTCATTTATTGTTTTCTTCTAACCTTAGTCATTAACCAAACTCGCATCCAAGCAAAACAACAACATCACAATAATTAGGCAGAAACATGTAAGCACCGCTCACGTGTCTGTTCTCAAAATGTCTATGTTAACCTAAAAAAGAAAAAATAAAAAAAAATTATCCAGCCTGCAACTCTGCCTGCTCTCCGGGTGCTTCTTGTACGCGTCCGCCTCCAAGCCGGGCCCCAGAGCGGGCCCCGGGGGCTTCTGTCGTACCCTAATGTGGGACTCGTGTGTGCAGGGGCTGAGGAGAGGCTTCCACTGGGGCGTCCCCTGAGCTGAGCCTTAAAGGAAGCGCCAAATTCTAGGAGCCCCCCAGGGGCTGGATGACTGGAAACCAGCTCCTGCCCCGTCAGGGGCACAGAAGGGGTGCTGAGGGCCTTGGACCCCCAGCCAGCCAGAGGCTTTGGGCTCAGCCCCGGTCTCTCCTGGCTCCAAACTCATGGGTCGAGGCAGTCCAGGAGGTTGAAGGTCACAGAGCTGGGATCCTGGGCTCGATGCCTCAACTGCTTGGGACGGTCCCCTCCCCTCCTCCTTGCTCCTGTTCCCCAACGAGGAGGGCTGACCAGGAACCTCCTCTAAGGGCCAAAGCACCAGCGCTCTGCACCTAAGTCTGCTCTTGGGATCCTTCCAGAGAGTGGGATTTTGGAAAGCCCTTCCCTGGGACCAGCGCGACTCCTCGGCGTGGGCGAGTTTGTCTGAGACCAAGGCCGCTTCCGTTCTGGGGAGGACACTCTTGGGGGCTTGGGGGTTCCCATATCAATCTCGGGCCAAGCTTTAGGATGGGATCCCCATCTTTGAAGATCCCTCACATGGGTCCTAGCTCTGGGATCCTGCTCAACTGATGTAATTGCCAGACTGGAATAATTCTAAGATGGAGTTGACTGACAGGTTTCATCCTCCTAGAGATGTTTGCATTTTGAAAGAACCTTAGAACCAAATGAAGCTCTGGAAACTAGAGTGGAGGGGAGTAAGGGATGGGGGAGGGCAGCAAGGGAGAGGGGGGAGGAGAGCAAGGGATGGGGGGAGGGAGTAAGAGAGAGGAGGGAGGGGAGCAAGGGAGAGCAGGGAGGGTTGTGCCCTTCCCCAGAGCACCTGACTCCAAGAAGCTCATTATCTCAAGCATCTCTCAGTGCTGGGTCTGGGACCACTTCCTGGTGGGGCTGAGGGGATGGGATGGCGCCTCAAGAAGATTGTAATCTCTGAACTTGGCGTTGTTGAGGAGAGAGGAAGAGGGGATGGAGAGAAAGAAGGAGGGATGACAAAGAGAGGAGAGGAGAGAGGAAGAAAGAGAGGAAAAGATGGAGGGGCAAAGAGAGGAAAGAGAAGGAAGGGGAAAGAAGAGAGGAGGGGGAGAGGAAGAGGAGGGAAGGAGAGAAAGAGATGGAGGGAGAAAGAGGAGGGGAGAAGGAGGGAAAGAAAGGAGAGAAAGGAGAGGGGAAGGAGAAAAGGAGGGAAAAGAGAGCCCCAGGGCCCCGGCGGCCCCGGGTCATTCCCAGTCCTGGTCAAGGACCTGTTCCCCCGGAGCAGCTGATCCTTCGGGGACAAGACTAGAAGCAGAGAAGCCCCCGGACCATTGAGAAGGGGCTGGTGCCGAGTCTGGGGAAGAAGCCCCTTCCCTTCCCTGGCCCCGAGAGAAGTGGCTAGGGAGGAGGGGGCGGGGCCAGAAGCTTTAGTCCAGGGTGGGGCTCGGTCCACCATGTTGGTCCACCATTGGACAAAATGAGGGGCCCAATACTGGGGGCCGGGGGGGGGTGATCTGGTGCTCCCCTCCCCCTCTGTTGCACTGCTGCGCCTAGGAGTCTCCTCTGGGGGGGGGGAGGGGGCAGCTCTGTTCCAGCTCCTGCCAAACTGCCCTCCCCCTTCCTTCCTCTGGGCCCAGAAGATTTGCTCCCAGGGATCCCTCCTACCCAGGGGACCCTCAACACCCGCCCGTAAGCCTGGCTGGGCCTGATCCAAAACCTTCTCCTGAGAGGAGCGAGACCCCACCCTCTGAGTCCGAGCACCTGAGTTCGAATTCTGCTGTAGGTCTTGGCCAGCTGGTGTCGGGTCTGCCCCCCTCGCCCCCATAAAACGAGAGGATTGAACCCCGTGACCTGGCTTTGTGGCTCTCACCAGAGGTCATTCGAGCTGCCTCCAAGCCTTCTCCCGCAGCTCCCTGCAGGCCTAAGCGCTCCTTCTCCCGTTCCCCCCCTCCCCCCCCCACTCACCTGTCCAGCGGCCCGGCTCCATCATCTCTGCAGGGACTGCGAGTCAGGCTGATGGATGAATCTATGGTACTCAGTCGCTAGGGGGAGCACGTGCGCCCTCTCTACAGGGGCCAGCCCTCTTTCACAGAGGGCTTCTGGAGACAGTGTCTCCCCCCAGAGCAGAGACCGGGCGGGGGAGTGAGGGGCCCGCTCCGGGGCAGGGATGTGATGGACCATGCACGGGAGTGAGCACGGATGAGGCAGATGGTGCAGAGGAGGAAACTGAGGCTCGGGGAAGGGAAGTGGTCTACCCAGGGTCACACAGTAGCCTCTTAGAGCGGCTCCGGCCGTTCTCCAAGCTCCTTCCGTCAAGGGCACTTCCTAAACTCGGTGCAGCCCATTTAGGGAATCACCGGCCAAAGGGAAGAGCCGACCCACCCCAAACCGGAGGCCGCCCCAAGCCCCAAGGAGGCGGACTCGTCCTAATCATCCCCGGGCCCCGCCTGCCTCCCCGCTTTCCCCGAGAGTCCTGACCCGTCATTTCTAGTCACCTGTAGAATTCTAGAAAGTCTTGAGAAGAGGACACAGTGACAAAATGGAGGGGACTTGAGTCTGGCCAGCCCTGGAATTGTACAAAAGTGGAAACCGAGGCCAGACCAGTTTCCGGCTAACGGTTACAGGTCTTTAGAATAGGATACGATGTGTCAAAATGGGAGGGGACTTGAGTCTGGCCAGCCCTGGAATTGTACAAATGTGGAAACCGAGGCCAGACTAGTCGGTCAACGGTCTGACCCTAATGCAGGAGCCCCCTTCCCTCTGCCGTGCGGCTCGGCACAGGGCGCCCTCTGAAGAGCGAGTCCCAGAGGCTCTCTCCCAGCCCCCGGGGCCTCTCTGGCCCAGCCCCAGCTGGCTCGGGCCGCCGCCTCTGCTGCAGAGCGGCTCATTCATCAAGAGGCTGCTCGCCCACCCCGCCGCCTCATTAGCTGGCGCACCATTCGCGTCTCCCTCCCGCTCCAGCTCTGCAGGTGAGCGCAGGGAGGGAGCGGCTGGGGGGGGGGGGGAAGGGCTGCTGCAGAAAGCACCCGGGAGACGGGAGGCGGCCTTCGGGCCTGGCGGGGGAGGGAACCTTTTCTGACTCCTCTGTCACCCTGCCAAGGAGGCCGTGGTTCATCCAAGAGGAGGCTGGATGGGCAGAGCCTGCCCCTCCCCTCTCTGCCAGATGAAAGCGGCTCACACCTGAGCCCAGGCTTGGCTGGGTTCTGCCATGCTGGCTAACGCTGGGAAACCTCCCCCGGGGTCTCACTTTCCCCATTTGGAAGAGGCTGATCTTAAGGATCCTCCATCCCAAGTGTCCATCAGATGGTTGTCTGGCCTCGGGGGAGCCCCATAATCTCTTGGGGCCTCAGTTTCCTTCTTTGTCAAATGGAAATGGAGGATGTGGATTATGATCCCATAGGGAACAGAGTGCTGCACTTGGAGCCATGAAGACCTGGATTAATATTCCCCCTCAGACATTTCCAGGAAGGTCTTTTAGCCTCTCTGTGCCTCAGTTTTCCCCTTTGTAAAAGGAAAGGATTGAGCTCAATAGCCTTATCTGGCTCCAAATCTATAACTGAGTGCTGAAAGGAAAGCCTGGGGACAAATGGCCCTCAGCCTCTTTAGCTGGGGGCTGGATAGAAAGCCCATCCCATCCTGCCCCCGAAGACCCCTCCCAGGGGGGTCCCTCCATCCAACAGGGCCAGGGAAGGTCCCTTCTAGGGACTTAAATGTTGGGGGGCGAGGAAGCAGGAATCCCCCAGTGGCTCAGAGCAGCCTTAGATGCCAGGATTTCTCCAAAAACGGGCTCCCAAGGGAGCTGGGAGTGGGCCGTGCGCCAAAGGGTCTGCAGAGAGGCCACAGTGGCATTCTGGGAAATTGCCAATGGCAACGGCTGCAGAAGTGGCCCTGGCGATGGAGGGAGAGGTTTGCAGAGAATGATTGGCAAGAGTCCAGCGCCCCCTCGGGACTCCCTGAAAGGGCGACAAGTGCCCAGTGCTCCTCACCCCCCTTCTCTAAGACCTGGACGCAGCCTAAACTGTCAATCCAGAGGATCTGGACCCTGAAAGGGGAGGGGTTGTCAGGGGAGGACTTGGAAGCCAGCAACGCCGGGGAGGGGGCCCCAAACCAGAGCCTCGCCCTTAATCCCCCGCTAAGACGGGGGCTGAAACCCAGCAGGGAATTCTCTGGGGCCCGGCCCCCGGCTACAGAGCCCTCCCAGGGCCCCCCCTCCCCCAGCTAGCAGCCCCTGCCCCTCAATCTGGCTCATCTGCGGAGCTGCCACTTGCCCCTCCCACCAGGCAATGAGCATTACGAGATTAAATATGGGAAGGAGGCTTAGCGATCCCACCTCCTTTTACATCCGAGGAAACTGAGGCAAAAAGGGAGGGAAGGGATTTGCCCGAGCTCATGTGGGTAACGAGCGGCAGAAAGGATTGGAACCACTTACCTCTGCCTGCGGATCCCACGCTTCCCACCATACTATGCCCCGCCGCCCTGCCCCCCCCCCCAGCCTGGCTGGAGGGCACGGTGGTTTGGAGGGGTGGGGGGAGGGAGCGCCCCAGGGAAGCTGGGGAGGAGGCGGGGCTGAGGAGAGCGGCTCCTCGGGCGGGCGGAATAGCCACGGAAAAGAGGAGGGGGGGGGGGGGGGGGCTGGGGAGGGGCGGGATGCGGGATGAGATGAGGCAGACCACTCACCGGGCTCCGGGGGCGCGCTGTCTTCCCAGGCCGACTCCCGGGCTGCGTGCTGGAGACACTCAGAGACCCCCGCCCTGGCTCGAGCGCTCACTCAGCCCCCGCCCATCGAGAGCCACCCCCACCCCAGCCCTGCCCGGGCCCCCTCCCGCGCGGCTCCGCGGGGCAGCTCGGCTCGAGCCCCGAGCCCAGCCCCGGCCCCCGCCGTTCCTCCCCGGGGGCTTCACGCCCCGCCCGCCGCCCTCCCGCCCTCCGCAGCAGCCCCTGCAGTGGCCGCGGCCCCGAAGCCCCGCGCCCTCGGCCGGCCCCGCGGGTCCCGCAGCCGCCGCGGGGGAGGGGGGGCACTGACCGGGTGGCAGGCAAGTCTGGGGGCTAGCGTCCGCAGCGAGCCAGCCTGGCCGGAGCGGGCAGACTCCCGGACGAATGCGCCGCAGTCAGAGCTGGCTCCCAGAAGAGGCGGCGGGCGGGGGGAGTGTGCGTGCGTGCATGCGTGCGTGTGTGCCCGTGTGTGCGCGCCCGGCGGGGGCGGCGGGTGCCCGCCGCGATGCGTTTACAGCGACGTGCCCGGCTCCCCCCCCCCCCAGCCCGAGCCTCGCGCCGCAGCTCTGCGGGCCCGGGGGTCTCCAAGCGCCCCTGGGCGCACGGGCCGCCCCCCTCCTAAAACCGGCACTTGCCGCGCTCCCCCAAATTAGCCATTTTCCCGGCCTCAGGAAACCTGGGTTTAAATCCCAGTCCTGGCACCGTGTGTGCAGCAGCTCATTTCCCTCCCCTCGGCCTCCCTTTTCCCAGCGAGAGAATGGGTATAATAATAACAGATACGCTAGAGGGTGTGACAGATCGGCCCGAATGCACTTATTAAGCGCCTACTGAATGAAGACACAAATCCGGGAGCCAGCCCCCGCCCTCAGTGTGCATTCTGGCGATGGGATGCGGCCCTTTCCGGGGGGCGGGGGTCAGCAAAGGCAGTTTTCCTCTGGAAGTCCCAGAAAGGTGACTTGATTCATGGGGGAATCTATTAACAACGAGAAATGGCCACGTGAATCTGAGAGGAGGAGGATGGTATCCTCAGGCCGACAGCGTCCTTGTAGCTGGCACACAGTAGGCACTTAAAACGTGCCGACGGATTATGCTGTAGAAACATACTAGCTCCCATTAGGGTCGACAAGGGTGACCAATGTTATTTTTGAGAGTATTTTATTGTTGCAAATACATGGCAGATGTTCTTAACCTTCATTTCTGTAAAACCCGGTTTTCCAAATCCGTCTCCCTCCCTCTCTTGCCTCCCCCTCCCCAAGAGGGCAAACAAGCAGATATAGGATAAATATGTGCCATTCTTTTAAACATATAAACAAATTAACACATTAAACATATCCGATCAAAAGGGAAAAAAAGTGAGAAAGAAAAAAAACAACTAAACAACAAAAGGTGAAAATACTAAGCTTTATTATTAGCATTATTAAAGCTTTTATTTTGAAAAGAGATGCACCATTTTTCAACGTTGACGCTTGCATAGCCTTGGGCTTCAGGTTTTCTCCTCCTGCCCCCCACCCCCTCCCCTAGATGGTTTGCCATCCAATATATGTTATACATGGTAAAATATATGTTAAATTCAATATGTGTGAACACATTTGTAATTCTCTTGCTGCACAAGAAAGATCAGATCAAAAAGGAAAGAAAATGAGAAAGAAAATAAAACGAACAACAAAAAGAGTGAGAATGCCAGGTTGTGCTCCACACTCAGTTCCCACAGCCCTCCCTTTGGTGCAGATGGCTCTCTTCATCACAAGATCATTGGAACTGGTCTGAATCATCTCAATGTTGAAGAGATCCACGGATGGTCCGTGTACAATGATCTGGCTCTGCTCATTTCCCTCGGCATCAGTTCCTGTCAGTCTCTCCAGGCCTCTCTGCATTCATCCTGTTGATCGTTTCTTACAGAACAATAATATTCCATAATACTCATATACCACAATTATTCAGTCATTCTCCACTGATGGGCGTCCACTCAGTTTCCAGTTTCTGGCCACCACAAAGAGGGTGCCACAAACATTTTCAGATCCCTTTTCCTCCTTTAAGATCTCTTTAGATACAGGCCCAATAGAAACTGGATCAAAGGGGATGCAGAGTCTGATCATTCTGGGAGCGCAGACTGCTCTCCAGAACGGCTGGGTCCGGCCACAGTTCCACCAACATTGGAAAATACCACGCTTTGATCCACCTTCGCTCTCTCTGGATGAAGACCACATTTTTCATGTCAAGTCCATTGGAACTGCCTCAAATCACTTCATTGTGGAAAGAACCAAGTCTGATCACAGCCGATCCTCACACAATCTTGTTACTTACTGGGCACGATGTTCTCTTGGTTCTGCTCACTTCACTCGCCATCGGTCCTTGTAAGTTTTTCCATGCGAGCTATTGTTGTTATCCTAAACACTGTGGAAGGGGATCATGGGTGGAGCCACCAACATCCCACTGGGGCTGCTGTTCAGTGCCTTTAAGACTCCCAAAATGCCCATGAGGGAGAATTTTTTAACTGAAGCTCCGTTGAAAAACTCCTGTTATCTTGAAGGATGCAAATCCTACAGACAGACAAATCCAAGCTGTGATGGAACCCAAGGATAATGGGAGACTCCACAAGGACAGCAAGGAAGATCATGGGGGAAAGCTGCAGGCGGGGCTGGGAATGAGCAGGAAGAAGGGATGGGCTCAGTGGGCTCCAGTGGCCATCTAGAAGTGGCTACCCCTCTCCCCTGAGAGAGCTGATCTGAGTTCCAGGAGGGCAGAGCCCTTGCCATCTCAGGATTGGCTGCTGGATATCCTCCTGGAGCACCACAAACTGTTATTATTCTTGCAGTCATTTTTAATATTCATATGTGTATCCTCCTCAGCACTCGCCCCATAGCCTCTACCTGGTGTTTGCTGAATGAATGCTGGATACAGGGTGGGATCGAGAGACGAGGGTCCAGATCCACACTCTGACATGTTATTAACTGTCATCGTGGGCCAGCAGCACCTTCACAGTCTCCTTGAGCTCCAGTCTTCCCATCTGTGAAATGGGGATAATAATAATAGCTAACATTTAATAACACACTCACTATGTGCCAATATGTGCCACATGATATTATGTGATATATAGACATAATATGTGTATTAGAACAGTAATAGACGTATATTATGTCTATATATCACATAATATAATGTGATATTATATATTACACACTAATATATAACCTTATAGTTATCTGATCCTTACAATAACCTGAGGAGGTAGGTGTTATTATTATCCTCATTTTATAGATAGTAAAACTGAGGCAACAGGTTAAGTGACTTGTCTGGGGTCACACAGCTAGGCTAATAAGTGTCATGCCAGATTTGAACTCGGGGTCTTCCTGACTCCAGAGCCGGCAGTCTATCCACTGTGCCATCTCATTAGGGATGTTAGGAGAAACACATTTAGCAAACCTGAAAGAGCCTGGATTAATTCTTTTTAATTTACATTTTGGGGTATATTTTTGTGTGTGAGGCAATTGGGGTTAAATGACTTGCCCAAGATCACACAGCTAGGAAGTGTTAAGTATCTCAGGTCCTCCTGATTTCAAGACTCGTGTTCTATCCACTTGCCATCCAACTGCCCCCCCACCAGATTAATTTTTAATCCTGACTGAGTTGTGTCCTTCTGCGACAAGCACAACTTGCCCTATGCTTTGGAGAGAAATCCAGAGACTCAGAGGAAGAGGAAGGGATGGGGTACTCCCTCAGAATCGTAGGGATCAGAACATTTGGGGGAATGAAATCAACTCCTGGGTTGCAGAGGGTGTCAGAGGGCTGTTCCCTTCCTAGTCTGAGCTGCACTAAAGAAAAATATTTAAGTGCCTACTGTGGGCCAGGCAACTTGAAAATACAAAAAAAAAGAAAAGAAAAAGAAGAGAGAGAGAGAGAGAGAGAGAGAGAGAGAGAGAGAGAGAGAGAGAGAGAGAGAAAGGAAGGAAGGAAGGAAGGAAGGAAGGAAGGAAGGAAGGAAGGAAGGAAGGAAGGAAGGAAGGAAGAAAGAAAGGAAAGAAAGAAGGAAGAAAGAAAGAAAGAAAGAAAGAAAGAAAGAAAGAAAGAAAGAAAGAAAGAAAGAAAGAAAGAAAGAAAGAAAGAAAGAAAGAAGAAGGAAAGAAAGAAAGAAGGAAGGAAAGAAAGAAAAGAAAAGAAAGAAAGAAAAAAAAAAAGACAGTCCCTGACTTTGAGGAGTTTACAATCTAATGGAGGAGGAGAGAAGACCATTCAATCTGTATTCAGACACAATCAGTCTCTTCTCTGGGTTCATATCTTCTTCCCTCTAGCTGAAATCCGGTGGGACAGCAAATGACAAGTGGGAACCAAGGCAGGAATTGAGTCTCAACAAACTTAAGTGTCTGTCCTAGAACTCAGCACACAGTAGACAATTCTGAAATGTTTGCTGACTGAAGGAGTGCTGCCTTTCCAGATTACCAATTCAAACATTTATTAAGCACTTGCTTTTGTGCTAAAAGGAAGGAAACAAGCATTTATTAAGTACCTGCTATGTGCCAGGCACTAAGTTAAGCCCTTTGCAAAAATTTCATTTGATCCTTACAAAGGCCTTGGGATGTAAATATTATTATCATCCTCATGTTACAATTGAGGAAACTGAAGCAAACAGGTTATGTCATTTGTCCAGGATCACATATTAGTAAGTGACTGAGGCTGGATTTGAATTCAGGTCTTTCTTTGTTATTCTCAGCAGTACAATGATGTACAAGTACTCTGAAGGACTTCACTTATGATGAAAAATCCCATCCATACCCAGAGAAGAGAGTGGTTGTGCTTGAATATAGATTGAATATCTCTCTCTCTCTCTCTCTCTCAATTATATTATTATATATTAAATATAATTAATATATAATATAATTATTAATATAAACACCATTATATTTCTTAATATAGTTATATTAATATAATTATATTAATAAATATGATGTTTATATTAATAATATATTATACATTATATAACAAAATTATATATATATGATATAAATAAAACCTATATTTTCTTTCACAACAGGAAATATATTTGCATAACTTCCTACGTAGTTTCTTAATAGGGACTAGGGGATGGGGATAAGGAAGAGAATCTAGAACTCAAAGGTTTAAAAAAATGTAAAAAAATTGGTTTTAAATGTAAATATTAAATAAATGAGAAAGGAAATGCAGGTCTTTGTGTACTCCAGGACCACTGCTCTATCCCCTTTGAACCGTGAGAAGGCACCAAAATACTTGACTCAGACCCAAACCCCATATTCTGACTGATGAAGTCCAACAGTCACGGTAAGTAAAGTTCAACAAATCACAGTTGTGGGGAGTCATTCAGAATGAATTCAGAGACTTAAACCATCTACAGGTCAAGGAGCAGACCTTTATTCTAATGCTTAGCAATCGGGCAAAGTTCTGAGTGAACTCAATTAAAAAGGGGAGAGGTGAGCTCTGTTATAGGAAAGGACCCAATAAATCACCTAGTGGTCATGGCCATCCTGTTTCTACAAGATAGACTCCCAGCTGACGTCTATAGTTTAACCCCAAGGTTCTGTAAGGTAACAATGGGACTCAGTCCAGGATAGCTCTGTCTTTACAAGACAATTCTGTCAGTACAAAACAATCCCACGGGGTCACTTGTTCCTCATGGGTTTCACTTGGATATTGGGTCTCTCCCAGGGAATGGTCTTTTGCCAGAGTCCCTTCATCCCATCATCCATCATAGAATTCAGAGCTACGAAGGCCACAGAAATCACCTCTCCTCACACCTTGGGCTATGAATCCACTAGTACTTTCCCCAGAAAAGGGCTTATTTCCCTTAGTTCATAAGTTCATAAGAAACTCTTTATAATGAATAAGTCAGCACAATAAAGGCTTTTTCAAACTACCTCAAATTAAACAAACCCTTAATGTCCAGGGATTTTTTTTTTAACAATCCTATAAAACATAACCGATTTTTATTAAACATTTAACTTTGCCGAGGGAGATGGAAGTGGGGTGAGGATTCCTCCAACATGGTCCTTATAAAGCAATGACCAGGTTCAAAGTACTTTGGGGGTCAGTGTCTATTCAAAACCATAGCTCCCAACTGATGCTTCCATCTCAGGAGACTAAGTCACAATATGTGAGTTTGAAGCAAAGTAACTTAATTAATCAGAACAGCAAAGAATGAGGGGGAAAAAGTCTTCCACCCACGTTCAGAGGGCACGCTCTTCTACAGTTCGTAGCCCTGCTAACACACTCCTCTTGGAACCATCCCGGCTCCCAAGCTGCCGTGCTTCCCACGGAGCCACTGATGTCATCTGCTGGGCTGCTTCCTCTGCTGAGCTGCCATCTGCTTTTCTTGGCCAGGGCTGCTTTTCCATTGAGTGGTTACTGCCATCTGCTGCTCGGCCCCGGCGTTGCAGAAGTCGGGTGGCATCTCCCCTGCTAGGAGGGTTCCTAATTAGTCACAGGATTAATAACCGGGTGGGTACATACAGGGCAGCTATAAGGAAGTCTATGGCCGTGGGCTCTTTCAGTTCTTTTATGAGTCAGACCCACAACTGCACCCCCTCAGCCAGCACAACCTGAACGACTCTAAGGTTATCCATCTTGGCTACATTGTTTCTCCTCAATGAGCACGCACTCAAGCCCAAGAATGATTTTAAATTTCTTGCAATCCCTATCATGTTGTTACTGTTCAGCCCCAGCTGACCCTTCATGACCCCATTTGGGGTTTTCTTGGCAAAGATACTGAAGCAGTTGGCCATTTCCTCTCCAGCTTATTTTACAGATGAGGAAACTGAGGCGCACAGGATTAAGTGACTTACCCAGGGACACATTGCTAGTAAGGATCTGGAGCCAATTTTCCTGATTCTAGACCAAGTCACTCAGCTGCCCTAATTACTATCGTGCCTCTGGTAATTAGCATAATTTAAATTACATTGAAGCTTCATTTAGCAATATTAGAAGGGTAGAATGGAGCCAGTGGTTTTTCCTCCATTCCCAGAGCTATTTGCGAATCGCTGCCCTCCCCTTTATAAAAAGTTGCTCTCAGAAGAGAGCTTTTTGTGCAGAAAGCTACAATATGCAACATTATATGATATGTGCGACAGAAGAGGAAATACAGAACGTTATTACTTGAAAGGTGGCTGGGGGGGGGAAGGTTATGGTCCAGATCTCTCCTGTCCCCCTCCTCCCAGAAGCCCACCATGGGCAATGGCGTCCCCAAAGATTGGGTGCCTTCATCTCTCCATTTGGAAATCCCAACTATGATCGGCTCCCAGGTGCCTCCGAGGTGATGAATCTGCCCAGAATGTCAGCCCGGACTCTGAATTTCATCTTACTCATCCATCCTCTGGAAGCAATAGAGGCTGATAGGTCTCCCCGTGAGGTTGTGGGGGGTCAAATGAGATAATGTGGCTAAGGGGGCTATGAGGACAGAGCATCTTCTGCTTGAAAGACCTGCTTCCAGCTCCTCCCCCGAACCCCTCCATTTTTGTCCAAAGCACCATTTTGTCTCCTCCATCAAGGAGGCTGGCAGCCTTCAAGGCATCTTGGGCTTTCCTGTTCCCGCACGTGTGAGTGTGGACTCACTCCAATCCCGCGCCCTTACTAAATTGTGTCAGTCCCCAAAATCTGGCCCTTCTCTCTGTTTATGCCAGGTCCAGGCCTTCAACACCTCTCCTTTGACCTGTTATCACGGCCTCTCTATCTTCCTCCGGTCTGTCCCCTCTCCATTCCAGTCTCCCTATAGCTGTCCAACTGATAATCTTGAAACAATTATCTGACACTGTCCCCACTCAAACAAATTCAGCATTTCTAAATCCTTATCCTAGGATCTAACCCCCACAATTTGACCCCCATTTAATTTTCAATCTAATATCCTATTTTCCCTTTCCTATGTTCTCCATTTTATTTAACCTCATCTAATCCCCCGTGCAAGACAGTCAATCTTCCACCTCCATACCTTTCTATAAATGCTTTTCTCATGTCTGGAACACATTCCCTTTTCACATCTACTCCATCATTGACTCATGAGTTGGAAGGTCTGGATTCAAATGCTGCCTCAGAAGCCTCCAACCTCTGGAAATCAGCCATTGTCTCTCCCTGGACCTCATTTTCATCATCTATAACAACAGGGAGCTGGGTGCCCCAAGGTCCTTTCCAGCTCTGAAGCTATGGTTCCAGAATCCCTTTCCTCCCACAATGCCCTGCTCAATGTCACAAGGCTGTTCTTCATCCTCATTATTGGCTTTCCTCCCTCTCATCTTTACTTGTGTACCTGTTGAAGAATGTAAACTCCTTGAGGGCAACACTTTTGAAGAAAGTTTTCTTTGTTTCCCTGAAGTCCTAACAAAATTACAGAGCCATAGAGGCACTTGACAAATGTGTCCAAGTCTGGGCCCAAAGAAGGACTGTGAAAAGGTGCACACATTTTAGGGTTAGGGCCTCTGCAGAGATCTCTGAGGCACTGTGGGTGCAGGGTAAATTTACAAATAATTTCAGACTTTCATCATGGCAGGTAATTTTGCTGAACTGATTTCTCCCTCTTTTTTTTTAAGTTCTTTAATGTAACAGGACGAGGAAAAGCACATATTGATATAAAAACAAAGGGTATCAGTATACATTTCTTTTTTTTTCAAATGTTCCTTCAATTGAATTGAAACAATAAAGCCGTAACTGGAGTGAATGATTAGGTATTGTCCCAAAGCAGCAGACTCAGAATGTGCTTACAGATACTCAGAATCCTTGAGCAGCTAGAAACAATAGAGCTTAGCACCTAGTTTGTGATTAATCAATCAAGCAGCATTTATTAACCCCCTCCTATGTACCAAGCATCTGCTGAGCACAGGGCATACAGTGATAAAAAATGGACCAGTCTCTGCTCTAAAGAGCCTGGCAGGAGAGATCATAAAGAACGTAAGCTAATTAACAAAATGGGAGAGAATCACCGAGTAGCTGGGGAAGGAGGGGAATTAGAAAGGGCTTCATGGAGAAGGAAGGACTTGAGTGGAGCCTAAAGGAAGCCAGATGGGATGGAGCGAGTTCCAGACATGAAAAGACAGAAGTCACAGAGATGAGATATCAAGCCTAGTAAGTGAGAAGCCAAGAAATATCCCAAGCTTACCTCTGATCCTCACTCCTGTGATGCTGTATTTTGTACACAGAATGAGATGTGACCTCTGAGTCTGTATGGAGAAACTGAGGCAAGAGAAGCGGGAAGGACTAAGGATGTGTGAATCCATCCAACATTTTTAAGTGCCTACTATGCGCCAGGCACTATGCTGAGAGCTGAGGAGGCTGGGGCGACTAGATACAGCTACTTAGCCAGAGGCAGGTATAAGAGAACTGCAAAGACAGGAGTCGCAGGTGTTGACGGGTTTCGAATGCTCAAGCACTTTATCTTTGATCTTGGAGGCACAGGGAGCCACCGGATTTGAAGAAGGGGCTGACATAATTATACTTGGGCTTTAGGGGCCGGAAGATTGACTATAGGGGATGGAGAAGACTTAAGGCAGACACAGCTCCCAGCAGCAACTACAATAATTCATGGGTAAGGGGGTGAGGGTCTGCACCAGGGTTCAGGTCAAGTTATCCTTAGCTTCCTAAAGACAAATAATATTTTTCCCCACCTTTTCCAGCTCCAGAGTCAAGCACAGAGCTTCTTATACAGGAACCATTTAAGAAATATTCATTGGTTTAAATTGGACTCTTGTTCCCAGTAATAGGGAGAAATAGAATATTGCTCCTAGGAGCCATGGGGGGAGACCCTCAGAGGAAGTAGAGACAAGTCCTTCAGAAAATCCCTGCCCCTCTCCAGGGCAAAAGAGATTCCTGTTTCCCGGAGCTCTTGGGGCTCCCAAGCATTTCCTTCAGTCACTCATGCTGTGGGGAAAATATTTGAAGCAAGTCCTTCCAGCCTCCGGAGCTTGACTGGGTGCACGATTTCACTTGGTACATTGATCATGATGAACATTTATAGAGCACTTAAAGTTGGCAAAGTGTTTCACATTTGATCTCCCTGAATCCTCATGACAGCCCTGGGAGATAGGTATCATTAATAGCCATATTTTTTACAGAGGAGAAAACTGAGTCTCAAGCAAGTTATAATAAGTCTAGAGGCCAGATTTGAACCCAGATCCTTTGAGTTTTTCTACTCTGAAATCAGTAAACCACAGGGTCTCCTGTTGCACAGACAAGAAAAGGGATATGACAAATGGGTACATTTTATACTAGAAAGGGCCCTTAGGAACATAAACCCCAAACTTGAAGCTGAGGTCATTGAGTCCACCTCATTTAGGTTGTCAATGAGGAAATTAAGATCCAGTCAACTGATATATATATATATATATATATATATATATATATATATATAAAACTTATTAAGCGCCTACTGTGTACAAGGTTCTGTGCCAGGCCAAAAGGAGAAAAAGTGGCTAAAATATCACTAGAGGAGATCAGATGCCGTTTCTTACTTCAAGCCCCCTTGGGAGAGTGGGTCTCGATTTTATCACCCCCGCCCAGAAAGTATTATTGCTTAGAGCTATTTAGATCAAAGACCATTGGGCACCCAGGGGAAGGTTCCTATGGGTGCAAATCTTTCCTCTGAAACTTTCTGTCTTTATGACCATGTCATGGTCCTATTCACTAAAATCCGGTGGCTCCTTGAGTCTTTCAGGGTCAAACAGAAAATCCTCTCCCTGCTTGGTGTTCAAAGCCCTTCCCAACCTTTCCCTGCTCTCCCATTACCCAGACACCCTTTCTCCCTTTAACTACCTTCTGATCCTCAGTACCCCAGGCATCCTGGCTCTTATTCCAGCTCCATTTTCCCCTGGTTATTACCCATGAGCGGGACTCTGTGCCTCCTCATCTCTGCCTCCTAGACTTCTTTCACATCCCAGCTAAAATTGCACAGAGCAAGGAACTACAAATCCAGAAAGGAAAGAATCCCTCTTCAACTTGTACATAGTAGGCACTTAATAAATGTTGTTGTAGACAATTTTCAGATGAAGAAATTAAAACTATTTCTAATCAAACAATAAAATGCTTTAAATCAGTATTGAACAGAGAAATGCAAATTAAGACCACTCTGAGATACCACTACACACCTCTCAGATTGGCTAAGATAACAGGAAAAGATAGGGTCGGAGGCACTGTGGAAAAACTGAGACACTAATGCATTGTTGGTGGAGTTGTGAACTGATCCAACCATTCTAGAGAGCAATTCGGAACTATGCCCAAAGGGCCATCAAACTGTGCAATACCCTTTGATCCAGCAGTGTCTCATCTGGGTCTGTATCCCAAAAAGATCATAAAGAAGGGAAAGGAACTCACATGTGCAAATATGTTTGTGGAAGCCCTATTTGTAGTGGCAAAAAACTGTAAACTCAGTGGATGCCCATCAGTTAGAGAATGACTGAATAAGTTATGGGATATGAATGTTATGGAATATTATTGTTTATAAGAAATTATCAGCAGGATGATTTCAGAGAGGCCAGGAGAGTCCTACATGAACTGATGCTGATTGAAATCCTTGAGGAGATCCTTGTACACGGGAACAAAATTATACAATGATCAACTCGATGGACGGGGATCTTTTCAACAATGAGATGATTCGGGACAATTCTAATGGACTTGGGAAGGAGAGGGCCATCTGCACCCAGAGAGAGCAGGGATCACAACATAGCATCTTCACTCTTGTTGTTGTTGTTCCCTTGCTTTTTTTTCTTTCTCGTTTTTTTCCTTTTTTGATCCGATTTTTCTTGTGCATTTCTAATATGTCTAGAAGAATTACTCATGTTTAACTTATACGGGATTATTTGCCATCCAGGAGAAGGGGGAGGAAGGGAAGGAGAAAATTTAGAACACAATGGTTTTGCAAGAGTGAATGTTGAAAACTCTCTTTGCATGTATTTTTATTTTTTAAAAATGTATTGGGAAGTAGGGAGGGAAATAGACCAAAGTTCCATGACAGTTGGAATTAACTGTAAGAGATGGATCTGGGGACAATGTTATCACAAGAGGCCCTCAAGGAGACTCTGAGGCATGGTCACAGCTGATCAGGGCCCAGGGACCCTCCTGTTTTAACAGCTTAGCCCCTGGGAAAAGGAGCAAGGCCCTCTTTTGGGCACCTCTTGGGAGGGAGAGCAGGGCTTCCTCTTCAGTTCTCCCAGGAATCTCACTGACTTCAGGAAATCCGGGCAGACTTGTTGCCACTGTGTGAACTGGTCCCTTAGTAGGGATGGCAGTGAGGTTGTTTTAAGGGGGGACAGTTGGATGAGTTGCTGGGGTGAATAGGCCAAATTGAGTTCAGTACTGGGGGACGTGGGGTGGGGGTTGGCTGGGAGAGAAAATGGAGATCAAGGCCCACATACCCAAGGAGAAGCCAGACCTGAAGATGAAGACTTCGATGACTGAGTCTTCTCCCAGTCACCCTGTTCAAATCCAATATCACATTACCAAGAGGAATCTGTTGAGCATGAGGTTCATGGCTGTTATCTTCACCACAATAAGCTGGATTATCATGCTTTTGGTCACCAACCATCCCACGTGGGTCATTCTGCGACACAACCGGATAAATTTAGGTAACAAAACGATCATGAACATCGCTCTCTGGGACAATTGTTTACAGTGCTCGGTTCCTTATACTATGTCAGGTAAGCCAAATGGCTCTACCCCAAGGAAGAGAGGGTTTGGGCATTTTCCCAGGAGCTGGGGCTTGGGGTCCTCCTAGAATGAGAGGCTTGGGCCAGCTTGGAAAGGAACTTTCTCAAAGTCATCCAGCCTGGCAGTGGAAGAGTTGGGGTGTAGGCTACTCAGAAAAGACTGATATCTCTGATGGGGAGGCTCCTTTCATCCAGTTTGGGGTGCAACCCATCACCGAACTCTCCTCTGTGTCTCCAGGAAGCTATACTATGCATATCAGTCACACTCTGGTAAACCATCTTAGAAGATGGGCTAAGGCAGATTGAAGGTAAACAAGGGGTCTCCAACTCTGCTAAGTTGGAGGGTATTTACCACCCCCACCCCCCCAAGCCCATGATGGCTTCCCCTGGTGGAATGGGCAAATGAGAACACTTTGTTGTGATGGCCATGTAGGCAACTGAAGCAGGTGCTGGGGAGCTCTTGGAGTTGATTAGACCCCAGATACCAGGACCCGCCATTGCATTCTGAGCCATCACCAGCTCTCCTGAGTTTCCTGCCACTGTGATGACTGTGGAAGAGAACTTCCGACAACTCTGTCTCACTTAAATCTAATTTATTGAGTCAAGTCAAAAAGACATCACTGGTACAATTTTACCATTTTTACCTATCTCAAAGTATGATAAAGCAGCAGGTATGGATACCC
The DNA here is from genome assembly GCF_902635505.1 of Sarcophilus harrisii. NCBI lineage: Eukaryota > Metazoa > Chordata > Mammalia > Dasyuromorphia > Dasyuridae > Sarcophilus > Sarcophilus harrisii. The sequence continues at coordinate 240,661,212 of NC_045431.1, forward strand.
TGCACATGGGCAGCCCAGGCCATAAGGTCATCTTCTCATTGAGTGGCCTTTTAAGGACCTCAGTACTCACTCCTGATTTGAGGATGGTACTAGAAAAGCTGTTTTTTTTTTAAAATTTGCTGAGGCAATTGGGGTTAAATGACTTGCCCAGGATCACACAGCTAGGTAGTGTTGTATCTGAGGCCAGATTTGAACTCGGGTCTTCCTGACTTCAGGGCTGGTGCTCTTAACCACTGTGTTACCTAGCTGTTCCCAAAAAAAGTCTGCTTACCCAGTTTTAGTCTATTTACTGCAACAGGCAGGAAATCCCACCCTGTGGTTGAAATACACCCCCAAAATTATAAAAACTTATGTAGTGATGATCCCATTCACCCTCTGTACACTGGAATGTGTGCACACTTATGGATAACCCAAAATCCAGTAGACCTGATAAACCAATAGAATCTCATTGCAAGATAACTCGATAGGTTTTGCATCCCAATAGCAGTCCCAAGTGAAACAAGGCTGACAAATGAAACCCAGCTTTTCAAAGTCATAGCTGGGTATACGTTTTTCTGGGCAGCGCCGTGAAGCTGGTAGATGTTTTATAATCATAACTAATCTAGTCAAAAAGCTTGTATGGAGTAGATGAGAGGCTCATGACAGTGCTATTGCCACCTGTAGGAAAGAATCATCATGACAAATCTTGATGAGGTCAAAGAAAAGTTGTACAAAGACCTGGAAATCTTCATTATCATGTGCCTAAAAAGGACAAGTTTGTAATTTTGAGTGACTTTCAGACATGGCAGGGAAGAATGGGGTAAGAACGGCAATGGTCACTTACTACTAAAACTTGTGCATCTCATGACCTTCTCATGACCAACGCAGACTTCTGTTTACCTAAATACAGTAAAACTTCATGGATGCACTTTTACTTTTGGCATTTGAGACTGTCATTGTAAGGAGAAGAAACTGACAGGATGTGAGAGTGATGAAGGAAATATGTGGTGCAGAGTGCTGAACCAATCACAGACTTATTCTCTGCAAATGAAATATGGTATTCAAGAGTGGAGACAAGGTAAGTCGACTACAGAAGCCTTAATGTCAACATATTGGAGAGCTTTTCCAAGCAGGAACAGTTCTTTGCTAATGAAGGGAAAGTTGAGCCAACCCACAGCTGGCACGATTGGAACAGAAAAGAAGCGGGCAGCTTTCAGAGATTTGGTATTCAGCACCACATATTCATTTGGGTCAGAATACTCACAAATATCAAGACTGATTTGACAAAAATGATAGGGAAATTCAGAAATGAAACCTCCAAAGGATTTCCCAGCAGTACAGTTCATCCATCTCTAAGAAGGTACTATTTAACTCCATCAAAAATAAGGTGCAGCAACATATGCAACAAATATGAAAATATTTTTAAAAGAATTGCATATATTTAATCTATATCAGATTGCTTGCTGTTCAGGAAAGGAGTGAGGTAAGGAAGGAGGAAGAAAAATCTGGAACACAGTCTTACACATGTTTGAAAATAAAATACTATTTTTAAAAAGTAAAATTAAAGCTTAGATGCAGGATTCTCAGATGAGTAAGAAGACAAATAAAATTCAGTTTTATGCTGATGATGACAATGCAAAGCACTTTTATGATGCCCCAAAGGCTATTTATGGGCCAAAGACCGATAGTGCAAGCTACATTGATTAGTGATAAGAACACAATTCCAGAGGGATGGGCTAAAGAATCCCACAGTGTTTTCAACTGACCATCACAATCAATGGCTAAAGCCATCGCCCAACTACTTTAGGTTAAAATCAACCTCTCTCTAGATGAACTTCCAACTAAAGAAGAGACTTTGAATACTAGTAGGATCCTCTTGTGTGGCAAAGCCCTTGGTGCTGATTCCATTCCAGCAGAGATCTGGCAGGGGTCCACCACTCACAGAAAAGCTAACTGAAATTTTCTGGGCTGTGTGGCAAGAAGAGATTATCCCCCAGGAGTTGAAGGACCCCTCCATTGTCCATCTCCATAAAAGAAAGCGAAATAAGTTTTCTTGGGACAAGCAGGTTGGGGAGAGGGATCTCTCTCGTAGTCATTGCTGGCAAAATTCTTGCCAGAGTTCTCCTTGAGAGGCTGATCCTTGACCTGGAGAATGATTATCTATCCAAGAACTAGTGTGACTTCAGAAAGGCCTAAGGAATATTTTATACGGTATTTGCTGCCCAACAATTCCAGGAGAAATGCCAGGAGCAGAACAGAAGTCTATCTACAACATTCATCAATCTAACCAAGACCCTTGACACTGTTAGTTGTGAGGGCTTGTGGAAAATTATGTAAAAATCTGGTTGCCCAGAGAAGTTCATCAGCATTATAACACATTTCATGATGGATTTCTTGCCTGGGTACTGGATAATTGATGATGTTCTCATGTTTTCCCAGTCTCCAATGTATTGAAACAAGTCTTGTGTGCTTGCTCCCATCCTTTTTATGTGATTTTCTGTAACATCAGATGTCTTCAAGAAGGACAAAAAAGTCAAGTTCAGCTATCACACAGATAATTTGAAAAGACTACAATCCAAGATTAAAATCGAGGAAGAGTTGACTTTTTGTTCCCAGGTGATTGTGCACTCAATGCAGCCTCTGAGGTTGAGATTTAAACAAAGTATTTATTAAATCTCTGCAGCTAGTGTTAATTTTAGCCCAACACCAAGAAAACATAGGTTCTTAATCAGCCAGCACTGTACCATCCATCCATAAAACTCTCACCTATAGCAAATGGAGAAATACTGAATGCTATGGATGAGTTCTCTTACCTTGGCAGTGTATTTTCCAGGGATGGCCACACAAAGATGATGAGATTGACATATACATTGCCAGAACTAGTTCAGTGCTTGGGAAGCTCCAAGGAAAGTGAGGAGAGATTATAGATTTCCAAACTGAAGCTCTACAGAACCATTGAGCCTGTGAAACTGGACAGCTAACCATTGTCATGCCAGGAAATTGAATTGCTCCCATTTGAATTGTCTTAGGAAGATTCTGAAGATCACCTAGCACAAAAAAGTACTAGATGCTGAGGTTTTTCTTGACCTAAATTGCCAAGCATTCAAACTTTACTGCAAAAAGTACATCTTTGATGGGCTAGTTTGAATCCCAAATGTATGTTTGTCTAAATGACTATTTTATGAAGATATTAGGGGGTTTACCTACCAAGACAAACTCAAGAACTTTATGAAACAATTACAAACCACTTTTCACACAAAGTCAAATCTTTAAAAATGGAAAAATATCAATTGTTTATGGGTAGGCAAAGTTACTATAATAAAAATGATAATCCTACCTAAATTCATTTACTTATGTGCCATATTGATCAAACTGGCAGATATTGAGCTAGAAAAAAATTCATCTGGAAGAACAAAAGGGCATGAAAATGAAGGGAATTATTGAAAAAAATGCAAAAGAAGATGGTCTAACCGTGCCAGGCATAAAAGTATAGTATAAAGTGGCAGTTAACAAAACCATTTGATACTGGATAAAAAATAAGAGTGGTGGATCACTGGCATAGAGTAGGTACAATAATCAATGACTATAGTTGCCTAGTATTTGATAAACCCAAAGACAACAGCTTCCGGTCTAAGAATTCATCATTTGACAAAAATTTCTGGGGAAAACAGTATGTCAGAAATTAAACGTAGACCAGCATCTCACATCATATACCAAGAAAAGGTCAAAATGGATTCACAATTTAGACAAAAAGGCTGATACCATAAGCAAATTAGGAGAAGGAATAATTTACCTCAGGTCTCTGGAGAAGGCAGGAATTTATAACCAAAGAACTAAAGAACATAAAATGACAAATAGATCATTTTTATTGCATTAAAAAGTTTTGCAAAAACAAAAATAATGCAGCCGGGATTAGAAGGGAAGCAGAAAGTTGAGGGAAAAAAATTTTAAAGCCAGTATTTCTGATAAAGGCCTCATTTCTAAATTATATAAAGAACTAACAAATTTATAACAATACAAGTCATTCCCCAATTGATAAGTTGTCAAAAGAAAAGAACAGACAATTTTCAGATGAAGAAATCTGAAGGCCATTTATAGTCAGATGAAAAAAATTGCTCTAAATCACTAATGATTAGAGAACTAACAAATTTATAACAATACAAGTCATTCCCCAATTGATAAGTTGTCAAAAGATACGAACAGACAATTTTCAGATGAAGAAATCTGAAGGCCATTTATAGTCAGATGAAAAAAATTGCTCTAAATCACTAATGATAGAGATTATAGTCAGATGAAAAAAATTGCTCTAAATCACTAATGATTAGAGATAAAATAGTCATTTAGACAAACATACATTTGGGATTCAAACTAGCCCATCAAAGATGTACTTTTTGCAGTAAAGTTTGAATGCTTGGCAATTTAGGTCAAGAAAAACCTCAGCATCTAGTACTTTTTTGTGCTAGGTGATCTTCAGAATCTTCCTAAGACAATTCAAATGGGAGCAATTCAATTTCCTGGCATGACAATGGTTAGCTGTCCAGTTTCACAGGCTCAATGGTTCTGTAGAGCTTCAGTTTGGAAATCTATAATATCTCCTCACAACTCTACGGTTCCACCTCTCACTTCTCAGATTGGCTAAGATGACAGGAAAAGATGATAAATGTGGGAAAACTGAAACACTTAATTCATTATTGGTATAATTGTGAACTGATCCAAGCCATCTGGGGGAATAATTTGGAACTATGCCCAAAGGGCTATCAAGCTGTGTGTAACCTTTGATCCATCAGTGTCACTCCTGGATCTGTATCCCAAAGAAATCATAAAAGAGGAAAAAGGCCCCACATGTACAATAATGTTTGTAGCGGCCCTTTTTGTAGTGACAAGGAACTGAAAATTGAGTGGATGCCCATCAGTTGGGGAATGGCTGAATAAGTTGTGATATATGAATGTTATGGAATATTATTGTTCTGTAAGAAATGATGATCAGCTAGAAAAAATAACAACAAAATTCATATGGAATAATAAAAGGTCAAGAATCTCAAAAGAATTAATGAAAAAAGAAATCAAATGAAGGTGGCCTAGCTGTACCTGATCTAAAACTGTATTATAAAGCAGCAGTCACCAAAACCATTTGGTATTGGCTAAGAAATAGATTAGTTGATCAGTGGAACAGGTTAGGTTCACAAGACAGAATAGTCAACTATAGCAATCTAGTGTTTGACAAACCCAAAGATCCTAACTTTTGGGATAAGAAAGCATTATTTGACAAAAACTGCTGGGACAATTGGAAATTAGTATGGCAGAAATTAGGCATGGACCCACACTTAACGCCGTATACCAAGATAAGATCAAAATGGGTCCATGATTTAGACATAAAGAACAAAATCTAAATAAATTGGAGGAACATAGGATAGTTTATCTCTCAGACCTGTGGAGGAGGAAGAAATTTGTGACCAAAGATGAACTAGAGACCATTATTGATCACAAAATAGAAAATTTTGATTACATTAAATTAAAAAGCTTCTGTACAAACAAAACTAATGCAAACAAGATTAGAAGGGAAGCAACAAACTGGGAAAACATCTTCACAATTAAAGGTTCTGATAAAGGCCTCATTTCCAAAATATATAGAGAACCGACTCTAATTTATAAGAAATCAAGCCATTCTCCAATTGACAAATGGTCAAAGGATATGAACAGACAATTTTCAGACGATGAAATTGAAACTATTACCACTCATATGAAAGAGTGTTCCAAATCACTATTAATCAGAGAAATGCAAATTAAGACAACTCTGAGATACCACTACACACCTGTCAGATTGGCTAAGATGACAGGAAAAAATAATGATGATTGTTGGAGGGGATGTGGGAAAACTGGGACACTGATACATTGTTGGTAGAGCTATGAATGAATCCAACCATTCTGGAGAGCAATCTGGAATTATGTCCAAAAAGTTACCAAACTGTGCATACCCTTTGACCCAGCAGCGCTACTACTTGGGGTATAAGGAGATACTAAAGAAGGGAGAGGGACCTGTATGTGCCAAAATTTTTGTGGCGGCCCTGTTTGTAGAGGCTAGAAGCTGGAAAATGAATGGATGCCCATCAATTGGAGAATGGTTGGATAAATTGTGGTATATGAATTTTTTTAATTTATTTAATAGCCTTTTATTTACAGGTTATATGTATGGGTAACTTTACAGCATTAACAATTGCCAAACCTCTTGTTCCAATTTTTCACCTCTTACCCCCCTCCTCCTCCTCCAGATGGCAGGATGACCAATAGATGTTAAATATATTAAAATATAAATTAGATAAACAATAAGTATACATGACCAAAATGTTATTTTGCTGTACAAAAAGAATCAGACTGAAATATTGTACAATTAGCTTGTGAAGGAAATCAAAAATGCAGGTGTGCATAAATATAGGGATTGGGAATTCAATGTAATGGTTTTTAGTCATCTCCCAGAGTTCTTTTTCTGGGCATAGCTGGTTCAGTTCATTACTGCTCCATTGGAAATGATTTGGTTGATCTCGTTGCTGAGGATGGCCTGGTCCATCAGAACTGGTCATCAATAGTATTGTTGTTGAAGTATATAATGATCTCCTGGTCCTGCTCATTTCACTCAGCATCAGTTCGTGTAAGTCTCTCCAGGCCTTTCTGAAATCATGCCATTGGTCATTTCTTACAGAACAATAATATTCATAACATTCATATATGTGGCATATGAATGTTATGGAATATTATTGTTCTGTAAGAAATGACCAGCAGGATGAATACAGAGAGGCTTGGAGAGACTTCCATGAACTGATGCTGAGTGAAATGAGCAGGACCAGGAGATCATTATATACCTCAACAACGGTCCTGCATGAAGATGTATTCTGAGGGACATGGATTTCTTCGACAAAGAGAAGATCTAACTCAGTTTCAATTGATCAATGATGGACAGAAGCAGCTACACCCAAAGGAAAAAAAAAACACTGGGAAATGAATGTAAACTGTTAGCATTTTTGTTTTTCTTCCCGGTCTATTTTTACCTTCTGAATCCAATTCTCCCTGTGTAACAAGAAAACTGTTCAGTTCTGCACACATATATTGTATCTAGGATATACTACAACATATTCAACATATATAGGACTACTTGCCATCTAGGGAAGGGGGTGGAGGGAGAGAGGGGAAAATCAGAACAGAAGTGAGTGCAAGGGATAATGTTGTAAAAAAAAATTATCTTGGCATGGGTTCTGTCAATAAAAAGTTATTATAATAAAAAAAAGAAAGAAATGACGATCAGTATTATTTCAGAAAAATCTGGAAAGACTTACATGCACTGACAAGCGAAGTGAACAGAACCAAGAGATCATTGTACACAGTAACAGCAAGATGATGTGATGATCAACTGTGATAGCTTTCGCTCTTCTCAGCAATACCGTGATCCAAGACAATTCCAACAGACTTGAGATGAAAAATGCCATCTGCGGCCAGAGAGAGAACTCCGGAAACTGAATGCTAATCAAAGCATACGATTTTCACCTCTTTTTGTGTTTGTTTTTTTCCCTCTCATGGTCTTTCCCATTTGTTCCGATTCTTCTTTCACAACATGACTAATATGAAAATGTGTTTAAAATGATTGTACACATATAACCTATACCAGATTGCTTGCTGAATTGGGGTGGTAAGGGAGGGAAGGAGAAAAAAATGGGAACTCAAAATGTTACAAAAAATGAATGTTTATATGTAATTAAAAAATAAAATACAATTGAATTTTAAAAAAAGAATCTTTGCTGTTCCTCTTTAATGCTCATGCCTTCCGTCTGAGATTATTCAGTTCGTCCTGTCTGGAGCTCATTTGTACGAAGTTGTTTTCTTGTTCTTCTGGGCTGACTGCTTTCACTGTGTCCTCAGTGCCTGGTAGGGTGCTCAGCACATAGTAGGTGTTTCCTCAGTGATGGGGGACCGCTGGGACAGCTTTTGTTTCTCTTACAGTTTACATCTTCCTTTCTCGAGGGATCATGTTTCTGAATCTGGTCTTCACTTCTCTCCTCATTCTCTCCATGATGTGCTCCTTTCGAAGAATATTCAGTCGTATTTCCAAGTTGGACTTTATCTTCTCCATCGCGAACTACATCTCAGGTTCTGGATCGTGGAAGGGAGGGCTGGAGCCGGGAGGGATCCAAGAGGGCCGAGCAGCCTAGATGTGGGAGCTAGAGTGCTGGTCGTGGAAGTCATACCTAGCCTTGAATTCCACCCTAGTCACCTAAGAGCTGTGTGACCCTGGGCATGTCATGAATCTTAGAGTTTCCTTACCAATAAAATGGATAAAATGGGATGAAAGAGAAAGAAAGAGAGGGAGGGAGGGAAGGAGGAAGGGAAGAAAGGAGGGAAAGAGACAGATACAGGCACAGAGACAGAGACCCAGCCAGAGACAGAGGGACAGAGGCAGAAAGGGAGGGAGGAAGGGAAAGAGATAGGCACAGACACACAGAGAGTGACAGACAGAGAGACAGAGACAGAAGGACAGACACAGGGAGAGAGGGAAAGAGACAGAGACAAACATAGAGATAGTGACAGAGAGGGAAGGAAGGAGGGAGAGGAGAGAGACAGAGACAGAGACAGACCGAGAACTGAAGCTTTTCTTGTGTTCCAAGGACTATGACAAATACAGGCAACCAAGACTCCAAGGACAGGAAGAAGACAATAAATATGTGCTAGAGAGCTGGAAGCTGAGGAGTTGGAGCTGAAGGGGAGGTGGAGGCTGGCTCTGGCAAAATAAGGAGTCGAGAGTGGTTTCAGGAGCAGAGTTCATGTTTGGGGTGCTGAGGAGGAAGCGGGGTGCAGGCAGATCGCTTTGGGGATGGCTCGCTAGAAATGGCACCCTGCAGCAAAGCGGCGTACTGAACAGAATCAGGAAGACTTGGATTTCAATGCATTCTTAGCCATTTTCTAGCTGTGTGACCTCAGTTTCCTCATCCGTACAAATAGGAGCAGTTGTTTTGAGGCTAAATCGAGGGAATATTTGTAAAAGCACTGGGCTAGCTCTTGTCATCTCCATTTTGCAGTTGAGGAAACTGAGGCCTGAAGTAGGGAAGTGACTTGCTTTGGGTCATCCAGCCCATTAATGGCAAAGCTGGGCCTGGGAGCCAGATCTGGGGCTCTGCCCCCATAAGACACGGGAGGCCAAGGCTGGCCCGACCCCCGGGAGAAGGATGGGCCGGCTTGTGGGAAAGAAAGGTTCCCAAAGCTCCCGCACTCCCTCCTGGCCTGCAGGAAAGCTGTTGTAGAAGGCCCCTGGGAAGTTGTGAGAGCCAGGAAGGACAGCCCATTTCCACACTGACACTGCTGGGGGTCCCAGGGCAGGAGCAGAGAGCTCGAATGCTATGGGAAAAGAGAACAGGACTGACTGATCACTCATAAGTCCTCTGAGTCTCAGTTTACCTATCAGCATTTTGGTATTCATAGGATTTTCGAGCTGGAAGAGACCCTAGAGATATTCCAGTCAATATTCTCATTTTACAGATGGGGAAACTGAGGCCCAGAGGGTTTAAAGGGCTTTATTCAGAGTCACTCGATAGCTAACACACTCACTCAGTTTGTCCACCTGTAAAATGGGGACAGTAATTTTATCTTGTACCTTACAGGGCTATTTGTAAAGATAAGCTATTTATCATCATTATGATTGTTGCTGTTTTCCTGGGGTGGGGAGTGAGAAGGGGGTAGGCGGCCACAGGACAGAGCCTTTGGGCCCAGTTACCTCCCTTCAGACTCCCCCCTCCCTCCCCTTGCCAATTTTGGGGACTGCATGAAAGAGTTCAGAAGTGGAGGGCGTGATGAGCTGTCTCTCTTAGGTAACACATTTACTTCCTGACAGGAGCCTTCCCGAGACATGGCAGCAGCCCTTCAGGCCAGCAGGAAGAGACCGGGAGGTGGTGAGGGCCTTGGGCACCCCTGTAATCTGGGGGTCTTCAGGCTCCTCTTCCAGGAAGAGGCCCCACTTCAGGCCCCCGGCTCTAGCTGAGGAAGGGCTGGATAGGGAGGGGGGTTGGGGAGGTGCCAGCACCCGACTGAGGGGCCCGGGTGGGAGCTGCTCATGCTCAGTTCCCCAGGAAGTGCACTTGCTTTGGTGTCTGGGACTAGGACTGGCCTTGTTCGGGTGCCTCATGTTGTTCTCGATGCAAGTTCTGGACATCTTCAGCCAGGAAGGCTGGAACTTCGAGCTCCAGTGGCCCTTCTACCTCTCCAGCGTCAGCATCCTGACCTTCTTCGCAGCTGGTGAGGGGCAGGTCTGGGGGAACCAGGGTTAGGCCCAGGGCCTTTGGGGGGGGGGAGCCAGAGCCAGAGCCCGAGAGCCCAGGGAGGATCCTCAGGGCAATCCTGCCTCCCCCTCACGGCCCTGGGGGGATATCTCCTCCAAGGGATACAAACTCATAAGGGGTAAGAGCCGAGAGGGACTTTAGAGCCAGGCACAGATGTCACAGCTTCAAGGGGCCTAGAAGCTAGAACCCAGACAATCTGAGCTGGACCAGGTCTGGGGACCTAGAACCTCACAGACCTGGGAGAGGCCTTAGAACAGGAAGGGCAGAATGTCAGCGTTGGGAGGACCCTTTGGGGGAGTCCCTTGGGGCCCACACTCTGCCCTGGCCTTCTGAGCCGACCCTGATGTCTTTTTCTTCTCGTAGGGACTATCTGTCTCAACAGTTACAAATATTCCTGGAATATATTATACCTCTCTCCCAGCAAGCTTATTTCCGGATTAAAGAGACAGAAACTATCCAGAAGCTTACGGAAGCAAATGATCATGTCAATCGTCCCCCCAGAGTCTATCCACGAGACAACCACCGGCAGCGATCCCTAATGGCCCTCTCCTCCTTTTCCATGGGCTTCTCTCTAGCTGATCACCACTGCCCCACCCTGCCCCAGGCTACCTTCTCCTTGGCAGAGAAGGGGCCTGACTTGGGCTCTGGGCACTGGGTCACCTCCCTACTCAATCAGTCTGCCCCTTTGCACACACCCCCACCCCCACCCCCCACCCCCACTCTCCCTGCAGTAAGAGTTGTGTCCGTGTTTAACATATATTGGATTATTTGCCATCTAGGGGAGGGGGTGGGGGGATATAAGGTTTTGTGAACTTCAGTATTGAAAAGTTATCCATGCATATGTTTTGAAAATAAAAAGTTTTAATTTAAAAAAATTGGTTGTGTTGGTCCCCATTACCAAGCACCCCACCTTGCAGATAGTAAGCACTTAATAATTGCTTGTGGAACACACGAATCATGACCGGAGCCCTCTGTAGATGTGACATTGTTTGTTCCTCACCGGCAGCCCTCTGATAATGCTTTATTCCCATTTTACGGATGCAGAAGTGACCTTGGAGAAGTAAAAAGGATTCACCCAGAGTCAATAGGGAACAGGAAATGGATGTTAGCTCACTGGTCCCTTCTGAGTACCAGGCCAGTACTATTGTGAATGAGCGGATGAACGGATGAAACAAAGAGCGAATTAATGAGGGAAGTATGAGCAGATGAAGGATGAGTGAGTGAATGAAGTAATGAGTGAATGAATGAGGGAAGTATGAGTGGATGAAGGATGAGTGAGTGAATGAAGCAATGACTGAATGAATGGATGAAACAGCAAATTAATGAGGGAAGTGTGAGTGGATGAAGGATGAGTGAGTGAAGTAATGAGTGAGGAAATGAGTGAAGGCTAGAGTTGGTGTCCAGAGAGGAGGATGTTTTTCCCAGGACAAGGGTCAAAAGGAAAGCCTGGGATATCCTAGGGAAGAAAAGGCAGAACCTAGGTGGAGGATTGGCTCCCTTTGTAGGACCCCATCTCCCCAGTAAGTTGTCAATAATGGGGTCCAAAAAAGGACTGTGACAGAAGCAGTCAATCCTGGGAAAGACCTTGGTCAGAGAAGCAGAGGGCTCTGATTCTCTGAGGGCCATACATGGCCTGAGAGCCAGGAGAGGTGCAACTTCCATGGGAAGGAAAGCTTATCTCCATCTGAGCAAATCTATGACTCCGTCTTCCTCACGGCAATTCTTGAGGTCCTTGAAGGTGGCTATTGCGTCCTCCCAAAGTCTAGCCTTCTCCAGGCTTCCCATCTCTACTCTAAATATCCTAGGTTCCTTCACCCCCTGCTCATACTTGATCCAGCTCCAACTGGTCTTTCCTTCCCTCTTCTTTTCCTCCTTTCCTTTCTTCCCTTTCTTTTTTCCTCCTTCCTTTATTATTGATGCTGGATGCTAGAACTAGAAACAAAGAATGAATCGGCTTCTGACCTCGAAGAACTTGCTTTCTGTTAAGGAAAAGCAGTGGATGTACAGCCCAGTCAATACAAAGTTGAAGAGGGCAGGAACTCTGAAAAGGTATAAAAAAGACTCAGTATGATGGATGTAATCTTACAAGATGTTAACTCAGTAGAATTATGAGAGAATGGTTCCCTAGTAATATAATGATTGGCTTATACTCAGCATGATGGATTGATGTCATTGTAATGGAGTATTTAAGTGGTCAGAGTCAGACCAAAGGGAGAGCCTGAGATGCGCAGACTGCTGACTGGCTGACTGGCGAACTGCTGACTGGCTGACTGACTGGCTGACTGACTGACTGGCTGACTGGCAGACTGCTGACTGACTGACTGACTGACTGGCTGACTGGCTGACTGGCAGACTGCTGACTGGCTGACTGGCTGACTGCTGACTAGCTGACTGGCTGGCTGACTGGAAAAGACTAGAGACTATAGACTGGCTGGCTGGCTGAAACTGCTGGCGCAGACTGGGAGACTGAAGGAGACAATAAAGACTTGCGACTTTATTCCTGATTATTCTCATGATTATTCTGCTGAGACCAAGGCTGGTCCCAAGGTCTCAAGAGGCCATCAGGTTCAAGCTCCCCATTTCACAAAGGAAGTCTAGAGCTGTTATATGACTTGTTTGGGATCTAACAATAAATGTACATTTTATCCATCATATTCTTAGAATTTTCAGAGGACTGGAGGCTGGGAAAGAGCTATTAAATCTGGATCGGGATCCCCCTAAGCCTTCCATAGGCAAATCGAGTCATTTTCAGCAGCACAAGAATGACAGAACACAATTATTTAGGGAGACATGACCAAGACATTTCAGAAGACTGCAAGGAAGGTCAGAGTCACGTGTTCTTTTCTGCCCTGCCCAGATCTATTGCACTGCAGCCTGCCGTCGCTCAGCTTGCCCACCTCCTGGAGACGCCATTCCAATGTTCATGTCGTGCTATGCACAGGCTGCTTGCTTCCCGTACCTGAAATGCTCTCTCCTCATTAGAATCCTCATTAAGGCTCAAGCTTCGGATCCCCACGCTCTCCAGCTAGGCTTCCTCCCTGAAATGGCTCAATTTGCTTGTGAATTGAGCTTGAACTTGATGGCCTCGACTCAGGATCCCGTGAAAAAAGTTTATCCAAGATCACACTAGCAGTAAATGGCAGAGACACATGAATGAGGAGGTGAAGAGAAAAGAAGAGGGAGCTCATGGAGAAAGTCAAATACAAATACAAAGTTGAAGAGGAAAGTTTTCTGGAAAGTATGAAGCAAGGTCCTTAGTGAGGGGGCAATGAGAAGCTATGGGAGATGTGAGGAGGGGTGAGAAGGTCTGGAAAAGCAGTGGGATAATGAGTTAACAGAAGCAGCGTAGTTTGATTACCTAGCAGCAGTGAGAACCCAATTGATTATGGAAAATAAATGTGTATTGGACCTAATCAAAAGAATTGCATGATTTTCCCCAGCTTCCTCCAGCAGCATGTACGTAGAAGCAAAGGGAGTGAGTGATGGGGGGATCCAAGGCTGAGACTTGGCTGGGAGCAATGGGTGAAATGAGAAGGGGATCCAAGAGGACAGTCTGGAGTTGACCTGGTTTGGGGTCAAGACCTGGTATGGGGGACAAGTGTGAGGGAGATGCTCAGGGAGACGCCCGAGGATCGGAGGTCATGACATGAAGAGGCTGATTTGGGTATTGGAAATTGATTGAACAAGAGAACTCATTCTTGAATTTTGTTTTTCACTGAGCCAACTGCCTGGCTGTGGGGAAAGGACCAGGCAAACTCTCTTCCCTGCTTAATCGTTCCTTTTTCTTTATACGATTTAATACAACTAAATAGGAGAAGAGCACACGGCTAACAGGATTATTCCTGGGTTATTCAAAGCCCCCACATCACTCAATCAATTTAAACATTAAGTGCCTATACTTGCAATGTACCAGGCACTGTGGTAGGAACTGGAAAAAAAAGGCAAAAATGAATTATCTCCTCGACTTCAAGGAGATGGTGTGATCAGTTAAAAGCCTAGCTGCCTCCTGCCTTGATTGGCCCCTCTCACTTCTTTAGGGGAACTATACCAGCGGCTTCTAGAAGTCTCTGGTGGCCCAAAGTCAGAATTGTCTATTTAATCTCTGATTTTCTCTACCCCAGATTTCATCAGGAAGCTTCTCTTATCACGGAAGGGAAAGATGTCTCCTTCTCTGCCCCTCTAACTTGCTTTTTTTTGGAGAATCATCTCTAGTCATCCTGATCTATATCTTTCCCCTAGCCCCAGATGGTTCTGGAGGAGAAAGTGAGGCTGGTGACTTTATACAACACCCCCTCCCTCAATCCAACTCATCTGCTTGTCATAGCGTCACCTCCTTGATGCCATGATCTTCAAGAATGAAGGACAAACAACAAAAACAAATTAACCTTTATGTGAAACAACAAAAACAAATTAACCTTTATGTGACCTTTTACATGTGGGTCATGTGCCCATTTGGAGCCTATCTTGGTGTACAGTTAACTGGACTAAACTTCTGCCATGTTGCTTTTCAGTTTTGCCAGAAGCTTTTATTTTATAGTGAGTCCTGCCCACCCATTAGGGTCTCACGCCATCATTTTACAAATGAAAGAATGAAGCCCAGAAAAGGAGAACTGACTATGGCATGTTGGCCCTTCAAAAACAGAAATTTTAACAGAGATCCAAAAGCATCTCTAGTAATAGCCTGGAGAGGAGAGGATCTGGGGGATCTGAGAGTGGGGACTGAGGAATGCTATTCTGTAGGATTGGGATTAGTTCTGCTCAACCCAGAAGACAAAAAAAAAAGAGCACCAGAAAGAGTTGACAACGAGTAGATTTAGACTTGCGGTAAGGAAGTTTCCTAATAGTGACCACTGTCCCAAAGTGCAATGGGCTGCTTTCTCTTTTATTGGAAGTCTTAGAGAAAAGATTGGAGTGACCAGTTGTCAAGACTGTGGTTGAGACCAGGTGCCTTTTCAGGAGAGGCTTAGACCAGATGGTGACCACTGACATCCCTTCTGGCTGGAAGATTGTGATTGGGGATCTCTGGGAAATCTCCCAATTGCCAGCCTTTGGAACCATTGAATGGTAGAATTTCAGAGTTCCTTGGAAGGACCTTGGAGAGTGACTAACGCAGCCCCCTGCACCCCTGGGCGATTACTTAAAAATTGTTCTTTTTATTGTGACTTTCATAATCATCAACAAACACACACATGATGAGCCACCTTTGCATAGCACTTTAAGGTTTACAAAATATTTCAACATCCCAAGTGGTCTTTTAGTTTTCCATTGAATACTGCCAGAGAGTAGTAACTCCTTGACCACGGGGAACACCTCTCCGATGTATTGTCCATTATTTTCCTTATTGGAGCAATAATGGTGAATCTGTGGGGATTTGGGGTTTTTTCTTGTCTCTCTGAAACCTATCGACATTTCCTATGTGGCAAAAATGGTGAATCTGTGGGTATGTAGGGGTTTTTCTTACCTCTCTGGAACTTGTTGACATTTCCTATGTGGTAATAATGGTGAATCTGTAGGGATGTGGGAGTTTCTTCTTACCTCTCTGGCTCATTGCCTCTACCCAGAAAATCCAGGCAACTCATATTACAGTAGCCAGAATTATATTGTCAACAACTCCCCTTTGCAAGCAGATGATTCACAAATCCAAAAAAGTCTTGAGTTCAAATTTAGCCTCAGATACTTTAATACCTGTTTGTGAAGTAACTCAACCACTGTTTGACTCAGTTTCCTCATCTGTAAAACAGGAATAACAACAGCATCTGCCTCGCAGGGTTATTGTGAGGATCCAATGAGATATTTGTAAAGCACTTAGCACAGTGCTCGACATATAAATGTTAACATTGTTGATGTATGTGAATATGATGAATCTTACTGAACCATAATGAATTAGGAGAAACGTGGAATTGTATGAACTGATGCAGAGTGAAGTAAGCAGGCAGAAGAAAAACATACAAGACTATCAGAGTGTTGAAGGGAACCACAGCAGAGGATAGAGTTCAGACGAAGGCGATGACCCATGTCGATGGGTCTTTCGCTATTGCTAACGAGGATGTGGACTAATATTGGGGGGTTTTGTGTACGTTGTCAGACAAGGCTAATGCTCTGGTTTGTTTTTGCTAAGTTGTGTTTATTTTATACAAGGAGGGCTCTCTCCCGGGAGGAGAAGGAAGTGGGGGTACTGGGTAAATAGCCACACCAGCTAATGAGCAATAGCATTCTCCAAAGACTATAAAGCCTATCAATGACAAGAGAAGGCTCCCAGCATGTCCTGTGCTTCCTGTGTCCTCAGAGGGCAGTTCCTTCTAAAGTTCGGGGAGACATCGGTACCCCTCAGTTTGTAACTCAGCAGGCCATCACCAGTCCTTTGCAAAAACCAAACAAAGCAATCTTTATCTATCAAAGGCACTCAACCTGACCCCTGTAGAGGAAAAAGATACTCAAGACCTTCCCAGACCAATTGTGAGTCATCCTGGATCCTCTGGAACGTCATCTCTTGCTTGTGGCTTCCACTGACCTTTGGGCTCAGGATAAGAAGCCCATTAACTGACTTCATCTCCTGGCATTTGTCACCAGTGTCATGTGGAGACATAGTGTCTCCTAAGTCCAATGGTGTCTTTGCTCCAGGCATCCTGAAGATCTGCCCATCCGCCCCCAGGCCCCCGTTGTCTCCCAGTGTCTAGATGCCCACAAAATCCACTGTTTCCCGGATTTTCTCTCAAGCTCACACATGTCTCTCTGGGGACAAATATGGAAGTGGGTTTGGGGAGCAGTGGAATAGAGAAAGCTGATTCTGTCTCTGATTTTGTGACTTTAAATCCCTCATCTTACTGAACCTCGGTTTCCTTTTCTGTAAAAAGAGATAGGATTAGATGACATCTGAGATTCCTCCCAGCTCTCAATCCTATGAGCCTAAGAACTATAGATTTTTCCAGGTTCTGGGAGCTACTGTCTGCCCTATCTGCCACGGCTGGGGTAAGAGGAGCAGATGAGGGCAAACCACCCAGTTTTCTGATGGTAACTCAAGGCAGGAGAAGGTGAAGTGGGGAACAACAATCAGGATCCTCTCTGAGAATATGCAAGTTTAGTCTTCAGACACTTAAATTTTCCCTTGTCCAGGCTAAACATACCTCCTTCCTTTAGTTGCTCTTCCTAAGGCATGCTTTCCAGTTCCTGGATATCCTCATTTGGTACCTCTAGCTTGTCAGCAGGAACAGAAAGGGAACCGAGTCCTAGCCCATAAGAAGACTCCCCCTTAAGTCCTGTCCAAGTCTTCTGTGGGGCAGCAAGGAGCCAGTCTGGTCTCCAAACATATCCCAACTCCCGAGAGCAGATTGGCCCTAAGGTTGGCAAAGGCATCGTGGCATTTGGGCAGGGCACAGTAACAGAGCCTGTGTCTCTTAAAAAGAGCATGGAAAATCATTTCTGCAGACCAGGCCGAAGACAGCCAACCGGCCTCAAACCCATTAGTGAGTTGGGGAGGGTCTGCCCCAACATGTGAAGACTTCTCCTGATTTGTTCCAGTAGCCACAGTTCAGACGTTGTTTGGACAAACCTTGATATCGCCAGGGTCATCCACTGCTTCCCAACCCATCTCCAGTCATTTTGTCTCACCACTGGGCTCTGGACCAGAGAGTTTGGGTAATTATTTTGTGCGACTCCATCTCACCTAAATCCAATTCACTTGGAAGTCAAGACATCACCCATCTAGTCATTGGTCCTCTCTGAAATGAAAGACGAGCAGTTCCTTGGGCTGCTGCTCCTCCTCAGAACTGGAAGGCTCATCCAGCCTAATGTAGCCCAACTGGGCTCTGAAATGGTTCCTGTGAGACAATATGCTCTTCCTCACGACCAGTATTAGTACAAAACTGTATTCCCAAAGTCCAGATTGATTTTCCACACCCAAGAGCTCACACTTTCAGTCCCGCAGAGGCATTGAGCTCTTTTCACCTTTGGGCTCATTGTTCTATATTAGCATTCAGGGGAAAGTCTCTTAGATAAAATTTACATACTGCTCAGGCCTAGAATCTCCCCTAAGGAGGTTAACAAGCTTCTGGAAAAGTGCTTAATGTAGAGCTGTCAGATATAGGACAGCTATTTTATTTCAACTACACAAAAATGATTAAAAACTAAGAGGCTCATCAGTACGGATTAACCAACAGTTAAAAGATAAAAACAACTCACTATTTGACAAAAATTGCCGGGGAAACTGGAAAATAATATGTCAGAAACTCGGCATAGATTCACGTCACACCCCATAAGGTCAAAATAAGGTCAAAATCAGTACATGATTTAGGCATAAAGGAGGATCCCATAGACAAATTGGGAGAACAAGAGATAATTTATCTACCAGACCTTTGGAGAAAGGGGAATTTATGACCAAAGAAGAACTAGAAAACATTACGAAAGGCAAAAAAGAAAAATTTTGATTACATTAAATTAAAAACTTTTTGCACAAACAAAATCAACAGAAACAAAATTAAAAGGGAAATACAAAGCTGGGAAAAAAATCTTTATAGTCAGTATTTCTGATAAAGGTCTCATTTCTAAAATATATAAAGAACTGTGTCAAATTTATAAGAATACAAGTCATCCTTACACGAACTGATGCTGAGTGAAATGAGCAGGACCAGGAGATCATTATATACTTCAACAACAATACTATATGATGACCAGTTCTGATGGACCAGGCCATCCTCAGCAATGAGATCAACCAAATCATTTCCAATGGAGCAGTAATGAACTGAACCAGCTACGCCCAGAGAAAGAACTCTGGGAGATGACTAAAATCCATTACATTGAATTCCCAATCCCTATATTCTTGCCCACCTGCATTTTGGATTTCCTTCACAAGCTAATTGTACAATATTTCAGAGTCTGATTCTTTTTGTACAGCAAAAGAACGGTTTGGTCATGTATACTTATTGTGTATCTAATTTATGTTTTAATGTATTTAACATCTACTGGTCATCCTGCCATCTGGGGGAGGGGGTGGGGGGGGTAAGAGGTGAAAAATTGGAACAAGAGATTTGGCAATTGTTAATGCCGTAAAATTACCCATGCATATAACCTGTAAATAAAAGGCTATTAAATAAAAAAAAAGAATACAAATCATCCCCAAATTGATAAATGGCCAAAGGATATGAACAGACAATTTTCAGATGATGAAATTTAAGCCATTTATAGTTATATGAAGAAATGCTCTAAATCACTATGGATTAGAAAAATGCAAATTAAAACAACTCTGAGGTACTACCTCCCACCTCTCAGATTGGTGAAGATGATAGGAAAAAATAATGCTAAATGTTGGAGGGGAGGGGAGAAAACTGGGACACTAATGCATTGTTGATGGAGTTATGAAATGATCCAACTATTGTGGAAAGCCAGCAGGAATTATGCCCAAAGGGTTATCAAACTTTCATACCCTTTGACCCAGCAGGGCCATTACTGGATCTGTATCTCAAGGAAATCATAAAGGAGGGAAAAGGACCCACATGTGCACAAATGTTTGTAGCAGTTCTTTTTGTGGTAGCAAAAAATTGGAAAATAAGTGGATGCTCAGCAATGGGGGAATGGCTGAACAAGTTGTGATACATGAAGGTAATGGAATATTATTGTATAAAAATGATGAACAAGTTGATTATGGAAAGGCTTGGAAAGATTTTCAGGAACTGATGCTGAGAGAAACGAATAGAACTAGGAATACATTGTACACAATAACAACAAGAATGTTCGATGCTCAACTACAAAAGGCTCGGTTCTTCTCAATGGTCCAGTGAGCCAAAGCAACCCCAATCAACTTTGGACAGAAAATGCCATCTGCATGCAGAGAAAGAACTAAGGAGACAATGTAAATCAGCCCATGCTATGTTCACTTCTTTTTCTGGTTTTTGTTTGTTTGTTTGTTTGGTTTTGATCCTTCCCATGGTTTCCCCCTTTTGCTCTGATTTTTTTCTCCCAACTTGATTCATAAAGCAATGAGTGTTAAAAAAAACCAAATAAACCTAAAAATATTTTAAAAATAAAAGATAAAAATAACACATCTCCTACTCTATCTCTCAGGAGGCAGAGACATAATTCACCTTAGATCCTTATTTTCTAAGCAATTCATAAAAGTCAGATCTTCTGGAGAGTGGAAATAGCTCTTCATCCTTCCTATTTCAGGATCTTCCTGATGATAGTATCCTCTCCAAGAAGCTGCTGCACAAGCAAAATAACTATATGGATATGTATACATATATTGGATTTAAGATATACTTTAACATATTTAACATGTATGGGACTACCTGCCATGTGGGGGAGGGGGTGGGGGAAGGAAGGGGAAACATTGGAACACAAGGTTTTGCAAGGGTCAATGCTGAAAAATCACCCATGCATATGCTTTGTAAATAAAAAGCTATAATAAAAAAATAAAAATAAAAAAGAAGCTGCTGCACAGTGAGATGCACAGAGGTCGGTTCCAATGATCTTGTGATGAAGAAAACCATCTGCACCAAGAGAGGGGACCGTGGGGACTGAGTGGATCACAATACAGCATTCTCACTCTTTTTGTTGCTGTTTGCTTGCATTTTATTTTCATTCTCTTTTTTTTTTCCTTTTTGATCTGATTTTTCTTGTGCAGCAAGATTATTGTATAAATATGTTTACATATATTGGATTTAACATATTTTTTTAATATATGTTGGATTACTTGCCATCTAGGGAATGGGGTGAGGGAAGGAGGGGAAAATTTGGACCACAAGGTTTTGTAAGGATCAATGTTGAAAAATTATGCATGCAGATGTTCTGAAAAAAGAAAACTTTAATAATAATAATAAAGAAGCTGTTGCAGATATTTCCTCTGGCTATTCAGCCAACGCTGTACTCATGAACTCTCCTACTGATGGGGGAGTTTCCAAGGGAACAAATGGATGCTCAGGATCCCTATTTGCAGGTAGCCAGGGATATGAGATTCAGTCTCAGGCTCACCTAGGCAATGCCCATGTTCTCTCTGTTTTGTGCCATGGCCATTGGGAGAGAAGGGAAAGAAAATGTCCTCCCTATCCCCACTCCCTGCTAGGAGGCAAAGAAAGAGAGAGGGGGAAGGGAAAGAATGAGAAAGGCTGAGAGGGAAGGAAAGAAAGAAGGAAGGAGGGAGGGAGGGAGAGGGAGTGAAAGGGAAGGAGAGAAGGAGGGAGAGAGAGAGGGAGGAAGGGAGAGAGGGAAGAGGGAGAGAGAGAGGGAGAAAGAGAGAAAGTCAATGAAACTCAGTTCTCTTTTGCTTTGTGCAGCTCACTGGGAGGAGCCTCCTTTTGATTCAGCCACCAGCCATCTTTGACACAGGTCCCCAATCATCAGGGAATGATGCATCTTTTCAAGTGAAGTATCTAATCCTTTGGTACAGAATGAGAGCGCTTGTCCATTCCCTCAGAGCTAGAATTTGAGCTCCTTGGGCACACCCAGGGCACAGAGAACCAACATTACTGCAGCCATTTTATTGTGTTATGAAATTGGGGGAGGTTTCTCTCTTTGCTGCAAAATTCCCCCGCTCTTGGGTTTCATAGTCACAAGTGTCTGCCCCTGAAACCATTCACGATTTGTGATTGTCACTAGATTTCTATTGTTTCATGGGACCAGCTGGGGAAACGTGGGGCTGTTGTGACTTCCCTCTTGTTGAGAGGATACACTTACACCTCAGAAATTCTACAAGGGAGAGCTCGGCTTCTTTTTCTGTTGATTGTCAAAAGTAAAGAAAGTGACAGAATGTGTTGAAAATGCAATTATTCATAGCCCTATTCCAGGTGCAGAGGACAGAAAACAAAACGAAGTTTTCCCAACTTCCAGAAAGGGAGACAAGATGCCCACCTGTTTGTACATACAAACTGTATTCCTTTTGTGCCTGCTCTCAGAAGCTTTCTTTCTCCCCCAGTTTTGAGAACTAGGTGTCCTCGGAGCTTCTTTTTCGGGATCAGGGTCCAGACTCCCAAACCCTTCAGGGTGCAGTTACGGAGAGACGATGGGCACAACATCCAGCAAAAGCATTTACTAAGATGGCCCAATGGCAATAGCTGCAAACTGTTCCTTGCTTCAGTAGCATTGGTAGGAAGAGGGAGCACAGATACAGACTAGACTAGTAATGAGAAGGACACATGTGGCCAAGGTCTTTGCCATCCCACCCACTGATGGCCTTCCCCATTACTCAGCTCCCGCCTGGGCAGAGCATCTCTGTTGGGAAGTTTGCCCCTCCCGAGGCTGGGCTCCCTAAGCCTCTCCATAGCTCAACTCCCAACATCCAGAGCTCTCTGGAATCCATGACTGGCTCCCTTCTCTGCTGCCAGAGGTCACCTCCATGCAGCTCCCCCCATTGCAGAGCCATCAAACTAGCTTTTAAAAAGCCTTCAGAGACATGGTCAATCTTTGACCAAGCAGTGGCAAACTACTCCCCAATTCTGTGATTTAATAAGGGGTGATGATGTAGAAATGATCCTTTTACCTGCCTCTTCTGTGATTTCATAAACTGGGCTGAGAGTGTTGTGACCAGTCCCCTCCATACAGAGAAAATAAATTCAAAGTAATTTGGACGAAAAGGGATAAAATGGGAAAGAGTATCCAAAAAGGCCTTAGGAGGGAGGTGGCGTCTGACCCCTTCAGAGTAGATGGGAGGGAGCAAGAGGAGCAAGATCATCCGGGGCATTGGGAACCAGTTCCTGCAAAGACCAGAATGGAAAGAGCATCATGCATGAGGCACTAGATTTGGGCCCAAGGAACCCACTTGGTATAATGGGAGGGAGCAGCATCCCGTCAGAGAGAAAGGTCTGGGTGGACCCAGGAGATGCAGTCTGATCCTGCCTCCAACACAGGCCCTGAGGACCTTGAGTAATCCCCTTCTCCCTTCAGACGCTTAGTTCCTTCATCTGTAAAATGGGGATAACACTGAAATATCCCACTCCATACGGTAGCTATTAGGCTCAAAAGAAATGTGGCAATTAGAGGAACTGAGTTCAAACTCTGTCCATTTAGTCCCTGTATATGCCCTTGCTCTCTAGATCTTGGGAAATGAGAGGGTCTGATTGTAGAGCCCCCCTCCCCCAGGGTCCTTCAAGAGCTATGCTTCTATGGCAGCCTGTGGAAAGATCCAGGAGTGGGAGCTGGAGGGCTGAGCCTATGCAACAGCAGGGGCTGCGAGACTGCAGCAGGAGCCAGATTTGTCTCCTACCATTCAACCTATGGTAAGGAAACGTTCCGTTTCCAAGGCAACAGGAAACAGGGAGTCTGACCCCCTCCTCTGTAAAATGAGGGGGTGATTTGGGCCCCTCCCACCTCTCAATGTCAGGGAAAGAGCTTTGAAAAGCTTTAAGGAAAAAAACAAGCCTGAGCTCGGCTCCAGGCTGGGAACAGGGGGCCAAGGTGACCTGGGGAGCGGGACACGTGACAGGCGGGGGGGGGGGGGCAGATTCAAGCATCTCTTCATTCCCCACCGAGCGTGGCTGTTGCTGCCCCTGCCTTCCAGTGGTTGCTAAGCAGCAGCTCCGCGAAGCTGCCGCTGACCCTGTTTCCATAGCAACAGACAAATCCTCGGCAACCGACACTGCGGTACTCTGGCCCCCCCAGCAAAGGTCGCTCCTTTTCCTCCCAGCCTTTCCTCCCAGCTGCAGTCTCTCCCTCGCTTGACTTGCACATTTCCCAAAGGAAGGGACCAGTGGGTTTTAACCAAATAAATCCTCACCCACGCTTTCCAAATATATAAGTGCAGCCTGAAGTTTCCCCTCCAGATGGGGGGTATGAACCCCCAAATTGTCCAACTGGGGCCAGTGAGGGGCCCAGACCCGCCGCAGTGCGGGTGTCCCCCCCCCCAGAAGACTTCACCAGCAAACAAAGCTGTCCTTATCTCCCAGTCTTTGGCTCCCAGAAACCAGAACTCCCCACGCTCGTCACTGCCCATCTCTGAGAGCCTCAGTTTCCACATCTGTCAAATGAACACAGTCATTAAACCCAGAGTTCTTTTCTCCCAAAGTCATGGCAAAGCTCAAAGAAATGCTTTGTAAGCTTTAAAATGCTGCAGGATGTTATGATAACAGTGTACATCGCCATGTCAAGGGGAATAAGAATCGACTGAAAGAGACAAAATGTAGTTAGGGTAATTAGCAGGCTGGTCTGGGAGTTGGGGGCAGTGAGGGGTAACAGAGGATAGAGTACTGGCTCGGGAGGTCTCATCTTCTGTGAGATCAAATCCAACCTCTCACCCTTAAAAGCCAGTCTCTTCACCCTGTCTGCCTCTGTCTCCTTATCTGTAAAATGAGCTGGAGAAGGAAATGGCCAAGCCCTGCATTATCTCCACCAAGAAAAGCCCAAACGCGCTAACGAGGAATTGGACAGGACCGAACAACAGTTCCATCCTGGCTCTAGGTCAAGGGTCCTTAATCTAGGATCCACGAATGTGCTTATTTAAAAAATACTTTGGCCAGTGTATTTCAATAAAATTGATTTCTTTTCACTGCATGAACATGACAAGACCATTCTGAGGAGGGACCCAGAGGCTCCCCGGGGCTGATCCCCAAAAGGCGAAGAAGCCTTGCCCCCAGCTACATCCTTCTATGGTTTGCCACTGGATGAGGGGGATTTCATCTTCACCCCCACCGTCCCTTCTTCTTCCTCGCCCCATGGCTTCCAGCCTCCTCTCTGCCCCCCAACTCCAACCAAGGTCAGTCCAATCTGATAGAACTCCCCCTTTATCTCTAGGCTTTATCCAGCTCAGACAATGGCTAAATACTGTCTCCTGCACCAGCTCCAAACTCTTGCTTTGGCTTGGCTTTCAAGGTCCCCCTCCCCCTTCTGGTCAGACTCCCCCGCCCGCACAGAGTCCTGCCTCTTGCTTTTGTTCCTGCCTCCCCTGCCCCCACTCTCCTCTACCTCCCCTCCTTCCAGGCTCCCACCCCCACCCCAGCTCCTCGAGTGCTCAGATCTAGTCCCGGAGCCCCCCACCCCCGCTGTCTTTCTGTAATTGTTCTTGCCAATCAGCCAACAAATTCAATTACCAGCAATGGCCCAAATGAGCACATTTCTTTAGCTGTTGAGGCCCTTTGGGGGAGGGAGAGGAAGAAATGTTATTTCTTTTTCTTTTTTTTTTTTTTTTAACAGATAGAGAACAGAGGCAGCTGAGAGATGGGATTTTTCTGCTCAGCTCAGCTCCTGGCTTCTTCTATCCAGGGTTTAAACCGGAAGGGATTCAAAGCTCCAAAGCTACTAACCAGGGGCCCTGGAATGGTTGTCTGTGGTCCAGGAGACTGGGGTTCCAGTCCCTCTTGGGGCAATGGCTAGGCAGAACATTAAGCCAGCTAACCTTAGGCAACAATTTGAAGTGTTAATAATTAAGCACTGACTGTATGCCTGGCACTGTGCTGAGTATTAGGGCTTCAGAGGCAAAAGTGAAAAGTCAGGTCTCATTTTTACATTTGAGGGTCCTGATAAAGGCCTCCTTTCTAAAATTATAAAGAATTGACTCAAATTTATAAGAATTCAAGCCATTCTCCACTGGATAAATGGTCAAAGTATATGAAGATACAATTTTCAAATAATGACATTGTAACCATCTCTAGTCACATGAAAAGGTGCTCTAAATCACTATAGATGAGAGAAATGCAAATTTAAGACAACTCTGAGGTACCACTACACACCTGACAGATTGACTAGAATGACAGGAAAAGATAATGCGCAATGTTGGAGGGCCTGTGGGAAAACAGGGACACTGATACATTGTTGATGGAGTTGTGAAATGATCCAACCGGTTTTTTAAATAGCTTTTTATTTACAAGTTATATGCGTGGGTAATTTTATAGCATTGACAATTGCCAAACTTTTTGTTCCAATTTTTCTCCTCCTTCCCCCCACTCCATGGCAGGTTGATCGATACATGTTAAGTATGTTAAAGTATAAATTAAATATAATATAAGTATACATGTCCTAACAGTTATTTTGCTGTACAAAAAGAATAGGACTCCGAAGTATTGTACAATTAGTCTGTGAAGGAAATCGAAAATGCAGGTGGACAAAAATAAAGGGATTGGGAATTCTATGTAATGGTTCATAGTCATCTCGCAGAGTTCTTTCACTGAATATAGTTAGTTCAGTTCATTCCTGCTCTATTGGAGCTGCTTTGGTTCATCTCATTGTTGAACATGGGTTCATCAGAATTGATCATTATATAGTATTGTTGTTGAAGTATGTAATGATCTCCTGGTCCTGCTCATTTCACTCAGCGTCAGTTCATGTAAGTCTCTCCAGGCCTTTCTGAAATCCTCCTGCTGGTCATTTCTTACCGAATAATAATATTCCATAATATTCATATACCACAATTTACCCAACCATTCTCCAATTGATGGACATCCACTCAGTTTCCAGTTTCTGGCCACTACAAAGAGGGATGTCACAAACATTCATGCACATACGGGTCCCTTTCCCTTCTTTAATATCTCTTCGGGATATAAGCCCAGTAGTCACACTACTGGATCAAAGGGTATACACAGTTTAATAACTTTTTGAGCATAGCTCCAAATCACTCTCCAGAATGGCTGGATGTATTCACAATTCCACCAACAATGTATCAGTGTCCCTGTTTTCCCACATCCCCTTCAACATTGCACATTATCTTTCCCTGTCTTTCTAGCCAATCTGACAGGTGTGTAGTGGTATCTCAGAGTTGTCTTAATTTGCATTTCTCTGATTAATAATGACACGGAGCATCTTTTCATATGGTTAGAAAGAGTTTCAATTTCTTCATTTGAGAATTGTCTTTTCATATCCTTTGTCCATTTATCAATAGGAGAATGGCTTGATTTCTTATAAATTAGAGTCACTTCTCTCTATATTTTGGAAATGAGACCTTTATCAGAACCTTTGGCTGTAAAAATGTTTTCCCAGTTTATTGTTTCCCTTCTAATCTTGCCTGCATTAGTTTTGTTTGTACAAAAACTTTTCAATTTGCTATAATCAAAATTTTCTATTTTGTAGTCAATAATGATCTCTAGTTCTTCTTTGGTCATAAATTCCTTACTCTTCCACAGGTCTGAGAGGCAAACTATCCTATGCTCTTCCAATTTATTTATAATCTCATTCTTTATGCCTAGGTCATGAACCCATTTTGACCTCATCTTGGGGTATGGTGTTGTGTGGGTCAATGTCTAGTTTCTGCCATACTAATTTCCAATTTTCCCAGCAATTTTTGTCAAATAGTGAGTTCTTATCCCCAAAACTGGGGTCTTTGGGTTTGTCAAACACTACATTATTAAAGTTATTGGCTGTTTTGTCCTTTGAACCTAACCTATTCCACTGATCAACTAGTCTATTTCTTAGCCAATACCAGATGGTTTTAGTAACTGCTGCTTTAAAACATAATTTTAGATCTGGTACAGCTAAGCCACCTTCATTTGATTTTTTTTTTCATTAATTCCCTTGAAATTCTTGACCTTTTGTTTTTCCATATGAACTTTGTTGTTATTTTTTCTAGGTCATTAAAATAGTTTTTTGGGATTCTGATTGGTATAGTGCTAAATAAATAGATTAGTTTAGGCAGTATTGTCATCTTTATTATATTTGCTTGCCCTATTCAAAAGCATTTAATTTTTTCCAGTTGATTAGATCAGACTTAATTTGTGTGGAAAGTGTTTTGTAGTTTTGCTCATAAAGTTCCTGACTTTCCCTTGGCAGATAGATTCCTAAATATTTTATACTATCAGTAGTTACTTTAAATGGAATTTCTCTTTGTAACTTTTTAACTGTTGGATTTTGTTAGTGATATATAAAAATGCTGATGACTTATGTGGGCTTATGTTGTATCCTGCAACTTTGCTAAAGGTGTGGATTATTTCTAATAACATTTTAGTAGAATCTCTGGAGTTCTCTAAGTATACCATCATATCATCAGCAAAGAGTGATAATTTGATTTCCTCATTGCCTGCTCTAATTCCTTTAATCTCTTTCTCAGTTCTTATTGCCAAAGTTAGCATTTCTAATACAATATTAAATAGTAACGGTGATAGTGGGCAACCTTGTTTCATTCCTGATCTTATTGGGAATGATTACAGTTTGTCCCCATTACATATGATGCTTACTGATGGTTTTAAATAGATGCTACTGATTATTTTAAGGAAAAGTCCATTTATTCCTATACTCTCAAGTGTTTTTAATAGGAATGGATGTTGGATTTTATCAACTGCTTTTTCTGCATCTATTGAGATGATCATATGGTTTTTGTTAATTTGGTTATTAATATGGCCAATTATACTTATAGTTTTCCTAATATCGAACCAGATCCAACCATTCTTGAGAGCAGTTTGGAACTATGCCCAAAGAGTTATCAAACCCTTTGGTCCAGCAGTGTTTCTACTGGGCCTGTATCCCAAAGAGATCCTAAAGGAGGGAAAGGGACCCACATGTGCTGTTTGTGGCAGCTCTCTTTGTAGTGACCAGAAACTGGAAACTGAGTGGATGCCCATCAGCTGGGCAATGGCTGAATATGGTATATGAGTGTATTATTTTCTGTAAAAAACGATCAGCAGGATAACATCAGAGAACCCTGGAGAGACTGACAGGAACTGATGCTGAAGGAAGTGAGCAGAACAGGAGATCATTGTATACAACAACAGCAAGATTATACAATAATCAATTCTGACAGACATGGCTCTTTCCAACAATGAGATGTTTGAGACCAGCTCCAGGGATCTCATGATGGAGAGAGCCATCTGCACCCAGAGAGAGGCCTGTGGGGACTGTGTGGCTCACAAAAGCATTTTCTTTTTGTTGTCGTTTGCTTAAATTTTATTTTCTTTTTTTTTTCAGTTAGTTTTGACTGTATTATTTTAGTACATAAACTAATATTTATGCAACCAGAGCAGCAGCTGTGGATGATTCATATTTCCAATTGAGTGGGAGCACTCTCTTGGTCTCATAGTACCGAGCCAACAAATATGGCTCTCATTCAGAATCGGATGGAATTGGGAACCCTCAGCCTTCTGTTTCTCTCAAGATGCTTTCGAACAGCAAGTGATAAAGTGATAAAGTGATCTTTCTCCATCAAGTGATAAAGACTCTCAGGAAGGTCAGGGGCGAGTCCCTTAGACTTCAGAATCCTCAAAATGTTGTTGCCCATTACCAAGCGTCCTTGTGCCACACCATGAGAATCCCTAAGGATCTCCCGGCTCTGGGAGGGCACCAGGCCTGTCTTGGCCAGTTGGTAGATTTGCTCCTTCACAGAGCCCAAAGTGAGCATCAGCCACATGGGCACACAGCAGATCAGACTGGGACAGGCCTTCCCAGGAGCCTGCATGTGACCCGTGATGGCGACAATCAGGCAGCAAAGGAGAGAGGTTGGTGGAGAGGAGGGCAGGAAATCATTCAACTTGACAGAAATGAATTTTCTTTTCTTTCTCATTTTTCTTCCTTTTTGATCAGTTTTCTTGTACAGCAGGATAATTGTATGAATGTGTATGCTTATGTTCGATTTACATATTTTTTTTTACCATGTTTAACATATATTGGATTGTTTGCCATGTAGGGGAAGGGGTGGGGAAAGGGCAGTAAAATTGTAACACAAGGCTTTGCGGGGTCAGTGTTGAAGAATTATCCTTGCATATGTTTTGAAAATAAAAAGCTTCGATTAAAAAAAAGCAAAGTCAGGTCTCTTCCAGGAGTTTGGAGGCGGGGGCAGGTTGGGCAATGACTGTTATTTGTGGAAACAGCCGAGATAAAGAAGTGATCGCCAGAAGGGTCGCCCCACGCTTATCAGCCAGTCTGTTAATAAACCTACTACAAGGCGGGCTCCATACTAAGACCTCAGACTTGTAGAGGCCCCCAAGCTGGGAAGAACGAGCCAGTCTGGGCCAGGGGACCCTGTGATGACTATTTTATGCTATTTTAAAATCAGCCAGAGTCAGGAATTCAGGTTAAGGGAAAATCTTCAATCTTTATTCTCAGTAGAGGTGAAGAAGGATCGGAGGTGAAGGGGGATCGGAGATGAAGGGGAGATCGCGATAGCAATGTGTGCAGTTGAGTCAAGAAGCCAGCCAGACCAGAAACCAGCCAACCTTCTCTTTCCGCTCCTCTCTCCGCCCCTCTGTCTCTACCCACCAAAATCGTCATTTCCTATACAACACATCAGGACTTGCACAAAGAGTGGGCGGGGGCCATTCTTTCTCCAAGCATATATATTAATAGAGTATGGTCCAATTACTATTTAGCCTCACGTGCTGGGGACCTCAGTGCATCAACTCGAGCTTCAGCCCATTACAGGACCCTTTGAATGATAGCCAGGTTCTAAGAGGGTCTTGGAAAACTAGAACCTGGTGCTGAACATTCTAAGCATTTCAGTGGGCAGAAGATCAAAGTCTACACCAGTTTCCCCGGTTGGGGTGGAGGAGGCTGTGCTCCCACCATAGTCAGCCTGAAAATTATAAGTTTCAGTAAATTGGAAGCTCAGACTGGGTCAACAACCCAAAGGAGCAGCCATTGGGGCAGTGGCCAGAGCTTACCTGATGGATCCCCACCATGGGATGGTAGCCATTAGGGGCGGCCCATTTTAGCCACGATATCATTTCACTGGAGAAGACCAAGGGCAAGAAAGCCAGGAGCCTGGAGCCCAGGATGGAGGAGGACCTGGGGCTGGAGAAGAAAAGGGCTGGGGAACTCAGTCTGTGGAAGAGGGCGCTCCTCCCGTCCCACCGGGCTCCAAATGTGCCCTATTAAGCTCAAGGTCAGGGAAAGCCTTCTAGCCTAGAGCTGTCCCTCAGGAGGGAGGTCCTTGCGTCAAGGGCAGACCTGGGGATGCGGGTGAGGAGGTCTTGGGAGGGGGGGCTTGGTTCAGCCCCAGGTTAGAGCAACTGCCTCTTCCAGCCTTCCCACACCCAAGATTCTGAGGTTCAGACACTAGAGTGCCCAATACCCATCATCAACACACGTTGTGAGACAAGCTCCTGACACTGGGGAATCACAGAACCCAAAAAGTGAAAGGGGCCTTGGGGGTCGTTACTGGAAGAGCTCAGCCCACAAAGTGGGGGAGGGAGCTGGGCGCAGGAAACGCCCTCAGGTGAGCCCCGGCTCCACCACTTAGTTTTGGGGTAGCGCCCCAGAAAGAAACGACTTCCAGGCAGCCATGTGCAGAAGCAGAATCTGAATCCAGGTCTTTTCTGGCTTTTCCTCCCCCACTCTGCTTCCCATGCTCAGACACTTGCAAAGTCTGGGGAAGAAAGGCCTTGGGCTGGGCACCTGAAGTGGTCGGGGCCCTAAGTGGTGAGGACCCTAAGCAGTGGGGACCCTAAGCTATGAGGAACTAAGTGCTGGGGCCCTAGGCGGTGGGGGCCCTAAGCAGTGGGGGCCCTAGGCGGTAGGGGCCCTAGGCGATGGGGGCCCTAAGTGGTGGGGGTGGGAGGAAAAGCTGGGAGCAGGGGTCTTTAACTTGGCTCTGAGAGACAAAGGGGTGGGGGAGGAGGCCATCCTAGAATCCTCACCAGTGTTTGGAGAAGAGGTCTGAGCCCGGAGCTGCTTCTAGAGAGGTTGCCAAGGAAACCAGGCACAATCAGGAAAAAGTGATTTCTGGTAATTGGTGCTTCAGGCCTAATGGGAGGCTCAGGTAGAAAGCAGAGGAAGGGGGTGGGCTCCTCCGGGCTGGGAACAGATGAATGTCTTCTCCAACCCCCTTCTCTTGATGGGCCTCAGTTTACTGAGCTGTAAAAACACCGAGTGGGTTGAGCGAGGATCATAGATTTACTAGAAGCCCTCTTGGTGGAGAAAAAAACCAAGACCTGGCAAAATTAAATGGCTCGTCCAGAATGACCCAAACTGGCAGAGCTGGGATTTGAACCCAGGATCTCTACCCTCATCCATGCAGCATGGAAGCAGGAGAGAGCTCGAAAGCCAGTGTTTAGATTTATGTTCCCACCAGTTGGCGGCCCTGGATTGGAGCCTGGACCACCTGGAAGGGATGGCTTCAGCCAGTCTAAGCCGGCCTCCTCCCGGCCTACTGGGGGTACAGAGACTCCTCCCTGGGAGGACCACCAAGTGTCAAGGACTAGAGTCCAGGCTGATACTCAGTGCATCCTGAGGTCATCCATCCGGCTTCCAGAAACACCCATGAGCCCGTGCCTGGGGGAGCACCTGGGCTGCTGAGGAGGGCACAATGTCCTCAGGTGCGTGAACTGAGGTTCTCGAGCAATGTGGGAGCACCAACAGCCGACCTGGGCCAGGCGGGGACAGTGGGTACAGTGCCCGCGGGATAGAGTGAGCACACACAGAATCCTGGCACTGATGGCCACAAGGGGGGTATCCCAGAGCTGGAGAAAGGGCACTCCCGCAGCCCAGGGAGGATGGCCCCCAAGCCCAGGGAGGACAGCCCCCAAGCCCAGGGTCCACAGGTCCAGGATGCACCGGTCTTGGGCAGCTCCCCTGGCTGGGCCAGAGATGGATGGTGCTGTTTCAGGGACAAGTCTATGGCTGGGAGGTTTCCAAAGCACTTTCCAGGACGATCTTTCTTACCTGCCCTTCACCACAAGCCTGGGAAGTGGGTGTGTGAGGCTGGGGACCAGGGTTAGGGTATCCTACAGGGGCTGAGGACACTGAGTGCTGGCTTGTGTGTGGAAGGAACGGATTGGATGCAAGTTGGTGAGGAGGCAGAGATGGTGAATCTGAAAGGCGCAAGCGCAGCCAGGTGAGGAGCTGAGGTTCCCAAGCTGGGGGTCAGGGAGCGGGGCCTTCAAAGAAAGAAGTTTGGAAGAGGGAGATTGCCAGGGAGAGGCAACGGCTTCTGTGGGGGATGCCTTGAGTCAGAGTTCTCCAAAACATTCCATGGAAATGTCTGTGAGGTAGTGTGTGACTGAGTGCGACACCTGGGCTGGCTCTGGATCTGGGGGTCCCCTTCCCATGAGGGGGCCGATGAGGGGGCCAAGGGAGAGGGCCCGGAGCTGGGAAGGAAACTCCCACAAGCAGGACCCTTGGCAAGGACAAAGATTGAAGAAGAGACTGGGGAATGATGGAGAGGGATCCTAAAATCCATGGCAATAGAGTTTCAATTGGAAGAAACCCCCATTTTATGGATGATAAAACTGAGACATTGAGTTAGTCAAGATTACAAAGGTAGAAAGAGTCAGAAGTTCCCCCCGTTCCAAATCTTTCCTTTGCACCTTGGAAACTACTGTTTTGTTTTGTTTTGTTTTTTTACAGAGGAATCAAAGGTGTGAGTTAGGGAGAAAGGGCAGACACTCCCAGTGGATGGCCTCCAGTGCCTAAGTAAAAGGACTGGGCCAAACTCCACCCTCTAGGAGGATTGTCTTTACCTTGTTCTCAAGCAATCTCCTTCCAACTCCAAAGAGCAAAAATTGGTAACTATGGAAAGCCCAGAAATAGACATTGGGAGTGACTCATGAAGTCAAAGATGGTCTAGTCTTCTCCACCCAAAAAGGATGATGCATCCAGAGCTGCATCAAGGAAGTGGCTCGGCTCAAGTCACTCCAGACTCTGGGATCCCCGGGTGCCCCGTCATCCCCTTAGCCCTTTACCCGGCCTCTGCTCTAGTCAAATCACAGGCTTATTCCTCACCCCTCCCGCCCAGACAGATCCCATTCCAGGCCAGTCACAGATCTCACAGACAATCCAAAGGTCTGGGATGTTTGTCCGTTGAAAACGTGGATTCCTCCTTGGGAAAAGGGAGACCTTGTGTGAGTGGGCAGTTTTCAGGACCCGAGGGAGCTTTAGCCACTGAGCTGATGTTCACCATCCATTTCTCTCTCCTCAGGATGAGCTGTGATATCCCATCTAAGAAGGCTGAATTAGAGACCCCCGGAGGCTGCCATCAATTATATTACATGGGAGACACTAGCTCAGGACTGCTTGGCATGGCGTGCCTTGTCAGAGACGGGACTGAGTCTGTGAACAAAGCAGGACTGAATCTGCCCAAAAGAAAGGCAAGATGCTCAAAGTGAGAGAAGCCCCTCCCCCCCATGGGGCCAATGTTCCCATGGACTATTTGTGTCCCATCCGTGGCAGAGCACTCCGAGCTCGTATTAGTCTGATGGGCCACAGTCGGACACACTGTAACTGGGCTCTCGAGAACAAAGGACACAACCAAGGCTGCTGCTGAGATTTCCCTGCCTTTCACCTCTTCAGCATTGCCTTGGGGGGTTTCAGCACCATCTCAGGCCCTGTTTGAAGCTGACTGAAGAGATATTAATTCTGGTACTCAGATAAAGTAGCCTCCCAGGAGTCAGCGGCCTGGGAACTCTACAGTCCAGCCCCCACCTTGAGAACAAGACCACTTCCCTGCCTCCCTGAACTGTCCTGCCAGCACTTTTTTAAAGGGAGCCCCAGTCCCAGCTACTGTCACAAAGGCATGAGGAAGGTCAGGAAGAAGGAACCGCAGTATCTGAGCAAGAGTTCTTGCCTTTGTTCTAAGCACATTTATTAAGAACTAACTCTAAGCCTAGTACTGGGCCAGTGCAGACACAGAAAAAACCCAGGTGCCCCCAACTTCCTTGGGCTAATATTTTACTAGGATGGGAGAGAGAACAACATATGCACAGATGAGGAAAAACAAATGATATACGAAATGAACAGAATAATTGTTGGGGGGGGGAGAATGGGTAGTTCTACTAACAGAGGAAATTCCAGTTTCCAAGGGGGACTTCAAATCAAAGCTGGGAAGATTGAACAGATTTCTGGGGGGAAACCAGGTCTCACCAGAGGGATCAAGAGTTATATAACCTGTTTGTGTCTCCCAGAAGGACTTTGTTTTGATTTGTTTCATTATGAACCGAAAGTCCATCTTGTGATGAATAAACAGTATTACTTGGGGTGCTTGCATGGGAAGCTGCTTCCCAGAGGAGAGTGGAGATGGGGCCAAATTAACTTAAGAGAGGCAATCTAGGGGGTAAAGTCCAGAGTCTGGGGTGTTTGGGTTACACAAGAGAAGGAAACTTTCCACTTACGAGTGGAAAAGATTTGCTTACGTTATCCCGCTGGTAACAAAGCTGGGGGTTGACCTCAAATATATCTCCCTGCAGAGTGTAAACCCAGCCCCAAAGCCCAGAGGAATGGAACTATCTCTTGATGGGTGCAAATGAGTGCCATGTCCTTCCTGGCAGGAGCTAGAGAAGGGGACCCTTTTTCAAACTTGGAGTCCTTCCAGGCACTCCTGACTTCCAGCTTTGAGAGAGAAGGATGAAGTCAAGTCCAGCTCAAGGTGCTGAAGGAAAAGACTGGGGAGACATGGAGGGGCTGGCGGTCTCCATCATGTCGCTCTCCCCAGCTTGTTGAAGTTGGACTTGGTGAAGTTTCTCCCCCAGGGATGATCCAGCTTAAGCTGAGTTATCTCTGACTCAGTGCTGCAGTGTCTGATATATATTCTTCTCTGATTTCCGTTTTATTACTACTTTGGTTAAATGGATTTTCTTGGCTAATTGCTAAGTGTGTGTGCACTGTGGGACTGGTATCCACAGGGAAAGGGGTCAAGTCTTGGACATAGGCCTGGGGATCCTTCTTCCCCTCCAAATCTGAGACAACAATCAGAAGTTAGCTTGAAGCTAAAATTCGCATCCCTTTGATGATTAATAAATTTAAGGAAAGAGATGTCATTTTACTCCTTTTCTCTGAGAAGAGCAGAGTAGCAGCCTCTCATCCAACCTCCTGCTTCATTTTCTGGTAGGAATTAAAATGTCTCTTGGAGAAGAATGGGGGGAAGAGGCTAGATTTGTCTATTCTGCCTCCCCAGAGAAACACAAAAATACCCCCATAGCATATGTGGGACTGTCTTTCTCATCACATGGGACTTGTCACGTATATGCACATGTGTATTATATGAATATGTCCACGGCTATACATTGTGTCCCCAAAGTCTTAGTGCTGTATGATGCTATCAAAGCTTTAAGCTACCTGAGACTTTGGGGACACCTTCGCATACACAGCCGACATACATGTCGTTTCCACCCATGTTTAATCCTGCTCAGGTCTGCGGGAGAGCTGCTCTGCTCTTTACTTCCATCCACGGTTTCATTTGTTCCTCCCAACTCCCCTGAGAACAGTGGGAGGGCAGGAATTGTTATTCCCACTCATGGATGGATTTCAGCAGAAGCTGGAGCCATAGAGAGCAAATTACTCACTGCGTCATGAAGAACGCGCGGATTGGCCAGAGAGAGAAGAGGAAGTCGGGGCTAGTCAGCCATTTCAGGCGCCCAGGGACCTGCTTTCTCTTGTAGACAGAGAAAGGAATCAAAATGGGGACGGAGATGGGGATGGGGGGGGGGGAGAGAAACATGCACAGAGATCAGAAGCGAGGGACAGATGTGGGGGAAAAATCCCAGGGATGGGCAGGGTCAGAGGCCGAGACAGAGACTGGAAGAGGGGTTTCTTCTCGGTTGCAGCCATAGCCCCTCTTGACCACGATAGATAGCGGGGGCTGCTTGGGGGCGATCAGTTCTGCACTTCACCACCTGGGGCTCCAGCCAATCCCTTCTCTAGCGCCGAAATACCCAAGAGATACCCAATTCAATGACAAAAGCATTTATTTCAGACCTGACGCATTAAATAAAGAGGAAGCGAATGAAGCTCTCAGCCCTCTTAGCCCAGACGTGGGAAGAGGAGAAATAGAATTCTTCTGGTGCCCAGTACAAAGGCAGGAGGGCACCCTTGCTTTGAAGCCCATGGCCTGATGGCAAATGCCCCCAGGGTGTGCCATCTGCTTTCTGCAGGTCTTGCAGCTTTGCTTTGACTCGGGCTCTGGTCAGCTTGTGTCTAGAATCCGGCTGAGGCTTAGCAACGGCGTCTCCCTCCTGCCCAGAGTCTGTGACTCTGGGTCAGCCATTTCTCAGTTTGTCCATCTGTAAAGTGGGCCTGGGCTACTTAATTCTGTCACAAGGCTCAAAGTAAAGTACTTTGCAAACCACCAGGTGCTATGTAAAGAACAGCTTTTGCTATTCTCTTTGATATAATTGTGTCACAGCAACGGCAAGATTATTCCACGATCAATTCTGATGGACGTGGCTCTTCTCAACAAGGAGATGATCCAGGGCAGTTCCAGTGATCTCGTGATGGGGAGAGCCGTCTGCGCCCAGAGAGGACTGTGGGAACTGGGTGTGGCCCCAACATAGCACTCTCACTCTTTTTGTTTGCTTGCATTTCATTTTCTTTCTCATTTTTTTCTTTTTGATCTGATTCTTCTTGTGCAGCAAGATAATTATATAAATATATATACATATACTGAATTTACATATATTTACTATGTTTAACATATATTAGATTACTTGCCATCTAGGAGGGGGGGAAGGGAGGAAAATTGGAACACAAGGTTTTGCAAGGATCAAAGGTGAAAAATTATCTTTTTATGTGTTTTGAAAATAAAAAGCTTCAACAAAAAAATGACCAAAAAAAGAGCTATAATTGTGTCAGTAGGTGTGTAGTCTCATTCAGCTTCCTCTTGGAGCTGGCACCTACCCTACCTGAGAGAAGCCCAGAAAATGACAGCCTCCCCCAGGGGAGGCTGTACTTGGAGGCAGCAGCCATCTCATCTGTGTGCACAACTGTTTAAGGTGGAGGCTGGAGAGCAGGAGGAGGAGAGGTCTTGGGCGAAGTTCAGAAGTACGTGTGGATATTTTGTGGCCTCCCAAAGTCTGGGGGACTCTCCCCATCCCCCATAGTTCCAGGGGAATGATACCTTTTTAAAACACCATCAGCTGGAGCCTCCCCTCTAGTATATTAACTGCCAATGATCAGTGTCCCCGGTTCCATTTAACCAATCCATGTCAAGTAGCGTTTTGTTGTTGTTTTTGAATCTCCTCCCCACAATCCCATCTGACTCTTTGTGACTTCTTTGGGGTTTTCTTGGCAAAGATACTGAAGTGGTTCATCATTTCATTCTCCAGCAATTAGCCTTTACAAAGGGATGTTTGCTACAAAGACTCAGCGAGGACAGGAGTAGGAATATTTCCCCCCAATACCTCCAGCCACTGTGCCCCTACCACAGCCCTTTGCTTCCTGGGGGGGAGTGGGCTCAAGCTTAAAGCAGCTTTGGTCCCACCGAGTTCTGCAGCTTAGCCCAGGGAGGACTCGGCTGTCTCCCCTAGCGCTGGGCTATCAGAAGTCCAACAAATCCCTGGATGTTCCAGCTCCTAAAGCTCTGAGAGCTCGCACGGGTGACCTTTCCAAGCTCAGAAAGTCATAGAAATTCCCAATCTCCTTCATTTCAAAACAAGAAAGAATATTCACAAGGGGGCAGAAGGGGGGCAGCGTGATGTCTTCACAGTCAGCTAAGTGGTGCTGACTCTGGAATCTGGGAGCTCTGAGTGCAAATCTAACCTCAGAGCCTTCACTGGGTCATCCTGTGTCATTCAACTTCTTCTTGACTCAGTTTTCTCATCTATAAAATGAAGCTGATAATAGCGTCCAGTTTCTAGGGTTGTTGGAAGGATCAAATAAGATAATATTTGTAAAGCACTTCGCACTATAGAAATATTAGCTGTTGGTATATACTTTTAGAATGAGCCTCAGTTTGGCCAATCAATTAATCTATGTCCCAACTCCCACAGCCAATCAAGTCTTTTCTTCCCCAGATGATCAGAGAACCAGAACCAGTTACAGGGCTTCTGCGTGCCTGGAAGCTGAGTCCCTGGACTTGCTCACCAGCACCTTCTTACCCGGGCATAAGTACAACTTATCCAGTAGGGGAGAAGAGAGGGCAGATACATAGCTCCCTAACCAACAGACTGGGCAGATCATAATCTCAGGCCGTGGAAATTTCCTTTTTTTTTTTAAAGCTTTTTATCTCAAAACATATGCCTGGATAATTTGTCAACATTGGCCCTTACTTGAAAAGCCTTGGGTTCCAAATTTTCCCCCTTCCCCCCATCCCCTCCCCTAGATGGCAAGCAATCCAAAATATGTTAAACATATTAAAATATATCTTAAATTCAACCTATATAAACTTATTTATGCAATTTTTATACAATTATCATGCTGCACAAGAAAAATCAGATCAAAAAGGGAAAAAAACAAGAAAACAAAATGCAAGCAAACAACAAAAAGAGTGAGAATGTGCTGTTGTGGTCCGCACTCAGTTCCCACCATCCTCTCTGGGTGTCCCTGGCTCTCTTTGTCACAAGATCACTGGAACTCCAGGCCATGGACATTTTCAAGAAATTGTGGAGAAGAACAAGGTTCACGGCAGTGAGTGTGGCGGGTCAACTCCCTCAGTGTCAGAGTCAGCATTGGTGGGACAGACCGCTGGATCCTGCCTGGAGAACACTCACCATAAACACCCATGGGATGTGTGGCGCTGATAAAGTCATTTAACCTCTTCTTTATTTCCTTTTAACTTCAAATTGACTGCAGGGGGGATGGTAATTGTCCCTCCCTTGCAAGTTTGTTGTGAGAATCCAGTGAAATGATATTTGTAAAGCACTTAGCATGTGCCTGACACATAGTAGGCACTTCCTAACTGCTTATTCTCTCTCCTTCCCTTTCCAGTCTCGATTCTTATTATCATAATGATGAGATTTTCCTTGGGAAGGCCAGAGCTGCCTCCCAGTCACAGACTGTGTCACAGACTGGTCACAAGATGGGTTTGCACCTTATTACCCACATCTGCCCTCCTTGAAATGCCCCCCAGGGGCAGTCACCTCATGGGAACACACGTTGAGGCTTCTGGCTGACTTAATAATCTTCCGTTTGGATTTCAGTTTCTTCCTGTGCCCAGTGAAGGCTCTTATGGCTGACGACAGCAACAACAGTAGCTCAGATTTGTATAGCACCTACTATGTGCCAGGTACTAAGTACTTTACAAATACTATCCCCCGAGATCCCCATGAAGTAGAGGCGGTTATTGTCTCCATCTTATAGATGAAGAATTGTTCAAGGTCAAACAGCTGTGGCTGTCACTGTTTCCCATGACCCCAGAGGTCAGACCCACTAGTGGCGGCAGGAAGGGGCCCAGAGCTCGGGTTGGCCCAAAGCGGACGGGCCTGCCTGAGAAGGGCTGAGATTTCCCTCCTCCGAGGCCCCAGTTGGGGGGGGGGACCCTTCTGGGTCACGGCTGGGGCCCCGTCCGCCCCAGTCCTGGTTCGGTTTCCAGAATCTAAATGCAGCATTCTCCCCATTACATCATCCAGTAACCTCAGAGGCAGCCTGTGGCCTGGGTCTCCCCCTGCCTTCCCTCGGGCTCCCACAGGGGCTGTGCTGCCTTTGATCCTCCCGGGCAGAATTCCGCAGGAAGTTTCCCCTTCTGTGCAATAGGACCTGGGACTGTGGACGTCCCTGAGTGTCGGAGGCCTGGCTGAGATAAGAGCCACCAAGTCACTTACCAAGTCCACAGCACAAAGTACAGCCATTGCTCCTGTTTCCCGGTCGGGGCGTCCCGGGGTGTGGGGGAGGAGGGGCCGAGGGCGGGGGACAGAACGTGCTGCCCCCAGGGAGACTTCGCCCAGGGCGCCCTGAGAAGGAGCAGACCCGGTTCCGCCCTCTGTCTCACCCGAGAAAGGCTGTAACCTTGTGGAGGATGGATTCCCAGCACCCTCCTCCCTGTCTCCAACAACCGCGGCCCACTCTATGCCCCTCCCCTGGCTGCAAGAACTAGCAGCAGCTCTAGGAATCCCTCAGTATCGTCAGGAACCAGGATTTCACCTTTGCACTCTCACCTTCCCCCACCCCCACCCTCCGGGCCTCCCAGCTGCTCCTCAAACAAGACCCGCCATCTCCAGACAGCCGTGTAACTGGGATCAGTCACATTCACCTCCGTCTTCCTCAGTTCCACCATCTGTAAAATGGGCACAGGATGCCTACCTCCCAGTGTTCTTAACAAGCTCAGATGGGATCATTTGGGAAGGAGATGACCCCAAGTGGAATCTCTACCTGATAGCCGGCCTTCTCAAGTGGGGGAGGAGAGGAAGGGAGAGACTCTGGGACTCAAACTTAAATAAGCCTGTTAAATTATAGAATATATATGAATATATATATATATATATGAATATGTGAATTGGATTATACATATATTTATGAAAGAGGGGCACCTACGTTTGGGCTTCCGTGACATTAGAGCAGCAAAGGAGTTGGAAGAGAAGAAATAAAATTTGGACGGTCCCAAAGGGAGCTCTGACTGAGCCTCTCGGGCTCCCCTCGGAGCATCAGCTTCCTCCAGAGCCAGGGCTGCCGGGATCCCGAACCCATCCTCATCGGGAAAGGCGAGGCGGTGGTTCCGGGCTTCAGGCCTAATCTCCAGGCACCTCCTGAGAGTGACAGCCTCTCTGGCTATGATGAGGTGGTGGGAGCCAATGGCAACTGTTACCCCTCTACCTTGGACAGCAGACACACCAGAAAATGCAGTAGTGGAAGGGCCTTCCCTGCACTAACAAAGTAACCCCACCCAGCCCAAAACAGTTATTTATCAAGGTCACTAACAAAGTCCCCCCCAGCCCAAAATAAGTAGTTGTCAAGGTCACTAACAAAACTACCCTCCAGCCCACAATAAGTAGTTGTCAAGGTCACTAACAAAACTACCCTCCAGCCCAAAATTTGTCAAGGTCACTGACAAAGTCATCCCCAGCCCCAAATAAATATCTGTCAAGGTCACTAACAAAGTCCCCCCAGCCCAAAATAAGTAGTTGTCAAGGTCATTGACAAAGTCATCCCCAGCCCCAAATAAGTATTTGTCAAGGTCACTAACAGTCATCCCCAGCCCCAAATAAGTATTTGTCAAGGTCACTAACAAAGTCATCCCCAGCCCCAAATAAGTAGTTGTCAAGGTCACTAACAAAACTACCTCCCAGCCCAAAATTTGTCAAGGTCACTGACAGTCATCCCCAGCCCCACATAAGTATTTTTCAAGGTCACTGACAATGTCCCCCCAGCCCCAAATAAGTATTTTTCAAGGTCACTGACAAAGTCATCCCCAGCCCAAAATAAGTAGTTGTCAAGGTCATTGACAAAGTCATCCCCAGCCCCAATAATATTTGTCAAGGTCACTAACAGTCATCCCCAGCCCAAAATAAGTAGTTGTCAAGGTCACTAACAAAGTCATCCCCAGCCCCAAATAAGTAGTTGTCAAGGTCACTAACAAAACTACCCTCCAGCCCAAAATTTGTCAAGGTCACTGACAAAGTCATCCCCAGCCCAAATAAATATCTGTCAAGGTCACTAACAAAGTCCCCCCAGCCCAAAATAAGTATTTGTCAAGGTCACTAACAAAGTCAT
The DNA here is from genome assembly GCF_902635505.1 of Sarcophilus harrisii. Classification (NCBI taxonomy): domain Eukaryota; kingdom Metazoa; phylum Chordata; class Mammalia; order Dasyuromorphia; family Dasyuridae; genus Sarcophilus; species Sarcophilus harrisii. Next base: position 240,703,691 of record NC_045431.1, read on the forward strand.
CCCCAGCCCAAAATAAGTAGTTGTCAAGGTCACTAACAAAGTCACCCCAGCCCAAAATTTGTCAAGGTCACTGCCAAAGTCATCCCCAGCCCCACATAAGTATTTTTCAAGGTCACTGACAATGTCCCCCCAGCCCCAAATAAGTATTTGTCAAGGTCACTAACAAAGTCCCCCCAGCCCAAAATAAGTAGTTGTCAAGGTCATTGACAAAGTCATCCCCAGCCCCAAGTAAATATTTGTCAAGGTCACTAACAAAGTCCCCCCAGCCCCAAATAAGTATTTTTCAAGGTCACTGACAAAGTCATCCCCAGCCCCAAATAAGTATTTGTCAAGGTCACTAACAAAACTACCCTCCAGCCCAATATTTGTCAAGGTCACTGACAAAGTCATCCCCAGCCCAAAATAAGTAGTTCTCAAGGTCACTGACAAAGTCATCCCCAGCCCAAATAAATATCTGTCAAGGTCACTAACAAAGTCCCCCCAGCCCAAAATAAGTAGTTGTCAAGGTCATTTACAAAGTCCCCCCCAGCCCCAAATAAGTATTTGTCAAGGTCACTAACAAAGTCCCCCCAGCCCACAATAAAGTAGTTGTCAAGGTCACTAACAAAACTACCCTCCAGCCCAAAATAAGTATTTGTCAAGGTCACTGACAAAGTCATCCCCAGCTCAAAATAAGTAGTTGTCAAGGTCACTAACAAAACTACCTCCCAGACCAAAATTTTTCAAGGGTCCTGACAAAATCATCCTGATCCCTAATAAATATCTTCAAGGGTCCACTATTTCATCCCCCCAAATAAGTATTTTCAAGGGTTAACAAAACTTTCGCCCAAAATGTTCAAAACACTTTGACAAATTCATCCCCAGTCCTAAATAAATATCTGTCAAGGTCACTAACAGTCATCCCAGCCCCAAATAAGTATTTGTCAAGTTCACTAACAAAGTCCCCCCAGCCCAAATAAGTAGTTTTAAAGGTCACTAACAAAACTACCTCCCAGCCCAAAATTGGTCAAGGTCACTATCAAAGCCATCACCAGCCCAAAATAAGTAGTTCTCAAGGTCAAACAAAAGTCTAACCCAAATAAATATCTATCCAAGGTCACTAACAAAAATACCCTCCAAAAAATAAATTTTCAAGGTCATAACAAAACTACCTCTAACCCCAAAATTTGTCAAGGTCACTAACAGAATCCCAAAAAATAAGTATTTTCAAGGTCCTGACAAAGTCATCCCAACCCTAATAAATATCTTCCAAAGGTTACTAACAGTCATCCCCAGCTCAAAATAAGTAGTTGTAGGTCCTTTAAAAAACTACCCTCCAGCCCAAAAAATAAGTTTTTTCAAGGTCACTGGAAAGTCATCCCCAACCCCACATAAGTATTTTTCAAGGTCACTGACAATTCCCCAACCCCCAAATAAGTATTTTCCAAAGGTCACTGACAGTTCCCCAACTCAAAATAAAGTAGTTAATAAGGGTCATTAAAAAACTACCCTCCAGCCCAAAAAATTTTTTCCAAAAGGTCCCACTGACAAAGTCCCCTCAACCCCAAAATAAGTAGTTTCAAAGGTCATTTAACAAACCATCCCAACCCAAAATTTGTTAAAGGTCCTTACAAAGTTCCCAAGCCCAAATAAATATCTTCAAAGGTCACTAACAAAATTTAGCCCAAAATAAGTTTTTAATCAAGGTCATTGAAAAGTCATCCCCAACCCCAAATAAATTCATCAAAGGTCACTAACAGTTCCCCAACCCCAAATAAAGTTTTGTCAAGGTCCAAACAAAGTCCCCAAGCCCAAATAAGTAGTTTTCAAGGTCACTTAAAAAACTACCTCCAAAAAATTGGTCAAGGTCACTATCAACATCCCCCCAACAAAAATAAGTAGTTTCAAGGTCACTAGAAAGTCCCCCAACCCAAATAAGTAGTTTCAAGGTCACTAAAAGTCCCCCCAACCCAAATCAGTAATTTCAAAGGTCATTGACAACAATCATCTAAAAATAAGTATTTTAAGGGTCACTAACAAAACACCCTCCAGCCCAATATTTGTCAAGGTCACTGAAACAAAGTCCCCAACCCAAATAAATATCTATCAAGGTAAATAAAAAGTCCCAAAAATAAGTAGTTCTCAAGGTCACTAACAAAGTCATCCCCAACCCAAATAAGTATTTTCCAAGGTCACTAACAAAATACCCTCCAGCCAAAAAATAAGTATTTGTCAATTCCTTTAACAAAGTCCCCCCCCAAACCCAAAATAAGTAGTTTCAAGGTCATTTACAAGTCATCCCCAGCCCCAAATAAGTATTTAATAAGGTCACTAACAAAGTCCCCACAGCCCAAAATAAAGTAGTTGTCAAAGGTCATTGACAAAGTCCTTCCTCAACCCCAAATAAATATCTATCAAAGGTCACTTAAGGTCATCCCCAGCCCCAAATAAGTATTTTCAAGGTCAATTAAAAGGTCCCCAGCCCAAAATAAGTAGTTCTTAAGGTCACTGGAAAAAGGGTTCCCAACCCAAATAAATTCTGTCAAATTCACTAACAAAACTACCCTCTAGCCCAAAATTTGTCAAAGGTTTTAAGTCATCCCACTCAAAATAAGAAGTTTCAAGGTCACTAAAAAACCCCAGCCAAAAAATAAGTATTTTCAAAGGTCCCAAAAAGTCATCCCCAGCCCAAAATAAGTATTTGTCAAGGTCACTGACAAAGTCATCCCCAGTCCAAAATAAGTAGTTCTCAAGGTCACTGACAGAGTCATCCCCAGCCCAAATAAATATCTGTCAAGGTGACTAACAAAGTCCCCCAACCCAAAATAGGAATTTAAGGTCACTGACAAAAATTATTAAAAATAAGTGGTTTCAAGGTCACCAACCAAAGTCCCCCCCAACCCCAAATAAATATCTTCCAAGGTCATGGTCCCCCAGCCCCAAAATAAGTTTTTCAAGGTCATTGACAAAAGTCATCCCAACCCCAAATAAATATCTGTCAAGGTCACTAACAAAACTACCCTCCAGCCCAAAATTTATCAAGATCACTGACAAATTCATTCCCAGCCCCAAATAAATATGTGTCAACGTAACTAACAGCCATCCCCAGCCCCAAATAAGTATTTGTCAAGGTCACTAACAAAGTCCCCACAGCCCAAAATAACTATTTGTCAAGTTCACTAACAAAGTCCCCCAAACCCAAATAAAACTTCAAGGTCCACTAACAAAGTCCCAACCCAAAATAAGTTTTTTCGGGTCATTGACAAAAGTCTCAAAAATAAATATCTTCAAGGTCACTAGCAAAACCCCTCCAACCCAAATTTTGTCAAAGGTCCACTGGCAAAGTCATCCCCAACCCAAATAAGTAGTTGTCAATTCTTTAAAAAGGTCCCCAATTAAATAAATATCTTCAAGGTCATAACAAAATTTAACCCAAAATAAGTTTTTATCAAAGGTCATTATTAAAGTCTTCAACCCCAAATAAATATCTTCAAGGTCACTAAAAAACTTCCTCAGCCCAAATTTATCAAGATCACTGACAAATTCATTCCCAGCCCCAAATAAATATGTGTCAACGTCACTAACAGCCATCCCCAGCCCAAATAAGTATTTGTCAAGGTCACTGACAAAGTCATCCCCAGCTCAAAATAAGTAGTTGTCAAGGTCACTAACAAAACTACCTCCCAGACCAAAATTTTTCAAAGTCACTGACAAATTCATCCCCAGTCCTAAATAAATATCTGTCAAGGTCACTAACAAAGTCCCCCAGCCCAAAATAAGTAGTTGTCAAAGTCACTAACAAAGTCCCCCCAGCCCAAAATAAGTAGTTTTCAAGGTCACTGACAAAGTCCCCCCAGCCCCAAATAAATTCTTCCAGGTACTAACAAAAGTCCCCCAACCCAAAAAATAAGTTTTTGTCAAGGTCATTGACAAGTCCATCCCCCCAAATAAATATCCTGTCAAGGTCCAACAAAACTACCCTCCAAGCCAAAATTTATCAAGATCACTGACTTTTTCCAAACCCAAATAAATTGTCAACGTAACTAACAGCCATCCCACCCAAATAAGTATTTGTCGGGTCCTTTAAGTCCCAAGCCCAAAATAACTATTTTCAAGTTCACTAAAAAAGTCCCCCCGGCCCAAAATAAGTTTTGTCCGGTTCATTGACAAAGTCATCCCAACCCCAAAATAAATATCTGTCAAGGGTCACTAGCAAAAACTTCCCTCCAGCCCAAATTTGTCAAGGTCACTGACAAGTCCCCCAACCCCAAATAAGTAGTTGTCAAGGTCACTTTGACCAAAATTCCCCCAACCCCAAATTAAATATCTTAGGGTCATTAAAAAGTCCCCCAGCCCAAAAATAAAGTTTTTCGGGTCATTGACAAAGTCATCCCCAGCCCCAAATAAATATCTGTCAAGGTCACTAACAAAACTACCCTCCAGCCCAAAATTTATCAAGATCACTGACAAATTCATTCCCAGCCCCAAATAAATATGTGTCAAACAATCCATCCCCAACCCCAAATAAGTATTTTCAAGGGTCCACTTTAAAAGTCATCCCCAGCTCAAAATAAGTAGTTGTCAAGGTCACTAACAAAACTACCTCCCAGACCAAAATTTTTCAAAGTCACTGACAAATTCATCCCCAGTCCTAAATAAATATCTGTCAAGGTCACTAACAAAGTCCCCCCAGCCCAAAATAAGTAGTTTTCAAGGTCATTGACAAAGTCATCCCCAGCCCCATGTAAGTATTTGTCAAGGTCACTGCCAAAGTCATCCCCAGCCCCACATAACTATTTTCAAAGGTCCTTTAAATTGTCCCCCCCAGCCCGAATAAGTATTTTTCAAGGTCACCCAACAAGGTCATCCCCAGCCCTAATAAATATTCTTCAAGGTCACTAACGTCATCCCCAACTCCAAAATAAGTTATTTTTCAAAAGGTCACTAACAAAGTCATCCCCAGCCCAAATAAATATCTGTCAAGGTCACTAACAAAACTACCCTCTAGCCCAAAATTTGTCAAGGTCACTAACAGTCATCCCCAGCTCAAAATAAGTATTTGTCAAGGTCACTGACAAAGTCATCCCCAGCCCAAAAAGTGGTTGTCAAGGTTTTAAAAAGTCATCCCACCTCAAAATAAGTAGTTTCAAAGGTCTAACAAAACTTCCCTCAAAAAAATAAGTATTTTCAAGGTCACTAACAAAACTACCTCAGACCAAAATTTTCAAGGTCACTGCCAAAAGTCATCTAACCCATAAAGTATTTTTCAAGGTCTGACAATGTCCCCCAACCCCAAAATAAGTACTTTTCAAGGTCACCTAACCAAAGTCCCCCAACCCAAAATAAGTTTTCAGGGTCACTAATAAACCCTCAGCCTAAAATAAGTGGTTACCAAAGGTCATTGAAGATCCCCAACCCCAATATATACTTTTTCAAGGTTTTAACAAAGTCCCCCCAGCCCCAAATAAGTATTTGTCAAGGTCACTAACAAAGTCCCCAGACCAAAATAAGTAGTTGTCAAAGTCACTAACAAAACTACCCTCCAGCCCAAAATTTGTCAAGGTCACTAACAAAGTCCCCTCAGCCCAAAATAGTAGTTGTCCAAGGTCATAAACACCTCCCAAGCAAAAAATTTTTCAAAGGTCACTAAAAAGTCCCCCAACCCTAAATAAGTATATTCAAAGGTCATTAAAAAAAACTACATCCCAAAAAATTTTTAAAGGTCACTAAAAGTCATCCCAACCCAAAATAAGTGGTTTCAAGGTCCTAAAAACACCCTCAGCCCAAAAATAAGTTTTAATCAAGGTCAATTTAAAACTACCCTCTAGCCCAAAATTTATCCAAGGTCACTAACCGTCATCCCCATCCCAAATTAAGTATTTGTCAAAGGTCCACTAACAAAACTACCCTCCACCCCAATATTTATCCGGGTCACTGACCAAGTCATCCCAGCCCAAATAAAGTAGTTCTCAAGGTCACTGACAAAGTCATCCCCAGCCCAAATAAATATCTGTCAAGGTCACTAACAAAACTACCCTCCAGCCAAAAATAAGTATTTGTCAAGGTCACTAACAAAACTACACTCTAGCCCAAAATTTGTCAAGGTCACTAACAGTCATCCCCAGCCCAAAATAAGTATTTGTCAAGGTCACGACAAAAGTCATCCCAACCCTAATAAATATCTGTCAAGGTCACTAAGGTCATCCCCAACTCCAAAATAATTTTGTTCAAGGTCACTAACAAAAACTAATCCAGCCCCAAAAAATAAGTTTTGTCAATTCCAACAAAAGTCATCCCCAACCCCACATAAGTATTTTCAAGGTCACTGACAATTCCCCCAAAAATAAAGTACTTTTTCAAGGGTCACCTAACAAAAGTCCCCCCCAGCCCAAAATAAATGTTGTCAGGGTCACCTAATAAACACCCTCAACCCTAAAATAAGTAGTTGTCAAGGTCATTGACAGTCATCCCCAGCCCCCAATATGTACTTTTCAAGGTCACTAACAAAGTCCCCCCAGCCCCAAATAAGTATTTGTCAAGGTCACTAACAAAGTCCCCCAGACCAAAATAAGTGGTTTCAAAGTCACTAACAAAATATTAAAAAATTTATAAAGGTCACTAACAAAGTCCCCTCAGCCCAAAATAAAAGTAGTTTCAAGGTCCTCGAAACTACCTCCCAAACAAATTTTCAAGGTCACTAAAGTTTAGGCCTAAATAAAGTATTATAGGGTCATTAAAAAAAACTACATCCCAGCCCAAAATTTGTTAAGGTCACTTACAAAGTCATCCAAAGCCCCAAATAAATATCTGTCAAGGTCACTAACAAAGTCCCCCCAGCCCAAAATAAGTTTTTGTCAAGGTCATTGACAAAGTCATCCCCAGCCCCAAATAAATATCTATCAAGGTCACTAAAGTCATCCCAGCCCAAATAAATTTGTCAAGGTCACTAAAAAACTACCTCCCAACCCAAAATTGGTCAAGGTCCTTATAAAGTCCCCCAGCACAAAAATAAGTTTTCAAGGTCCTGAAAGTCCCCCCCCCAAAATAAGTAGTTGTCAAGGTCATTGGAAAAGTCATCTGAACCCAAATAAGTAATTTCTAGGTCCCTAAAAAACTACCCCAATAATATTTTCAAGGTCACCTTTAAAGTCATCCCAACCAAAATAAGTGGTTCTCAAGGTTACTAAAAAAGTCATCCCCAACCCAAATAAGTATTTTCAAAGGTTAAAAAGTCATCCCAGCCAAATAAATTCTTCAAGGTCACTAACAAAACACCCTCCAGCCAAAAATAAGTATTTTCAAGGTCACTAAAAAACTACCCTCTGGCCCAAAATTTTCAAAGTCCTCGTTCCCCAACCCAAAAAGTAATTCTCAAGGTCCACTCCTAAAGTCTCCCCCAACCCAAATAAATATCTGTCAAGGTGATAACAAAATTTCCCCAAAAAAATGTGGTTCTAAAGGTCACTGACAAAGTCATCCCCAACCCCAAAATAAAGTGGTTTCCAAGGTCACCAAAAGTCCCCACCCAAATAAATATCTTCAAGGTCACTAACAATCATCCCAAGCCCCAAATAAATATCTGTAAAGGTCATAAAAAGTCCCCAAAAATAAAGTAGTTGTCAAATTCATTAAAAAAGTCATCCCAACCCCAAAATAAAATAACTATCAAGGTCACTAACAAACTACCCTCCAGCCCAAAATTTATCAAGATCCTGACAAATTCTTCCCAGCCCCAAATAAATATATTCCAACTCACTAACAAAATTTAACCCAAATAAATATCTATCAAGGTCATAACAGTCATCCCAACCCAAATAAGTTTTCCAAGGTTATAAAAGTCCCCGGCCCAAATAAGTAGTTTTCCTAACAAAACACCCTCCAATTATTTTCAAAGGTCACTGACAAAGTCCCCCAGCCCAAAATAAGTAGTTTTCCAAGGGTCACTAACGAAACTACCTCCCAAGCGAAAATTTTTCAAGGTCACTGACAAAGTCCCCCCAGCCCTAAATAAGTATATGTCAAGGTCATTAAAAAACACATCCAACCCAAAATTTTTGGGTCCTTACAAAGTCATCAAAAAATAAAATATCTTCCAAGGTCACTAAAAAGTCCCCCAGCCCAAAATAAGTTTTTTCGGGTCATTTGACAAAGTCATCCCAACCCCAAATAAATATCTATCAAGGTCACTAACAGTCATCCCAAACCCAAAAGGTATTTGTCAAGGTCCTAACAAAAACTATAACCCAAAATTGGTCAAGGTCATATCAAAGTCCCCAACACAAAATAAGTAGTTTCAAGGTCATAACAAAGTCCCCCCAGCCCCCAAATAAGTAGTTGTCAAGGTCATTTGAAAAGTCATCCCAACCCAAATAAGTATTTTCAAAGGTCCTAAACAAAACTACCCTCCAGCCCAATTTTGTCAAGGGTCCTTGAAAAAGTCCCCAAAAATAAGTGGTTCTCAAGGTCACTTACAAAAGTCATCCCAGCCCAAATAAATATCTGTCAAGGGTGACTAAAAAGTCCCCCCAGCCCAAAATAAGTAGTTCTCAAGGTCCTTTAAAAAGTCATCCCCAGCCCAAATAAGTATTTTCAAGGTCCCCAAAAAATACCCTCCAGCCCAATTTGTTGTCAAGGTCATAACAAAGTCCCCCAAAAAATAAGTAATTTCTCAAGGTCACAACAAAGTCATCCCCAGCCCAAATAAATATCTGTCAAGGTCATAACAAAACTACCCTCAACCAAAATAAGTATTTTCAAAGGTCACTAAAGTCATCCCCAAAAAATAAGTATTTGTCAAGGTCACTGACAAAGTCATCCCCAGCCCTAATAAATATCTGTCAAGGTCACTAACCAAGTCCCCCTGCCCAAAATAAGTATTTTTCAAGGTCACTAACAAAGTCCCCCCAGCCCACAATAAGTAATTGTCAAGGTCACTAACAAAACTACCTCCCAGACCAAAATTTGTCAAGGTCACCAAATCATCCCCAAACATAAGTATTTTTTCAAGGTCACTGACAATTCCCCCAAAAAAATAAGTAATTTCAAGGTCCTTAACAAAACTACCCTCAACCCAAAATTTTCGGTTTCATAAAGTCATCCCCAGTCCAAAATAAGTATTTTCCAAGGTCACTAAAAAACCTCCAAAAAATTGGGTAAAGGTCACTAAAGTCCCCAGCACAAAATAAGTAGTTGTCAAGGTCACTAGCAAAGTCCCCCAGCCCCAAATAAATATCTATCAAGGTCACTAACAGTCATCCCCAGCCCCAAATAAGTATTTGTCAAGGTCACTAACAAAACTACCTCCCAGCCCAAAATTGGTCAAGGTCACTATCAAAGTCCCCCAGCACAAAATAAGTAGTTGTCAAGGTCACTAGCAAAGTCCCCCCAGCCCCAAATAAATAGTTGTCAAGGTCATTGACAAAGTCATCCCCAGCCCCACATAAGTATTTTTCAAGGTCACTGACAATGTCCCCCAAGCCCGAAATAAGTAGTTGTCAAGGTCACTAACAAAACTACCCTCCAGCCCAAAATTTGTCAAGGTCACTAACAGTCATCCCCAGTCCAAAATAAGTAGTTCTCAAGGTCACACAACGTCCTCCTAGCCCAAAAAACTTTTTCAAGGTCACTAAAAAGTCCCCCAAAAAATAATAAGTTATTTCAAAGGTCACTAACAAAACTACCCTCCAGCCCAAAATGTTTGTCAAGGTCACAGGCCTCGCAGGCTGGGCGTGCCAGAGGGCACCTCAGAATGCTGCCCGCGTGTCTGGAGCTCCTGCCACCATCGTGCTTTACTTTGGAAGTGAAAGGGCTTCATTGCTGATGTTTCAGGATTCGGACTGCACCAGAGGGTCCCGGGGGAGGGTCCCGGGGAGCCAGCTTGGCCGCGGCCCCCTCTCCTTTGCCATCTGCCTTATCTCCAATCTCAGGGACCCGCCCCTCTGGAAGGATGACTCTGCTGTTGGCCAGTGGGCACCCTCTGGTGGATGAAATGCTGAACGTCTCCCCATCCCGGCCTTCTGTCTGGTGTCCCCCCACCCCCCAATCCCCGCAGTCTGTCTCCTCCCATTTCAGTCACCACGTCCTCTCCTGGGGAAAAGAGGGGAGATGGGCCAGAAGAAGAAGGGGGCGAGTGGCGGCCTCTGAACAAGACACCTCGAGATCGCATCGAGCTTTTATTTATAAGCAAATGGTGACTCGTGTTCGGTCCGGAGCACTGTCCCTGTCAGTGTGCAGCCAGGCAGGGCTGGGAAGGGCAGGGGCACCAGCTCGGCCTGGGGAGGGGCAGGTCACAGGCAGCGGGAGCTCCCTGGCACAGCCGGGCTCCCTCTGCCTCTCTGGCCCCTCCTGGCACGGCCAGGTCCCTCCCAGGCCCCTCGGAAGGCTCTGCAAAGGACCGCAGCCAAAGGCCTGGATGGGCCGTTCCCTACAGCAGCATCCTCACTCAGGCCGGGAGAAAGAGGGGGGTATCGGAGGGCAGGTTTTTGGCCAATTGGTGGCTCCATGAGCATTTATTAAGTGCCTGCTGTGTGCCAGGCACTGGGCCAAGCAAAAGCTCTTCCAAGAGGCTGCAGTCGTATAGGGGGACCACCTGTCCACAGTCCCCTGCACAGGAGCTGTGGTGGCAGTAAATCAAAGGAAGTCGCTCCGGGGAAGGTCCTGGGGCTGAGGGGACCAGGAAAGGCTTTCTGGAGAAGGCGGATGTCGGTCCTACTACAGGAAGCAGGATGAGGAGGAAGAGCATCCTGGGCCCAGGAGCCCACCCGAGGGAGAAGAGGGGTGTGCTGTTCTCTGGGGAGCAGCGAGGTCCCCGCGAGGGGGGGGCAGTGAGGTCCCGGCAGGGGGTCAGGGGTCAGAGAGGGCTTCAGCAGGGGGTCAGGGGTCAGAGAGGGCTTCAGCAGGAATCTGGCTTCAGCAGCTCTTGCTCTCCAGGCCCCTGCCCTGAACATCTCCCCTCCCCCTAGAAAGGCTGCTGAGGCTAAGGCCCGGCCTCCCCTTCTGGGGCAGAAAGATCAATGGCTTCGGCCTCCAGAAGGAAGCCAGCAGCCGGCCGGGAGGACCGAGGGGGTGCCCGGGCTGCAGGGCCGGGCAAGACACCCAAGGAGACGCTGCTCGGCCGAGGAAAGGACGTGGCTGTAAATTATAAATAAAGGAGCAGAACGGTGCCGGCGTCCACCTGGAGGAGCCTTGCGGGCTCCCCAGAAGTGCTGGTCGTCCTGGGCCCCGGAAGAAGCTGGGACGGGGGGTCCTGCCCACCGCGGCCGCCCCCTTCAGCTGGCAGAGTCCCGGGCGGGGCTAGGGGTGGCCGAGCGGCTGAGGGTCACTCCGGGGAGGTTGGCCACGAAGCTCCCCCACGTTCTTCTCAGGGCATGATCCACCTGCTGGGGGCCAGAGAGGCAGAGACGGTCAGCGGGAGGAATTGTGTCCCAGGGGAAAACGGCCGAGCCCTAGCAGCCCTTCCCCTGCCGCAGGACGGCCACATGGACGACGGGAAGCCAGAGGCCCTGCCTCCTGTCCCAGCCCGGCCAGGAACGTCCCAGGAGTCAGCTAGCTCTGTCACCCCTTCCCCTTCCAGCGCATCCTGACCCCGAAGCCCCGGGCCCTGGGGGATGCCGCTGTCCTGCTGGCTGCCCCGCGGCCTCCGGCCACTCTGGGTTTCCAGGACTTCCCCTCCAGAGGCCCAGGATGCTCCGCTGGAAGGAGGTCCTATGGGAAAGCCTCCACAAGCACTGGGAAAGCCGCTTTATTGATCCCCTCGGACTGTGCTGAGAATGAAGTCACAAGGGCCCCAATAAGGAATCAGGCAGAGCCTCCCCCCCACAACTAGAACAACAGCCACAGGGATCCCATTGACAGACTGAATTCTCCGGGAGTCTGCCCTGCCTCCTAGCCTCGGTGTATTCAGCTGTGAAATGGGAGGATGCTTGCTCGGCTTATGGGAAGCTTTGTCCAGAGCGCTGAGGGATTCTGGGGGGGAGCCAGGGAAGGAGACACGCGAAGCCTTATTGTTCCCATTTTACAGATGGTTACTTTTGTTTATCCTTCATTCTGGGAGAGGACCTTGATGTCAGAGATCAGGCAAGTGAACTGGAGTTAAATGAGGGGGGGGCGGGCAAGGACCCCTGCCTCACTTTCCCCTCCTGCCCCCCTGGGGCAGGGGCCCCAGCCAGATCTGGATCGGGACGACCAGAGACGGCCCCCAATGGGACACAGCTCTTGGTCTGTCTTAGGGCCTGGCTCAGGGGGGAGGGCTGGGGCTCCCTGAGGATGGGGCCCTTCCCAGCCTCCCTCCTCCCAGCCCCCATTACTTACCTTCCTATAGTGGTGCATTTTCTGCCTCCCCCGGGCCTTGCCTTGGATCAGCTGTTCCGTGTCCCCCAGGTTCCCAGCAGCGCCGTCGGGAGGAGGGGAGTCCTGGCCCTCGGGGAGGCCCGAGTCGGCTTCCGGGCACCCAGGGGGCGGCTTTTCCCTCCGGGACCGGAGGCTGAGGGACCTCTGCAAGCGGGGGGCCTGCTGGCGGCCCTGGGGGACGAGGGGGCTCAGCCCCTTGCATTCTAAGCGATCCCCCCACACGTCCTGGAGTTTGTTATAGGAGGCCCGGGGGAGCCTGAGGGACTGGCTCCGAGTGATCACCATGGCCGCGGCAGGGAATGACCAGCCCAGGGCCGGGCTCCCTCCTAAGTACCCAGAGCTCCTGCTCGGCCGGGGGAGTCCACACCCAGCTGCCAGGTAATGAGGGACCAAAGGTTGGAGCGACTGAGGCTCCAAAGTGCAAACCACACCATGCTCCAGGCCAAAGGGAGCCCTGACCACCACCGCCCTCCCCCCGCTCCCAGCTGCCCCCTCCCCACCGCTCCCAACTGCCCCCTCCCCACTACTCCCAGCTGCCCCTTTCCCATTTCACAGATGAGAACACTGAGACTCAGAGAACTTCTGACTTGCCCAGCGTCCCACAACCAGTAAGGATCAGAGCTGAGATCCGAACCCAGCCCTCTTGATCCCAAGGCTAGTCCTAGTCATACGGCCAGAGGTGTCATGTATAGACGGCTTGCCCCGAGTTCAAAATTCAGCCTCTTATTAGCCATGTGATCCCAGGCAAGTCACTTAACTGCTGTCTGCCTCAGTGTCCTCCACTGCAAAATGGGAACAATCACAGCATCTGTTTCCCAGGGTGGTTGTGCAGACAAAGGAGGTAATATTGTGTTAGCTCGGTGTCTGGCACATAGTAGGCAATAAACGCTGGTTTCTGCTCTTTCTTTCCTCTCCCTCCTTTCTTCCTCCTTCTTCCCTTCCTCTCTTCCTTGTCTTCCTTCCTTCTCTTTCCTTAATTTCCATCTACTTCCTTCCTTTTCCCTCTCCTTCCCTCTCTTTCTTCTCTGCCTTCCTTCTTCCCTGCCTTCCTTCCTCAGTTTCCATCTACATCTTTCCTTTCTCCCCTTCTCCCTCCCTTCTTTTCTTTCCTCCGTCTTTTCTTCTTCCCTGCTTCCCTTCCTTTTTTCCTTCCTTCCTTTCCATTTACTTCTTTCCCTTTTTCCCTCCCTCCCTCCCTTATTCCTTCCTTTCTTTTCTCCCCCCTTCCCCCCTCCTTCCCTAGCACTAAAGGATCCTAGAACACCAGCGGGAAGGTGCCCCAGAGACTCCGGAATAGAAATGTGGGAGTTAGAAGAAGCCACCAGGACGGGGAGCGGAGCAGTGCGGCTGCGCTCGAGTTCCTCTGGAAGCTGGCAGGGGAGACGGGGGAAACAGAGTCTGTGGGGGAGACAGATCCAAGGGGGGGTCTGGGGTGGAGCCCACAAGGCCACGCTTTGTCAGGGGCGTGAATGAGGAGCAGGGGCCGCCCAGTATAGCAGGGTCAGGGACAGGGAGAATGTAGCCATAATGTTTTAAGTCAGTGGGTCGATAAGCATTTATTAATCACCTACTGTATGCCAGTGCTAACGGCTGAGGATACAAAGAAAGGCAAAAGATACAGTCTGTCCTCAAGCAGCTTTTTTTTTTTTTTTTTTAACGTGGAAGCAACATGCAAACACCTGCTTACAAAGGAGAAATATATAGGATAAAATGAGGGCAATCACGGAGGGAAGGCAGCATTGGGGGGATGTAGAAACTGGGGGTTTAGTTGGGACTTAAAGGAAGGCCAAAAGCCCCAGAGATAGAGATAAGAAGGGAGAGAACATCAGGTGAGGGGCACAGACGGTGAAAGTGCCTGGAGGGGGGAAATGAGGCAGCTTGAGCTAGCATTATTTTTCATTTGTGTGTTTGTTTTTGCTGAGGCAGTTGGGGTTAAGTGACTTGCCCAGGGTCACACAGCCAGGAAGTGTTAAGTGTCTGAGGCCAGATTTGAACTCAGGTCCTCCTGACTTTAGGGCGGGTGCTCTATCCCCTGCACTAGCTTGTGCTATTATTAATTGATTCGTATGATGGCTTGGGTCCGAGAGGATTTCTGCAGAGGGCATGCTTGTATTGTCCATCTTGCCTAGCGAAGGGCTGGGTCCTGGGTCCTCAGGAGGCAGGAAGGGAGCCCGGGGGACCCCGAGTGCTCTTCCCCCTTCCTCCCCCCCCCCCTGTGATTCCTCCTGTTCTCTGGGAGTAAAGCAAATAGGAATGCCAGTTCCCCAGGGTGATCCGTCATGCCCCATCTCTGACTCTATTTTACTCTTTTCATCTGTAAAATGGGATAACAGTGTTTCTGCTCCCTACTCCGGAACTTGGGCAGGTAGGCGGCAGAGTGGACAAAGTGCAGGGTCTGAAGCGAAGAGCTGAGTTCAAATCCAGCCAGAGACACTTACTAGCCATGTGACCCTGGGCAAGGTCCTTAAGCGGCCTGCCTCAGTTTCCCCATCTGTAAGCCGAGCCTCAGAAAGAAACGGCAGATCTCCCCAGTGTCTTCACCCGGAAAGCCCCTCATGGGGTCACGAAGACTGGAACAGGACGGACCCACAAAAACACCCAGAGGAGTTTGATTTAATTAGTGCAATATCCGCGATGGCCACCAGGTGGTGCTGTCCTTAAGCGACCGGTCTAGGGCCGCTTGGGGATGCTCGAGTCGTGCTGAGAGGCCGCCGTACCCGTGACCGCCACCAGAGGGCGCTCCGCCGCAAGCATGGGCGCCCCTTGGATTATTAACCCTTCCCGGAGCTCTGGGAAGGAAGAGGATGAAATGGCCGCAATGCGGCTCCAATTATTAGACGTCAGATTTTTCAGGCTCACTTCGCCCCGCCCCCAATGTCTCCATTCCCTTCCCGTCGCCCTCCACGTGCCCAGCGGTCACCGATTTCACAGCTGCGTGTGTGTGAAATTAAGCTTAAAGGAGACTACCCCCCCCGACCCCCCCCGGCGCCCCCCGCCCCCCCCCCGCCCCCCCCCCAGGGGTTAGGGAACCCTCCCGGCCCCTCCAGAAGCCTGGGTGCGGAGGGGAAGCCCCTCCCCCAGCTAGAGAAGGGCGGGGCTTGGAGCCCTCTCTCCGACCCCCCCCCCCGCCCCCCCCCCCCCCCCCAGGGGTTAGGGAACCCTCCCGGCCCCTCCAGAAGCCTGGGTGCAGAGGGGAAGCCCCTCCCCCAGCTAGAGAAGGGCGGGGCTTGGAGCCCTCTCTCCGACCCCCCGACTGGCCGCAGGGGGGCCGGGGCCGCCGTCATGCGCCTTTCCCCTCCTCCTCTCCCGCAGTTCTGAGCCATCAAGCCAGAGGACGCGAACGCCCAGGGCGGAACGCGGCTCTGGGCTGCAGACAGCGCCCCCTCCCGGCCAGCGTGCGCCCAGAGCCCATGGCGGAGGCTCCCAGGCCGGGGCCGTTAGCTCCAGGGCGGGATGGCTGGGACTGGGCCCTGTTTCCCTCGGCGGAAGGTTTTCTGGCCCCAAGAAGGGAAGCCGGGCCCGGGAATGCCAGGAGCTAATCAGCAAAAATGAAACCCTCACGAAGGAGGAGGCGACAAGACTTGGGGGAGCAGAGCAATGAGTCTTTATTAAGCACTTACTGTATGCCGGATAGGGTGAGAGTAACTGAGAAAGGGCAGAAAGACAAAAGAGGCCCCGCCCACCAGGAGCTTCCAATTTAATTGGGGAGGCCTGGTGTGAACACCCGGGGCAGGGATGGAGATCATCCTGCTAGGAGTTGGGAAGAAGGGAGAAGTGAGAGCTCCCCTTCCTATTCCACCCGAAGGCTTGCAAAGGGTTACACCTAATAACTATGATCTCATCTGAGGAGGTAGTTCTGGAGCCCAGGTGAGGTAAAGATACAACCCTAGAGAAATCTGTATATTTCCCCAGGGCAGGTCCCCAAGACTTGACTGAACTCCCCGAGACTTGTCCAACAGAATGACGATCAATCATTTCTGGTAATTCATGTGGGCCTAGACAATGCTTCCAGGCAGAATCTGGGGAGTTTTGCCAAGGGTTACAATGACTTGGCCAATGCCCAGGGCATAGGTGGTATTTTTCATATTTTCATCAGTGTTGGCGACGGGAGAGAATTTTGAAAGGGAAGGGGAGATTTGAGAAGTGAATAGCATTTTTTGAGAATATATTGTCAGACGTGGCTCATTTCGACATTCAGGCCAGTTCCAATGGTCTTGTGATGGAGAGAGCCATCTGCACTCAGAGAGAGACTGTGGGGACCGAGTGTGAATCACAACAGAGTATTTTTCCTTTTTTGTTGTTGCTTGTTTGCATTTCGTTTTTTTTCTCATTTTTTTTTCTTTCTGATCTGATTTGTCTTGGGCAGCATGAAAATTGTGGAAATATGTTTGGAAGAATTGCACATGTTTAACATATTGGATGACTTGCTGTCTAGGGGAGGGGAGGGGGGGAAAGGAGTGAAAAAAATTTGGAACACAGAGTTTTGCAAGGGTGAATGTTGAAAATTATGCATATGTTTTGAAAATAAAAAGCTTTAATAAAAAAAAAAAAGAAGGAAAAGAAAATGAAACTCTTGTGTCCACTGGGGAAAAAAAAAAGAAAGATATTCTCAGAAAGGAATTGGAATCATGACTTGAAATGTAATATGGAAACTTTAGCTTCAACAGATCTTCACACAAGACACTCTGGCTGCTCTTGGTGTTGTCTTATGTAGAATTTGGAGGCAGTCGATAGAGTTCCTGGCCTGGAGTCAGGAAGGCTCATTCTTGTCTATTCCCAGAATCAAAGTTTCCTCAGCATTCAGTTCCAAGGAAAGCCAGATTTCTCCAGAGAGGAAGTAGGTTCTCAGTCCTCACATTTATTATCTCCTTTCTCTCTTTGTTTCCCGAGGAAAGTTGCTTTACTATATTTCTCTAATCAATACTGATTTAGAGCATCTTTTCATATGACTATAGAAAGCTTTGGTTTTTTCTTCTGAAAATTGCCCATTCGTCTCCTTTGACTGTTTATCGACTGAGAAATGATTTATATTCTTATGAATTTGACTCAATTCTCTCTATATTTGAGAAATTGGGCCTTTATTAGAGAAATTTGCTGCTAAAAATTTCCACTCCCACAAGTTTCTTGCTTTCCTTGTAATCTTGGCTGCATTGGTTTTGTTTGTACAAAACGTTTTTAACTTTTGATGACATTAGCTTAATGTCAACAAAAGTATCCATTTTACATCCCTGATCCTCTCTATCTCATTTGCTCATATTTTGTTATCTGTAGATCTGACAGGTATCACTTTTCATACTCTCCTAATTTGCTTATGATATCACTCTTTGTCTAAATCGCGTACCTATTTTGACCTTTGTATATGGTGTAAGCTATTATTCCATACGTAGTCTCTGCCAAACTACTTTCCCAGTTTTCCCAGAAATTTTTATCAAAAAATGCTTTCTTGTTCCCAAAACTTGGATCTTTGGGTTTCTCAAACACTAGATTAGTACGGTCATTTACTACTGTGTATTCCACTGATCCGACATTCTAAATCTTACTCACTACCAGATAATTATCTCTTTGTAACACAGTTTAAGATCTGATACTGCTAGGCTACCTTCCTTCTCTTTTTTTTTCTCATTGATTCCTTAAATCTTCCAGTTCAATTTGATTATTTTTTCTAGCTCTATAAAAATATTTTTTCATCAATTTGATTGGCACGGCACTGAATAAGCAAATTAATTTAGATAGAATTGTCATTTTTTTATTATATTGGCTCAGTCTACCCATAAGTGATAACTATTTTTCCAATCAAAATAAACTCTGTGTTGATTTGTGTGAGATCTATTTTGTAATGGTGTTCATATAGTTCCTTGGTTTGTCTTGGCAGGTATACTCCAAATATTTGATAATTATTACTCAAATTATTGTCAAATATAATTTGACAAATATTACAATGATTCGAAAAGGAATCTCTCTTTCTATCTCTTGCTGCGGGGTTTTCTTGGTTAACATATAGAAATGTTGGGTTTGTTTTATGCCCTGGAACTCTGCTAAAGTTGTTCATTATTTCAATTAGTTTTTAGTTGATTCTCTAAGATTTTTTAAGTATATGATGTACATCATCTTGTTTGCAAAAAGTGAGCTTTAAATCAGGTATTTTTAATGTTCACAAGGTTTGTATTAGGAACAAAGGTAGCAGAGAAGCTTGGGTCTCCATCGCCTCAGTCAGTGGAGTGTGTGCTCTACACTCCAGTTCCCGGAGGACCTTTTCTTTCTCTGTTGCCGTTGTCCGCCAAGAGTTCCGTCTGCCCCTGCTCTCCTCCCTGGTGTGGTGTCCTGCATCATCAGCTTTTCTAGGTCATCAATGAGGGAGGCTCCACTCAGTGGCCCTTGTCCTACTGCTGCTCTTCCTTTTCCAGACCAAGCCCCACTTGTCCTCTCAGGTCCTGCATCCTCAATGCAGGAAGTCTCACAGCTGTAGTGATGGAGCTCTTCCGCCTCAATTGGGCACTCACCACTGCACAGCAAAGCTTGCATCCTTCCCTGACCAGCTGTCAATCCCACTAAATCAATGAGCATTCATTAAGCGCCTACTGTATGCTAAGGAGCTTCCAATCTAATAGGAGAGACAATATTCAAACAAATACATACATACTTACAAATATAAACTATATACAAGAAAAATAGAAAATAATTCATAGGAGGAAGGCACTAGAATTCAGAGGTTGGGGAGGGTTTCCTGTAGCAGGGAGGAGTTTAGTTGGGACTTAAAAGAAACCAGGGAGGTCAGGAGTAGGAGCACAGGAGGGAGAACATCCCAGGTAAAGGGGATGATCAGTGAAAACTCTGGGAGGAAGAGCTGGAGGATTTTGTTTGTGGAATGGGGAGGAGGCCGTGTTACTGAATGGAAGGGCCCATTGGGGAACAAGGTGTCAGAAGGCTGGGAGGGTGGCTAGGGAGCCTTGAATGCCAAATAAAGTATGATGTATTTGCTCTTGGGGGCGATAGGAAGCCTCTAGAATTTATTGAGTGAGACTGTAATATAACTGGACTTGGGTTTTAGGAAAAGCCTTTTAGTGTCTGAATGAAGGATGGACTGGAGTGGGGAGAGAGAGACTGAGGCAGGCAGATCCTTGTAGACTGAGACAGTTATCTCTGGATCCGGTGATGGAGGGTGGGGAGAAAGGGGGAACTGGAGAGATGCTGCAAAGGTGAAGTTGACAAGTTTGGGCAAGTTTGAATATTGGGGGGGTGAGATAATGAGGAACCCAGGCTGGGTGCCTGGGGCACCAGAGGAGGCTGGTGCCCTCAGTAGTCATTGGGGAGGTTGGGGAGGAGGTAAGGGGGAAAGAGGAGTCCTGTTGGAAGCTAGAGTTTAAAACACTGAAATCCACTTTGAGACACCTGAGAAGCAGTGGGAGAAATGTGACTGGAGGTGGGCCAAGAGACTGGGGCGGGAGGACAGTCATCAGCACGGAGACAGCTGTGAACCCCACACGCTGCTGCTGAGACCCCCAAGTGAAGGGTCTAGAGGAAGGGGAGGAGGGTCCCGGCACAGAGCCTGCAGGGAGCCTGGGGTTAGAGGGTGGGGTTCGGAAGAGGAGCCAGCAAAGGAGACTACTGAGAAGGCGCCGTCAGAGAGGTAGGAGAAGTGGGGGGCAGAAAGGGTTGAAAAGAAGGAGGAAGGAGGGGGCTGGAAGTGCACAGAGGTCAGGGACCCCGAGGATGGAGAGGAGGCCATTGGATAAGCAGCTGGGAGACCATCAGTCACGTCAGAGAGAATGGTTTTGTTGAGAGGAGGAGGAGGAGCCTTAGCAAGAGAGCGAGGGGAAAGGGGAGGGGGCCCTCATGGGCTTCGGGGTCTGGGTACAAGGGTCAGAAGGGAGACGGAGGCCAGCGGGGAGGGAAGGGCGCGCAGGGCTGGAAGGCAGTGGGGGGGGGGGGAGACCCGGCACGTTTGCAGCCACACGAGAGGGAGAGAGGGAAAGGGAGACGAGGACAGAGGGGCTGCGGCTGGAGGGGAATGGGCAGAGGGCCTTGTCTGGGTCAGGACTCTGGCCACTTCATCATGGGAAAGAGGATGAAGGAGGAAGGGCAGAAGGTGCCTGGGGGATGGCAGGTTTGAGGAGGGAAGAGAGGGTCTGGGAGAGCAGCTGTGGTCAGTAGGAGAGGGAGGGATTAGGAGGTATAGGGGGACAGAGGCCATTCCAGACCCAGACTTCCTCCTCTCCCCTCTTTCCTTTCCTCCCTTTTCCTTCTTTCCCTCCTTCTTCCACCTCCTTCCTTCTCCTCCTTTCTCCCCCTCCCCAATGTCCCTTCCTTCTCCCCTCCTTTTTCCTTCCTTCCTTCCTTTTCTTCTCCTCCTGTCCTTCTGCCCCTTGTCCTCCCCTCCTTTCTCTTTCCTTCCCCTCTTCCCTTCCCCTCCCTCCACCTTTCCTTCTCTTCTCCCTCCTCTCCCTCCTTCCTTCCTCCCTTCTCCAATCCCCCATGTTTTCCCTCCCTTCCTCTCAGCAAAGGGCCTTTGCTCCTACTTTGATTAATGAGCTTCCTTTCCCTCCCAGTTTCCCTCTTGAAATCACATGGCTCACAATGAATGCTCTTTGGGTTGCTGCGTTCTACTTTTGAGGACACCCAGTCCTGGAGCTGTCCTCCGCCCTTCCCTTCAAAGGCCCCTTTCTCCCAGCTCTCCCAGCTTGGGTCCCTTGCTTCTTCCCCACCCTGGCCCCGGGATCAGAGCAGCTTTTGCCCTCCCAGGCTGTCCCTGATCCCCGGGAGGGCTGATGCTCGCCACGTAGCTTTTCCCATCTGCCTCTAAGACCCAGGGTTTCTTCTGGCGTTTGGAGTTTTCCTCCAAGGGGGGGGAGGGGGGAAAGGCTGCCCTTGGGGCAAGCTCCCCGACTGGACCTCTTGGTCTGGGGCCTCTGCTGCTGGGCTCTCCTGGGGTCCTCATTACCCCCCTTCTCTGGGTCTCAGAGGGCTGGACTGTAGCCCAGGCCTTTCTCCCACAGCTGCCCTGGGAGCCCCCACCTGCCCCTGCTTCTAGCGCCCAGGGCTCGAGAGGGCTGCTGGGAGTGGGCTGTCCCCACCCTCCGGCTCCAGGAATGATAATGGACTGGGCAGGAGTACCCCAAGGCCTGAAAGCGGGACGGGCGCTGCTTTGCCCATTATGAGCCGGGAACGTCAAGCACTGGTGGCCTCCAAGTCCCTCTCCTATCGCTATGGCCTCAGGGCGGACTCTGTCCCACCAGGCCCGGACAGTGCCCAGACCAGGCAGGGACAACCCCGCCCCCCGACCCCTTGCCAAGGTTCCAAGGTGCCTGATCCCTGGCCTCTGGCCTTGGCAATTAGCTGCTGGCCCGTTCTGAAGGCCTGTACACCGCAAAATAGTTTACTGAGTGGGAGGGTAATATAATCAGCTTTTGTGGCAAAAAGCTCAATTAAGAGGCTATTGCCATAGATCAAGTGGGAAGTAATGGCTGATGGTCATGGGAGGACACGGGTGAAGGAGCTGCTGGGGGAGGGGAACAGCAGCAACGGGTCCCTGGCTGGGAGAGGGGAGGAGGGAGGAGGAGAAAAAGGCGGGGAGGAATGGTAGATGCCATCCTGGATGACTCAGACCCAGTGGGGCCTCCAAGGGAAAGGGGGAGGAGGGTGGACCTAAAAGGAAAGAAAATGAGTTCTGTTCTGGACACCGAGTCCCGAGTCTGGGGCTCCCTCTGGATTCCTAACTTGGGTGGGGAAACTCTAGAGAAAATTCTTTCTATAGCTTTCTATAGTTGAGTGGCCCATGGTGCTGTTCAGTGGGATCAGGTGTGGCTGGCTCTTTATGACCTCACTGGGGATTTTCTTGGCAGGGAGTCTGGAGTTTGCCATTTCCTTCTCCCCGCCCAGTTGACAGATGATTAAGCTGAGGCAGAGTGAAGTGACTGACCCAGAGTCACACAGCTAGCAAGTATCTGAGGCTGGATTTGAATTCAAGAAGAGTCTTCCTTATTTACCACATTGACAAAAAGCATTTCCTTATTCAGTAGCACATAAGAGGATCCCGTGTGAACCATGAGTTTCTACTTCAGACCTCTTGTTTTTCAAAAATTCATGTTTTTTTCAAAACTATCCTGTGGTCTGTGCTCCCTTCTGTTCTCTTATCTGCATTTTTTTTTTTTTTAAAAAGCTCTCAGTGGTGGGCCTCTTTTCTTTGACATCATTATTGTGAATCTCTTCCCTGTCCCCTAGTGAAAAACCGTGAGAGAAAAAAAAATGCCAAACCTTTCTTGGAAATAAACATAGGCAGACAAAACAAATCCACCAAATGGTCAGAATGAATGACTGCTTCTGGACTTGCGTCCGTCTCCTTTCTGTCAGGGGTGGCTCACACTTATCATAGACCTGATTGATGATCTGATGGCCTGAGCCAGAGACCCCTCAGGGAACCTCGAGCAGGGTTCAAGTCCAGTGCCCTCCGCCAACCAGTTGGGGCAGCCCCTGTGAGAATCACCCGGGAATTGCTCCTTCTTGTCAAGGTGCCACAGCATTAACCATCCTATCAGTTTCTAATGTTAGACCATCGGACTAAGCTTGGGACTTTATGACAACCGAGAGGATGGCAATTATGGAAATAGATTTTGCAAAACTTCACATGTAAAATGGATAAAATATTGTTGCCTCCTCAATAACTGGGGGAAAGACAGGAAAAAAGGAAAGAATTTGGAACTTAAAAACTTTAAATGAATGTTAAAAAGAAAAAGAAAAGTAAAATAGAAGTTGATATGATCTCATCAGTGGAAAGAACACTAAGGAATAGGTATCGTCACTTGCTTCACACCCAAAAGAACATGGGACTTTTCCACCTGATTTGCCGCAGAAATACCACGCTCTAAGATCTTGCCTAGTAACAACTGCTTTGTCTTGAGCGAGGCTGACTGTACTTTATTGGTACTTAAGTTTCTTCTGTCTGCTTGCCTGCAGTTTCTATTTTGACATGGGAGCTCTGGACTTTGGTCATTACCATATGGAACTTTTCTTCTTAGAATTTCTTTCGGGAAGCTTCTGACAGATTCTTTCTGTCTTCCCTTTGTCCTTTGCTTTTAACAGAACTGGGAATTTTCATTTATGATTTCTTGAAATGGAATGTTTAGATGTAAAAAAAAAAAAAAAAAATCTTGGGTTTCAGGGAGTCCAGTGACTCATCGGTGACCTCTCTTTGACCTGTGTTCTAATCTATTTCTTTTGATATCAGACATCTCATATTTTGTTTTAGTTTTCCAACTTTTGATTTTGTTGTAATATTTTTATGTTGACTCATGGAGTCTGGTTTCTCTTTGGTAGATGATTCAGGGAATGGATTTCTTCCTTTTTCCACTTTTTAGCATTTTTACGTCGCTCTTTAGTGTGTGAAGCACTTACAAATATTAACTCATTTTATCTTCACAGCCATCCTGGGAGGTAGGTGCTAGTGGTACCCTCATTTTTACAGATGAGGAATGAGGCAGAGTGACTTATCTAGGGTTACAAAGTTATCTGGATCTGAAATGGTTTTTCCTACCTCCAGGTCTTATTCCACTCAAGCACCTTTTGACATCTTCCCCATTTCTTGAGTAATGTCTATCGCTTTCTCCTCACAGATAATTAATCTTTCCTCAAAAGTCTTTGATTTTATTTCTTCTAGGTGTTCATGTTGACCTGGAAAATCCCTCTTTTCCTTTATCTCTGCTGATTGTGATTATGGCACCTCTTTCCCCTGCCGGGTTGGATTTTTGTGGTGTCTGTGAATTGGCGCAGATCGTGGGCTGGCCAGTGTTTTCTCTGATGTCTCTCTGTCCAGCTGATATCAGGGCCAAACTTGGCACCTCCCTCCCGACTCTGCTTTTGCAGCGTGGTCCGCCCTGCTTGGCCGGTCATTCTCCTGCAGTTGAGCCCCCTCCCAGATTTCATGTTGAGCTCCTCGGTCTCAAGACCCTCTACGGCATCTCAGAAGGGAGCGCAGGGGACCTCCGAGCTCTGCTGTGTCCTGATCACATCTGGATCGGCGACTCTTGCTGCGGGGACATCCAAGATGCCCGCTGGGGCTTTTCAATCCCCTGTGGTTCTTCCCTGCTGTCTCTGAACACAGAGTCCCGCAGGCTAGCCATCTCTGCCCAGCTGGGCCACGGCAGACTCGCTTGTCTTGGCTGGCGCTGACAGAGGCCCTCTTTTATGCTGCCCTGGACTCCAGGCTGACTGCGCAGTTCTGGAGGGTGGGGTAGTCACTGACTGTAGCTTCTCAGGGCATTTCTGGATCATTTGCAGCCTGATGTGATTTGGTTTTGCCGGAATAGGTCGGTTCAGATGGCCATGTGGCCAGAAGTCCGCCCCACACTCACTCCCACTCCCCCATTTTGTTAGGTTGATTACAATACTTCCCTCTGAGCATTTTACCTTCTAGATGAACTGACTTGTTTGCTGTGTTCCCTGCCTATGACATCCCACCTCCCATTTCAGAGTCCATGCTCGGAAGGCTGTTATCCCTCCTCTCTTCCTCCTGGAATCTCCAGCTCTTTTCAAAGTAGAGCTTAAAAAGTGCCACCTCCTCTAAGTGGCCTTCCTTGATTGCTCTAACTTGAGAGGTACTACTTTCCTCCATCACGGTGGATTTATTTTGTCTAGACTTTATATTTACTTCTTTGTCAACATCTCTTGTCCTCTTAGGAGAAACACAATTAAGCAAAAACAACTAACAAAATGACTTCTTTGCAAATCTAGCTCAGAACTGCGAATGCTGCTTCTTTTTTGATTAATTAATTTATTTTTAATACACACTGCTTTAGGAATCATGGTGGGAGAGAAAACTCAGAACAAAGGGGAAAAACCATGGGAGATTAAAAAAACAGAAAAATAAAAAAGAAAGAAAAAGAAATGAGCAGAGCCTGTGTTGATTTACATTCAGTCTCCTTAGATCTTTCTCTGCATACAGATGGCATTTTCTGTCCAGAGTCTATTGGGGTTGCCTTGGATCACGCTGAGAAGAACCAAACCTTTCATAGCTGATCATCGCACATTCTTGCTGTCCCTGTGTCCAATGTATTCCTGGTTCTGCTTGTTTCTCTCAGTATCAGTTTGTGTAAATTTTTCCAGGCCTTTCTACAATCAGCTTGTTCATCATTTTTATACAATAATATTCGATCACCTTCCTGTGCCACAGCTTGTTCAGCCGTCCCCAGTCGATGGGCATCCACTCATTTTCCAATTCTTTGCTACCACAAAAAGAGCTGCTGCAAACATTTTTGCACATGTGGGTCCTTTTCCCTCCTTTAATATTTCCTTGGAATACAGACCCACTAATGGCCCTGTCGGGTCACAGGATATTCACAGTTTTATAGCCCTTTGGGTATAGTTCCAGATTGTTCTTGAAATGGTTGGATCATTTCACAACTCCACCAATAATACATCAGGGTCCCAGTTTTCCCACACCCCCTTCAACATTTATCATCTTTTTCTGTCATCTGAGCCAGTCTGAGAGCTATGAGGTGGTACCTCAGAATCATTTTAATTTGCATTTCTCTAATCCATAGTGATTTAGAGCATTTTTTCATTTGTCTACAGACGGCTTTGATTTATCCATTCATATCCTTTGACCCAGTTTATCAACTGGGGGATGACTTGTATTCTTATAGATTTGACACAGTTCTTTATATATTTTAGAAATGAGACCTTTATCAGAAATACTGGCTGTAAAGATTTTTTTTTCCCAGCTTTGTACTTCCCTTTTCATTTTGGTTTGATTTCTGTTGGTTTCTGTTGGGCAAAATTCAAAGTTTGTCTATTTTGCCTTTTATAATGTTCTCTAGTTCTTTGGTCATAAATTCCTCTCTTCTCCAAAGGCTGTTATTCCTCCTCTCTTTTTCCTGGAATCTCCAGCTCTTTTCAACTCCTTTACCTGATCTGAGAAGTCAATTGTCTCTTGTAGCGCTGTGTTTGTTTACGGTCTTATTGCCATTTTGAATCTTGTTCTTCTGGTTCTGTTTTCTTTGTCCTGTATCAATTCATACGAGTCTCCCTTTGTGTCTTGGGATTTCTTATAATAACTACTATCACATATCCTAATTCATGCCTCTTGTGACTATTTATTAGCTATGTTTACCTAGACTGTCACAAAACACCCGGCAAAGTCTCATGCGATTGTTGGGGAAAAGATAGAGAGATGTGGGCTAGACAATAGTACAATGAGGTAGACTTGAATGAAGAGCTGTCATCCATGGTCCTTTGTCAGCTTGAGACCTTTCCGTGGCGTGACCTGAGCTGCCAGTAAAGTGGCAGCCTGAAGGTTATTCTTCCGAGGACTGCTTGAAGGACATGGGGACGGTTAGCCTGGAAAAGGTCAGATTTGAGAGAACATAATAGATGTGTCCTAGTACATCAAGGTTTTTCTATTAAATAGTGGTTAGATTTGTTCTAGTCAGCCCTAGAACTAGAATAGAATTGGGGGAGGACAAACCAGATGCAGACGTAGGTATGATACCTCGAAGTTCTAGACCCACCATCTCCATCCCATCATCTGTTCTAGACTGTCTATTTCTCTCCAGCCTTCTCTCTGTATCTCTCTTGCTGCTTCTTTGTTTATCTCAATTTATACTCAAACTGACAGGTCTGTGTCCCCCTGACTCCCCAGATTGGGGCCCACCATATCCACATCCTTCTGGTAACCACTCGAGCTTTTTCTAATAGCCCAAAGAAGTCACTCCTGTATGGGGAGCAAACATTCCTACTCTCATCACTGTAGCTCCTGACCCTCGTTTATATGCCATTAAAAGTATAAATGAATAAAGTATAGTTTTGTTATTTTTGTTATATTGGTACAGCCTATCCATGGACATTTAATATTTCTCCAGGTATGTAAGTTGCTTTTTATTTCTTTAAGAAGTACTTTGTAATTGAATCTCTACAAGTGCATTTGTGTATGTCCATTCTCAGATATTTTATGCATTTTTTGGTTATGTGATTGTTTCTTAAATATAAATCATTTAACTGTTAAGGCAAAATAATAATAATAATCAATCAAAATGGACACATACTTTCAGGTGTCTGGCAAGGAGTCCAATGAGTGGGGAAATCCAGGTTTCTGGTTGTACCCAGGATGACTTGCAACTCTAGATCATAGGTCTTGATATCTTGGATCCTCTGAGGCACAATCTGCACAGATAAAGCTATGTCTGTTTGCCCTTCCTTTTTGGTCATATGGGCAAAACCTTTCCTCTTCTGCTCCAAAGCATTGGTGAGCTCTTTTGCTTCACAGCTCCCCTTAACAGGGCTTTGAGAAAATGTTGTTGTGCTAGATGGGCTCCGAAGTCTCTTTGAGCTGCGAGATTCTGGGCTATAAACTATAGACTGGACTCTTTGTACCCAACGGGGATGATCACTCTACTTTCCTACCATAGGAATCTACCTTCTCCAGTCCCAGCTCTAGGTCCAACAGGACAAACAGGCCAGGGAAGTTAATCAATCAGCCATTTCACTCAGCAGTTCAGCCCCAAGGCCCAAATTTCCAAGTCTGGGAGGACAACAGAGGCAAGGCAAGGTATGGAAATACACGTGTAACAGGAATGCTATGTCATGAGGAAGAGGGGGGAAACCAGCCAGGACAGAACCGGGAGGAAGCTCGGCCATCGTCTCTCCTACTCCTTTTTGGCGAAGAAGAAACCGAGGTCCAGAGAGCTTCGATAACGGCCAGAGGCCCGGGAAGGAAGCAACAAATCTGGAATGGAGGCCGGCACGCTGAGCTAACTGCAAGGCAATGTTTTCACTACTCTCTTGTACTGTGTATGGTAGCACCCACATGCTCTTTGAGCAGCACCATGCCCTGGGCAAAAGGTCCTATGGATGGGCTTCAGGTAGAGGGGAAACCTGGATGCTGGTTTATCAGAGAGATAGAGAGAAATGGGAGGGGAGGGACAGAGAGAGACAGAGAAACAGAGACAGAGACAGAGAGACAGAAATGGGACAGGAAGGACAGAGACAGGGACAGAAACAGGGACAGAGAGACACAGAAAGACAAAGACAGAGAGAAAAAGGAGGAAGAGGAAGAGGAGAGAAAGAAGAAAGAAGGAGAGAAAGAAGAACAAGAAAAAGAAAAGGAGAGGAGAGGGAGGGAGAGAACAGAGGGAGTGGGAGAAGCGGGGAGACAGGGAGGGGGAGGGGGGCTGGCTAATTGCTGAAATGATCAGGGTCCACATCCCAGCTCCATCAGTGAATACTCAGGTGACCTTGGACATGTCCTTTGCTTTTGTGGGTCTGTGGCTTTCTGACCTGTACGGTGAGATCAGACTAGTGGAAATGTCCTTTTCAGATCTAATCTTAGAGTAGACCTGAGCCAGAGGCCCAAGAGAGGCTTGAAGGGGGGCTCCCAGGTTGGGCCTCCAGCCCCCGGATCTCGGGCTGTCCTGAGGAGTGGGGATCGGTCTGGGACCTGCCCGGCCCAGGAAGATGTTGGGGGCACCAGTACCCTACTGGCCCGACCTCCCCCATGGGGCACTTCCTCAGGCCTCTGCCCCTCCCCGGCTCCACCTGACTGTGCCTTGGCCCAAGATTAGCTGTATTTGTAACACTGCCAGCCCCGTGACTGAAGCCGGGTTTCTGAGCAGCTGACAAGAGTGGAAGGAGGGGAAAG
Organism: Sarcophilus harrisii; assembly: GCF_902635505.1. Lineage (NCBI taxonomy): Eukaryota > Metazoa > Chordata > Mammalia > Dasyuromorphia > Dasyuridae > Sarcophilus > Sarcophilus harrisii. The sequence continues at coordinate 240,732,642 of NC_045431.1, forward strand.
GGGCCGGGGAATTGGGGGGGGGGTTGAGGTCAGAGCCCTGGGGCCTCCTGTTCAGCCTCCATCCACAGACAGAGGGAAGTCATCAGGGACCTGCCAGGGGCCGCACCGTGGAAGCAGACCATGAACCAGGGCCTTTCTTCTCTGCTCTCTATTCTCATCTCCAGCTCCAGCCTAGCCAAGTAATGAGAGCAGCCCTTGGCACATAGTAGGTGCCTCAGCTTCTTCCCGCTAAAAGTTTTCCTTGACCTATGTTGACTATACTAAGTGTAAGAGGATCTGGACAGAATAGAAACCCCTTGAGGACGGGGGCTGTTGTACCTCTAGCCTCCGGTACAGAAGCTGGCCCAGTTGGTCAAATGGAGCTGGATGGAGAACCGAACCCAGCCTTGCCTTCCCATGGGCCCCGGCGCCCCTGCTCATTAGTGTTTGGGGCAGCAGAGGCTCCGGCCGATGGACTCCTGGACTTAAATCCCTGTTCCACAACTCTAGGCCTGAGCGTTGGATCCCTCCCTTCTGTCCCTCAGGCGGAGCGGACTCTCAGCTGCTGCCTGGACCGACACAGGTCAAGTTTCCCCAGCTTTCCCACTCCCCACCCATTTTCTCCCAAGAAGCTTGTACCCGACCCTGGGGACATGATACATAAAATGAGCACGCACAGAAAACATTTATGGATAATAATTTCGTGTCGCCATGTTCGGTTAAGAGACCACATCCTGTGATTGTGAAAGGTTAAGAAGCGGGGATATGGAGAAGGAAGAATAGGGGAAAAAATCCGGGAGAATTGGGCAAAGCAAGAAAACTGGATCATTTCAGATGAGATTTCACATGTTTGGACAGAATTCTTGGCAGGGTCATTCCCCAGCCCAAGTCCGCCCTCAGACCCTTCCTCTCTGTGTGACCCGGGGCCATCTTGCCTCAGTTTCCTATCTATAAATGAGCCGGAGGAGGGAAAGGCGAAGCTCTCCAGCTTTGCCAAGAAAATCCCAAACGGGGCCGTGGAGAGTGAGCAACCACCAAAACCGCTCCCGTCCTTGGCCCAGCCGGGAGTCTCCAGACTCGCCCTGTTCCTTTGGCCACCATCGGCTTCTGGCTCCCCAGACAGGAAGCAGACTAGCCACTGTCATCCATTGGGTTTAGTGGGGATGGGGGCCTGGCCTTCCCCGCCAAGGGTTTTTCAAATGACTCAAGAGCAATTCCACGGCCCAGGGAACGGGCCAAGGGAGCCTCAGTGCTCTAGGAGGAGAAAGAAAAGTGGCCTTGTCTGCAGCCCCCTCACCCAGCCTGAGCTTCCTGGGCGAGCCGGAGCTCTTGGCCCAACAGAGAGCTGCTGAATGGCTGATGAATTGTGGGGAAAAAAGAAAAAAACCTTTTTCTCATCCCCTCATGACATGCATGTGAAAATCACACTGGGAGGCCCAGTTCGAACTCCAGCTTTCTCAGGTCTACCTGTGATCTTGAGCAAATGGCTCGGCCTTTCTGGGTCTCGCTTTGCTCCTCTGTAAAATGCCCCATAAAAGGCCTGGTCCAGAAGCGTATCTCAGGGGGAGCGGCCCCCTCCCCTTCCCGCTCACCTTGTGGAACCTAAGGTCAAACATTCAAGGAAAACCTGAATCCCCACTATTCTCAGCTCCTCTGTTCCCAGCAGCAGTGGGTGTGGCCCAAGAGCACCATCTCCCCAAGGAGACCGTGCAGGGGCCTCCTGGGAGTTGTGATGTTTGGCAAAGGGCCTCCCGAGGCTTGGCGACCTATTCCTTGGGGACGCTGAGGGAGTCTGTGTGGATCCCCGGCCTCGGGCTTCTCCCCTGTAAAATGAGTAAGAGACCCCCCCCAAAGGTCCTTAATGGAGGACCCCAGTACCAGCCCCTCCCTTTCCCAGGCCTGGTTCTGTCCAGCGCTGGGGGAGAAGCCCCTGACAAAGGCCAGATCCAGGAGACGGGGGTCCAGGGGGTCCCCTTCCTGCCCAGGCTGCCTGGGGCCCTCTAGAGGGGCAGGGGAGGGAAGCAGCCTCAGGCACCCCCAGCGCCATTTCTCCCTTCACCAGCAACAGGTGAGCTCAGCAAGTGCCTCACAGTCTGGTGACCTCCCAAGTCAGCCGGAGACCCCCCTCCGGCCGCCCTGAAGCTCACAGGAGCCTTTGTTCTCCCCTCCTCCTTCCACTGCCTTTTCCTCCTGCTTTCCAGAGGTTCCGAGCTAAAAAGCCTGCCAAGCCTCCCAGAGCTTGATCCACGTCAACAAGCACTGAAGTGCCTTCTTGTGCCGGGCACCGGCCAAACAAAGGACGCAAGACGCGCTCCCCTCCCTCCCCTGAGGGAAAGGCTTGCAGCCAGGGATCAAACCCAGCCTCGGGGATCAAACGGGCCTCGGGGATCAAACCGGGCCTCAGGGATCAAACCCGGCCTCGGGGATCAAACCGGGCCTCCGGGATCAAATGGGCCTCGGGGATCAAATGGGCCTCGGGGATCAAACGGGCCTCGGGGATCAAATGGGCCTCGGGGATCAAACCGGGCCTCAGGGATCAAACTGGGCCTCCGGGATCAAATGGGCCTCGGGGATCAAACGGGCCTCGGGGATCAAACCGGGCCTCAGGGATCAAACCCGGCCTCGGGGATCAAATCCGGCCTCGGGGATCAAATCCGGCCTGGGGATCAAACGGGCCTCGGGGATCAAACCGGGCCTCAGGGATCAAACCGGGCCTCAGGGATCAAACCGGGCCTCAGGGATCAAACTGGGCCTCCGGGATCAAATGGGCCTCGGGGATCAAACCGGGCCTCGGGGATCAAACCCGGCCTCGGGCATTTGGGGGGGGGGCAGCCTCGGGCTGTTCTCCTTTGGGTTTTTCTAGAGAAGGGAGAGGAAGGAAAAGTGGGAAATATCAGAGGAGATTTTGCAAGTTTGGACAATCTCAGAGAAAGATACGCGGGGAAAGTGAGGAGTTTCCAAGTAAGCCTGGAAAAAGGCCAGAGGCCCTTTTGTTCGGAGGTGAGAGTGGGGGAGGGAAGATAAGGGAGGGGGTGTTGGTGGGGTGGGGGTGGGGACAGACTCCGCCACAGTACGGGGGGCGGTACAATCCACATCGGAGCCCAGAGGCCGCCCAAGAACTGTTCTCTGAGGCCGCCTCCTCCAGCGCTGCTCCGGAGCCTCATTCCCCTCCTAATTCGGCCCCACAAACACGTGTCATGTCCTGCTTGGGGCTGGCGGGCCCAGCTTTCACTACCCCGGCCCCAGCGCCGCCCGTCCGGGGCGCATCCCCTGCTCTGCCCCCCCGGGGGTCGGAGGCGCGGCTCCTGAAGCCCGGGCAGCAAGATTCGGCTGGGGGGCGGGGGGGGGGGGGGGGGCGGGGGGGGGGGGGCGGTGCGGAGGGAAGGCCGGGTGGGAAGGGGGTTTGCACGAGGCCTTGGAGGTCCCTTCCCTCGGGCAGAACCTGGGGATGGGGCCCGGAATCTGGGAGGAAGCTCCCGGGCTCCGGGTCCGAGCCTTCCATTCTCACAGAGGATTCGAACTCCAGCCTCCCCGCTCGGCAGCGCGAGGGGAGGAAGCGGCCGCGGCGCGGCTGCCTGATCTCCCCCTTTGCCTGCGCCTCAGTTTCCCCGCCGGGAGAGCGCGGTAAAGGCCCCGCCCCCTGCCCAGACTGTCAGCCTCCCAAGCCGCGCGGCGGCCCCGCCCCCGCCGGGGCCCCGCCCCCGCCGATCCCCCCCTTTGGGCCGCTCCCTTCGGGCCGCCCCGCCGGGCCCTGTTATGGTTGCGGTTTTAAATGACACGTGCGGCTCAGATGAATGAACCCGAAGGTCCCACCCCCTCAATCAGCCAATCGCTGCGAACCTCATCCAGCCGCTTCCGCCTATCGCGGCGCCCGGGCCGGCGAAGACCGGGGGCTCGACAGCCCACGTGGGAGCTCCGGGCCAGAGGAAAGGGGCGGGCGCCGGGAGGAGGCGGGCCCGAGAAGCCGCGCTGGCCATTGGCTGGGCCTGCTCGGGACGCGGGGGGGAAAGGGGCGGCGCCGGTTTGGGGTGCGACTGACAGGCGGGCGCGGGGAGGGGCTGGCCTAGGGAGTGGTGAGTGACGGGGAGAGATGGCCAATGGAAAGAGGGGCCGGGCAGTGGCGCCCAATGGACATGGGCCGGGCGGGGCAGCAGCCGAAGCAAGTTCGGTTGCGCGGGGCTGCAGCGCAACTGTCAGTGGAGGCGGCGGCGGCGGTGGCGGCAGTGGCTGAGGGCGGCGGCGGCGGCGGAACCGGGCGAGGCTGGGTGAGTCCCGCGCCCTGCGCTTCCTCCTCCTCCCTTCTTCCCCCCCCCCCCCCCTCAGGGGAGCTGCGCGACGTTTTGGGTAACGCGCGGGGGGCGGGGCGGGGGTTTGAGGGCGGGCGGGGGCAGGGCGCCCCCCACGCAAGGTCAGGACCCCGGCCCTCCCCCCCCTGAGGACCCTCTGTTTGTATTCCCCTAATGGGCACCGGGGCCTCGCCCCGCCCCATCTGTACAGGTGGGGAAACTGAGTCCCGGAGGGACGCCTCAAGCCCCCTTTCTCCGTGACCCGGACGATCCGTTTCGACCTTGGGCCTTAGTTCGCCATTGAAGTGAAGGGAGGGGGCGGGGCCCCAGCGGCCCCTCCCAACCCCTTCTTCTGCCGGGGTCTCCCAGCCGGGAAGGGAAAGAGGCGCCTCCCCCAGTCCCGGATCCGTTAGCGAGGGAACTTGGGCTTTAGCTCCCCGGCCCAATTAATGGGCCCTGGTCCGGGGCGGCCCCTCCCCTCCCCCCCCCCCAGTACCTTTCTGCTGGGTTGCCAGGGCCCCCCCCAAAAATCAGCCCCCCCCCCGGGCCTCAGGGGGGGAGCACAGTGTGCAGTGATTATGCGCCTGCAGCATACGGACCGCCCCGGCCATCCCGGACCTTCCCTGTCCCTGGGCCTCAGAGCCCGCCTTAAGGGTGAAACAGGTGCTCTGCTGACCCCCCCCTCCCTCCGAGCCTGCCCAGGACCAGCCCCCCGGGGAGTCAGGCTCCCCCGGGAAGGGCTCTCCCCCGGGCACCTTGGCCTTTGCCCTCGCCGCGGGGAGGCCCCTCTCCCAGGGACAGCTCTGCCCCGGGGGTGGGGACTCCAGGGGCTCTGGATGGGGCCCAGCAGCTTGGGCTGGGCCAGGAGAGGGAGGCCGGCGGCCCATCCTCCCCCAAGAGATGGATGACCCCAGGAACGACTTGGAAGGAGGGAGCAGTCATGAGGCACCCACTGTGAGCCCCACTGAGGCAGCCTCTCAGCCCAGCCCCCAACAGGTGGCACCTCACTTGAGCCCAAGGGGCTGTTGTGACTTCAGGAGTGTCGGGGGCTGGGGGACAGAACTGCTGAATCCCCATTTTGCCGATGAGGGGAGCAGGTCAGCTGGTTTGGGCCCCGCCATGGCTGGGGGGAGGCCCTGGGCCTGAGGAGTCGGGTCCTGTTCCCGTCAGGTTTCTCTCACCCGCCTCCTCGCCCGCCTCCCTCAGACCCCTGGCTCCCATTGGGCCCTTAAGGGGTCAGGACAAAGCCCTGGGCCAGGCATTCGAGGCTCGCCTTCAGAGCCAAAGCTTCTCCCTCCCAAGGTGGCCCTGATCGCTACCTGCTGAAACCCTCCCCTCCTCCTCCCTCCCCTTGGCCCCTGCCGGGGGGCCGCCCCCAGGCCCTGCCCCCTTTACTCCGCACTCAGGGATCTTTCGCTCCTGGGACCCCCTGGGTCGGGCCCAGGGTTCCCGCCGGTTTCGTGACTCCGCCTGCCCGACCCAGGTGGGCCCCAGTTCCCTCAAAGGGACCCTTGGTCGCTACTCAAGCCCTCACCTCTCTCTGATTCTCCTTTACTGCGCTTTTCCAGTCTCCCCAGCTGAATGTCGGGTTGCTCCTTTCACCATCTCGACCCCATTCCATCCTAGCCACGGTCCCATTTCCCCACCCCCCCCTCCCCTGACCCCCCCCCGGCACACCCTGGCCAGAGTGGCTGTGGGATCCGCCCGCCCTTCCCCCATCGCCCCCAGGGGTCCCAGGAGGCCAGAAGGGAAGGAAGGAGTGGGGCGGGGGGGGGGCTCCCCAGCTGACCGTAGCTTCTGGAGGTGACCCGGGAGGCCTACGGGGCTCCCCAAGCTTCATTTCTCTGTATTTTGCTTTCATCGACGTGTGCCGTTGCTGGAACAGAATGTGAACTCCGAGGCCAGGTTTTGCTCTCCGGTCCCGTGCCTATAGAAGCGTGCCAGCAGAGAGTGGGCACTTGATGCTCGTGATCTGAACGAGAACAGTCCCGGCCTTTAGTAGCGTCACAGAGGTCATCTCGGCCCCAAAGTCCGGCTGATGAGGCAGTCCGGTCCCCCCTCCCCCCGCCCCAGACCTCAGCTCCTGCTCCGGGCCTTTGCAGGAGAAATTGGAATCGCCCCCTTTTTTTCTTTAGATAATATCTCAGAAAAACAGGCCCCCAGACCCCAAGGGCTGTTTCCTGTTACCCAAACTCGCAGGATTCTTTGGGTGTCTGAACAGGAGGGCTGAGGAGTGTCAGAAACAACAGCTTACCTTCGTGTAGCCTTTTAAAGGCGCAGCGGTCTTCCCATCCAGCTTCTCCGCTGAACCTCTCATGTCCTTCAAGGTGGATGATGGTTAAGGGTGAAACAGGTGCTCTGCTGACCACCCCCCTCCTCCCGAGCCTGCCCAGGACCAGCCCCCCGGGGAGTCAGGCTCCCCAGGGAAGGGCTCTCCCCCGGGCACCTTGGCCTTTGCCCTCTCCGCGGGGAGGCGTTCTCACCTCTGGTGTACAGATGGAAAAACTGAGGCCCAGAGTAAATGACTTGGTCAGTTAAAGGGCTTGATGATTTACAGATGAGGAAGCTGAGCCCCAAAATAAATAGCTTCCCTGTGGTTAGTCAAAGGGCTAAGAAATGGACAGAGAAGATTTGAACCCATTTTACAGATGAGGAAGCTGAGCCCCAAAGTAAATGACTTGGTTAGTCAAATGGCTGGGAAATGTACAGAGAACCCGTTTTACAGATGAGGAGGCTGAGGCCCAGAAAGGCCATTACTACTACAAAGGTAGTAACGACAGTGGTATTTCCATTGTCCCTCACTGCCTATTCTGACTCCCATTCTCTCCTCCCTGCCACGCTGGTGCCCTTTGGACCGGAAAGGGGCTGCTGGTTCCTGGCCCACCACTGACTCTGAGAGACAGGGCGTTTGGCTGGGCACCAGCTGGCACCAGGCTAGCTTCTTTTTCATTTGACCCATTTATTTCAAGCCTCCCACGTGGAAAGCCCCGAGCTCCCCACAGGGACCCCCAGAGCTGCCCCAGAGCTTCTCGGAGGGTCAGGGGACGGATGCCAAGGCGAGGACACAGGTGGACAGTCGGCATCAGGCTCAGTGGCAGAGTCCCAGAGACCAGAGGCTTGCTGCCGTCCCCGAACGGGGCATTTGTCGGGAAGAGCTCCCTCTGGCTCCGGGCACCGGCCTTGCCTCCGAGGGGCGACCGGGAGAGAACTCCAGGAGAAGGGTCTCTATCGGGTGACTGAGGCCTTGAATGCTAGACCAGGGGTTTTGAGCTCCATGATGTTCTTCTTTAAAAATGAGGTTGAACATTCACTTCACTTAAGGTTTTTTTTTTTTTGAGTTCAGAATTTTCTTCCTCCTTCTACTGGAAAGGGGAGCGATCTCGATCACACCTGTGGAGCCGGGCACGGTACTTCCCTAGTAGCCACGTGGCAGAGAGAGAGAGCAGAGGAAAGCAGTGGCTTCTCTCTGCACTCAAGGCTCCCCCCTGGAGGGCTGCCCGTCCCACCGGAGCACTCAGCTGGTCGCTACGGTGGCTCTGGCTCAGCTCGCTCTGCTGGGCATCAGCCCCTCCACTTCTTCCCTGGTTTTTCTGGACCCGGCCGTTCAGACAGCACAGTCCCAGCCCACGATTCACCCCAGTGCTCCCGGCTTCCCCACAAGGACCAGCTCTCCGCCACCCCAAAAGGCGCTGCCCCGAATGTTTGTGCTCCTCTGGGGCCTGCTCCTCTTTCTCTGATCTTGGGGTGTGTGGGCCGTAGCCGGGAGCGAGGCCGGCAGTCTTGCATTGGCCACTGTTCCAGAAGGTTCCCGCATCGGCCGGGCCGGCTCCCGACCCACCCCGGAAGGGCTTGAGGAGCTCAAGGTCTGCACGTCCCTCCGGCCTTTTCCTGTTCTGTCCTTTTAGCCAGTCTGATGTTGGGGGGGGGGGGGGGGGGCAGAGTTTAACTCCTAGCTCTGATCGTGGTGATTTGGAGCTTTTCCTGTGACTCTCGCCCAAGCTGCCCGTTGGGAGGCTCTGACCTTTATTTGGGCCGTTCCCCCAGAGGTGATGAGAAGCTTGATGGCCTTTGAGCAGAGAGAGGGCAGGCCCTTGGCTGAGGTGCCTGGGCCAGAGGCGGGAAGACCACAACGGGGAGAGAGTTGGATTGGGGGAGTTGGCGGGGCCCTCGATGCCCTCCCTGTGTGACTAGGCTCAACTTTGCTTCCCCCCCCCCCTTTTCTTTTGTCATGACAACCTTGGTCTTCCTCAGGTCAGCGTTCTAAGCACATTTTAGTGTGGACATTTCCTGGTGACATCATCAAAAGGGATGCGGGTCATCCCCTCGCCATGAATGGCAGGAGCCGTGACGGAGGCCAGGCCTGACCCTGGCTGGGTGACCCTGAATGAATCACTGCAGACCGCCTCCCCGGCCTCAGCACCCTGAGTCACAGCAGCTCCCGGCCTCCTCCTTTCCCTCTCTGTGTCTGTGTCTTTATATATTTATCTCTCTGTCTCTCTCTTTCTGTCTCTATGTTTCTCTGTGTCTCTATTTCTTTTCTCTCTGCCTCTTTTTCTCCTCTTTTCTGTCTCTGTCTCTCTCTGTCTCTCTTTCTGTGTGTCTCTGTCTCTTTATATGTTTATCTCTCTGTCTTTCCTCTCTCTGCCTCTCTTTCTATGTTTCTCTGTGTCTCTCTTTTCTCTCTGCCTCTTTTTCTCCTCTTTTCTGTCTCTGTCTCTCTCTGTCTTCCCCCCTTCCTCTCCCTCCCTCCTCCTTTTTCTGTGTCTCTGCCTCTAACTCTCTTCTCCTCTCTGTGTCTCTGTCTCTTTATGTGTTTGTCTCTCTGTGTCTCTATCTCTATGTGTTTGTCTCTCTATGTCTCTGTCTCTGCCTGTGTCTCTGTCCCTGTCTGTGTCTCTCCTCTCCTCTGTCTCTCTCTGTCTCTGTCTCTTTGCCAACCCTTCCCTCTGCCCCCGGGGAGCTCGCCATCATTATTTCTATGAAGCTATTTTAAAAAGAAGAAACTGGGGCCCGGGCTGTCCCACTTTGCAGCCATCGTGGGGCTCGTGACGGGTCCCTTGTCCCCGCTCGTGCCTGCAGGTGACAGGGCGTGGCCGGTGCTTGTCAGCTGCCAGGGGTGAAAAAACAATGGCCTCCGTTGGGAAATGTTCTACAAATAAACACAGAGTTTGACGTGTGGGGCCGGTGGCTCCGGGAGTGTTTGTGGCCTGTAGGGATCCTCTTCTCCTGGGCCTGACATCACTGCCCAGGCCCCTCCCCGTTCAGCCCCCCCACTTCTCTGTGCCCCCCCCCCGGCTGGGGGCGGCTCGCCATCCTTGTGCCTTTTCATTCTGCTGAAGTTCAGTCGGGTCAGAGCCGGTAACGGGCACTCTGGACCTAGGCCCTTTGGGTGGAAGGGAGCCTGAGAGCGTCCCTCCCCTCCCGAGACCACATCTGGCATCGTTAGGGCCGCGGGCTCAGAGGACGCTCCCCGTAACCAGGGAGGGGCCGAGGGCTCGGTGGGAGAGGGAGAGCGCCCACAGTGTCTGGAGCCCGGGGGCTTCGTGGCCCCGGCTGATGTGAGAGGTACATAGCCAAGGGGACGTTTACCTTGGCCGACTGTGTCTAGAACGCCACGTGACAGCCCTGCCTGGGCCTCCCAGAAGTTCTGGCTCTTGGTCAGTGGCTCGGGGAAGGAGAGGTGGTGACTTGTCCCTCAGGGTCCCCTCAGCTCCCTACACTCAGAAGAAAGACCCAGGGCAGCTGGGTAGTAGATAGAGCACCAGCCCCAAAGTCAGGAGGACCTGAGTTCAAATTTGACCTCAGACATTTAACACTTCCTTCTGTGTGACCCTGGGCAAGTCTCTTAACCCCAATTGCCTCAGTAGAAAAAAAAGCAGAAGAAAGACTGGAATTCACCCCCAGCTTCAGGACTCCAAGGCCCACTTTCTTTCCATTATGGCTTGTGCATGTCCCACTAGAGCATCTTTATTCTATAGGTGCAGAAACTGAGGCTGAGAGAAATAAAAGCCCCGCCCCTCCCTTAACCCCCTGCTCAACTGAATCAGTTCTGGTAGCTTTATGGGAGATTGGGAGCTGAGATGGGCCCGAAGGCCCCTTCTGCAAATGAGGAAACAAGGTGTATATGGCTCGGCTCCGGTCCCCCAGCCCTGTCACAGAGTCCGCCGCCCAGCGCCTTGAACTGTGATTTGTGACACCATGTGGGGCCTTGTGGCTGAGGGGGGGCCGCGCAAAAGGACGCTTTCTTAGCAGGAAGTGCTTGATTTGTGGACTTATTTTATGTACCCGGAGACTCAGGGTCGTGGAAAAAAGGGATCGCAGGGGGAAGCAGTTTAAGAAGGTCTGCTCTAAAGAATGGGGAGGCGTGAGAGCCGTGTGCGTGTGCTTGTGTGCGCGTTTGTGCAGGTGTGTGTGCAGATGCATGTGCAGGTGTATACACAGGTGTATGCGCAGGTGTGTGTAAGTATGTGTGCAGGTGTGTGTGCAGGTATGTGCGCAGGTGTGTGTGTGCAGGTGTGTGCAGGTGTGTGTGCAGATGTGTGTGCAGGTGTATATACAGGTATATGCACAGGTGTGTGTAAGTATGTGTGCACAGGTGTGTGCGCAGGTGTGTGTGTATGTGTACAGGTGTGTGCAGGTGTGTGTGTGCAGGTGTGTTCGCGGGTGCGTGTGCAGGTGCGATCTGCTTGGTGGAATCAAGACTGTGTGTATGAATCAAGGTCCCGAGACTTCCCTTGGGGTGAGAGGGAGGCTCACTGGCTTTTTTCCTGCCTGTTTCATGGAGCCCAGGAATGACATGTGAATCACTGCCTGCCTTTAGGAATTCTTGGGTCTGCTGCTTCATTTGCTCCCCGGGCTCACCTGGAAGGACAGAGCCTGCCCCGCTCAGTGTCTCTTTGGGATCAGTCCCACTTAGGTTTTTGAAAAGCGGCATGAATGTTTCAGAGGGGAAACTGAGTCACCAAAAAGAGGCCTTTGTTTCTAGTAACAATTTGTAAAACTCCTCCCATCCCCCAGCCCCAGCCGCGTGCCAGGGGCTCCCTCAGTAGGTCTCATAGTAGGGTCTCCCTCAGTAGAACATAAAGTCCCTGCTGCCCTAGTGCCTGCTCTTGTCCTTGGCGCTGCCAGGAAATTGTTGGGGGTGTTTTGTTTGGGGGGGGGGCTGCAGCCTGGGTCCTGCTCTTGTTATCATGTTATCGTGACCCTTTATTTTGCCCTCTTCTGAAGGGGAGCTGGTCAGAGGGCGGCTTCGCCAGCCAAGCGTGGAGCCAGGCCAGACGGGGCAGGGAGACATCTCTTCTGACACCTGGAAAACTAACCCACGTGGCCCGTGTGTGCAATTGTGTCTTTCCCTGGTGTGGCTGGGCCACGGCTGACTTGGGTAACCCTCTCTGCCATCTGTCCCTGGTCAGATGTGCCCGGGCTTGGATCACGCCCCTGGTCCCCTTGTGATCCAAGACTCTCCTGGCCGACAGGAGCCCGGGCCCAGGCTGCGCTCCTGCAAGAAAGCCCGACATAACTGAAAGGGCACTGGCCTTGGGTCAAGATCCGGATTCCAGTTCTGCCACTGCAGCCTCCATTTCCTTGTCTGTAAACGGAAGACTAGATAATCTCGGAGCTCCCTCTCAGCCCCAAATCCTGTATTTGGAGGCTTCTTTGAGCTGCAAAGCTTGACGGGCTCCTTGAGACTCAGTGGCCGAAATGTTTTTTCTCGGGGGACAGTGAGCATTTTGAGGGTGAATGGAGTTGGAAAGTCCGAGTGGACCTGCTGCCGTTCCTTGGGTAAGACCACTGGGGGAAACGTAGTCAGTGGGTAAAGAGTGCTGGAAATCATGGCAGCATTTCTTCTTTCCAGGTGACATGGCTGCATGGGGGCGGCCGGCAGAGAAGGGGCCCGGGTTTTCCATCCCCTTGTGCTGGTCTGTTTCCGCTCTGGTTAGATCCTTCCCTCATCCCTGGCTTTGTTCATCCCAGCCCAAGGCAGAAGAGGCCGTCGGGGCCTCCGTGGAGGAGGCCTGGGAGGGCTGCTGCCAGCGGGGCAAGGAGAGAGTGAGGGGTCCAGAGAAGTGACTCGGACCTTGTCAAAAGAGCTCAGAGAGGCCTCTTCAGCTTACCAAGCAAGCACTTCCTCTTCTCATGGAGCAGGGCAGAAATCTCTGCCTGGAAGGCCCGGCCGGACAAAGCCTCCAGCTCTAGTCAAACCTGCTTTCCCAGAATGTTCAGGGAAGTGGATTAATGGGGAATGGGCCAGGAAATCTTCTGGGGGGAGAATCAGATAGAAAATGAGCCTCCTCTTCTCTCAAAGACCTTATCATCTAATCGGAAGAGTTTAGCTACCGGGCAGATGGCCAGGCCCGGGGGTTCTGAGGGCACTCCGCCAGGCAAATGGTGATGTCATGGCACAAGTGCCAAGATAGGCGATAGTACCAAATGGTTTTTAGGACCAGCACTTTCTGTGAGAAGTCCTTAAGTATAAGTTGACCTTTGGGAGAAGGAATGGACTGTGGGCAGCCAAGGCTGGGGGCCTTTGACTAAATCAAGTAGCACAGATACTAAAATTGGGGGCGATACCAAGAAGTTGAGCATGGCCCCTGTGCAAGGGGCACAATAAGCACTTGTTCATTGTTCCGAAGGATCCAGCAGTGACCAGATTGTTGTGCTTGGGGCTCTCCGGGGCTAGTTTGCTTAGGACTGATCCTGGAAATGGTTTTTTAAAGGAAACCCTTTTAGATCAAGATGTGTTTCTTTAGGATTTTTTCCTAAAAGTTGCAGGGAGAGAAGAAAAATTCTGGTCAATTTAAATTCTTCTGTAATTCTGTCAATTCTGTATGTTCTCTTCTCTACTCCTATCCCCCGATCCGATTTCTCTTCTTCCTGTCAGAGAAATTTAGTTATGTTGGTCTTTGTTTTAAATAAGTTTTAATTGATGTCTTTTGTTTTTTACATCATCTTAATTTCCCCTGGTATCCCTCCCCTTCCCTCTTCCAGAGAGCCAACTCAAGAGTATTTTTAAAAGGTTTTTAAAAAAAGAAAAAGAGGAAAAGGAAATAAAAATCACAGTTGATTAATATATATTGAAAATGTCTGAAAATGTGCCTAGAAGTAATAGCTGTGGACCTCCCACCTCCATGAAGCGCAAGGTTGGGAATGTCTTTTCATATTTCTTTTAAGCCATCATTTTTAAAAAACAAGTTTACGACATTCGCTTCTGATTTTTTTGCCTGATTTTCTTTGCATTTCCATTGTTGTAGTCATTGTGTGAAGTGTTTTCTTAGCTCTGCATTGGTTCATTTAGATCTTTGTGTAGATTTATCAGACTTGTTAGAGCACAGGACTATTTCATTCTATTCAGGGACCAAGCTCAGGTTAGCCATTCCCCAGGCAAGGGACATCGACTCTTGTTTCCACTTCTTTGCTCTCACAGAACGTGCTGCTATAAGCGTTTTGGCACCTGCAGAGACTTTGTACTTATCAGGAACTTCCTTGGAGCACAAGGCTGTAATGGAAGCTCAGAGTCCAGGGATACGGCTGTTTAATTCACTTTTATTTGCACGATTCCAAATTACTTTCCAAAATGGCCTTACCAGTGTGCGGCTCTCCCAGCGTTGCAATTGTGTGTCTTATCATTCCACAACCTGGATTGTTGTCATCTTAGCCAACTTGCTGGTTATGACGTGAAACCGCAGAGTTGTTTTGGTTTCCTTTAAAGGTTTATTAGTGATTTGAAGTATCCCTTCACGTAGTTGTCTTCTTTTGAGATCTGTCTGTGTCTTTTGGGCTCTTGTCAATTGGGGAATAGCTTTGTAGAAGCTTTTCCGTTTCATGAAGCCAAAGTTTTATATTTTTATCCTATGTAAAAGCGTCTATCACTTGATTGGTTAAGAATACATTAACTTCTGGATAGACAAAATTAATGCAGCTACAATCAGAAGGAAGTAGTTGAATGGGAAAATGATTTTTTCAGATTTTTCTGATAAGGGTTTGGTATCCGAGATACGTGTTAACAGTTAACATGTATCACACACACACACACACACACACACACACACACACACACACTCATCCCTGTCATCTGCTTCTCTTCTAATCTTTTTGAATATGATCTTTGGTATTAAGGTCACGCATTCATTCATTCAGAAAGTATTATGGAAGGTGGTGTAAAGGGTTGATCTAATTTCGGTCGGGCTGCTTTCCAGTTTTCCCAGCATTTTTAATCAGACTGGGATTCTTTCCTAAGTACTTTATGTTTTCTGCTTTATGGGATGCTGGCTTATTGGGTCCCATTGTTTCTGATTCCCTCTTGCCGGGTCTGGTCCTCTGAGCCCCCTTTCTGTTTTCTAACTGTTGGGTGACTGCTGTTTTATGAGTTGGGATCCGGAGCCTCGGTCTTTAGAAAAAGACGGGATGGTGACTTTCACTGGGATCTGTGTTGTGGCCGAAAGGCTCACCTGCAGGTGATAGACATCTTGGCTTTGTCATCGCTCAGATAGGACGGTTGTCCTGCTTTCCTTGTTTCCCCTCAGTCCTGAACAAGATGCTCCCGTGCGAATTCCCCTTGCCCTTCTCCTGGGAAGAGACCAAGAGGAGCTCTGGTCAAAGACACTCCCTGCCCAGTTGGGTCTTTGGGGTGCGGTCGCCTTGCCTGCCCCTCCTCCCTCCTGGCCCCCCAGCGATGTCTGTGCTGGAGGCCAAGCTCTGGAGAGTTGCCTGAAACTTCTCAGCTTTTGAGCTTCCCGCCCAAGGGCTGCCCGAGTCTTTCTCAGGCCTTGGTGTTTGCTCGTTTGGAGATGGTCCCCATTTGACAGACTGAGCGGAAAATAAGGTGGAGGACAGATGGGAGAAGGTGGAGCCTGGAGGTGGGGAGATGCAGTCCTGCTGGAGAGGCCTGATAAGGCCCTGACCTGGATCAGTGCCATGGAGTCAGAGATGGGGGGGAGAAGGGGGCCTGGGCCCGCCGGGGCAGCTGATTAGCCACCAGGGAGAGGCAAGGACAGAGGGTTGTAATGGGCTGAGGTTTGAGCTGATGCACTGAGGTCCCAAGTACATGAGGCTAGATAGTAATTGGGCTATACTCTATTAATATACATGATTGGATAAAGAATGGTCCCTGCCCACTCTCCGTGCAAGTCCTGATGTGTTGTATAGGAAATGACGATTTTGGTGGGTGGAGGCAGAGAGAGAGGGAGGAAGACAAGTGGGGAGAGATTTTGGGCCTGGTTCAGACTCGAGTTGTTGGTTGTGTGGCTGCTGGTAGCTAAGCTTTTGACTCAGTTGCACATATTGGGCTGCCGATTCTCTTCCCCCCAATCCTTCTTCACTGAGAATAAAGACTGACGATTTTCCCTAACCTGAATTCCTGACTCCTGTTGATTTAAAAATACACGATCTTCACATTTCCCAACGGTGGGAAACTAAGGACTGAAGAAGTCTCCGTGACCAGGAACTTGGGTGAGTATTTTAATAGACAAATAAGGAACTTATTTTCTTAAAAACTAAACAGTAATCTTTTTTTTTTTTTTTTGGCTAAATGGGACAAATGCTAGCTAAAGACTTCATCCTCCCTAACCCCACCCAAGAGTGGTGCTATGGAAAGCATGATTGCTTTTGATAGAAATACATGGTTACTTATAACTTGGGAACAGATAGCTAGATTTGTGGGTATATTAAACTGCATCTCCTTGGATCGAGAGGAGAGGCAGATCTCTAGATAACTGGTCCCGGTTGGACAAGAGATGTTCATACATTTCAGAGAATATGGTCCTCATTCAATTTCCATGGAGGCATTTTTATTTATACAATGTATTTCAGTTAGTACTAAGAATTCCTTAGAAGAAAGAAAACCCTTGGCTCCTTATCTCCTCAAATTAGCCATGATATTAAGGACAATGAAGAGATTAATGACCATATCCCACAGGGCATGGAGACTTATGAGCAAGGGTGTGGTGACCTTTCCCCTCTGGGGCTTCAGCCCCACCCCAGGAGCAAGTGATTGACCTCCTTCCACCAACTCCACCCTCGGGGATGGAGGGAGGGAGGGGCAGTGGGGGCAGTGAGGGACCAACCTTGAGCAGGCTTCAAGAGGGCTTAATGGAAGGCCAAAGAAAGGGGAGCTTCAACCACTTATGTTTCCTGTAATTTCCCAGTCTAATGCCTCAGGTCAACAAAGCCAAGACACTCCTTTAACGAGAAATCATTAAAGATCTTAAAAGGCCTGCACTAATTTGGGCTACACGTATGTTAAGATGCTGACAGAATTTGGCTTTCAAGTCTTGACTTGATGACTGGAAATCTATAGCAAGGGTATGCCTAGAACCTGGACAAAATTACATGTGGCTTTCTGAATATAGTGAGCTCTGTAGGATACAAGCTCAACAAAATAGTCAAAATGTGTTCATGCTGCGATCACCTATGACCTACTACAAGGTATAGGTCCATATGCAGACGCTCAGCACAGGTTAATTATTCAGTAGCAGCATATGAGCAAATTGTTGCTAATGCTATCAAAGCGTGGATTTCATTACAATAAAAATGACAAAGGTGAGGCCTTCAAAAATAATGCAAGGGCCAGATGAGCCTTTGCTGACTTTTGGGACGTTGCAGACTCTATCACAAGAACTAATGGGGAAAATCCAACAACAGATGTTTTAATAAGGCAACTTGCTAAGGAAAATGCTAATGAGGTGTGCAGAAGGATTATACTAGGACTGCAAGGATGTCCTTTAGAGGAGTTCATAAGACGCTGTGCCACAGTGGCACAAATGCCTTTATAGCCAGACTATGATGCAGACTTCCCAAAATCCCAACATGGGTAGACAGGGTCCCTTCCAGCAAGGGACTTCTAGAGAGACAAGTCAATGCTTTCAGTGTGGCAGAGAGAGAGGGAGGAAGACAAGTGGGGGGAGATTGGACTGGGTTCGAGACTCCGAGCTGCTGGTTGTGTGGCTGCTGGTCGAGCTAGCTTCTTGACTCAGCTGCACACATTGCTATCGCCGATTCTCTTTCCACCTCCAATCCTTCTTCACTGAGAATAAAGACTGACGATTTTCCCCTAACCTGAATTCCTGTCTCGTGCTGATCTTAAAATACACGATCTTAACAGAGGGTGACTTTGGGGCTGGCTTCTTCTGGGGGCTGACTGGCACACGGTGATTAATGAGGTGCAGGCCCCCCCCAGAGAGCTCCTCCATCCAAGAGCCCTTTCATTAACCACTCTGCACTCCCTGGTCTTAGGACTCGGCCATTGTCCTCCAGAAAATGCTTTGGGGCCTGGCAGTTCTTCCGCTCGGCCTTGGGAAGTCTTCTCCCAGCCCTGGGAGATGGGGAGCCTGTCCCTGAGCCGACGGACACCAACCTGCAGGACGGTCCTGAGCGGCAGCGCTGGCCTTGGAGGAGCCCTTCCCATCCTTCCGCTCCTTCAGGCTCGGACGCTGCAGAGGCAGGACCGGGAGCTCCCAGCTGAGCAGGGCTGGAAGGGTGGCAGGCCCCTGGCCAGAAGGACTGAATAGGCAGACTCCGGGCCGTGGGAGGAATAGCAAGCAGATGGCCTGGCCCGGGTGGGGGCAGGGCTCAGTCTGGGGAAGCAGCAGAGCAGACAGCAGGTGGTGCTCCTGGGGAGGACCGGGGGAGAAAGCAGAGCCCGAGCTGGGGAGGGGGCTCCCCTGGCCCCCCGCCCAGCAGTTTGGGTTGCTGGTGGACCTTGGAATCCTACCCCAGGAACCCCTTGTGGAAGTGGGACAGGTAGGCCATAGCAGTGAGAGAGCGGTGGGCCTGCTGAGGCCGGTGGGTGATTTCAGGGGGTGCCATAGTTCACAGAGTGCTGGACTTCCACCAGAGTTCTAATCCAGCCTCAGATACTTCCTAGCTGTGATCCTGGGCAAGTCCCTTCAGCCAGTGTGCCTCAGTTTCCTCATTGTAAAATGAGCTAGAGAAGGACATGGCCAACCCTACAGTATCTATGGGCTCACAGAGAGTCAGACATGGTCAAAATGTCCAACGAGAACAAGGGCCCCGGAGCTGGCTCTGGCATGGCCCACTCCCCATCTCCACTTTTGCCAGAGGGCGCCCACCTCCGTCCTCGCAGGGGACCGGCTCCTCCAGTTGCCAGCCCCAGGCCCTGCACAGACCTGAGGTTCCCCGCGGCTGAGGCTGGTTGGTGCCGGCCCTTCTGTAACTTTCCTGAGGCGGGTGGAATCTTTGACAGATGCTGGGGAGGAACATGATCCTGATAACAAGTCCAGCAAAGCCTTCCCGGCCCTGGGAGTGCGGACCTCATGCCTCAGCCACGTGGACCCTCCCTGGGCCCCCAGCGTTTGTGCCAGCGCGACCTTGGAGAACCCTGCTCCCTGCGGGGCTCCCATGGGACGCTGGCTCAGGAGGAAGGGCCTGGCCCTCAGACAATGTCTGAGTTGAATTCAGGGGCCCAGAATGTCTGCGGCCATGTTGCTGAGGGACGGGCGGGATAGGGAAGGCGATAGAGGCTGAGAGTGTGACCCAGAAAGGGGCTGGGAGGGGAGCTGGGAGGGGGGCTGCTCGCGGCTGCTCTCCCGGGGGCGTGCAGAACTGCCCAGGGGGAAAGGGCAGTAAAAGTGTGTCGTGGCCTGGAATTGGCCTCAGCCCTGCCGAACAGCATCCTCAGGACAGAGGAGGCAAAGGAGGCGACTCCCGAGCCTCATGGGGATTTTGAAAGTTTGCAAGGCTAGGAGAGGGACCTGAGGAAACTCTAGGCTGGCGAGCTCAGCTGCAATTCCAGGAACATTTGGGAACGGAGCCTTCAAGGGCTGTTTGCGACAGGGCAGGCCCTGACTTGGTCTCCTTGGGTGGCAGGAACATCCCTCGGGAAGGCCCGGGGTGTGAGGCTCATGGCCCAGCCCTTCCTGGGCGCTGTCGGCTGGCTTAGATACAGGCGGAGGTGGCGCGCTTGCCCAGTCTGAGTGAGAGCGCTGGCATTCTGCGTAGTGGAGTCAGCCCCCAGAAAGGTCCCGACGGGTTCAGGCTGCTTCCGACAGCAGGGACTTCAGGAGGGTCAGCGCAAGGTCTTAAACAGATTTTAAAATGTATTTTGGTAAATATTTCCCAGTTGCATTTAAAAATTTTTGAGTTTTAAATTCTCCCCGTCTTTTCTGCGTCTTCAATACCGTGAGAAGGCAAGCCGTGTGATATTGGTCATGACAGTGGGTAGAGCGCTGGGCCTGGTGTCAGGGAGACTCCTCGGCCTGCGTGCAAATCCCGCTTCAGATGCCGACTAGCTGTGTGACCCTGGGCCGGTCCCTTCATCCCGTCTGCCTCAGTTTCCTCATCTGTAAAATGAGCTAGAGAAAGAAATGGCCAACTGGCCCAGTGTCCCTGCAAGAAAAGCCCACGTGGGGTCCCAGAGTCAGACACGACTCAAATGACTGAGCAGCAGCAACACAACAAAGTCTTAGACCTGCCTTCAAGGAATGAACTTGGCCAGGACAAGGGGACAGTGGTGATCCAGGACAGCTGCTGAGCCGCGGGGAAGGGGACCCTTACTGAAGGCTGAGCCTCCCCAGAAGGAGGCCAGGAGGGAGAGGGGAGGGTCCTCAGAAGCCCCAGCTGCCCAGTCTGTACCTCTCCATTTTAGAGATGATGAACCCAAGAACTTGGGCCCGATTGCTTGATTAAGATTGATTTTAGGACCCAGGCCTGTTGAATCTGGAGAAGAGAAGGGGGGGATGAGGGAAGGTGTGGGGAGACGTGGACCCTGTAGCAAGTGATGTGGGGGAGGAGCAGTCCTGGGGCCTGGGCCAGGGCGAGTTGGAAGGATGCTCCATAGACTAGATTTCAGCTGTTAGGCATCCTGGCCCAGGGCAGACCTCGGCCAGAGCCCGGGCCACCGGCCACTTCTTTGCTTTGGGCCTGGCTCTAAGTAAAGAGTTGTAGAACTCGTACTGTGGTAAGAAAGGGCAAGGCCTTCCGGCTGCTCTGAGAACTGAACCAACCTCAGAATGAAGTATTTTTAGCTCTTGTTTGTTTTTTATTCTGAACAGAAATACCCCAAACCTCATGCGCTCCTGTGAATGTAGAACACAAACAGAGGATTGTGTACGAAACAGTGAGTGTCTGTTTTATACTGCTTGCCTTTTCCCCCCAAAAAGGAGCTAATCAATTTTACACGTTGCTTTCAGAACTGTCCCGCTTGCCTGTTCTCCTGAACTTTTGTTCTCTTGCCGGAATTAAAGGAAGGTAGCAAAGGCCTCTCTTTGCTACCACTGTGACTCCTCCCTCAGCCTCCCCTCCCTTAAACCCCAGAGAGAAATTTAGTCAAGCGAACGAATCCCTAGAGGGGCCTGCCTGGTCCTTCATGCTTCTTCCTGCTCCCCTGCCTTCATCCCTAAGTATGAGTAACATACTTGATGAGGGTGTTATTTATTCCAGGGCCCTTGGAAGCACAGAAGGTTATTGCCTCAGGCAGGAGTCTTAAGTCTTCTGCCATGTCTGTAGAAATGGTTCACTTGACCCTGCATAGGCCAGACTTCCCAGCATTCTCTCTTCTTACAGTGAAATACTATCCCATGACGGGCATAGAGCTCAGCTTGTTCTGTTACTTCCTGATGGAAGGGCCCTCCCTCAGATTTTAATACCTGATTTTCTTCACCTCCCCTTAATACTCCCTTCAGGAAGTTTGTTTTGCTTGTGATTATCCCTCCCTGGGTCATCCTCCCCCTTAACCCTCTCCTGCATCCTCTTCTGCATTTCTACATGTGTGTAAAACCTTCCTTCATCAGTCAGAAAAGAGGGAACGTCTCCATCCGTGCTTCCCCCATGTTTGTACTCCCTTCTTCTCTGATTGTGAAAAACAGCTAATCCCACCTCCCTCTTCTTTCCTCCTGCTTTCAGCCACTAAGTGGCTTTCTTCCACTAAGATCCTCCAACGATAGAGAAGCTGTCCGCCTGCTTCGGGACCCCAAGTCTTGGGGTTTGGAAGCACCTCTGTTCTTCTCCTCCTATTAGGACACTATCATCATAAAGCTCCTTCCATTAGATCCCATTGACTTTTCTAGGTTTCTCTTGGGGTTGCATTTCAGAGTTCCAAGTCAGCTTTTCGGTGTTTTCATTAGAAATGTTCAGAGGTTCCCCAACAGTCCATTCCGCCCCCACCTCTAAATACCAGATCATATTTAGCTTTGTAGGCAAAGTTATTCTGGGAGCTGGGTCTCTACGTCTTTTGCTCTTTGGAATATCATATTCCCACCTCTTCTCTCTTCTGGTAGAAGCTTCCGGGTCTTGCGAGATCCTGCTTCTTTCTGGCTGCTCGCAGAATCTCTTCCGTGACACGTGAGCTCAGTGATATTCTTGGTTCTTTTTCTTCTGTGCTTTTCCTGGAGTCTGAGTCAGGAACACCTGAGTTCTAGTCCTGCCCCAGCTACTGACCAGCCACCTGCAATATGGGCATGATATTAGTACCCAGCATTCAAGGGCTGTTGTGAGGATGGATGAGATGACATATAAAGGGCTTTGCAAACTGCAAAATCCCGTGTAAAGGCCAGTCATTACTGTTCTGAATAGAGCTGAGCAGTCTTACTTGGGCCTTCTGGAAATGATGGATCCAGACTGCTTTTTAAGCTTCCTGTGCTGGCGCTGCCTGGTGCCGGCGCTCTCCCCTGCTTTCGGTCTCCTTTCCTCCATCTTGCTGTTTTCCGTGTCTCTGACTCAGTGGGGCCTCTTGTGCCAACCTTTGACCTTCAGCTCCTCTGCTGCTTCTTCCCCTTCCATCCTTTACTCTTGGGCTGTTCAAACATCCCTTGGGGAAAGGCCATTCCTTCCTCCCTGTCTCTGCAGTCGGAAGGAGGTTGACTTCTACTCTGGCTCTTTGGTTTTCATATATTCCCTTTTTTGGTCACTAGGTCTATGACATTTGTAATCCTGGACAGTGTTTTCTTTGGTTTGCTCATCTCTCCAACTTTAGATCCTAAACTGGGCTTAGTTCTGGGCCAGCTCTGTGTGGGCTGTCAGTTAGGGCCCCCCTCCTGGGTCCCTGCCAGAGTTAGGCCCCTCCCATACCTGCCAGACTTAGGGCCTCCTGGGTCCCTGCCAGAGTTAGGCCTCCCCATACCTGCCAGGGTCCCTAGCATGCCTGCCAGGGTTAGACCTCCCTGGGTACCTGCCAGAGTTAGCCCCTCCCTCTCATACCTGCCAGACTTAGGGCCCCCAGGGTCCCTATCATGCCTGCCAGAGCTAGGCCCCCCCTGGGTCCGGAGGACTTGTGAAGGCCCTCTCTCTCATGCTGGAACCGACATAGTGTCAGCATTTTACTCTCTGTGGGCCGCAGCTACCCCCGGGGCCTTTTGCAGGGAGTTTTCCTTGGTTATCACCTCTGCTGGGAGACTGCTGGGTTGCTGAGCAGCACCAGATTTGCTGGAAACCTGTCTTCCAGGGCCTATGGGTTTTCTGGCAAGGTCTTTGCCGACTGGGGTAGGATCCATGTCAGATGTGGGGCCTTTGGGGTTTTTGCTGGACAGTTTGGCACTCTGTTCGGGCAGCCATCTTGGCCAGAAGTAATCACTTAAGTATTTACTCTCCTCCTTGGTCCCCGATTGTGAAGGACTGTGGGTGTTTCCTGGGCTGGGAGTCAGTAGGTCAGACTCGGAGGCCTTCTACCACTGATTGGCTCTGTGACTGTGGACAAGGCACTTAGCTTCTCCGAGTTCCTGTTCCTGCTTTGTAAAACAACAGAACTGAGTCTCTGCCAGGTTCCTATCTTCTGATCAAGCTTCAGGTCGAGTATGGTATTGCCAGGCTCGGGGGCATCCCAGCCCACACATTGGCACGTTTCACACCCTCCCCACCTTTTTGCCTGAGGTAGTGGTTTGGGCCAACCTTTCTGAAGCTTCTTTGGAAAGGGAGGAATCCTGTATGTCCCAGAAGCCTTTATAAGAATGATTCCCTTTGGGGGCACATAGGTGGTCTGCAGTGGGTACCGTTTTGGGTGGAGCATCCAGGATATCCGAGTTCACCTCCTGTCTCAGACACCTACTAGCTCACCAAGTCACAACCTGCATCAAAGTGAGGCTCCTTTTCATTGACACCATAGTTGTAAGCACTATGTAAAAGCTCACTGTGAGTTAGCCCTTATTTAGGGAGCACTTTAAGTAGGCAAAGCACCCCCTCACACCCTGGGAGGGGGGACTATACTGCTGTAAGCGCCCATTCTACAAACAGAATAGTTAAGAGACTTCTCCATTGTCACATGGCCCCAGCATCAGAATGTCCCACCTTTGGCCCAGAATGCATCTTGTGGACGTGTTCTGTCGGCTTCTTTTATATTTAACTGGATTGTGAGCTTCTCGAGGGCAGGGGCTGTTTTAATTCTCTCTGATTCTAGCAGCTTGCTTTGTACATAATAATATTTGAGTAAAAAATTGTTTAAATAGATAAATGACTCCACAGATGCTCACAAGGCAGCTGAAACGTTCCAGTGACTGCTTATCTTTAGCTCCTGGACCCGTGTTCTTTCCCGCCTCACAGCAAGAAGTGCATTAAGGGCCAGAAATTCAGCCTCATTTCCAGAATGGAGCCTTAGTTCTGGCCGTTGGATACTGGGTCTGAATGGAGCTTGATCCCCTAAGAGATCCAAGGGCTACAGGCTGGCTGCTCGGGTCAGCTTTCCCCGAAGATTTATCCCCAGCTCCGGGAATCTCCAAGCTCTCTTCCGGGTCATTCATCTAGGCAGACACTAATCCCTTGGCCTTTCCCCGGCCCAAAAACCGTAACCTCTCCATGGAGCTGGACCAGGCCCCAAACCTCCTTTGTTTAACGCTGAGAAAGAAGTGACAGAGAGAATGTGACAGTCCTGCCTCACTGCCTCCTTGTCCTTGTCTTAGCCACTACTGGACCAGATCCACTAATGCATTGTCCCTTCTAGATTGGGACACAGATACCAGAATTGTGAAATATTAAGGAGCGATGAAGGAAAAGCTTGCTTGTTGAGAAAGAAAGCTACCTTGGATTTCTTCAAAGTCCCTGGAGAGATTGGTTTGATTTTTAGACTTCCTAAGGGTTTGCCTGGAGTCCTCATGGATGTCTTTAGGAGTTGCAGAGCCATTCTGGGCACTTCTTCCTGGTACTTCCTGGGTCCTTGAGCCCTTCCATACTCTGGTGGGGCAGCCGCAGGACCTCAGTGGACATTTCTCTTGAGGGTCATTTTTCAAGCAGGGGCTTTGCCCGGAAGGAGGGGGCTGTGGAAAGGTTCTGTGGATTGGGACAAGCCAGGAGGAACCTGGGAGCCGAGGCCTTTGAACTCCAAGATAGTGCTATTTCATTTGGAGTCTGAAATAGGCTTGAGGAGACTACAATCCAGGAGATGGGCAAACCTGAGAGAATGGGGAGAAAAGCTCTGGAGTCTGGTGTAGAGAATTCTGGGAGTGGGTCCTTTGGCTCTATGGGGTTCTCTGCCCACTGACCAATGAGCCTGGTCATTAATGCAGCTCCCCTTCCATGGAATAGCCCTCTTCTATTGGAAAAAGAATCCACTGGTGTCTGGGGCTCAGGGAGAGGGTCTTGACTGGTCTGGGGAACTCCCAGCTGAAAAAATACCGTCCGTCAATGCAGGTCAGCACCTTAGCACCTTCTCTGTAGCTTAGTGTCTGAAAGAATTGCCCAGAGCACAGAGAAGTGAAGGGCTTGCTCAGGGTCACCAGCCAGCACCAGAGGCGGCCGTGGGTCCCCCTTGCTCCTGAGGCTGCCTCTCAGAAAAACAAAGCCAGAAACAGCCATAAAACTTGAGAGAGGAAAAACCGCCCAGCTCAGGCCGTGGGTCTCATGCTACAGGCCAGGCCCATTGGCCTGCCGAGCAGGTGAAGAAGACAGCAGGGAGCATCGTCGTAGTTCTGGAGGTTTAAGTGCGTATTGCTGCAAACTGGAGGGAGCGGCCTTCAGGTAAAGAAGGGAGTGCGCCTTCCCACACCAGACCACAGAACCAAGACTGGTGTCTGCTGATCCAGGGCCCTGAAAAGGCCCCGAAAGTCATGAGGAAAAATACTTAGGTCTTTTTTTTAAAGGAGGTGAGACCAAGCAAACCAGAAAATCGTAATGAGAGCAGATGGAGAGACTGTCCCGGGATGGTGGGAGCCACTCCCATGGCCTGCCTGGTGACTCGGAGGGCACAGGAGCCTTAGTGGCAACCCTTAACATCAAAGACTTAAATACAGATGCCGAAGGACCGTCGGAGGTGGTTCAAGAAAAGATTGGCCCATTTTTTGATGGGAGGAAACTGAGGCTCAGGAAGAAAGCCTCTTGTCCCTATGGGGTAGGCCTGTGGATTCTGTCTGTCCGGGCTGGCCCCAGGCCCTTTGCTGCTTCCACAGCTGCTGAGAAGCATGTTTCAGAAATGTGGGGCTTGATATCCTGGTGGGACTTTGTTGGCCCCGAGACGTACTTTGAGCAATAAGATTAACCCACCACCACCACATACAGAGCAGTGAGGGCCAACCTTTCACACTTGTACAGGGGGAAAGGACACACGCAATTCAAGAACTGTTTATTTTGTGTCTAATATGTAGCTAGTAGGTGAAGGAAAACACAAATTTGAAACTTCATAATTCCCTTGCTTGGGTCATTGCTGAAATTCATTCACAATCCAGAAATTTCAGGGAAAGTGTCCATAAAAGTGCCAGATGGCACGAGGGAAAATCCGGCCTGAGACTCAAACCTCATGGCCAGCTCCCCCTAGGTTCGTAAACCAGCTAGCCCCGCCCCCCAGGTATGTAAGTCAGCCAGCTCCCCCAGGTACGCGAGCCAGATAGTTCCCCCCAGGTGCGTGAGCCAGCTAGCCCCCCCCCCCCCAGGTGTGTAAGCCAGCCAGTTCCCCCCAGGTGTGTGAGCCAGCTAGCCCCCCCCAATTATGTAAGCCAGCCAGCTCCCCTCAGGTACGCAAGCCAGATAGCTCCCCCCAGGTATGTAAGCTAGATAGCTCCCCCCAGGTACATATGAGAGGAGAGATTCTCACCTCTGCCATTTCCTAAAAGGGAACGTACTAAGGTCACTAATTGGGAAACTTTCTATTTTTAAATAGGAGCAGAGGAAAAGCTTATGGGCAAATAGAGCCCAAAGGAACTAGGAGCCTGGTCCAGCTCCCTCATGGGAGAGATAAGGAAGACTAAGGTCCAGAGAGAGAATTGATGTGCCAGAGTCATACAGGCAGGAAGCTGCGGGGTCAGAACTGAAATCCTACGACTATGTAGTAGATCCAACTGTCCCAGAAACATTGAGGTTCTAGCTTGAGAGCCTATTTATCTTCCCTAGAAACAAACCTCAACAAAAACTGGTGAGCCAGACGTATGGCTGATGGATGGAGATATAAAATCAAGAAGTGAATTGGGAGTCAGAGTTCCAGATCTGGAGGGGGGGGGGGGTGTCCAGCTGGACACATTCAGGAGGCAGAGATGCACCACGGGAGGTCTTGTCCAGAGAGACCAGGACTAGACCTGCCTACAATTCGGGAGCCGTCGAAATAGAGATCATTAAATCTGTGAGAGCGGATGAGGTCACCAGAGGAGAGGGCTCATGATCTAGACCTGGATGATCAAAGAGATTGAAAGAGGTTCCATCCTGTGGGGAGGAGGAGAATCAAGAGAGAATGCATCACATAACCCTGAAGAGGTCACAGCATCCTGCTGGAGGGGGCCCAGCAGAGGCAGCCAGGAGGGCAGGCAGAAAAGATGATCAGATTTGGCATTAAGAGAGTTTTGGAAACTTTGAAAGAACAGTTTCAGTTGGATGATGTCAAGATCCAGATTCCAAGAAGGTGAGGAGTGGGAGGAGAGGAAGTAGAAGAAACAAATAGTTTTGTGGAGGAGTTTGGGAAAGAAGAGGATCTTGGGAGGTTATTTTTGTGTCTACTATGTACCCAGTAAGTGAAGGCAAACACAAAATTGAAACTAAGGTTTGCTTCATAATTCCCTTGCGTGGGTTAATACTGAAATTAGCTTGCAATCCAGAAAACAACTTTAAAAGATGGGGGAAGCTTAAGCATGTTTAAAGGCAGTAGAAAAAGACCCGATTAGATGGGATGAAATCACATATTCAAAGTTGTGGGAGAAGAGGGAATAGATACCTGTGTAGTACCGACCACAGCCTGCGATTCTTTCAGTCACGAGGTTCTTGTGGAAAATTATGTCAAAATGGATCGTGTGGAGAAGTCCATGACTATTATATGCCAGCTCCACGGCGGCATGCTTACCTGAGTTCTGGACAATGGACAATGCTCTCTAGCTTTGCTAGACAATGCTCTCTTCCTTTGAAAATAATATTTGTAAAGCACTGAGCTTTACAAATCAGAAATAAAGCAGGGCTGTGGGCTTGTTCCCAAGCCTTTTAGAATGATGTTTTCAGTAATGATGGGGATGGACACAGCATCAAAGTCAACTACTGCGCTGATGGGAAATTATTTAACTTCAAAAGGCTATATAGAGCAAGACGAAAATGGAGGGGAAAGTGGTATGTGATTTTTTTGTTCCCAGATGATTGTGCACTTAATGCAACCTTTGAGGTCGAGACATAATAAAGTATGGATCGATTCTCTGCAGCTAGTGGTAATTTTGGTTTCACAATTAATACCAAGAAAATAGTTTCTTCACCAGCCAACATCACACCATCCATACCTAGAACCATCAGGTACAGCAAAGAGAGAACTTTTTCTAAAAGCTTTTTATTTTCAAAACATATGCACAGATCATTTGTCAACACCGACCCTTACAAAACCTTGTGTTCCAAATTTTCCCCTCCTTCCCCTTATCCCTCCCCTATATGGCAAGCCATCCAATATATGTTATACATGTTAAAATATATGTTAAATCCAAGATGTGTAAACATATTTATACAATTCTCTTGTTGCACAAGAAAAATCAGATCTCAAAGGAAAGAAAATGAGTAAGAAAATGAAATGCAAATGAACAATGTCAAAAAGAGTGAGAATGTCATATCATATCCAGTTCCCACAGTCCTCTCTGGGTGTAGATGGCTCTTTTCATCACAAGATCACTGGAACTGGCATCAGTCATCTCATTGTTGGAAAGAGTTCATCACAACTGATCGTCGTATAATATTGATGTTGCCATATACAGTGATCTAAAGGGAGACCTTTTGAATGTCGTGGTTAAGTTCACTTGTTTTGGCAGTATACTTTCCAGGGATGTATTCATTGATAATGAGGTTGATACATGGGAGCTAACTTGGTGTTTGGGAGATTCCAAAGGAAAGTGTGGGAGAGGAAAGGCGTCAGTCAGCCTGCCACTGAAAGTCCAGAAAGCCATTGTGCTGACCTCATTGTTACAAGCCTTTGAAACCCGGACAGTCTACCAGCACCATGCCGGGAAACAAAATCGCTTCCATGTGAATTGTCTTAGGAAGATTCTGAAGATCACCTGGAGGATAAGACACCAACAACTGAGGTCCTTTCTCTAACCAAACTGCCAAGCATTCAGACTCTGCTGCAGAGAGCACAATACCCATGGACTGGCCGTGTTGTTTAAATGCCAAATGTACTTTTGCCTAAAAGACTATTTTATGGAGACTTCTCCCAAGGCAAGTGCTCACCTGAGGTCAGAAGTAACAATACAAGGACACTCTCAAAGTTTCTCTGAAGAACTTTGAAATGGATTGTGAGACGTGGGAGACGCTGGCGAAGAACTAGCCAACAGGCCTTCCCACAGTAAAGAAGGCTCCGGGCTCTGTGAGCAAAGCAGAATTGCAGTAGCCCAAAAGAAAAATGAGATGCACAAATTTAGAGACGTGTCCACTCCTGCTGTTCATATGGACTATTTGTGCCTGACTTGTGGCCGAACCTGAATTTGTATCGGTCTGATCAGTCACAGTCGGATACACTGTACCTTGGCTCCAACAGAGTGATGTCATTGGGTTCTCCTCAAGAATAAAGGACAACAACCAACCATTTTCCAGGCATTAGCTTAGCTCCGTGTTTTACAAATATTATTTCATTTGATTTTCTCAAGTTCTCAAGCTAGATGCTTTGTTATTGTTGAAGAAACTCAGAGGCAGAATAAGTGACTTGCCCAGTGTCACACAGCTAGTCAGTGTCTTAGGCCAGATTTGAATGCAGGTTTTCCTGCCCCCCAGGCTCAGCATTCTCCACTGCAGCTATCTAGCTGCCTCTAAAATAATTAAATAATTGAACGGACAGTCTACTTGAGAAAACAAAAAGAGAGTGGTCAAAGGCTCCTGTGGAGTAGCTAGCCAAGGCAAGGAAAAAAGTCACTTTGTTATTAAAAACTGGCATGAAAGGAGAAATTAGGAGAGACGATGTTGGGGGACTTTGAGGCAAAAAGAGGGGGAGATTTCATGAAAATCTTGTCCTCAGTAAGGTACATGGGGAGATCAGAGAGCAAGGGGACAAGGAAATGTGGGAACTTGGGAAGAAAGGACAAGGGTCTGGGTGAGGGTGGAGTCAGAGAATGTCCTGGCTTTGTGAGGACTCAACATAAAGGTGTCATGGACCCAGGCAGCTTGGTGACCTGAATTTCTCCAGCTCAGTTGAGCAGCATGGAGGAAGATCCAAGAAGGTGGTGGAGGTGGTCCAGCCTTGGGGTTTAGCCAAGCTTGCCTTTTTTGTTTATTCCTTTGTTTGGTTTTCAAGGCATGAATTGTGATAGGATGAGGGGGCAAAGGGCTCAGAGTTGAGGACAACGTGGGCATTGAACTGGTTGGTAATTAGCCAGTGAGAACTGGCAGGAGAAGAAGGTGAAATGAGAGCCCCAGAGGTGGAAAAGTGGGAGGTCATGGGGATGAAGAATAAGTTTAGAAAGACCTTGGGAGAGATGGGATGAATGATTATGTTCACACAGGTTCTGGTCAGCTTTTGATCATTGAAATGGACACTTTGGATGATAGAAGTGGCTGAGGGAGAGTGAAGGTGTGGGTTATGGGACTGGGAGAGGAGGGGAGCTGGAGGACACACCAACAGGCCTTCAAAGTCATCTGGGATCAGGATAGGTGTAAGGAGAGGAGGAAGAAACTAGATGCTGAGAATGACCAAGCCACGGGAGGCCAATGGACAGAAGTCACCAGGATCTTGATTGGGAGATAGGTTTTCATAGTGTGAACTTCAGAAAAGGGGCTGCTGAACGATATCAGCCAAGCGGAGGCTCTGGGAGGGGGAGTGGACATCTCAGTGGACACTGTATGAGGGGAGATGTAACTGGGCCTGCCCTGTCATCAGGGAGAAGGAAGCTTCTTCACACAGATGGAAGTGATGAGATTAGTGGAAGTGCAGAGAATTGTGGAAATCCCCTTTTGGTTGGAGGCTCAGGTTCTTCATGAAAGAATTCACTCACTTATCCTGAAATATTAATGGCAAAAATGGAAGTTTATTATTGGACAGGAAGCCAGTTTTGCTAAGAGACTGACTTCTTTAGTGGCAAAGTCCTATTAGGGAAATGGAGGCTGGCACTGAGAAGAGAATGGCTTCTAAGCGAGCAGGGTCCTACTTTGGACATTCTGCAAAGAGTGAGTTTAGAAATTGCCCTTTAAAAAGGAATCTTGAGGCTCGGGTTTCAGGTTGAAAAGAAAGCCAAAGTCCCCAGGCTTAGCTGCTTATCAATATCCAGCCCAGATCTCCACTGGAATTTCCTGGAAAGGGTCTGGCATCCCCACAAGATCAATGGGGCGCTTTTTGACCAAGATTTCTAATTGAATAATGATACTTGACTTGTCTGGGGAGATATGCTTTCCCTGGAGGGCCTGAGACTCCAGTCTCCCTTCTTTACAGATCAAAAGGGAACACAATTTCAGTGACAATTTTAAAGGGAACACAGTTTCACTCGCCCTTCAGAAGAACCCCAAGAGGAAGAGGAAGCTTGCTCGTCAGTGAGCCAAGGGGAATTCTAGCTGGTATAATGCAAAGGGCAGACAGAGCCCAAGTGCAACCGAGAGAGGGCGGGAAGATGGTAGCCAGAGAATGGAAAGTAAGGCTGGGAAGAGATTTACTAAAATGCAGCTAATTCTGAGCATGGAGCAGGTGGCCGTTGGCCTCTGGGAACAATGGGATGAGCATTGGGCTTAAGAGGCTGATAATTGGGTTAGAACTCTTTTGAGGGCAGAAAAGCTGGCTTTGGCCTCCTCCTTTGGGCTGATGATCCTCTCCCTAAAGCTGCTCCTCCTTCAAATTCTTACAGGTTTCAGTTGAGAACCTCACCCTCTTCTAATGGCTTCAGTTAGCAACCTCAGAGATCCTTGACTTTCCCCTAATTCCCTCCCCACTGCCCCAGCCTGGGCATTGGCCGAAGCTTGTCAGTTCTTTTCCCACAAACTCTCCATTCCATGGCCACCAACCTTGCTTGGGCCTCCATAACCTTTTGCTGGTCTTACTTGGTCTACTACAGTAGTTTTTAATTTAAATAAAACATTCTATTTTTATTTTACCTTTATTTGGATCCAGTAGACTTTGTTTGGATTGGTCTACCCACCTTGCTTTGAGTCTGTCTCCTTTCTAAACCAACTCCCACACGGCGCCCAGTATTATATTCCTAAATCTGACACATCACGTCTACATTCAAAAAACCTTCTGTTTTCTAAGGTCTTTGGGATGGATAAATACTACTACTATTAAAAATAGCTACTGTTTCTTTAGCACTTAACCATGTGTTTTATAATTATTACCATTCCATCCTCACAATAACCAAGACAGTAGGTGCTATTATCATCTCCATTTCACAAATGAGGAAACTGAGGCAGCCAAGATTAAGTGGCTTGCTTAGCTAATAAATATCCAAGGCTGGTCTCCTGACTCCAAGCCCAGTGCTCCAGCTAAGTGTTTAAATAGATTCTTAAGCTTGATGTTTGAGCCCTTCACAAATGAGTTCTTACTTATATTTCTAGCATTATTTCATCTAACTCTTTCACGAACTATGCTTTCCAACAATCCTAGACTACTTGCTGTTCTTGATTCACACCAGTCACAAGCCCAATCACCGCCCCCTCCAAGGTATTCTTGGAAAATTCTGCTGAACGACTGCCTTTCCCATAGGACCTTCTCTGTTCTCTTCCGGTATTCATTCTCTGACACTCTCTCTCCTCCATCTTGTAACCTCCCTTAGTCTCTCTTCTTCCTTTCTTAACCAGCCTGGTATAGTTGGGCTGGGCCTTGTATCTAGACTGGAGAGTTCATTGGTTTTAGGAATTCCTTGATGAAGAAACTAACTCTGCCAAAGCAGATCAACAACTTTCCTTGAATTTATTTATCTATTTTTTTAATTATTAAAGCTTTTTCTTTTTTTTTTTATAGCTTTTTATTTACAAAATATATGTGTGGGTGATTTTTCAGCATTGACAGTTGCAAAATCTTTTGTTCCAACTTTTCCCCTCCTTCTCCCCACCCCTCCCCCAGATGGCAGGTTGACCAATACATGTTAAATATGTTAAAGTATAAGTTAAATACAATATATGTATACATGTCCAAAAGAATCGGACTCTGAAATATTGTACAATTAGCCTGTGAAGGAAATCAAAAATGCAGGTGGACAAAAATAGAGGGATTGGGAATTCTAGGTAGTGGTTCATAGTCATCTCCCAGAGTTCTTTCCCTGGGTGTAAAAGCTTTTTTTTTTTTTCAACATTGACTCTTGTATTACTTTGTGTTTCAGATTTTCCCCTCCTTTCCCCTCCTCCTCCCCTAGATGGCAGGCAAT
This sequence comes from Sarcophilus harrisii, assembly GCF_902635505.1. Classification (NCBI taxonomy): domain Eukaryota; kingdom Metazoa; phylum Chordata; class Mammalia; order Dasyuromorphia; family Dasyuridae; genus Sarcophilus; species Sarcophilus harrisii. The sequence continues at coordinate 240,765,565 of NC_045431.1, forward strand.
CCAATATATGCTATATATGTTAAAATATATGTTAAATCCAGTATATCTATTCTTTAAATAGATTTTCATTTATTTCATTAAACATTTCCCAATTATGTGCACATTTTTAAAATAATCATTTGCAAAATGTTTGAGTTCCAAATTCTTTCTCTTTTCCCCTCACTCTTCCTTGAAAAGGTAAGAAATGAGTTATTGATTATACGTGTGATTATAAAATCATGCAAAACATTTCCCTATTAGCCATATTGCAAAAGAAAACACAGGTTAGGTTTTGCAACTGTCAATGCTGAAAAATTATCCATGCATATAATCTTGTAAATAAAAAGCTATAATAAAAAAAAGAAAACACAGGTTTAAAAAAATCAAGAAAAATAAAGTAAAACAGTATGCTTCAATTTGTATTCAAAGTTAGTTCTCTTTCTGGAGGTGGATCCTTTGGAACTGTTTAGAATCATCGTCTTGATCAGAGTGGCCAAATCTGTCATGGTGGATCATCATTCTAGTGTTGTGAGAATATTTGTCTAGTGTTATGAGAAACAGCTGTTACTGTGCCCCTCTCTCTCCTCTGTGTACGGTATTCTCCTGGTTCTGGTCACTTCATTTTGCATCAGTTCTCGGGTTTTTGTGACATCATGCCCCTTGTCATTCTTGTCGTACGGTCGTACTCCACCACGATCATTTATAGTTTGTTCAGCCATTTCCTAATTGACGATCTACTCTTAATTTTCAACTCTTTGGCACCATGAAAAAGCATGTAAGAATCTACACAAAACAGGAGCTTTTCCTTTTTCTTTGATCTCTCTGGGCTGCTGACCTTCTAGTGGTATTGCTGGGTCAAAGGGTACACACGGTTTTATAGCCTGTTGGGCAGAGTCCCAAATCATTCTCCACAATGGCCGCTCTAGTTCCCCGCTCTACTGCAGTTTATTGTGCTAGAGCTCAGCCTCGGGCTCAGGGCCCGGGTCAGCGGCAAAACTTGACCAACATCTTCCCCGAGCTCTCTGATCCTGATGCCGTCCCCATCCGGGAACCATCCACCCCTGTTAGAGTCGGTGCTGAATGGGCAGTTGCCCACTCTCACTCCTGCCTTCACCTGCTCTGTGACCACGAATAAACCGGCTAATCCCTGTGCCTCAGTCTGCGTTTGTACCCACCTCACAGTGGTGCAAAGATCAGTGTGGTGGCTAGAAAGCACTCTGTAAATGCACCTAGTCTCGGTGTGCATGTACATATAGGGACTTAAAGAAGGCCAGAAGAATTGAAGGGGGGGGGGTTAACCCGGGGGACGGGTGTGAAGACCGAGAGGTGCCAGGGGGTGCCAGCTGCTCCTTGACAGGCAGAGGGGAGAGGAGGGAGATTGTAAGGGAAGAGAAGAAGAAATTGAAAGCCAAAATCAGGCCTCTGGAGACCCGGAACCTTGCGGGCGAGATTCGGGGAGGGGTGGGGGAGTTCAGGGGCTTGGGAGCAGGTTTTGGCCTCCCCCGGCTCTGATGGGGCCCGGGATTTCTGCATGGTTGCCTCCTCCATTCACTCGGTGTGGGATTCCAGAATGCGTTTCACTGAAGTTTCCTAGGAATCCAACACGGGGCCCCACAGAGGCGGCCCATTTCACAGTGCCCAGGCAGCTTCTCACTAAGGAGGCTTGGTGTGGTGCCAGTCACCAAGGCCCAAGAGTTGGGTTCTCTCCCTCCTTTCAGCCCCCCCCCCCTTTGCTCATTCATTGCTTCAAGGCTGCACACAGAGGCATAAAGGGGGTGCTGGGCAGCTCCACCCTTGGACAGAAAGTCTCCTCTGATTCTGCAGCAGTAATTGGAGGGCCAGACACGTCTTCAGCTTGGTACCCACTCTGTTTCTCTCCTTCCCCCCTCTTTCTCTCTCTTCTCTCTCTTTCCCCTCTCTTTCTCTGTCTCTGTTTCTCTCCCTCTTCTCTCCTCTCTTCTCTCCTCTCTTTTCTCTCTATCTCTCTTTTCTCTCTCTCTTTTCCCTCCTCTCTTCTTTCTCTTCTCTCTCTTTTCTCTCTGTCTCTCTTTGTTTTTCTGTCTCTGTCTCTGTCTTTCTCTTTTCTCTTTCTCCCTTTCTATCCCTCTCTTCCCTCATCCTCCTCCCTCCCTCTCTGGTTCCGTCCCTCACTCTCCCTCTTCCTCCTCCTTTCCAGCCTTCTAGGTGTCCACACACAAACCCAGGTGCAGAATTGTTTGCACATTATATATTCACCCCCTTCTTGGCTCCTCCCCAGTGGCTGAGCATTCTGTGTTGGGAGATTGAAAGGATCCTAGCCCCGCCCCTCAAAGAAATGGATGGAAAGTTTGCGTCCAGGGGCCGGGCCACTTTGCCTTTGTGAAGCCCAGCTGACCCCAGCCTGGCAGGTCCTAATAGAGCTTGGAAGCCCCAGAAATGGTGACCCCCAAACAGATCTCGTTAACCCCTCTCCCCCCTATGTGGGGTAGCTGGGAGATTGTGATCACATGGCCCACATTCGCCATTTCTATGGCTTTTCATTCTCTTCTCTCCCTTGACCAACCTTGCTGAAAGCCAGCTGGCCCTGAGTGGCAGAAAAGTTCACCGGGGGAGGAGGCGGCATTCACAGCAGTCGAGCTGCCATTGGCCCCAGCTCAGGCAGAGGAAGGAGATGGATGGCGAGAAGGGAGAAGCTAATGTCCTCCCGGGGCTTGTTCGGTTTGCCATTCGGTGCCCTGGCTTTCCCCAGTCCTGTTACCCCGGGAATCCCAAACGAGCTGGGCTGCAGGTTCTCTTCCCTTGGTTGCTAGGGGAAGACCTGGAGAGGTCAGTCCCCATAACCCCTGACCCCAGGGTGTGACTGGCTCTGGAGCCACTTGTGCTCCCTGACTCAGCTGGTGGAAGGATGGAGGAATAAGGACCACTGACTCGGGCCCCCACAGGCCGGGCAGCAGCTTTCAGTGGCGTTTGTAGCCTCTGAGTCGAGGGCACCTTTCCTGACTCGCTCGGCTCCAAAGTTTCATCATCTTCCCTGTGTTTTTGTGGAAAAAGTAAGCTGCCGGTAAGAGCCCTGGGCGGCTGACGTGGGGGCGGGTCTGGGTGGGAAAGGGCCCAGCCTTCCTGGCTCATCCTTCTGTCGCCAGGGGCCCAGCCCCCTGCCAGGGGAAAGGCAAAGTCCTTTGGTGACAATAGACCCAGGGGCCCCTCCCAGGAGTCCCAACAAGTCTGCTGTGGGGAGTACAGAGGATTTGGGTGGAAGGAGGCCAGGATTAGCCGCACCTACTGGGCGCCCAGCCCTGGGCTGGATGTGGGGTGAAGAAAAACAGTGAATGAAACAGTCTCCACTCACAGGAAAGCGATGCCCCCGACAGGTGGGCAAGGAGGCTCTGGGCGCTGCCAGGTTAGCTGCTAGCCCCTTCGGAGGCCTCCTCCTACCCCCGCCAGCTGCCTCCTGGACACCAGGTTCCCTCCCCCCACCAGACAAATAAAACAGGTTAGGAACCTTCCAGCTGGCCTGGACTGCCCGGAACATGGCAGGGAAACATTCCCAAAGCCGGTGGCCTAGAATATACCGAGGCCACAGAGAAAGAAAGAAGAGCGAGGGCTGGGGCGGGGGGAGGTATCCAGGAGCAAGGCAGGGGAGGAGGCAGGAAACCAGACGCTGCTCAGAAGGAAAGACGTGGACCTGTAGACGGCACGGCAGTGCCAGGAGGGCGTAGATCAGCTTGGGGCCCCCGGCACCGCACTGGCTCGGGCCACGCTGGCAGGGACCCTCCCTCAGGCCCGGGCTCCCGTCCTGATCTGGCCTGGCCGGGCCCAGCTTCTCCTCATGCCCCATTTCATTGACTTAGCCCGAGTCCCATCTAACTCTTACTATAAATAACACTCATAAACACACACTCAAAAGTCCTCACTTTTTATGTGCACAGATATAAACTGAGCACTTAGAGGAAGACATAAACACTCTTAACAAATCTTCCATCCGCGGACACTCAACCGTGTTTGTGGGGACAGAGACTCGGAATCATCTCAAAGATGAGCACAGACCATACAGGACCGGCAGGAAATGATCCTCAGAGAGAAGGCAATAGGGTTGTGGCCTTGGGGGGGCTTCCTGGAGAAGGGGGGACTTTACCTGGGCCTTCAGAGGAAGCCGAAGAGCTCAGCAGGAGGGGTGGGAGAGGGGGAGCCTCCCAGATGGGAGGGGCAGGTTAAGTGTCAGAGGCTCTTGGCCTTGTGATAACCAGGAAAAGGGAATCACCGGATTGAAGCGCATCCGACAGGAAGTGAAACAGAAGATGGGGAAAGTAGGAGGGGGCAGGTGATGAGTGGCTCTGGATGGCAGCCTGCGCTTGGTGTCCGATTCTGAAGGCAGGAGGGAGACCCTGACATTTACTGGGGGGCATGGCGTGGTTGAACCTGCGCGTTAGGATAAATCCCTTCAGTCACTGAATGAAGCTGGCCTGGAACGGAGTGGGAGGGGGCTGAGGCGGGCAGACTGGAGGGCAGGCTAACCCCGCGCTCGGTATGAGGTGGTTAGGGTGGGAGCAGTGTCAGAGAAGGGGGGATGCTACGGAGGGCAAATCGACAAGTCAAGGAGGACAAAAGACAGGCGAGAGAGGGAGAGGGACAGAGGATGGGTCCTGTAAGAGGATGGGGGAGACAGAGCCACATTTGCAGGCAGGGGAATGGCAAGCAGTGTGAGAGAAGGATTGGAAATAAGTGATGGGGCGGGGATGGCGTCGGGGCAGGCTTGGAGGAGATGGGATGGGTCAGTAGCAGGGCGAGCTTTGGTGAGGAGGAAGGCCATCTCTGCCGGGAAAATGGGGGGCAACATCTGAGTGAAAAGAGATGAGGACCAATTTTTTCCCTTTTGGCTCTGGTTTTTCTCGTGTGGCAATTGTGGGAATGTGTAGAGGAGAACTGCACTTGTGCAATACGTATTGGGTTTCTTTTTTTTTTTTTTTTTTTTTGTATTAAAGCTTTTTATTTACAAAGCATATGCGTGCAGAATTTTTCAGCACTGACCCTTGCTAAACCTTTTGTTCCAAATTTTCCCTCCTTCCCCCACCCCTCCCCTTGCTGGCAGGTAGTCCCATATGTGCTAAATATGTTAAAGTATATAATACATATTGGATTTCTCGCTGTCGAAGGGAGGGGGTCGGGAAAGGAAGGAGAAGAAAACTGGGAACACAAGGCTTGGCCAGGGTAAATGTTGAAAAGTATCTCTGCATATATTTTGAAAATAAGAGGTTTTTTAAAAAAGAAAAATAAAATATAAAATAAAAAGACAAAAGATAAAAAAGAGGAGAGAAAAGGAGCTCATGGAGGATAGCCTTTTGTGTGAAATATGAGGTAAAGTTTTAGCTGAGAATGGAGGGGGGAGCATGAGTTTGGAAAAGCTGCTGTGGGCTAAGTGACCCAGGGAGGCCTCGGACTGCCTGGCAGCAGGGAGTGCCCAGCCCAGGTTACATGGCAAAGTTGCAGGAGCTTTAACAGAACAGTTGTGAGATTTTCTCCGAATTCGTTCAGCAGCAGAACCGTAGAAGCAAAGATGGTCGGTGGTGGGAGTGGGCCAAAGCTGCAGCTTGGCTGGCAACGTGCGGCTGAGGGACTTGAGGCGATTGGCTGGCGTTAGCCTGATACACAGAGGGCTCCAGATGGACAGTGGGTTGGAGGGTTTCTCGCCTCTGCCACATGTGTGAAGTGGGCCCTACCAGCCCTGGGGCACTGCCTCCACCCCCCAGGCCTGGATGACCCAGTAGGGAGGGTGGGAGGGGGCGGGTCTGGCTCCCCACTCTAGGCCGGCTTCCATTTTCCTAAAAGCTGTCCCTTTGCAGTCACTGGCTTCCTGTCCCCTTCTGCAGCCAATGCAAAATCCTCTGTGGCATTCAGAGCCCTTGGCCACCTAGCCACCTCCCACCTGAAGTCTTTTCCCTGGCAGTTCCAGGCCGAAGAGCCGCTTTCTCTCCACTCCAGCCCTTTCCCTGGCGATCCCCAGGCCTGGAAGACTTTCCCTTTCCATCCCTGCCCACTGACCTCCCTGGTTTCAACTGCAGTCCTCTTGGGTCAGTCAGTTACTCCCCATTCATCCCCTCCAGGCCTTGTTCCCCTCCCCCTGGGTGAGCCCCCTGAGGGCTGGGCCTGGCTTTTTGCCTTTTTTCTGCTGTTTCCCCAGAGCTTTATCCCTGCCTGGCCCAGAGCAAATGTTTCTTCCCCGATTGAGCAAGTGTGGCTAGTGTGGATAAAGCCCCAGGCCTGGAGGCCAGAAGCTTCCCAAGTCCTGCTCCAGCCTCCAACACTTCCTGGTGGGTGACTCTGGCCTCTCTGCCTCCGATGAGCTGGAGAAGAACATGTTAAAGCAGTCCAGGATCTTTGCCAAGAAAACCTTACCTGGAGTCACTTAGAGCCAGGGTCCTGCAGCCTGGAAGGGAACTGAGGTTTGGCAGGAGGGCCGAGGGCCAGCAGGAAGCCCGGGGAGGCTGGTGGACATGGAGCTGGGGCATCTGTGGGGGACAGGTCAGTCTGGGGGCCGGGTATTTCCAGCAGTTCTACCTCAGCCCCCAAGGTTCCCCCCCCCCCCCCCCCCCCCCCCATCATTCTCACCCCTGCTGGGGCAGCCTGGGAAGGGGGCCGCCATCTTGGAGGCTTGAAGCCAGAACTGAGGCTGCCCTTCCTGGACCTCTAAAACCTGTCAGACAATAAACATGGATTTAAGTGCCTACTTGTGTACCTACCAGGTACTTAAGCACTGTGCTAAGCACTGGGGATACAAATGGGAAAGCCAGCCCCCCCCCCCCACACACACACACACCTGCAGCAGAGGTGACCTGGAAGTTTCCTCCAACTCTGTGTAGGGTCCTTTGTCATGTGAGGAGCTGACCTGCCTCCCCTGCTGGCCTAACCTTTGCCCTTGTTATCTTGGGCTGGCCCTCGGAGGAGGGTCCTGCAAAGACTGGGGGGGAATGAGAAGCAGGGGCCCAGGGTTGCAGGCTTTCCCCCTCCTGGCTTCCCTCTGCCTCGTTTCCCAGTTTGTCCCCAGCCCTCTCCCCTCCCCCCATGGCTGGGCCAGCCCTCACCTGGGCTGCAGCTGGGTCTCCCCCACTTCTCGTCCAGTCCTTGGGACCAAGAAAGGTCATCGTGTTATCAGTGATTACAGAATGCTGACTTGCTGTTGTGCTAGATCAGTTTAACCTGTGCACCCTGTGCTTCAGCCAGCACCTCGGGAAGCTCCTGATGGATCACCAGCCCCCCCCTCCCCCCCCACCAATGGCTCACTGGGGGTCGGATCCCTCTGACTCTTTTTAGGGTCTCTGTGAGGTCGAAGTTCTGTGAGGGCCTCCGTCCACCCCCTTCCTTATGGCCGGCACTCAGGGGCCCACAGCACAACAGGTCCCTTGCATTTTAGTCTGAGCGGAGCCCTTGTGAAGGAGGAAGGTCCAGGGACTCCATCCATGGGTGCTCTGTACCCCCACAGGCACTCACCGGGCATCGAAATGCTTCCCGAGTGAAGGAATGATGCTGGTGGAGGACCTGCTATCACGGCCGGCCCGCATGAGAGTCACTCTTAGCTCAGTCTGAGTTGGGACAAGGCGGGCCCCCGATTTCTGAGAGGGGGGCTCCCTGCTGAGGGTTCTTGAGTCACCCCTGTCTCGCTTCCTAACTTGGACTCCTCCCAGCAGCCTCTTTGCCGTTACCCTTGTAAATGGAACACACCAAAGGCAGGCATGGAAATAATTGCTGGGTTTAATGTGGGTAATTTGCAGCTGATAATTAAGGTCTAATTGCTGCTGGTTCCTCCTAGGTCTTTCCTCTTAGGTGGTCTGGAAGGGAAAACAGTCTTGCTGGTCATTGTTGATGCTCACTGTAAACTTAGGGGCCCAGTGTTGGACCGTAGTTGGGCGACAAAGCGGCTTGTGCCCAAGAGGTACCTTCTGAGTCAGAGGCTTCTGAGCCTTCAACTGGCCTTTGTCTTTATTTTTTAAAATTTACTTATTTGTTTATATTAATAAAAACTCACTTGCCCTTCCCCTCCTCCCCCATGGAAAAAGAAAGAAAGAAATTAGCTGATATTTCTATAGCACCTTAAGGTTTCCTTTACAAATATTATCTCATTTTATTCTCACAACAACCCTTCACAAGAGGTGCTGTTATTCCTCTTCTAGATGAGGAAACTGAGGCAAAAAGTAAGTGATTTGCTCAGGATCACACAGCTGGTCAAGGTCTGGGGCAGGATTTGAATTTGAGCCTTCCTGCTGCCTGCACTGTAATCAAGCAGAGAAGAATCCCCCCTCATCATGCTTTCATCTGCCCCCGAGTCCTCATGTCTCTGTTGGGAGGTGAGGAAGCACGTTTCCCCCCACGAGGGCACTGGGCCCACAGTAAAGTCTTGCCTAGCCCCTTCTCTCTGGGTGCCCGTGTTTCTGGAGGAGGTCAGCAGGGCTGGCCTTTCTCCCCGTGAGTGTGGGTGGGCTGCCAGTCTCTTGGGCGTCTCTTTATTAATTAGCAAGCCAGTCCTGGGAGGCCCCTCCATGCTGGGTGCTGGAGCTTCATTTCCTGCCTTTGCAGAGCTTCCGTTCTGCCTGGGGAGACCACCTGGCCTCGTGTAGGAAAAGGCAAGACAGACTCGAGGTGGTCTGGAGGGGAAGGCTGGGAAATTCTGCTTATTTTGACTCCTGAGGGGAACCAGAAGTTACAAGAGGTGATAGAGGGAGCTGGTGTGAGTCATGGGGGACAACCCAGCCAGGGGAGGTGGAATATGGCTGGCGGGCCCTCTAGAGGCAGCTGAGAGAGGCAGGGCAGGGGCCAACTTGGGAAGGAGCTAGCCAGGCCACCCAAGAGATCCTGGAGGGTGGTGGCGGGGCTCTGCTAAATGACCGTGCCAGCCCAGGGACGCCGCCGGAGAGGGGCAGCGCGGGTCAGGCTGGGGGGGCGTTTTGGGGAATGTCTTTGGATTCTTCATTCTGGTTGTTTCTTCCACGGAGTGCAATGATCCATCACGTTGCCCGGCTCCATGTCCACAAGGCGAGGGGCATTACTTTGTCCCATTTTATGTGCTGCCGTGACTGTGTAGACTGGGTCAGGGGGGCGGGAACAATTTCATCACTTTCTCCATAATCCTGCATGGTTTTCCAGGACGTGATCCAGATCCACAAAGTGATTATTGCTTTAGGAACTGAGCAGCCAGGCCCCTCTGCGCCTGCTTTTTTCTCATCAGTTCCTTTGATGTTTTAGATGCCCCCCCCCAAAACAGAATTCTATAATTATTTGTCTCATTATATGAAGTGGTGTCTTGTTTGGTACAGAACCAATTAGCTTTTGGAGGCAGCATTTTTATTATTAGTTCGGATACAGTCACAGAGAACGCCTCTTTAATTATTAAAGTTTTCCTTTGGTTTTTGAGAGGCCACAGCAATCTTAGTGCAAGTCCACTCATTCTGGGCGGGTGACCCTGGGCATGTCACGGTCGCTGAGGGCAGGCAGTCTCAGGGCCCGTACCTGGATCACTTTGTGCTTTGTGCTTTGGACTCCTGAGCCCCTCTATTCTTCTTTGGGTCCCTCTGGTTTTCCCAGGAGCGTTAGGGATGTGCAGGCCAGAACAGAGCAGGAGACAGAGCGCTCTTCTGGGGCTCCAGGAATGGCTTCTTCCGAGCCCTGTTACCAGCCCTGTTCTAAGTGTGCCGAGTCTCCGTTTCTCATTTAACAAGGAGGGTTTTAGTGCTTGTTGGCGAGGGTCCTGGGGGCGCATTGTAGCCCCTCTAAGACAGAATTTGAAATATACTGGTTATTGTCTCTGAAATCCTCCTTGGGGAGGAGAGGGGACTGGCTTTGTGGTCAGAAAGCCCCGGGTTCTAATTTTGCCTCTGCTACTTAGTGGCTTGTGACCAGCAAGTAGGCCTTAAATTTGGAAATCTCACATTCATGAGGCTTTAGCTCCTACAGTTGAGCTGAAGAAGTTCCCACTAGTGATTAGAAAGTGAGGCTTCTCTTCCCACAGTACTTGGAGCTCAGTGGAGAAAAGCACCTGCCTTCTTTCAGAACCCCTGGGCTGCCAGGCACGGGAAGGGCCCCACAGTAGTTAGGGGGAAGGGGAGAGAAAATGTTTGCTCAGCCAACATGTTAAGCTCATTTCCCCATCAAGATTGTTCTCCCTCTCCTCTAATTGTCTCCTGTGATCTCTCCCTTCCTTTCTTTCACTGGCACCCTCAGTTTCTAAAAATTAACTGATAAGGAAGGACCAATCAAAAATCGCAGGGTACCTATCGGATCTCTTCCCTCCACCCCCAAACCTCACTCCTAGGACTGATGTCGAATAATTATTGTTGAAAAAAATGAAGTAAAAAGAGGAACAAAAATGAGTTAACGAGAGGAATTCTGAGCAGAGCAAAGGGTCACATGGATGTTTTTGTTATTTCATTTGATCCTGGGGCCTCCTTTTGGTTTTCTCCAGAGCAGTCAGGCCCCAGCCTCTGGGCCCTTTCTCTCTCATGACTAGAATATGCTGCCCTGCTTACTCAGTTCCATTTCTAGAACCCCATGTAGCTCATGGAGATTTCCCCTAACCTCAGAACCCACAACCTGAGATTTCTGTCTCCCTTTCTTCCCTCTCCTTTTTCCCTCTTCTAAATTTCCATTCTCAGAAGAGTGCTATTTATTCTGTCTAATACAGTTATCCCTTCCCCACTGGGACTTTGCCCACCGAAGTTTTGATCTATCTGGGCCTGGTGTAAGAAATTAAATGGGAATTTTGAGGAAGTTTTGCAGAAGCTGCAGATGACATGTGGAGGTCAGCAGGTCCATGACCAAATACTTTGCCCAAACTTTATGACAAAGTACTGTAAACACCCTATAAAAGAAAAAAAAAAAAAAAAGAAAGAAAGAAAGAAATCGGACTTCTCTGATATGGAGAGAGGGCCAGAAAGTTTTATGAGGATTTTCCAGGTTGAAGGGGCACTGTATCCCTGGCCCCTGCAAGATGGAAGGGATAACTGTGATTAGGAAGTATTGTTCTTCCAAATACTCCTGATAATTCTTCTCTTCGTGGTGGCCAGATTTCCTTTTCTTCTGAAGCTCCCATCTCCCCCTCAGCCCATCCGCAGTAACCTTGTTCTTTTTCTCTTCCAGTTCCTTTCCTCTGATACCTACTTCAGAATTCCTCCTCAGAATCTCTCCTTCCCTCCTCCTTTAGGCCAGTCCCAGAGGAAGTTAGGTGACCTTCCTTTCTGCCCTCATCAACTAGAGGAAGGGTAAATGGAAGATGGCCTCAGACCTTGGGAATAAAATGGGATTTGATCTGAGCCTTGAAGGTTAATCGAACCCATTTATCTCTACAGGCAGGTTTTCCTGATGAATCTCCCCAGGTCTTAGCCCCTTAGCCCTCTGTGGCTTTGTACTTACTTCATCCATTGCCTGTGTTACTTTATCCAGGACATTTTGTTTCCTCTAGTAGAATGAGCATAAGCACCTGGAGGACAGGCACTTCCTCACTTGTCTGGGTCCCCGGTGCCTAGCATAAAGCAGGTAGGTGCTTAATTAAGGCTTGTTGAGTGTAACTGCCTTGTCTTCTCCCTCCCTTGCTAAATAATAATAGTGATTAATAGATAATGTCTGACAACTTCAAGCTCTGACTCAAAAAATCGAGCCTACAGGGGAGGGAAAGGGAGAGAGGAAATGGTAGAGAAAGAGAGGGGGAGGGAGAGGGGGAGAGACAGACAGACTGAGAGGCAGAAACAGAGGAAAGGGAGCCTGTTGTGTTGGTGCTTCCAAAGTGGAAGGGCAGAGTTCCAGGTGCCCCAGTACAGCTGGAAAAAAGCAGGGTACTTTCCCAGCCCTCCCTTCGGTGCCGGCCGCCCTGCTCAACCCTTCTCCTTGGCTGCCTCCTTGGCGCCCTTTGTTCTGGTTGGAGAGTCAATGGTCTTCCAGGGGAAGGACTTCCAGGCTGGGACTGGGGAAGGCCCTTCTGCCAGCTCGCTCTCACCCCTGACCTGGTTTTTTTTTTCCCTCTCTCTTAAAACTGACTTTGCTCAAGGCCTGACCCTCGGCCTGAGATTGGATTATGGGCAGCAACTTTCTCCTCCCTAAATCTAGGGGAGGCCTTCCAGCATCTGGGAAATCATTGAAAGGGGCTGAACCTGGAGGGAGGCAAGTTAAAAACGGACCGTGGGCCCCAGAACACCAGCCTCGGCACCGGCAGGCACCTCTGAAGACCCTTCCTTCCTGCCATGGTAAGGGGCCGGGCTTGGTGGGTTGGCGGGGGTTGTGAGGGCATCGGTGCGCCTTAGCCAGGTCTGCTGCTGCTGCCCTTGCCCGCTCTGCGGCTGGCTCTCTTCCAGGATCTCTGGAGGTGAGAAGGCATGTGTGGGGCAGATGAAGCCTTGTTTATTAGGAGATCTGGGCCAAGGAAGGGTGGTAACTGCTGTGACTCTAGCTGGCATTCAGAGGGCTTTATCCCCTCCGAGGCTGATCTGCAGGGAGCTCAGGAGCTCGCGCTGCCAGGAGACTCCGGGTTAGTGGGAACAAGAGGTCGCTGTGGGATTTTAAAGCCTCATCATTGGGAGAACAGGCAGCAGGGAAGTGAGCTTTGGGCCGGGCGGCCACACTGTGGCCTTATTAGGAGGCCAGTGGCCCTCTGAGCCTGCTGCGGCCTCTGATAGTGACTGTCTGGTTACCCTGCGAACCAGGATAGGAAGCTGAGGAAACCCTGGGAGTTTTTCCCCAAAAAGAGAATGTTTTTTTAAATCTTGTAGAATCACAGATGGCAGAACTTGCTTCGTTAGTGACAGAAGAGAGCTAAGGGCTGGTCCCCTATCTCTGCTGAAGGGAGATGGGGGGACACAAGCAGCCGGGAAACAGGGTGAGCTCTCTGACTTGTCCACAGCTCAGAATGGCTGCCTTTTCACCGGGGGGAAAACAAACTGGCCACCTACTCCTCGTCCGGGTCACTCTGGGAAGGACAAGCTGATAAAGGCTTTCCCTTTATCTCTCACTACAAATTAACATGGCTCTGGGGGACAACTGGAGGAGAGCAACTGCTGGGGCTGTTGGGTGTGATGAACACATTGTACCCCCTAGGGGCAACGTGCAGACAAGCCGCCGCTGCTGTGGGAGACGTGTTCTGGTACCTTTTCCTCTCCCTCTGACCTGCCTGAAGGCAGGGCCTGGACCTCTCAGGGGCCCCCATCACTGCACTTTGTCAAAGATTTAAGGTTTAGAACTAGCAAGAACTCAGGAAACCATTCACTCTTCTACTTCTATCATTTTACAAGTGAGGAAACGGAGACCCAGAAAAAGGTGCCTTTCCAGTGAGGGGCAGAGCACTAGGAGGCCAAGAAGTAAGGGCTGTAAGGGCTTTCTGATTCCTGTCGTTCTTACTGCTCTCCTGGTGACCTTCTTCTACCCCATACGGACACCTGCCGTGGCCTGGCTCGGTTGCCCAGATTCTCAGCACTGGGGTGGAGCACCCCCTCCCCCTCTCCCTGCAGAAATCATATCTCTGGAATGCCTTTCCCATCCTTCCAGTCACCTTGGCACTAGCATTGCCCCGTCCACCGTGGCTGTCCGGCTCCGGGCCCAGCGTGCTCGGGATGCCTTAGCTGGCATCCAGGGCTTTTCATTTTCCCTGCTTGTCCCACTGTCCCCCGTTTGCCTGTGGTTTTCTTGGTGATAGGGACCCTTTGTACCTTCCCTAAGCATCGAGTGACCTTTGACACTCAGACTGGACGGAAGCATTTGGCTTTTAGAAGAGAATTGCAGGGAAGAAAGGGGCGGATGGCAGTTTCTAGAAGGAGAAAAGGCTGAAACAGAAGAGTGACTTCAAACTGGTCAGAGAAAGTAGATGACTTCTTTGCCGTAGGGGAACAGCCTTCAATCAAAGCCTTGTTGGTCTGGTTACAACTAATTCTCCCCAGTGAACAAGCCTGTACATCAAAAGCCTTTTCCTGGTCTTTGTGTCCTCCTTGTTTCCCACTTGTTTACCCCTCAGAAAGTTAGACCCTAACCCTGCATCCCTTTTATTCTGGTCAGATGCCAGCAAAGAGCAACCATCCTGCCCCGTCTCTTCTCTCCCGACACACCAGCCTATGATATCCCAGAGATGTCCTCCAGAACTCCCCTAAATCCCCAGATCAGTCATTCACCTTAATGTGGACCCTCTCTGCAGAGGTGCTGGTGCCTCTTTATTCTGATTCTGCCCGAGCGCCTCTCCTCCGGCGGGAAAGCCCTTTGCTGGATTCCCAATGCACAGCTTTTTGGTTGCCCTCATCCAGGCCCTGAGGCTTGCCCACCTCCAGCAGAGGGGAACACGGAGGGCGGGCAAAGATCTGCCCTCGGCTGGTCTGGACCATTGCCTGCTCTCTGGCATCATTTCCCCCGTAGCTGCCGATTCCTGGAGCGGGTGTGGAAGGAGCACCCCCACACACCTGGCCTGGGCCCCTGGCACTCTCAATCTGCAGCTTTTCTCACCTGCAGAAGTGGCAGGTGAGGTTCTGGGGCTGTGCGGAAAGTGAAAGGGCTGCAGAACTGGGGGTCCATTCGGGCCTGGCGTGTGACCCTTTCCTACTCAGGCACATTTCTAGATATATTCCTTTCCCTCCCCTCCTCAAGGAGCCATCTTGTTTAAAAAGCTATGAGGAAGAAAAAGGAGAGAAAAAGACCCTTTAGTAAGACTAAGGAGCACTTGCCCCAGGCTGGCAGTCCCTGCAGTGCTCCGGCCCTCTGCCCTGGGAAGGAGGTTTCCTTCTCTCTCGTCTCAGACTGAGCATGGCCTCCGGCACTGACCTGATGCCCAGGCCGAGTGGACAGTATTTAATGAGAAGCGGGGCGGGGGGGGGGGGCTGTTTCTGAGATGTTATTGGAAGGAACGGGAAAATTGAGGGCAAAGGGAGGTGACCACAGGGACAGGAGAACGTGTCTGGAGGAGGGTAGACTGAGGCATGAGTCATCCACATGGGGAAATGAGCTGTGGCTGGTCTTTAAAAAGGAAATAGGCTTTGGACAGTCTGCCCACCCGCCTCTGGGCTGGGTTCCCATATAGACAGTCATAACGAGGGCCACTGCAAGTCCCCGATTCTCAAACAGCCTCGGGAGTACAGTCATCTGAGATGGGAGAGGAGGTCTCGAGGACGGGAGGCCCTGCCGAGGCCGCCTTGGCTCTTGGTCCTCAGGAGCTCCTGTAGGCTTTTCACCTCTGCCCCCTCTCTCATACTCAGCATTTTGGGAAGCAGTTTGCCCAGAGAACAGAACAAAGTTTTCCCACCAAGCAAAGTCCAGCATTTACTTCTGTGCTTGGGATGCTGATTTCTGGGAAAATCACACCGGAGGCCTCCCTGGGCTCGGGGGAGCCACGCCTTCTTTCTGGGCAGAGGAGTTAAACATTTAGTCGCCAGAGCACAAGGCATTTTGGGTCTAAGCCGGAGGCCGGAGAGGACAAGGCCCTACTCAGCAGCTCCTGAAATGCCGGGAGGTCCCCAGTCTGTGGCCCCAGAGCTGCTCTTGGTTAGTCTGCCCCAGGGATGTTCTGTAAAGGATGCTCCACCTAAGGGATGCCCAGGGAGCTCTGGGAAGACACTTTCTGAGCTTTCCCAGCAAGTCCTACCTCATGACCCTAGTCCTGGTGGGAAATTCAGACAAGGCTAAGTGAGAACATAAGCCCCTTCTCTTATGGGTGATTTCCCCCAAGAACCTCCAGACCCACCATCCACCATGCTCTGGGCTTCGCCGTCTGTACTCCTGGGTAAACAGATGTCGGAGGCAACATGGGAAAAATGAGACACTAACGGACAGTTGGTGGGATTGTGAACTGACCCGACCATTCTGTAGGGAGATTTGGGGCTAGGCCTAAAGGGCCTAAAACCACATGTACCTTTGACCAGGCAAAACCTCTGCTGTGTCTATATCTCAGAGGAATCAAAAAAGGGGAAAAGGCCTCACATGTACAAAAACCTCTCCAGCAGCTCTTTTCTGGAGGTAAAGAATTGAAAATGTAGAGGACGCTCATCCATTGGGGAACAGCTGAACAAAGTATAGTGTGTGATGGTGCTAGAGAACAAAGTGTAGTGTGTGATGGTGCTAGAACACGGTTGTGTTGTAAGGAACGATGAGCTTCCTGTAGGAAAAGACTTCCCTGAGCTGATACAGAAAGAAATGTCCTTGTATACATGCTATCTGGCATCGTGGTCCGCTGTGAATGGCTTAGCCGCCCTCAGCAATACGGTGACCCCGAAGGACTTAGGAGGATGAGTGCCAGCCATCCCTAGAGAAAGAAGCAGATTTATTCTTTAAACTTCCTCTATTTTTCCTGAAGTTTTTTTTTTTTTTTTTTTTTGGGGGGATGCTGTTTTCTCTCACAATGTGACTAAAATGGAAATAAGTTTTGCACAACTGTACACCTGTGTGCGCTCTTCCCTTCCCCCTGCATGGGGATGGGAGGAAGGTGGAGAATTTGGAACTTACAAGTTTTAAAAGATAATGTTCAAAATGCTTCACATGGAATTGGGGGGAAATAAAATCCAAATCAAATAATACTCCCAAAGGGCTTGGAAGATCGGTGAGGGCAGGGACTGCCTTTTTTTGCTTGTACTTTTTTTCTCAGCTCAGTGTCGTTCTCATTTTAAGACTTAATAAACTCCGGTTGACTTTAGGGGAAAGGAAACTGAAATGTGGGTCTCCATCTCATCTGGAAAGTGGAAGAGGGGACCCCGGCTAGGGGTCTCCTTGTGGTTCTGATCGCCAGAGAAAGGCTCGTCAGTTCCGGTATCCTTGTAGCAATCATTAAAACCTGAGAAGGGAGTGCTCCTGGCTTTGTTACTGCTCACTCTGGCCCCAGCTCTGCATGGGGCAGGGCCTTGTGTCTCATGAGTGAGACAGCTCAGCCCTTCTGTGGGCTCGCCCCTTTGGGAGACCCACGCGTCCTCATCTCTGATCTGTTCTTGTCGATTAAATTCCTGTCGCTAAAAGGATTTGTATTTTATTCCACAGAAAGCCCTTTTTGTTGTAAGTTCCCTCCCCTCCCCAAAAAAGTCTCTTTTGCTTTAAAAAAAAAAAAAAAAGAAAAAGAAAAAGTAAACTCTGCTTTCAAGCAAGGCAGAAATGTTTAGGCCGGTGATTCTCAGCTGCTAAACGTGTGAGCTCAAGCCAATTGACTTGACTTCACAGGAGGAGTCCCAGGGATCTGGCCCGGGAAGTGACCTTTCCGCTAACCAGAGCCTTTGCTTCCACCCAGCGGCTCACACAGAGCAGCGGCTCGGGGGCCCCGCTGACCTCTGCTCTCGCGTTTCACTTAATGGTTAACGTCAGTCTTCCTGGGGCACTTGGAATCGGCCCGACTTCCCGGGTGCCCCAGCGGCCCGTCACTGTGGAGAGGGAACTTTGCTCTTCGGCCCCTGCTCTGGGAATGGGAGTTTGAGCTGGGATCCCGGGTCTCCGAGCAGCCGCCGAGCTGGGCCTTGGGGAGTGGCGCAGGCTTACTACTCTCTGAAAACCGTGGTTGGGGGCGATCCCAAAGCCCCGAGCCCCCCTTCCCCCCTCTGGAGACACTCGTGCTCTTCCCGAGGCAGACTGTGGAGTTCTCTGACACTTTGTTAGCCTTTTAGTCATAATTCATCTGGGAATGACTCCCAGTGACCCCCTTTTTGGGGCAGAGATACTAGAGTGGTTGGCCATTCCTTCTCCATTTTGCAGATGAGGAAACTGAGGCAGATGGGGGAGCTAGGAAGTGTCTGAGGCTGGATTTGAACTCAGATCTTCCTGATTATGGACCTCTTGAGATCCACTGGGACTGTCTAGAGTGAGGGCCTGGGATAAGAAAGGCAAGTTCCCCACAGGAAAGACTTCCTCCGCATTCTTGCAGGGATCTGCCCCATCTTGGTCTCTGACCAATAGAGAGCCCCACGTGAGCCTGTCATAAAGTCATAAAACCAGCCCCATCGGCTGGTTCCTCCCCTGCTGCCCACAGACAAGCATGGGGGTCTCTCCCCGCCATATCTTCTTCCCAAATCCTCTTCCTCCCCCCGAGATGGCAAGCGTGGGGCCCCATGATGTCTGACGTGCTTCCTGATGTGCGCCCACTTCCCCGGGACTCTGGACCACCCGTCCTTGACCGCCTGGCATCCGGGCCTTGGGGCCAGGCTGAGGGGAGGGGGAGGGGAGGAACCTCCCATGGGGGGCCCCACAGCCACCCCTGGCCCGGCCTGGGAGAGGACGGGCAGGCAGAACATAAAGAGAGACGGGCTGTTTGGGGGGCTCCCAAGAGAGCTGGGAGCCCCCTCTGCGGCTCCAGGCAGACCCTTCTCTGGGTCTCAGTTTCCCACTCTGTATAACCAGGGGGAGAGCTTAGTCTTTTTTGTGGAGGGGAGTCTTCCTTCTTGTCTGCAGGGGGGCCGCCATTGCTTCTGGTGGGCACTAGGTGGCAGTGTTGGCCCTGAAATCCCCGCCCTGCTCTGCTCCTTTTCGTTGGCTCCCCTTGGACGAGGTGACCGCAGTCTGGCCGGTCTGAGTCCCCGTCCCTGTCTGCCCACACCCCGGGGGGACGTGCCGAGGGGCCATCCCTCTAATGGAGCATTAATCCCTGGGCCACGGCCAGGAGCTGGCATCCATGACCATTAGGGCCAGCAGCGGTCAGTCAGCCTGCAAGTAGGAAGGGCCTACTATGTGCCTGGCACAAGGCTGAGCTAACCTGGAGCCCGCAGAGCCTCTGCCCGCATGGGGCTGTGTGTGGGCGCCCGGGCTCTGTGCTGCCTTCCCCCTTTGTGGGCCGTGGCCCCTCCCATTCTGGGCCCTTTCCCCTTGCCCAGTTCTCAGTGGCGTGTCGCTTTCCCCAGAAGACCAAAGTGTCCCCTGACCTTGAGGTGGGCGAGGACTTGCCTCCCTTCCACGTGGAGACCCTTCCAGAAGCGCCATCTCTTTCCCTCCCGTTTGCCAGTGACGATGGGGAGGCCGGTGGGGAGGAGGGGAGGAGGGGAGCTCCCACAGCTGCCATCACTTCCCGAGCACCCCTCAGGGTGGCCCGGGCTGGCCGGCCGCCCATCGCTGGCCTGGATTTTCAGCCCCTTCCGAGGGTGCAGGGGAGCGTCTCCAGCCTCCTGTGGCCTGGCCAAGCCCTTCCCCAACTGCACAGAATAAGGGCCCTGCTGGCTCTAGGCCTGGGTCCTGCCAGGCCCGGAGAACTCGGGCAGGAGAACACGGCACAGGCCATGGGGGTGCAGAGCCCCTGTTTCTCCTGGAACCACCTCGGCCTTTTGAGTGAATATGGTGTGTGCTGAGGCCAATCCTCAGAGTGCGGCTGGGCCTGAGCGGCTGCATGGGACCTCCATCCGTGGGTTCAGGCCGGCTGCAGGGAGGGGCAGCTGGGTCACTGCAGGCGAGGGAGGCGCTGGTCCCCTTGGAGGGGCCGCTTTTGGTCAAAGCTGGGGCTCTCTACCCTCGCCCTGCCTCAGTTTCCCGGCGCTGCCCCACACTCTGTCTGAAGCACAGGGTGACGTGGGATGGCTCTGTGGCCACACTGGATGAGAGCTCGGCCGGGCAAAAACCCGAGGCCTGACAGGGGGCACAGGGCAGCCCCTCCACGGCAGGTCACTTCTTTCCCCTCCCCCCCAGGCATTAGCTCTCTGGAGAATAAGACAGGCTGGAGGAAGTGCTGGTGGTTGCCTTTCCCTCCTTTTTAGAGGAGTGCCCAGTTTTCTCCCTTGGCAGCAGTGGGAAATGTCACCCGGGGCCGGGGGCCTGCCTTCTTACCCTGAGGAAGACGTTGTAGCCATTTCTAGGCCTGTTGGGGGGCTCTGGGTCACTAGTAAGTGGAGAAAGGCAACGTTGGACAGCTCTGAGGTGCTGCTTCTTGCCTCTGAGGTTGGCCAAGATGATGGGAAAGGACAGTGAGGGGTTGGAGGGGATGGGGGGGGGGGGCTGCAGCGCGGTGCATTGTTGGTGGAGCTGTGAAGTATCTGGCCGTCCTGGGTTTGGTGACTGTGGGCCTCTTGGTCCAGCGCTGTCTCTGCTGGGTCTTACCTGGAGGACATCATAAAAGAGGGAGGGGCCCCTTTTGTAGTGGCGGGGAGCAGAGGGCGGGGGGGGGGGGTTGGCTGAGTGGGTTGGGGTGTATGAATGTGACAGAATGTGATTGTTCTGTAGGAGGTGATGGGCGGGCTCATGTTGGGGGGCCTGGGGAGACTTGGATAGACCGGGGCTAAGTGAAGGGAGCAGAACCAAGAGAAATGACAAGACTGTGTGACCATCACCCGCCATGGGCTTGACTGCTTTTGACCCCAGGGATGGAAGGATCCACGTCTGGAGACAGACCCGTGGGCCTGGGGAGGGCTGGGGCGCGCTGCTGGCACCTTTTTGTCTTCGCTGGTTTGTTTCTGTCTTCTTTGTGTTTTTTCACTTTCAAGCTGATTTTTCTTGTGTAGCATGACAAATGTGGGAATGCGTTGGGAAGAATTGCACGCGGTTCGCCTGGGCCGTACGGCTCGCTGTCTTGGGGAGCAGGGAGAGAGAATAATGTGGAATGTGAGGTTTCCGCAGGAGTGAATGTGGAAGGCGTCTTTGTGCATGTTTGGAAAAACAAAATACTATTAAAAAGGAGGAGGACAAATGTCCTTCCGCGGTGACAGCCTGGCGCGTCTGGGCTTTGGCGTGATCCTCTCGGGCTCCCATCTTGGGCGCCCTCCTGGGGGCCAATCAGATTCAAGAGTTCCTCTTCCCAAGTGCGGCCCCAGTATCCCACCACACTGATCTGCTCTGGCCCAGAAACGACAAACACAGAGATGGTCTGGACAGAGGTTAGCCTTAATGACTCCTTCCGTGGGCTCTGTTTACCAAGGTCGGCCCCGGAACACTAAGAAAACAGCCCTCACTTCTGCTGGGACCCTCAGAAACGGTCTTTATGCATAACATGTCCTGAGGGAAAGGCCGGCTTCTTCATTTGGTGAAAAAATAGAGCTCGGGCCTGACGGCCAGGGGAGTTTCCAATGGCAGCAGCCCCCCCCCCCCCCGAACTCCCAGAAGAGTTTGTTTAAATCCTCCAGATTCAGTGTGGTGCCAGGAAAGGTTGGGTCTCCCCCAGGAACGGTGGAAAGAACACTCGGATACATCAAGACACACGAAGGGTCTGGTCCTGGCCCCACCACCAGCTCTCTGTGTGAACTTGGGTTAGTTTCTGAGCCCTGGACCTCAGTTAGGTCATCTGTAAAATGGAACATTAACATCCTTCTTTCTTGCCAGGTTCTTGTGAGATAGTATGAGTGAAAGCATTACACAGATGGCCTCCTGGCAGCTTCCTGGGGGTTTCCAGACTCCGAGTCAGCCCAGACACTGGGGGCTGTGAATAAGGACCAGCCTGCAGAACACAGCTTTCTTTGGGAACGGGTTTGGGGGGGGGGGCAGGCCAACTAGAGTTTAAAAAGGGCTCCCAGTGGTCCTCCAACCCTCCTCCAGCAAGCATAGGGAGGCACTAGCTGGTTATAGCATCTCCTCCCTTATACATTACAAGAGCCTTCCCACCCATGAGCATGGCTCAGGCCAGGCTGCCTCTACCTGCAGAACTCGGCTTCCATGATGAGTAAATGCAGAGTAAGCAAAAGGGAAAGAGCCTGCCAGGGAGCGAGAGGATGTGTCTGTGCTGGGGAGACCCCAGGAAGTGGCACTTGAGCTACATTAAACTGGACAGCTGGATGGCAGGGTGGGAGCCTCAGGGGCCGAGGGGAGGAGAGAGGGGGCTTCCTGTCGGTCTGGAATGAAGAGTGTGGAAGGGAATGAATGTGAAATAAGAAGGAAGGAAGGGAGGGAGGAAGGAAGGAAAGAAAAAAAGAAAGAAGGAAAGAAAAAGAAGGAAGAAAGAAGGGAGGAAAAAAGAAGGAAGGAAGGAGGGAGGGAAGGAAGGAAGGAAGGAAGGAAGGAAGGAAGGAAGGAAGGAAGGAAGGAAGGAAGGAAGGAAAAAGAAAGAAAGAAAGAAAGAAAAAGAAAGGAGGGAGAAAGAAAGAAAAAGAAAGGAGGGAGAAAGGGAAAGAAAGAAGCTTTTGAAACCAGTACACATAGTCAAACAAAACAAATGGACACGGTGGTTATGGGCAGACCCTTGTGTCTGTCCCCTCTCTGACCAGACCTGGCGCTGTTGTCCTCGTCAGTTCTTTGCCACCATGTCCCGGATTTCAGGTTTTCGGGTCCTCACTTCACTGTGCAGCTACCCATTCATACTACCCTGGATTCTCTGGAATGGCGTCTTTCCTCATTTCTTACTGTGTAATAATATTCTGTGACATCCACATGCTCCATTCTGATTGGCCGTTCCCCTGTTATCTAAAAGGCGATCTAATCCTCCTCCCCACTGAGATTCAAGTTCTTTATTTCCTCCTTTAATTTTGTAGGTGCTTAATAAATGCCAGGTGACCCACAGTGTCCACCTGACATCATCTTCCCTCTTAACCACCTCCTCCCTCTTCCTGCTTTTTTCCTTGTTTGTTCTGGTGTCTTTCCCTGGGTGTGTATGTTCCACCTTCCTTTGTCCATTAAAGATGAGAGCGTTCCACCTGATGTTTCTCCAGCACCCCTTCTTCTGAGTTTGTATATTGTTGTTCTGGAAGAAGATCATGATGTCAGGGAGGTGATGCAGATTGAAGCAAGACAGGGCTAGCCAAGGTCACCAGCCTCATCTTCCCCTCCGGAGCTATCTGGGACCAGTGGCCAAATAGGGATCAGGACAACGGGAGAGGGCCCTGGATGCACTGGGAGACCGCGGCCTTTTTAAGCACAGGTCCTCAACAGGGCTCCGTCTGACTGATGCAAGGCCCAATCAGTGATTAAGGCCAGGTGAGAAATGAGTCTCAAGATGGCCTCTTACCTAGTAAAACCAAAGCAGTCTGGGAGAGAAGGCCCTTAGGTTTGGGGCCAAAATAGAAGCCCTTGCTATTTCCATTCACTCTGAGCCAACCAGGGCTCATATAAAATGTTTGTATATTCTTCTTCTCATACACTCTAATTGTACACACTATACCCAAGGATATTAAATCTGGGCAGTTTTCACTGTAAGATCCTAAGGTCAGTTCCCATGAGTCTTCCCGTTTCTCCAGAACCAGCCCCTTCAGTTCTTGTGGCACAGATCATTCTGTTGCTTTCCTGTGGGGACGTCCTCTTGTTTTGTAATTCTTCACAACTACAAACCAAGCTACTATAATTATTTTTGACCATATGGTATTTTTCTCCTTTATTTCCTTGGGTCACAGACCTTTTAGTGGTATCGCTGGATCAAAGGTTATGCACAGTCTAATGGTTCTTTGGGCCAAGTTCCAGATTCCTTTACAGTTTTGCCAACAGTACATTTTCCCACAGCTTCGGTCAGCTTTGCCAGTCTGATGGGCTCCGGGGCACCAGCGCAGGGGATACCTCACAACTGCTTTAATGACCATTTCTCTCGTTATTCACAGCTCTCTTTTTTAAAATACAGCTATTGCTAGCTTGGATTTCTTCCTCTGAGAGCAGCCTATGTCTTCTAACCATTTGTCAATTGGGAGACGACTCACAAATTTCAGTCAATCCCCTATGTATCTGAAAAATCAGACTTTTATGAGAGAAACATCGTCAAATTTTCTCCATATTTGCTTTCAAGTCTTCTAATTTTACCTGAATTGATTTTGTTTGTGCAAAAACACTTTAATTTTATATAATGAAAAACTCTTCATCTCAACCCTTGGTGAAGCAGATTTCCCATCTCTAGATATGCTGCACACTTTCCTCCATGTTCTTCACCATTTGTGCCTAAATCAGGTACTATTTGGAGCTTATTTTATTATATGGTATGAGCTCTTGATCTCTACTTAGTTTCTTCCATTCTGCGTTCCACTTTTCCCCAGAGTTTTGGCTGCATCGTGAGTTCTTGCCCTACTGGGCAGTCCTTGGGCTTCTCGACCATAGGTTTCCGATCTCATTTGTTTCTGTATATCGTATACCCACTTGTTCCACTGATCAACCTCGCTATTGCTTATGGCATCAAATTGTATCAATGATTATGAGTTTGTGATAGTTTGGGATCTGGTCCTGCTTTTGCTTCCTTCCTTCTTTCTGTTTTTTGGTTCTTCCAGATGAATTTTGCTATTATTTTTCTTAGTTCGGGGAAGTGATTATTTGATAGTTTTCTTGTAATGGAACTTGGCGTACCCTTGAACAATGAGCATTTCTCCATTTATTTAGAGCTGCCTTTATTTGGTAACTGGGCCCGCATCGTTCCTAAGAGTATGCATTTGACGGCCGGGTGGAGGATAAATGGCAGCGGGACCGGTTGGGAGACCAGCAATAGGCCTCTGGGCAGCTGGGCGAGACCTCAGTTGGCCAGAGGTTGGCAGGGATTCTTCATCTGCATCTATAAATTTTTTTTACAACGTTGATAATTCCAATATAATTGGTTTCCTAAATTTCTTACACATTTGATATTATTCAGAATAAAAGTAATGTTAGCCGGCGTTAATACAGCCCTTGGGATTTTGCCAAGCACATTAGGGATGTTCTCATTTGCTCCTCACCATGCCCCGGTGAGGAACACTGGGATTATGCTCACAGACAGGAACCTGGAGGCTGAGAGAAGCTTGAGGGGTTACATCCAGGAAGGGTCTGGGACAGGATTCCAGGGTAGCGTCCTTCCATTTCCCCAGACTGCCAAAGGGGCCCTTGATCGACCCCCTGAGGGAGGAGATGTTCCCATTTTACAGATGAGGATATTTTAGAGCAGAATCTGTACCTTGGCCAAGGTTACACAAGCCAATGTTCGAATGCAGGTCCCCTTGCTCCCAACACTTTTCTTCTCCTTTAGACTAAGACCCTCACACTCCTCCTTAGCTCTTAGGGACTTTAAGGAAGCAGTGGGCACTGCCTGGTCCCTAGCACACGTGGGACCATATCTTGGGCTGACTTTTTCCCTGGAAGTGGGTGAAAAGGACCAACTCGGGGGGCTGAGGAGTCCCAGCTCAGTTCCTGCAAATTCCAAGTGAAGGAGAGGTTTCAGGCAGTCCCATAGGCAGTTTTCCCTAAAGATTACCCATGGATCCTCAGGTGCCGACTGGAAGAAGAGAGGCCCCGGGAGGGCCGGCAGGTTCGGGGCTGGGCCGGAGGGCCCTAACTTGGCTCCTGACAGGAGGGAGAGGGACTCTGGGAGCTGGGCTCGGCTAGGCAGCCCTCACTGGTATGAGACCTGCCTGCTGGGGCGCTCCAGCTTCTGCCGGCACCCCAATAAGTCAGGTGCTTTCCTTTCCCTGAGCAGCCCACCCCCGGCACTATGGCTGCTGCTCAGTGGGCTCTGTTAGAGCTTCCTTGGCCTGCCTTTGGCCCCAATGGGCCCGCCATCCGCCCACCCACTATCTTCCCTCCCTCCAAGGGCTCTGGCCCCCACTGGCGGCTCTGGCTGCCCCAGGACGAGGACAGGGGACAGGAAGTTGCTTCAGCAGGGCCCATTCTCCTGATTTAACTCTTGGCCGGGACCCAGACTTTCAGTTGTCTACTGGGCAGCTGGACTTTGAGCCCTGGGGCCAGTGACCACAGGCAGATCAGGAGCTCCTGGTGGGTGAGCCCCAGGCGGCCCCCAGCCCCAGCCTCCTTCCCGGCAGAGGCAGCTCCGTTCTCTGGCCCTGACTCTGGCCCTTGGCGGGGTGAGTTCTTTGTTAGCTGGGCCCTGCTGGTGGCGGGGACAGGACCTCCTGTGTCTGTGGGTGAGTGTGAGTGTGTGAGTATGAGCGTGTATGTGAGTGTGTATGTGTGTGTGACTGTGGGTGTGAGTGGGTGTGTGTGTGTGTGTGACTGTGACTGTGACTGTGGGTGTGAGTGTGAGTGGCCCGCACACATTAGGGAGGAAGCCATCACCAGGTCCCCTCTTCCTGGTCCCTCAGTGAGCCTGCTGAGTGTTGGTGGGTCACACCGGAGTCAGCCTGAATCTGGACGCCTCTGGGTTCCTGTGGCCAGGGGACCCCTTCCTCCTGCCCCCCCTCCAAGGCTCCTGGATGCAGCTTGGCTCTGGGGCGCTTCCCTCGGCCCTGGGCCTGGCCTGTTTCAGCAGCTTCTGTGGGGGGGCTGCCCGTGTCTGGGTTCCCGGGCCACCCTCCTCTTGGACTTCCGGCGACCCTGATCTCTGACCCCCGGGAGCCACGCGCTCCCTCAGCAAACATTTCCCACGGCCCGTTCTCCGGTTAAGGCGGCGCTGCTGGCCTTTCAGTCCCTGAAAGCGAAGGGCCCCCGGGGTGGGGACCCCTGCCGGCTGGTCTGCACAAGCTTGTCTGAGAGGGCTCAGCCCCCCCACAAAGGGACTAAGGGAGAGCCGGACAGGGGTGTGGAGGCCGCTGCTGGCGCCTGCCGAGTGGCCCGGCCCCCTCCCCCCTGGCAAGAGACGCCACGCGAGGTCGCCCCCTGTAACTTGGAGGGAGGGTGTCTATCCTTTGGGAGCCCGCCCTTCCCTCCGGGACCTCTGGCAGCGCGGGGCCACTGTGGGGGCCGGCATCCCTTGTCCACTCGGGCCCCTGTGGCCGGCCCAGTGGAGACCATCGGAGGGAGGCCGGGAGGCCTCTCACCACCCGGCTCTGGGGGCCAGCCTCCTTGCTGGAGCCCTCGGCTCTGACCTCGGGCTCTCTCTCCCTTTCTCTCTCTGCAGATGTGGAGGTTCCGTCTGGCCCAAGGGGGCCTGAGGCTCCTGACTGTCCGACGTGCCTACAGCTCCAAAAGCAGCCACTACCCCGAGTACAAGCCCATCAAGAAAGTCATGGTGGCCAACCGAGGTGAGGGAAGGAGCCCCCTCCCCTCCCCCCCCCCACAGCCTGCCCCCCTCCCCCGCCCAGCCCCTCCATGCCCCCCCCCCCCCCACACCCTTCCTGGAGCAGAAGCCGAGCATCCACTTCCCCCTGGCAGGTGAGATTGCGATTCGAGTGTTCCGGGCCTGCACGGAGCTCGGCATCCGCACTGTGGCCGTGTACTCGGAGCAGGACATCGGGCAGATGCACCGGCAGAAGGCCGACGAGGCGTACCTCATCGGCCGGGGGCTGGCGCCCGTGCAGGCCTACCTGGACATCCCCGACATCATCAAAGTGGCCAAGGTAAGGGGGCGCCCGGCGGGGGCTGTGGGCTCCGGCCGCCCGCCCCACGGCCCCCGTAACGGCCGCCTTCCCCGGGCAGGAGAACCACGTGGACGCCGTCCACCCCGGCTACGGCTTCCTGTCGGAGCGCGCCGACTTTGCCCAGGCCTGCCAGGACGCCGGCATCAAGTTCATTGGCCCCAGCCCCGAAGTGGTGCGCAAGATGGGGGACAAGGTGGAGGCCCGTGCCATCGCCATCGCCGCAGGTACGGCCCGCGGGCCCGCGGCGGGGGTCTGGCCTCACGGCTGCAGAGGCCCCACGCTCCGCTCCCCCCACAGGTGTCCCCGTGGTTCCCGGCACCGACAACCCCATCTCTTCCTTGAACGAGGCCCGGGAGTTCTGCAACACCTACGGCCTCCCCATCATCTTCAAGGCCGCCTACGGGGGCGGGGGGCGCGGCATGAGGGTCGTGCACAGCTTCGAGGTACACGGAGAGGGGGCAGGGCAGAGTTGGGGGTCTCTGGGCCCCAGAAAGCGGGTCACGCCAGGGGCAGAGGGTAGGGCGGCCGGTGGGACCCAGAGCCCGGGGGAACCCCCTCTCTCGCTGCCGTGCTCCAGGAAGTGGAAGAGAACTACAACCGCGCCTACTCGGAGGCCCTGGCCGCCTTCGGCAACGGGACGCTGTTCGTGGAGAAGTTCATCGAGAAGCCGCGTCACATCGAGGTGCAGATCCTGGGTGAGTGGCCCGGGCCGGACCCTTCCCCCCCACCCCCGGCAGGGCAGATGCAGGTCTTGGGGGCACCTGAGGGGAGACTGAGCCCGGGTCCCTGCCTCCCCAGGCGATCAGTTTGGGAACGTACTGCACCTCTACGAGCGCGACTGCTCCATCCAGCGCCGGCACCAGAAGGTGGTGGAGATCGCCCCGGCCACCCACTTGGACCCCCAGCTCCGGAGCCGCCTGACCAGTGATTCGGTCAAACTGGCCAAGCAGGTGCTGGGCCGTGGGGGCTCCTGGGGGGGAGTGGAGGAGGGGAGCGCCCCTCAGTGGCAGAGCGAGGAGAAGGCCACGGGGGCCTTTGGGGCCGGGCCAAGTGCTCTGGGGCTGTGGGCAGCAGAGAGCCCCAGGGAGCCAGAAGGTCCTCAACTGCGGTTGCTGCTCCCCCTCTTCCTCTCCTCCTCCTTCTCTTTCTCTTCCTTTTATTCTCTTTCTTCCCCTTCCTCCTCCTCTTCTTCCTCCTTTCCTTTCTCTTCCTTTTCCTCTTTCTCTTTTTCTTCCATTTCCTCCTTTCTCTTTCCCTTCCTTCTCCCCTTCCTCCTCCTCTTCTTCCTCCTTTCCTTTCTCTTTCTTTTCTTCTATTTCCTCCTCCTCTTTCTTCTCTTCTTTTCCTCTTCCTCCTCCTTCTCCTCCTCTGCCTTTGAGCCTCCCTCACCCCATGAGTCCCACCTGGGCTTCCCTAAAGGGTGGTACTAATAAGCCTCCTCCAAGGAGACCCCAAAGCCAAGCCTTTCTCCTACCCCCTACCCCCTACCCCCCCCATCAGACTTCTCTGGCCTCATTTTCTGCCTGTGCCCGTAGGCCACCCCCTTGGCCCAGTTGAGCTGGCAGGGCCCTCTCCTCTTTCAGAGCCAGCGAGGGGCTCCTCCAACTCCAAAGCTGGATCTGCCCCTTCCTCAAAGCGTGTAGCCCACGCTACAATGACCGGGGGTGTGTTCCCAGCATGCTCAGCACCAGAGCAGGTGGCTCACCACCCTGCCCCCCTCCTGCTTTTCTCCCTCTCTGTTCCCTCGTGTTGAGCCCGGTGGGCACGGCAGAAGGGAAGGCGCCAGCCCGCCGATGCCAGGGGATGCCCACCTCCTCCGCCCTCTGGCTGCCTGGGCCCTGCTCACCGGGTTCCCCCCACAGGTGGGCTATGAGAACGCTGGCACGGTGGAGTTCCTCATAGACAAGTACGGCAAACACTATTTCATCGAGGTCAATTCTCGACTGCAAGTGGAGCACACGGTCACCGAGGAGATCACCAAGTGAGTGTGGGGGAGGGCGAGCCTGTCAAGTGCCAAGAGAAGGGGCCCTTGGGGGCCCGCAGCCCCACCCAAAGTCCCCGGGGTGCCTGAGAAGCCTCTGACAGGCCCCAGGCCTCTGGGGCCAGCAAGGAGCTGTCCATGGGCCTCAGTGCTGAAAAGCCTGCCCCTCCGGCCCACACAGGGGATGAGAAAGGTGGCATGGGCCTTCAGTCCCTCTGAGGCCCCAGACAATTCCCAAAGTCCGCCCATCCCAGGCAGCTGAGCTACTTTCCCCAGGGTTTGCGGGGTCGAGGGCCTGCCCTTCAGTGGGAGGGGGCTCTTGTTGGGACGGGCCTTTGGCCCCCTGGCGCCTCTGCCTGGCGCTTCCCCCAAAGAACTGGGCACAGCTGAGCAGCCTGGCAGTGTTACGGTGGCAGAGATTCTCAGAGGGAGGAGGGGGCGCCGAGTAGAACCTGGGAGAAGAAAGGCGTCATGGGGTGGGGGTGGGCACTGGCACACGGGGAGAGCTCCTTTTTTCCTTCAATTTGGCTCCTCTGGAATCTCCCGGTGCCACGGTGGGAGGCAGGAGGGGGAGGAGCCAGACTGGGGGGGCGCAGGGCGAGACCAGGCTTCCCTTCCTCACTTGGCCGCCCTTTTGCAGCGTAGACCTCGTCCACGCCCAGATCCACGTGGCCGAGGGCCGCAGCCTGCCTGACATGGGCCTCCGGCAGGAGAACATCCGCATCAACGGCTGTGCCATCCAGTGCCGGGTCACCACGGAGGACCCAGCCCGAGGCTTCCAGCCGGACCCGGCCGGATTGAGGTGAGGAGGCTTCCCTCCCCGGCATAACATAAGGGACCCAACTCTTCTGGGTGCTCCCTTTGAGCTCTTACTTCTAGAGCTGCTGCCCCGTGCCACAGGAGCCTCCAGGAAACATGAGGTCCTGCTTGGGCCCCCGCCTGTGCTCGAGCTGGGGCCACGGGAGGAGCCATGTCCTAAGCCCAGGCCTACCTTCCCGAGCAGGCGGCTCTGGGCCAGGGCCCAGAGGGGGTGCACTGCCCCTCGGAGCTGGCGAGCACGGTGCCGCCCCCGGCGGGCGCTCTGGGTTCTTCCAGGCTGAGGCCCAAGCTGGGCCAGGCTCAAGAAGGCTTGAGAAAATGCCTCTTCCTTTCTTCCTTGTGCAGGCGGGGGGCTGTGGGCACGTAGTGCGGTGTACACTGTCAGAGGCAGGGAATGGGCTGGTTACTTTTGCTGAATTTGCTCTCAAATGTTTGTTCCAAGAGTGTGGAGGAGGAGCTAGAGGGGGGAGGGACAGAGATTAAAGACAGACCAGAGGATGCCCCCCCCACCCCCCAACCTGAGGCACGTGGAGGCGCCTGGGGCCAATGGGCAGAGACGGGCCCAGTGAGTGCACAGGGGTCCGGGTGGTCACAGTCGGGCCGTCCCATCATTGAAGGGGCTCACCCGGGTAGCAGCAGCATCTGCTGCTCCTGGCCTCAGTTCTCCACCTGAATTGGGGTCACACGGAGGGGCAGAGCTGCCAGCAGGAGCAGAGCAGTAACGCGTGCCCCGGGAGCCGAGGGAAACCAGGCCGGGAGCCTGGGGGGAGGGGGAGCCCTCGGGCTGGTGGGGACAGAGGCCTCTGTCTCCAGGCTCCGGCCAGCCTGAGAGATGTGCCTGGCCCCACTTCCCTCTCCCTTCTGTCTCTCACCATGGCTAAGAATACTTGTATATTCTGGGTGTCAGCGGAGCAGCTGCCGTCCCATCTCCTGACATCTTCCCATCTGGCCCGGCCCCTCAGGGAGGAGAGGAGGCTCTGCAGAGGGACCCCGGGGCCCCAGAGGAGCCAGGGCTGGCTCCCGGCTCGGGGCATCTGGCGTGGGGGCCCCAGAGGGAGGCCGGGAAGGAGCTCTGACTGCTCCGGCCCCGGCCCCAAGAGTCGGCCTTGGCTGCACGGCTGCTCCTCCTCCTCCTCCTCCTCCTCCTCCCCGCCTGCTTCACCACAAAATATTTTTAGCTGACAGCTCCTGCGCGCACTTGAGTGCTTACCCTTAAATATTTCATTAAGTTCCTCTTTATTGAACACAACAGGCCTCTGCCCCTGGAAGATGGCGCCCAGTGCCTTGGGTGCCTCCCCCGGGAGTCACAGGCCTGACGCCCCCATGCCCGTCTGTCCTTCGGCCTCAGTCCCTGCCTTGCCCACATCCCCGAGGCCCCTCCGGCCCTTGGAAGCAGGCTTCTCTTCATCTCCCAGCCCATGAGCCCCTCTGCCCAGCCCCGAGAGCCTCTTCCTGGGCCGCCTTCAAAGGCCCTCCTTGGAGGCTTGCCCGGCCTTTTCTGTCCATCCCATTCAGACTGCCCGCCCCTGGCCCCCCTTTCTCTCTCCATCTCCTTCCCCCTCTTTCTCTTTTGTTCTCGTCTTTGTCGGGTTTTCTCTGTCCCCTTACTGGCAAGACATCCGAATGCAAAGGAAAGCGCTCCCCCTTCAGCCTCCAAGGGCCCGGCCTGGCTGGCTGTCCCCCCTTGGTCTCTGTGTGACACGGCCGACTCGGCTCCCGGGCCTTGAGGAGGGGCTGGGGAGACACTTAGAGGGGGCCTGAGCTCAGCGGGACCCGAGACACACCAGGTCCCATTGGGCCCCAAGAGAAGCGACCTTTCCCACTTTACAGAAGGGGAGGGAGAGGCTGGAACGGTTCAGTGAGTCCTCGGTCTCATCAGCCCAGTCTCATGACCTTGGCCCTCCAAAAGGCTTCCGTCCTTCCTGACCTCGGCAGCCCTGGACGCCACTGGTCACCTCTCCTGGAAATGCTCCCTCTCTGTCCCCCGAAGAGCCACTGGATCTTAGCTTCCCCAGGGTCTCTCTGTCTCTATCTCTGTATCTCTCTATCTCTCTCCTCTATCTCTGTCTCTGTCTCTCTCCCCCATCCTCTCCCTCTCTGCGTGTGCCTCCCTCTGTCTCTCCCTCCTTCCCCTCTCAGTCTCTGTCTTTCTCTCTGTCTCTCTCTCCTTCTCTCTGTCTCTGTCTCTCCGTCCCGAGAGCTGCACGCTCTCCTGGGCTCCAGGCCACTCTCTCCAGGTGCTCTGGCCCGAATTGCCCCCCCCCCCCCCCCCCCCCCCCCCCCCCCCCCCCCCCCCCCAGTCTCTGATCTGCCTCGTTTGTACTTGTAGGAGGCAGTGCCCGTTAGTGGGCGTGGAGCCTCCTTGGAGCCCTGCTTCTTAGCCCAGTGGCTGGCATGCAGTAGGAGCTTACTGAATGCTCGGGGGGTGCTCTCCTTTGCCTGCTTCCTTGGGGCCTCGGCTAACAACTCCCTGCGGCCACAGGTGGCTCTGAACCCTCCGCCCATTGCCCCGCTGGGTCGTCTCTGCCCCTTGCCCCCGTCAGCGGCGGCTCCTGCAGAACGGGCATAGACGTTGCCTTTCGCTTCCCCTCTGCCTCCACTTCCCCAGCTGTCAGACACAGCACCCGTCTCCCAGGGACCCCATGGGGTTCAGTGAGCACGCTCTGTAGTGCCCTCAGCACGGCGCCACAAGTGTGCCAGCTGCATGGGCATCCAGGCAGCGGCGGGAGCCCAGGGGCCAAAGTCCTGCCTTGGACACTTGGGATCCTCTGCCCGCCACGGCTGTAGACCCCCCCGAGGTGGTTGGCAGAGCAGCTAAAAACATATTTGTAAACAATCTGGCACGTAGTAGGTGCTTTGTGAAGGCCTCCTCCCTTCTCCCACTCACTCACCCAGCCCTTGGCACAGGGCCTGGCACCCAGTAGGCCCCTTGGGCCCGGGCTGCCCCTGGCCATGCCATGTGGAGGCCCCAGCCCAGCTCGCTCCCAGCTCCTCCCACTGAAGGCCCCCCTGTGTCTGCTGCTCCCCCCGTCACCCCACTTCTGGCTTGTGTTGGGGGCCGCTGAGAGAGCAAACAGGCGGGTACCCAGAGGCCAGCGTGGCCGGATGGGAGAGAACCCAACTGAGCAGATGCTGCCTTTGGCTCCTGGGGGGCACCGTTTTCTGCCCCTTGTGAAGCACAGTAGGTGCTTCCTACGGGCTCGCTGACTGCTCGCTGGTCCCTGGCCTGGCTCTTCTCCGGGAGCTTCTCCTCCCCTCCAGGCTTCTCCCAGGGAGGGGGCGGAGGATGTGCGGGGGCTGGGGAGGGGGGGCTGGGCACCCGGGTTCACTTACAGAAACAAGCTTGCCAAGTGTCACGAGCCAGAGCAGAGCAGAATTAACCCTTGAGGGCCCTGGAGCCAGCCGGAGCCCCTCCCCGGCACCGGGCTTTGCGGCCGGTTCCTCCTGCCCCCAGCCTTGCCCTCCTTCCCCCCAGGTGTTCCGCAGCGGCGAGGGCATGGGCATCCGCCTGGACAACGCCTCGGCCTTCCAGGGGGCACTCATCTCCCCGCACTATGACTCCCTCTTGGTCAAAGTCATCGCCCACGGCAAGGACCACCCCACGGCTGCCACCAAGATGAGCCGGGCGCTGGCCGAGTTCCGCGTTCGAGGAGTGAAGGTGAGTGCTGCGCCTTGTTCTGCGGTGGGGTCCGGGGCAGCGGCCATTGTCACGCCCCCCCCCCCCAGCCCGGTGGCTCGCCCACACTGGTCTGCTGGAACCGGGCTGTGGCTGCGTGAGTCTGACCCCCGGAGGGAGGCTGGTGGGTTCTGTCGTACCCCTGGGGGCTCGGGACGCCCTCTCCTTGGCAGCTGTTCTCAGCAGGGCCTGATGGGCACTACTGGGGGCCCAGGCAGAAGTTCCAGGGAAAGGACGCCGCCCTTTGGTTCTGTGGCTCCCCCCAGAGGCCCCCGGGGTATCTGGCTCCGGGCGTAGTTAGCGTCAGGCCCCTGCAGGCTGGGGGAGCCGACCCCCAGGGCTCCGGGCTTCCCTCGTGCACACCAGGCCCGAGGCTGCCTGCCCCTCCCTGGTGCCCACGCTGCCTGTGGGACTTTCCCAGCCGAGGCGTGGCCATACCCCACTGTGCATCCTAATGGGATTCTCTCCCCTCCCTGGGACCCCTGGAGGGGCCTGTGCTCCCCTCTGCAGAGGTCTCTGCCCTCTCTGTCTCCTTGCATCCCCTCCCTTCTTTTCCTCCTGGCACAGTTCTTGTGGTGCCACGGCCTCCCCTGCAGAGATTCACCTGTTGGCACAGCGTGCCGGTAGGAATGGTGAGGGCCTGGGGACCCCCCGGCATGTTTGCCCAGCCCCATCCTTGTAGCCAGGCACCGATAGCACCGCCTGTTGTGCCCCACGGCCTCGGTGCCCGCTGGCGCTCATCCCCACGTCGTCCCACTGCTAGATGGCACGATGGTGTCCTTGGCCCCATCTCACCATCCCTGCCCTGCACAGGGTGACTGGATGGGGGTCTTCTTGTTTGCCCTGAAGCCCTAGAAAGTTTCCCTCTATCAAGAGTCACCAGGTTGAGATAGGCCATGCCCAGGGGAGGAGGGCAGAGCAAGGTGGTCATGGCCCAGGAGCAGCCAGGCCGTCTCCGCTCCCAAATCTCTCTGGGTGTAGGGAGACTCCCCCAGATCTCCACGAGCCGGACCCCCAGGTCCCTCCCCCAGCTGCCCAGTCCCCATTCCTCTGGAGCCCATCAGTGACCACAGAGCCCCCGCTCTGGCCCCTGTTCCTTTTCCTCCCCGCTCTGTTCTTTTGAAGGCCCCGTCTGGTTTTTCCCCCATGGCAGTCGGCGTCGGGGTCCGTGTGGGTGGGTCTGGCCTCGGGCACGGAGGCAGGGGGGCAGCCAGATGTGTAAGTGTACACAGGCAGGTGGGGAGGGCCGCACCAGCCAGGTGTGCTCGGCCTGGGAAGCAGGGGGAGTTCCTGTTCCTGTTCGTGGCTGAGCTCCCAGCCCCCCTCCTGCAGATGGGATCTCAGGGAGAATCAATGGGGCTTTCAGACCCCGACTCCCTTGGCTCTGGCAGTGGCACCGGGCATGCTGGGAAGGGCACGGGCTGGCGGCTTCTCCCCCGCCATACCCCGGCTCTCCGTGCCGACGGCTCTGCCGACGGGGCCCACCCCGGCAACCTCCGCACTGACTCTTGCCCTCCTAGCGCCTCTTCCCCGCCCGGTCCCCCCGGGCCTCCGGAGCGCGCTCTCCTCCCCACACGACAAGGCCGGAGCCGAGGCGAGGTGTCCCTGGCATTTTTATTAAGAATAAAAACAAGAATCCAGGTCGGTCCCTGTAGCCCATCGCCCCACAGTGCCGCGAGCACCTCTTCTCCATGAGTTCCCTCCCCTCCCCAGGTCCTGGAGAGCGGGACGGGGTTAGGGAAAGGCTGTTTTCTTCCCCAAATTACAAAGGGGGAACTGAGGTACAGAGAGTTAAAACTGGGGTGAAAACCCAGAATCCCAACTCCTCAGCCAAGGAGTGCTCCGTCCACTCCCTGGGCCGCTCCAGCGATGGCCGCCCCGTGTCCCGAGGCCCCCTCTCCTCCAGAGGGCCCGGAGGGAAGAGCTGCCGGCTCCGGCCCGGCCCCAGCCTCAGACCACGCTCTCTTCCAGCCGCTCCCCGCTGCCCCCCGCCCCTCGGCACCCAGCCCCAAGTAAGCCGCCGTGGACCGAGTGGCTCCTGCGCGTCCAGGCTCCCCCCAGGCGCCGGGCGTAGCCGTAGCAGCCGCCCGTCTCCCCCAAGTCCAGAGAGCAGCTGCGCTGTGGGCGGGGCGGGGGGCTCCGGGGGGGGTGAGGCTTCGGGCCGGGGCTGGCGCCTCCGCCATTGGTCTGGGAGTGCACGTGGCTGAGCTTGAGCGGGAGGCGGGCGGCCCCGGTGCCCCGGCCCCGAACCAGCAAGGCCACCGTGAAGACCAGCAAGGCGGCCACCAGGACCCCCCCCACAGCCACCGTCAGGGTGCCCCCGAGCACGTGGGCCTGCAAGGCGTGGCACAGGGGCATGGCTGGCAGTGTAGAGAAGTGGGCACAGCCCAGCAGCCTCGTCGCCGTGAGGTCGGAGGGCACAGCAGCAGGTGACAGGGCCAGGAGGCAGAGGTCGTAGTCAGCCCCAGGGACCAGGTGCTTCAGCAGAAAGTGGCGGCTGGAAGCGGGGATGATCCTGTAGGGAAGGGGCAAGGTCAGTGCCAGGCTGGCCTCCGCGGCCCTGCCCTCTCAGTCTGCGCAGGGCCCCGGCCCGGTGTGCCCCTGGGGGGGACCTGGCAGCCCTCAAATGGCTCTTGTGCGTGAAGACACACAGAGAGATGCATGGGTGTGGGTATGGCCAGGGAGGGGTGTGTGTGTGTGTGTGTGTGTGTGTGTGTGTGTGTGTGTGTGCGCGCGCAAGTCAGTGAGTGACTGTATGTGAAGCTGAGAACACTCAGCTCTCCTGGGATGCTAATCTTTGCTCCATGGAATCATTGGCAGAGGCAGACAATGTGTATGTCTGTGAGTGTGTCAGTGTGAGTGTGTAGCACGAGTGTGCGTGTGCACAGACCCCGAAACAACCCCAGAGCCCCGCAGGCAGGAGAAGCATTCACCCTCGGCTCGGCCAGCAGCGCGTGCAAACAGACGCCAAGACATGGATGGAGAACGCGCCAGGAGCCCCCCAACGCCACCATGCCCTTCCTCCCTCCCCCTGCCAGCTTGGCTCCGGGGCAATCTCCCCAGACCTAATTTTCATTCCCCGCCCCAGCTTCCCCACCCTGGTCCCCTGCCCTCCCCCCTTCATCTCACCGCGGTCCCCTGCCCTCTCCCTGTCCCACCGAGCCCACCGCCCCTCGCCCTGCTCTTCGCCCAAGCCAAGCCCCTCTCTCTGCAGCTTCCCGGAGCACAGGGGCTGAGGAAGGAGGGCCCGCAGGGAGAGCGAGAGGCTCGGCGGCCGTAGAGCACGCGGCGTGGCCCTGTGGGTGGGGAAGCAGAGGAGCCGGGAGGTGATGGGAGAAAGGGGCCGCCCCGTGTGCCGGGCCCGGCCGGTGGGCTCTCACCGGTAGATGAGGGTCTCGTCCTCGCTGCTGTTGTACTGGATCTGGAACATCCAGACGGGCTCGTTGGGCCTGCCGGGGCCCCAGCTCACCAGCCCAGACGTGGCCGTCCCTCGGCCTTCCACCCGGGGCCCCCAGCTCCCGCCCTGCCCTCGGCTTGATCCGGGGCGGAGGGCCGTTCCGAGGCCGGGCCCGGCCCGGCCGGGCCTTCCCGCCCGGGGGAGGGCCCAGCACCCGCTCGACCTGGCGTGGCCTCCCCCCGCCCGCGTTGGTGGCGTGCAGGGTCTTGGGCGTCTCCGGCCCAGTCACCCCATCTCCATCCCGTTGGAGGCCTGGGCCGGGGAGGTTTCCCCACCGTCTGCGTCGGGCCCCCCAGTGCATTGGGCAGGGGTCCCCGGGCCCGACACGCCAGGCCGCTGGCCCTCCACACCCGAGCCCTGCGTGTGGCCCGGTGAGGCGGCTGCCCGGGGACTTCGCCTCGGGGCGCCCAAGTAGCGGCCGGCCAGCCCGGGCGGGGAGGCGCAGGTCTCCAGGTCATCCGGCCGGGCCAGGCGCCGCAGCCACAGCAGCTCGCAGTTGCAGTGCAGCGGGTTCCCCCCGAAGCTCAGCACCAGGGGGCTGGGGGAGGCGGCCGTGTCCAGGCCCCGCGAGAAGATGGGGTCGGGGGCCAGCGTGGCCAGGCGGTTGGAGGTGAGGTCCAGGCGCGAGAGCTGGCCCAGCTGGGCGAAGGCCCCGGGGGGCAGCGCGTCGATGAGGTTGTGGTCCAGGTTGAGGGTGTGCAGCACCAGCATGGAGCCGATGCCCGCCC
This sequence comes from Sarcophilus harrisii, assembly GCF_902635505.1. Lineage (NCBI taxonomy): Eukaryota > Metazoa > Chordata > Mammalia > Dasyuromorphia > Dasyuridae > Sarcophilus > Sarcophilus harrisii. The sequence continues at coordinate 240,803,258 of NC_045431.1, forward strand.
AGGGCACCTGCCGCAGGTTGTTGTAGGACAGGTCCAGGTCCTCCAGGCTCTCCAGGAAGTCGTCGAAGGCGCCGGCGGCGATGCTGCCCAGCTGGTTGCCGCTGAGGATGAGGTGCTGGAGGTTGACGGGCCCCCGCAGGCTGCCGGCGCCCAGCTCGGCCAGCCGGTTGCCGTCCAGGTGCAGGGAGCGCAGGCTCTCCAGGTCGCCGAAGGAGCGCGCCCCGATGCGGTGGATGGCGTTGCGGGACAGGGTCAGGTCCACCAGGCCCGTCATGTTGCGGAAGTCGGGGGGCCCCAGGGCCTGGATGAAATTGTCAGCCAGCCGCAGCTCCACCGTGCGCCGGTCCACGTTGGGGGGCACGAAGAGGAGCCCGCGGTGGGCGCCGCGTGCTCAGAGACTCAGAAGGTTCTGGCAGGACAGAGGGGGCCCAGGGCCCCGCCCGGCCGCACAGCAGGAGGGAGGGTTGGTAGGCCCCCGGCGGGGAGGGAGGCAGGCGCCGGCCCGCGCCGTCCCTGGGGAGCGGAAGGCGGGAGTGGGGCGGGGGCTGCGGGGGCTTCCCCGCCCCGCCCCCACCCTCAGAGCAAAGGGGATCCCAGAGGCCGGACGGGCTGGAGCCCGCCAGGGGGGCTCCCCGGCAAGCTCTGGGGCGGCCAGGCCACCCCGGTCCCTCTGGCATCCTAGACTGGGTTCGGCCTCCCCGCCCGGCCCGGGGTGGCGCCCCCCCTTTCCTTTCCCTTTTTCTCCGCCCTTCCTCTGCCCTCCCTCCCTCCCCACCCGTGGCCCCGCCCCCCCCCGCCCTGCCCCCTCCCTCCCTGCCCTCCCCAGGTCCCCTGCTCCGCCCCCGCCGCCCCTCACCTGCGCTGTCCTGGCGGGACTGCCCCTCCCTCCGGGCTCAGGGGCTGCGGCGGCTGGGCCCGGGCGGCCAGGCGGGCCAGGCTCCCCAGGGGCCTCCCTGCCGGCGCCGGAGCGGGGGCGGGGGGGTTCTGGGGCTGGCCGGCCCCCCGCACGGCTCGGCCTGGGGTCGGCCCTCCCCGGCGCGGGCGGGCCCCGGCCCCTCCTCCCCCTGGCTCGCTCGCTCCGGCTCCGGCTCCGCTCGGCTCCGGGCGCGCGGGCGGGGGCAGAGGGCGCGCGGCGCGGCCACGGAGCGCGCGCACTGGGTGAGGGGCGGGACCGCGCCAGGATCCACCCGTGCCGTGCCGCGCCGAGCCGTGCGTGCCAGTCACAGCCGCCCGCCGTCACCTGGCCGCGCACCTCCCGCCCCGGCCCGCGCCGCAGCGCCCTGCGCCCGGCCCGGGCCGCCCAGCCCCGCGATCGCGCCCGCGCCCGCCGGCCCGTGCCGCAACCTCGCAGCAGCAGCGGGCCCCGCCCGCTCCCGCCGGCTCCCGGCCTCCGTCCGTCCGCAGTCAGCGCCAGCGCTCCCGGCCCGGCAGCAGCGGCAGGGAAGGCGAGGGAGGGCGCCCGGCGCCCCAGCAGCAGCCAGGCCGCGTGCCCCAGCCCGCACGCACACTCCTCCAACTCCCTCTTGAAGGTCACGATTGTTCTGCATCACTGAGTCACGTGGTGGCACAGCCAGGGCTGGCTCACGCACGTTCCGCACCGCCCGGTCCACGTTCCCCAGACTTTTGTTCTCCTCTCCCTGGCAGGTGACACCCAGGGGTGGGGCTTGACCTGCCCCTCGCCCCGGCTCTCCCTCCCTGGTCCCCAGCAGTGTGCCCAGGCCCTTCCTGTCTGGTGCGGCTGCTTTGGGAAGACTTAGAAATAGCAGGGAAGGAAGTGAGCGGGATGCTGAGGGGCCCTGGGAGCGGCCCAGCTGTTCTGCAGACGCGGGAAGGGGCTACTCAGGTGCCTCCCACTGGGCCGCCCACCCCCGTCTTACAGGCTGGAGTCGGAGCGTTAGGAAGGGAGAGAGGGGCGGGTGCAAGGCGCGAGGCTAGCCCGCCTTTGGCTAACGGACGGAGACCCCCCTGCTGCTGCCGCCGTTGGGTGGGACGGCCGAGTTCCCCGTGGGACGGCCGCGTTACCGGGCGGTCAGGCCTCTTCTTCAGGAGGTTGGGTCTGCGGTGTTGCACAGCTTTATACAGTGGGCACCATGCCCTCCCCGAGCGGGGCGGGGGTCTCCCGCTGAGACGGTCCGCTTGCACTGGGGCAGACACAAACAGCCAGGGACCAAGGGATTTAGCAGACCCGGTGATGCTGGGGGGGTGGGGAGGGGGGGGCGGGTTAGTATTTTCCTCAGAGTTACTTAGAATTTTCTTTTTCTCCAATGACAGACACAGCTTTTAACGTTCTCTTTAAAATTTTATTTTGTAAATTCCCAAATTCCCCCCTCCCTCCTCCCCAGACGCTAAGCAAGCCGAGCCAGGTTATACCCGTGCAGTCCCAGAACTCGTCTCCACATTAGTCTTTTTGTGGAAGAAACCTCCAACTAAAGCAACAAAGAGTGAAAAATTGTCTGCTTCCATCTACACTCTTGCCCGTTCTTTCCCCGGAGGTAGATTGCCTGTTGGGGGGGATTGTCTTAGATCATTGTATTTCTGCACTGGGAGAATCATTGGCCCAATGTAGCTGTTACTGTGTACTATGTTCTCCCGGTTCCACTCACTTCAGTCAGAATCCGTTCCTGTCCGTCTTTTCAGGTTTTTCTTACCCCTCCCCCCCCATCCTACCTTCTTACACAGTAGGCTTCCATCGCATTCATATACAACTTGTTCAGCCCATTTGAGCGACATTTCCTCAGTTTCCAGTTCCTCCACCACAAAAAGGACGGCTGTGAACATTATTGCACATGCAGGTCCTTTTCTCTGGTCTCTAGTGACATTGGACTAGCATGTTTATTACTTAAAAAAAAAAAAAAAAGGCCAGGGGCTCTCTCAAATGTCAAAGACAGACCCCCCCCTCCTGGCAATGACCTCGGTTCATTTGCCTTGGAAGAGCCAGAATTCTGTGCATGGCAATCAGTCTACTCCAGCTGACAGTGAGAATGACTATTATAACTGGAGGCTGACAATATTACAATGAGGGTCTTGAGGTCTATGACTTGGTCACCCAAGTTTTAGTCACAGACTCATCAATTTCTATTTCTAAAGGAGAATCCACATTTCCCAGACCTGAGTAACCACCACGAGCAGGAATCCGTCTGTCGGCCCAAACATAGGATTTCTTTTACTGTCTGATTCAGGCTTAGTCTGGGGAAGCTTTACCTGGTTGATTCTGGATGAGGAAGTAGAAAAAGTGGGAAAACTTTGGTCCTGATGCTGCGGGAGAGCACTTGCTTTGGAGTCGGAGTGGGAGCAATTGCACAGGATTCTCCGAGTCAAAGCTTTATTTTGCCAAAGCAGAACAAGAGCAATGAGGCCTTTAACAAAGATACTTGCTCTTAGAAAGTATTTTCCCAATTTCCTGCTTTCCTTCTAATTTTGGGTTTGTTGCTTTTGTTTGTACCAAACCTGGATATAGCCAAAATTATCCATTTTACATCTTGCAAAGTTCTCTGTATCTTGTCTTAAATACTTCTCTTATCCATAGATCTGAGAGGTAAGCCATGCCACGCTCTTCTAATTTGTCCATGGTTATCACTCTTTGTCTAACATAACCCATGTTGATTTTGGGGTACCGTGCGAGATGTTTTATACCTAGTTTCTGTTGTATTGTTTTCTAGCAATTTGTCAGATAATGTATATTTGGATCCTTGGGTTTATCAGACACTGGGGTACTACGGTCATTTACCACAACATACCGAGTACCTAATCTATTCCACTTATACACTAGTATATTTCTTAGTTTGATGATTGACACTATAAAAATAGAGTTTGAGACCTGGTGTGGCTGAGTCACGACCTTCCTTTCCATTTTCTTTCTTTTGCTTCCCCAAATATTCTTGACCTTTTGTTCTTCCAGATGAATTTCATCATTTTCTAGTGCTATAATTTTGTTTGATTGGTATGGCACAAATTAATTAAATTAATTTAGGTAGAATTTTCATTTTTATTATATTGGCTCAGCTAACCTACTAGAGACATTTTAGGAACTTATTTTTAGAAACGAGTTTTTTTTAGTTTCTATGTCTATCACAGCATTGGGAGAGTGATGCTCCTACTTGATTTTTTTTCAATCTTTAATTTTTTTAAATTAACTATTATTTTCAATTCCAAAATGTCTCCTCTACCCCCCCGCCCATTCATGAAGAAGTGTACAGATGAAGTCAAGTAAATCATTTTCACATGTTTTGTTCTAAAAAGAAAAGAAAAGAAAACCCAAGGAAAAACTGTTTCCCTCTGCCTTCTGAGTCCATTAATTCTCTCTCCCGAGGTAGTTACAAGTTTTCCTCGGGAGTCCTTTGGAATTCTGATGGATCATTGTATCGGCCAGAGTTCTTAAGTGTTTCACAGTTGATTATGGTTACAATATTGCTGTCAATGGTGTAGATTGTTTTCCCTTCTCTTCATATTTCAGTTCATACAGATCCTCCCAGGTTGTCCTGAGACTGGTCCTTTCATCATTTCTCATAGCAACATAGTGCTTCATCACATCTACTACTCAACTGTATTCAGTCACTTCCCAACTGGTGAAATTGCCTCAGTTTCTAATTCCTTGTTTTGGAAATCTAGAGAACTGGTGCCTCAATTTCATTAAGATCATAAGTTTATTGCTTGGAGTTATCTTGGTGCTCTAGTCGAGTGCCCTCATTTTAGTGATGAGGACCCCAAGTCTGGCCCAGTTCCCATCATCCCACTCTATCCTAATAGAGCTTTGACAATTTTCCTGCGTTCATCTCTCTCCTTTTGGCTGAGGCAGTTAGGGTTAAGCTGACCACACAGCTCGTGTCTGAGGCTGGACTTGAACTCTGGTCCTCCCTCCTGACCTCAAGGCTGGCCCTCTGTCCACAGCGCCCTCTGGCTGCCTCTTTCGTGTCTCTCTCGCAGCACAGATCCTTCGCTTGGCCTTGGTTTGGCCGGCCGTCACTCTCCTGGCCTTGGTCTCTAGGGGCATCTCCCTTTTTCTTGTCTAGCATCGCAGGGATCGAAGGGTTGGGTGGGGCCCATGTTGTAGAAGTGACGGGTCATTTATTACGCTCTAAACAGTTTTATTTTAAAACGTGGCGTGATCCAACAGGACCGTGTTTGTTTTCTCCTGCTTTTTATTGTTTTGCAAGGCGCCCCTGCTGATAAGTCTCCCACCATCCTCTTTCTTTGGAAATGACTCCATTTTCCCAAGCAGGGTTGCTCAGGCTGCCGTGCCGAGATCGTGCGGGCTGACTTGAAGGGTCTCCAGGCCCGCCTGGCCTCCTGGTTGTGGCGAGCGCAGCCCCGGGGTCTGCGGGACAGAGGCTGGTTCCCAGGGAGGTCTCGCTTTGTTTTACACCAGGCCGCGGGCAGGGCGGGGTCCCGTGCGCTGTAACTGTATCTGTAGCTTCTGGTTGGGGCAGAATGTATCTCGTTAGTTTCCTACTTTCTCTTAAAGAACCAGCACCTTTCGCTAAAACCAGCTACAACGTTGCCACCCCGTCTCCTGGCAGGCGCCCAGAGGGGCCGGAAACCTGCGTCTACAGAAAGGGCCCAGGGTCCGAGCTCGGGACCTCTCTGCAGGGTCTGCTTCTTTCTCCCTGGCAGAGGGGGGCAAAGTCAAGGGCCCTCCGGCTGGCCTGGGGCGGGGATTGGAAGGGGGGGGGGGGCCCCCCCCCCCCCGGTTCTCCTTGAAAGGGTAGGCTTTGCCCCACGGGCGGGCCCAACTGCCAAAATTTGGTCCGCCTAAAATCCCAAAGATTTTTTTCCCAAAAAACCCCAGGGAAGTTTCCCTCCCCCCAAAAGGCCCCTGGGCAAAAATGTCAAGGGTCTGCCCGGGGGGAAAACCCCCCGGGAGGGTGGACCCCCGGGGGGGCTTTGGGTTGGGTGACCCCGGGGGGGGCCCCTGGGAGGGGAGCTTCAAAATGAAGGCCCATCCACCTGCCACCTGAGGGCCCTTCCCCAGGAAGGGTTCCCCCTGCTGGCCCTAAAACCCTTTACCCCGGGCCCCGGGAGGGCCCCACACTTGGGGTTCCCCCGGGGGAAAATCCCAAAAGGGAAAAATTTAACCCTGGGGAGGCCCACCCGGGGGGGGGCCCCTGGGGGGGGAGGGGAGTGGCTCACTGGGGGGGCCTTTCCTGGGGGGGGGGAGTTCTCCACCCAAAATTCCAACCTTGGTTCGAGCCTTTTCCTCACCCGGATAAAACCAGGCCAGGGAAAGGAGGGTCCGAGAGGCCGGGGGCAGGTGGCTAACCTGATGTCTCCGAGCCTCGTATGGCAGGAGCATGGCTGGGCTCAGAGGGCGTCACCTAGATCCCGGTTATTCTGTGGCCCCAAAGGCTCCCAGACCCTCCGGGCCCCTCCCTTGGCCCCCCATGCCCAGGGCCGAGGCCTGCCCCGGCCGCCATTGGTGTCGGGGTTCTTTCCTTGGATCGGACAAACCGGCTGAGGCGGTCAGACCAGTCCGGCCCGTTTGATTGGGGGGCGGGACGGCGGCACCCCTGGGGCAGCCCTTCCCGGGGGCCGGGGCTGTCCCTTAGCCGGCTGCCCAGTGACCCCTCCCCACCTCCTCTGTCCTGCAGACCAACATCCCCTTCCTGCAGAACGTCCTCAACAACCAGCAGTTCCTGGCGGGCACCGTGGACACCCAGTTCATCGACGAGAACCCCGAGCTCTTCCAGCTGCGGCCCGTGCAGAACCGGGCCCAGAAGCTGCTGCACTACCTGGGTCTGAGCTCCCAGAGCCCCCATTCCCCAAGTCGAGGCGGGAGGGCTAGGAGATAGCACGCCCCCCGCTCCCTGCCCAAATGCTCTGCCCTCTTGGTGTCAGCCTCCGTGACCGCCCCTCGGGCCCTCCCCTGACCCGGGTCCTTCTCTTTGCTCAGGTCACGTCATGGTGAACGGTCCTCAGACTCCGATCGCTACCAAGGCTACCCCGAGCCCCATCGATCCCATCATCCCCCCCGTGCCCATGGGTGAGTCACTCGGCCCGGCCCGGCCGGGCCCCTGGGAGGGGGGACCGGGACAATCCGGAGGGACCTGACGCTCCGTCCTCCCCAGGGCCGCCTCCGGCGGGGTTCAGGGACATCTTGCTGCGGGAGGGGCCGGAGGGCTTCGCGCGCGCCGTGCGGAACCACAAAGGGCTGCTCTTGATGGACACGACCTTCCGCGACGCCCACCAGTCCCTGCTGGCCACACGCGTCCGGACCTACGACCTCAAGAAGATCTCCCCTTATGTCGCCCACAGTTTTAACAACCTCTTCAGTGTGGAGAACTGGGGGGGTAAGAGTGGGCAAAGGACCAGGGGCTCGGAGTTGGGCACAGAGCGGGAAAGAAGGGGGGGGGGGCCAAGGCTGGGGCCTTCAGGAAGGCCGTGTAGGGCTTCATCTCAGAGCACACGGGGGCAGTCGGGCCAGGCGGGCTTGTGTGTTGGGGAGACGGGAGGGGCCGGGCCCCAGCCTCCTGTGGCCGGCACGACCCAGCCAGGAGAGGGTGGGCGAGGGAGAGCTCCGTGTCCGGGCCCCCCTCCCCCCAGGGGCCCGTCGCGTTTCCCATGCCCCTGTAATTTGGGGGCCCTTACAGGAGCTCAGGGAGCTCATCCCCAACATCCCCTTCCCCCCACCCCACACCAACACCCCACAAGTGGCTTTAAGGGCCAACAACCACTGGGCCCCAAAGGGGGGAGCAGGAAACGGCTCTTCCCCTCTAGGGGTCAAAGGCAAAGTGCTTTGAGTGGAAGGAAGAGGACCCACGGGGGGCCCATGAGCCCCCAGGGGAGCCCTCTCTCCTCAGCATCCAGGTGGTAGGACACCCCCCCAGGATGGTCAGCCTCGGGCTGTGCCCATCCACGCCCACCTCTGACCCTGCTCCAAGCAGAGCCTTTAGGGGTCTTGTTGCCCCCCCATGGAAGGTCAAACTGGGCAACTGGGGCTGAGCTGCCTGGGAGTTATAAAGGCAAACCTAAAGGGGGGTGAGGGCCCGTGGGAACGGGGGAGGAGAAGGGGGCCCCCCCCCTCAGCCCCTGCGCCCCCCCCCCCCAGGTTCTGCGAGGTGGCCAAGGAGAACGGGATGGACGTGTTCCGCATCTTTGACTCCCTCAACTACCTGCCCAACCTTCTGCTGGGCATCGAGGCGGTGGGCAGCGCGGGGGGTGTGGTGGAAGCCGCCATCTCCTACACGGGCGACGTGGCCGACCCCAGCCGCACCAAGTACTCCCTGAAGTACTACACGGACCTGGCAGAGCAGCTGGTGCGGGCGGGCATCCACATCCTGTGCATCAAGGTACCTGGACCCCCACGCCCCCCTCGCCCGCTCCCCGACCCCGGCCCTGCCTGGGCCCTCCCGCCCACCCCGTTCTCCTTCCCCCCCCCAGGACATGGCTGGCCTCCTGAAGCCGGCGGCCTGCACCATGCTGGTGGGCGCGCTCCGCGACCGCTTCCCGGACCTCCCCCTGCACATCCACACCCACGACACGGCGGGCTCGGGCGTGGCCAACATGCTGGCCTGCGCCCAGGCCGGGGCCGACGTGGTGGACGTGGCGGTCGACTCCATGTCGGGGATCACCTCCCAGCCCAGCATGGGGGCCCTGGTGGCCTGCACCAAGGGGACCCCGCTCGACACAGGTAGGGGCGCCCGCCCCGGCTTCCCTGCAGGGAGGGGACACGGCCAGGGCCTGGGGGGGCAGCGAGGACCTGGGGGGATGGCGAGGGCGGGGGCATGTAGGGAGGAGCCAGGCCCGTGGCCCAGCTGCCGGCCTCTCTTCCCGCTCCCCCAGGGGTGCCTCTGGAGCGGGTGTTCGACTACAGCGAGTACTGGGAGGGGGCCCGCGGCCTGTACGCGCCCTTCGACTGCACGGCCACCATGAAGTCGGGGAACTCGGATGTGTACGAGAACGAGATCCCGGGGGGCCAGTACACGAACCTGCACTTCCAGGCCCACAGCATGGGGCTCGGCTCCAAGTTCAAGGAGGTGAAGAAGGCCTATGTGGAGGCCAACCAGATGCTGGGGGACCTCATCAAGGTGAGCCCCGGCCCCTGGAACCGGAATGGGCCCTAAAAATGTGGGGACGGAGGCTGGGTGGGGGTCGCGGCCGAGGCTGGGCAGAAGTCACGGCCCGGTCCGGGGACCCCTCCTCAGCCCCGGCCCCTCTCCACCCCAGGTGACGCCCTCTTCCAAGATCGTGGGGGACCTGGCCCAGTTCATGGTGCAGAACGGGCTGAGCCGGGCCGATGCCGAGGAGGGCGCCGAGGAGCTGTCCTTCCCGCGCTCGGTGGTGGAGTTCCTGCAGGGCTACATCGGCGTCCCCTACGGGGGCTTCCCCGAGCCCTTCCGGACTAAGGTGCTCGGCGGGGACAGGCGGGGAGCAGGCGGGGGGGGGAGGGGGGAGGCCGGGGTGCCTCCTCAGGGCCAGCGAGCCTCCCGAGGGCCGGCTGACGCCGCGGGGGCCCCCTCCCTCCCCAGGTGCTGAAGGACCTGCCCCGGGTGGAGGGCCGGCCGGGCGCCACGCTGCCCTCCCTGGACCTGGGGGCCCTGGAGAAGGAGCTGGAGGAGCGGCACGGGGAGGAGATGACGCCAGAGGACGTGCTCTCGGCCGCCATGTACCCCGACGTCTTCCAGCAGTTCAAGGACTTCACCCACACCTTCGGGCCCCTCGAGTGCCTCGACACGCGCCTCTTCCTGCAGGGGCCCAAGATCGCCGAGGAGTTTGAGGTGAGAGCGCGGGGCTCCGGGCGCGGCCCCCGGCCCGGCCCCCCCTCGCCCTGACCCCCTTCTCCTGCAGGTGGAACTGGAGCGGGGCAAAACCCTGCATATCAAGGCCCTGGCCATGGGGGCCCTGAACCGGGCGGGGCAGAGGCAGGTGTTCTTCGAGCTCAACGGCCAGGTGCGCTCCATCCTCGTCAAGGACACCCAGGCCATGAAGGTAGGGCTTGGGCCGGAGGGAGGCTGGGCCGGAGGGAGGCTGGGCCGGAGGGAGGCTGGGCCAGAGGGAGGCTGGGCCAGAGGGAGGCTGGGCCAGAGGGAGGGAGGCTGGGTGCGGGGGCCGCGAGGCTCTCTGTGACCCCGCTCTCCCACCTCCTCCGGCAGGAGATGCATTTCCACCCCAAGGCCCTAAAGGACGTCAAGGGCCAGATCGGGGCCCCGATGCCCGGCAAGGTGATCGACATCAAAGTGAAGGAGGGGGCCAAGGTGAGCAAGGGCCAGCCACTGTGTGTGCTGAGCGCCATGAAGATGGAGACTGTGGTGACGGCGCCCATAGAGGGCACCGTCCGCAAGGTCCACGTGACCCGAGAAATGACCCTGGAGGGGGACGACCTCATCTTGGAGATCGAGTGACCCGCTTCCTCCCTCGTCCCCAGTGCCTTAGCATTGGAGGCCCGCTCTCCCCCTGGTTCTTTCGCAGACGCCGCCGCCCGGGAGACCCGGGCTGCGGGAAGGGGCAGCTTGCGGCCCATCGTGGCCACCCCGGGGACCAGCTGCTCACGGTCAGGGGACCGAGAGAGGGCCCCCCCCCCCGCCTTCCCCGCCACGTGCAGGACGCGTTTCTTTGCCAAATGGGTGCCCTCTTTCTCCGGGGGGAGTGGGGGTCCAGGCCAGGAGGATTGGGGGGACGAGAGACCGCCTCGTCTCAGCCTCGAGAGACTCACTCAATAAAGCCGACTGTCATCTCCTCGCTGCCTGGTCCTTTGCCCTCTAGGTCAGCGTCGGGCTTCTGGATCATGTGTGAAAAGGGGCGAGAGCAGCCGTGTCCCGGGCTGCACCGAGAGCCCCCCGGGGGGGGGGGGGGGGTGGGCCAGAGGGGGGGGGGGGGGCGGCAGGAAGCAGGGTTTGGCCAGAGGAACGTGCGAGGACAAAACAAGCGGGGCTTCCGACCCCACAGCCGGGGGGCTTGGGGACCTGGGCCTGGCCCCACAGGGAGGGAGGGGCCCCCAAGCTCCCCCGCATCAGAGCAATCCCGAGTGTAGACCTCTCAGAAAGGCGGCCGCCCTGTCCCCTCCTCAGGGAGCGGCCCTGAGGGCCAGAGGTGAGGGGGTGACTCTTCAGGCTGTGTGTCTGGTCTGTCTGGGAGCTTCGAGCTGCTCTTCCCCCTCCTTGGCGCTGAGACCCTCTGCCTGACCCACAGATTTCCTGATCGGGAGGGGCCCCAGAGGCTGAGTCCAGCCCCCTCCTCACATACAAAGTCACCTGACCAGCGCCCATAGCTAGAAAGCGTCAGAGGCAGCTCCGAGTCCGGCACGGGCAGTGCAGGGCGTCTCAGAAAATGGTCAGGGCTGGGGGGGGAGGGGTGTCATAATTCTAAGCCGGGCTCATCTTTCCTGAGCTAGGGACGGCAGCGGGTACCACCTCCCTCCCCCACCCCCCAGTCCCATCTGTTAGCTCTGCGTGGCTTTGGCCAAGAGCCCCTCCCCGTGCTCCCCACGGAACATGTCTGTGGGGGGATGGGCCAGTGTCCGGGGCTCAGCATACAGCAGGTGCTTAATAAAGGCTGAAGGAGCCCCTTACTCACAAGCGCCACCCTCCAAGGAGGCTGTTCCCACATTTAGCCCCATTTCAGAGGAGAAAAGCCGAGGGCAGGCAGCTGACCTGTTCTGAACCCGTGACCCTGGGGTGGGGGGACCCCTCCCCATCCAGCTGCGAAAGGTCGGCCCTGACTCTGGGTTACCCAAGTTAAAACTCTTTTAATATCTGAATACAAAGCCCGATGCAAAAACGAGGAGGCCGGGAGGCTGGGGGGGCCGAGGCCCGCCCCGGAGGCTGGGATCCCCCCACCTTCTCTTGGTCCTTGGGGTTCAGCTAGCTCCAGTTCCTAGCCCCCCGCCCCTCACCCCCCCTCTCTCGCCGGGAGCCCCGAGAGTCCGCAGGGAGGGAGCCGAGGTCAGGAGCACAAGGGGCCGGCTGAGTCCCCAGCCCGGTCCAGGAGCAGGCAGAGGGGGAGGCTGCTGTACAGCCTGGGCTCGGTGAGGGGCTGCAGCAGCAGGACGAAGAGCGCCACGCCCAGGGCGTAGCCCAGCAGCAGCGGGCACCTCTGGGGGTGCTCCAGGGCCGCGCACACGGCCGGGAAGCCCATGTAGTTGCAGAAAGAGTGACAGAGGACCGGCCCGATCAGGTGACCTGGGGAGGGGGACAGTGGGGTCAGCGGGCCAGAGCTCGGCGCCCCCCACCCGCCCCCCTACCCGGGTCACACCCACCCGTGCGGATGAAGAGGAAGGCCGTGTACGCCCCGAAGACAGCCGTGTAGGAGAACTGGAACGCTGCAGGCAAGGGGGCTCCCGGTCAGCGGGCGCCCCTTCCCGGCCACCCCTCCCCCCCACGACAGCCCCCCCACGCCTCACCAGCCGACAGGAAGATGCTGCCCACGCTGCCCTGGCGGAAACGCAGCTGTTCAATCACGTGGTGGAAATGGGCTGGAAGGGAAGGGGGCGACTTGGGGACACCCAGGCCTGCCGGCCCCGCCCCCCGCGGGGAGAGCCTGCTCCCGGGGCCCCAACCCCGCCCGGCCCGGGGAGGGAAGCTCACCGACGCCAAAGAAGAGGGGGCAGGTGAAGACGGCCGGGCCCAGGCCCGTGCAGGGGGCCAACATGGGCAGCATGCAGGCCCGGAACACCAGCTCCTCCGTCAGGGGGGCGATCACCTGGTTGCGCAGCCAGCGCATGTCCGTCAGGCATCGCGCCCAGGCCTGGGGGGCTGGGGAGGAGGGAGGGCGTGAGCCAGGGGCCCCCCGGAAGCTACCCGGGCTCCCATGGTCCTCCCCCCACCCTTGGGGCCTTCGGGAAACACGTTAGGTTTGTCCAGTCAAGGAAGTGCTGTGAACTTTACTGCACCCATTTCCTGGGAGGGAAGACCGAGGCCGGGGATGGCAATCTGGAGCAGTGCCGAGCCCGGATCCCGACCCTCCTGGGGCCCTAAAGGAACCAGCTCACCCCATGCCCATGACAAAGGGGAAACCGAGGCCTGGCTCCAGCCCCCGGCCCCGTCCCCACTCACCCAGGGCTACCTTCAGTCCATTGGCCAAGTCCCAGGGACAGTCCAAGGAGAGCTGCATCAGGGGACCCAGGAACAGGATCTGGGGGAAGGCATGGGGGGGGGGGTCTCAGTAAGGGGACTGCCTCAGCCCGCCCCCGCCCCCGCCCCTACCCCGGACGCACCATGGTCAGCAGCAGCGGCAACAGAGCGGCCGGGAAGATGCCCTCCAGCCTGACGCCCATCAGAGTGAACAGGGATATGCCTGGCTGAGCCCCAAGAAGAAGGGGCGTCAGGCGGGCCCCGCCCCGAGGCCCGGCCCCGTGCCCCGCCCCTCCCACCGCCCCCCACGCTCCCTGGCCCCGCCCCGGACCTGGAGGCCGGTGAGCTCTTGCCAAAGCAGCACGCAGAGCGGGGAGAGGCTGGACACCACGAGGACGCTGGTGAACCTGCGCTTGATGACCGCAGGATGGTCCCTGGGGAGGGGGCGGTTAGTGTGCGGGACTCTGAGCCCCACCCCCGGGCAGAGACCCCGCCCCGGGCAGAGACCCCGCCTCGGGCAGCCTCCTGTCAGTCCCGGCCCCGCCCCGGAAGGCTGTCATTGAGCCCCGCCCCTAGCCCCACCAGCACCGTCTCCTGCTCCGGAAGCCCCGTCAGCCCCGCCCCGTTTGCGCAAGTCCCGCCCCCCGCGCCGCACCTGGGCAGTTCGCTCTTCCACACGTAAAGGCTGCCCACGTAGGAGCAGGCGAGGCTGAGGCAGGAGCACACGGACACCCAGCAGCACAGGCCAGGACCCGCGCCGCTCAGCGCCGCCGACTCGGGCTCGGACGCGGGCCCAGACACCGACAGCAGCCGCAGCCCGTCGCCGCCCAGCGCCGCCATCGCGCTCTGTGCCCGGAGCCGCCGAGTCCGGGGCGGCGTGCACCAATGACGCGCACCCGGCGACCGTTCAGGCGGCTCCAGCAGGGTCCCCGGGACGCGCAGCGCAACGTCACGACGTCGCACGGAGCTGCGCCTCTGCGCCCTTCGGGCTCCGCCTCCTCCTCGCTCGGGCCCCGCCTCCCCCCGGCTTCTGCCTCGCCTTCGCGTTCCCCGAGACCCGCCCCCTCCCTGACCCGCCCCCGGCCCCGCTTCGCTCCGGCCCCATCCACGCGCGCCGCCGCCCCGCGCCGCCCCCGGGCCCCATCCGACTCGGACTCGGACGTCGACCCGGACTTTGACTTGGAATACTATCTGGCCCCGCCCCTCCTCCCGCCCCCCAGCCCCTCGTCCCTCCGGCTCCGGCCCATCCGTTCCGAGGCTCCGTCCCCGCCCCCGCTGTCCTCCAACCCTCAGTTCAGCGTCCACCGCCTCCTGCCCCTGCCGGACGTCCGGTCTCCCTTCTCCCCGGATCTGCCCCCCTCTCCCCCCGGCTCCCCGGCCGCGCCCACCTTCCTTTGGCCCCGTCTGCGCATCCCCCGCCCGCGCTCCCCGACCACGGACCGGCGCAGCGACTGACAGGAGCGGCTGGGCTGGCGGGCGCCTTTATTGCAAAAAGAGAGGGCCGGGGCTGCCCCCCTAAGGTCCGGACCCAGACCCCGGGCCGGCGCTTAACCACTCGGACAGGTTGGACACCTCCTGCAGCCATAGCGTGTCCTAGGAGGAAGAGAGACAGGGAGGCTCTCAGGGGCCTCCAGCTAGACCCGCTCCCCGGTCCCCTCCCCAGGGGTCCCCTCCCTCCTCCTCCTCCCCCCCCCAGCCTGTTACCTCCCCGAGGGTCTCGGGGCTGCCGTTGCCCTTGGCCTGGGGGCAGGCGGCTCTCGTTGCCATCGAGCTCTGAGTGGCTTCCCTGAAGCCCGGCAGGGGCGGCCAGCCGGCAGCCTGGGCCTTCCTCACCAGCCCTTCTCCTGGGCAGCACTTCTTGGGGCTCGGAGCCCCTCCCGGACAGCAGCTCTCTGGAAAAGACCCCAGCCCTCACCCTGTCTCCGGGGCTCAGGCACCTGGGGCAGCATGCAACCCTCCTCCCTCTTGTACCTTTCCAAGGGCTCCCAGGGTCCTCCCAGCACCCCATCCAGCCTCGCTTCCCCTACCTCGGGGCCCTCCACCTTTGCCCTCTTGGCTTGGCTTCCTCCCTCTTGGAAGGGTCCGGGACGCTCCCCCCAGATGTTGCCCATTGCTCATGGGCTAGATCACCCTAATCCAATATTCTAGTCTCCCCGTTTCTGAATCCATCCCCCCCCTCACCCTTTCCGGCCCCATCACCACACTCAGTCCCAGATATTCCTGTAGAGGACAAGCTTCCCGTATCATAGCCCAATTGCACCTTCTCTGCACCTGCAGACGCTGAGAGCTCTCTGACCTGACCAGGAAAGTCACTAGCCATTCTTCCCAGAGGCCACTTGGCAATGGGGAGACTAAAGGAAGACCAAGTCCTGTCCTCGGGGAGCTTACACCATGAATACCCCCCTGGATCCAGGCCCCCCGCCATTCCCTGAATACAAATCATCTTGAGGGGGTGGGACCGGGAAAGGCTAGTGGGAAGAGAGCCAGCTGCAGCTGAAAACGAGGGCCTTTGAGAGGTGGTTGTGAGGGGAAAGTCAGGGAGCGACAGACAGGTCAGATGTGAGGGATTCTGGGAAGGCGGCCTCCTGGGGGTTTCCATGGCCTAAAGCCTGCTGGCTTTGGGCCTTACTGATGGAACTCTACCCCGCAGAAGCGATTCTCCTCCCCCGCTGGTTAGTGACTGACTGGTATCCCAGGCGTGGACTTCGTTAATCATGAATGTGTATAACTGTGAGTTGTTAGGGGATGAGCCTCCAGACAACATTCCTACTACCAAGCACTTTTTGCTATATAAAATATACTTTTGGTGGATGCCTTTAAACTGTGACTGCCCTGGTAACTTTAAAGTATGGACTGGTGGCAGGCTTTTCAGAGCACACGGGCCACCCTGGGCGTGTCATTCAGTGATGGAGGCAAGACAGCGAGTGGGAGACCCCCCGCCAACACACAGTCCCTGGGAACCAACTGAATTTAGGGATTCTTTTTCTAATCATGTGGCTTGTGGTCTGGGAAGCTTTGAGTTTTGGGATGACACTTGTGCTAAGGGGGACCCAGAATGGTCACTTTCAGAGCCAAAAATGGGGCTGCAGCCAAGAGGGCGGCCCACCAATTGGGCACGGTGTCCCCCATGCCTGCAGCTGCCGCCTTCCCCGCGTCTGGCTGTCTTTTCTGCCCCAGAGGACAAGCTTCCTCCCACAGCACCCTGAGAACACTTATTGGGACTCTGATCACAAGTAGAGAGAAAGTGTGTGTGTGAGATGCACACCCAGACCCTCACCTGCCAGTGGCTCCTCCAGGCTCTCCTCCCCGTCCTCCCTCTCCTCGGTGTGGCTCGGCTCAGGAAGCAGCTGGTCAGAGTCAGAACCCCCCCCATCCCCCCATGAATTTAGCCCAACAGGCACAGGCCCCGGTGAGGAATCCCCTTCCCAGAAGTGTGGGACATGGAACGGCCACCTCAGAGGCCTCCCATCATCCTCCTTGAGAGCATGGCTGGAGCTGCACCTCTCCTGGGGCCGCTCTGTCCCCCTGGGTGGCAGGTCACCCGATAGCCTTTCTTAGCTCAGGAAAATCGGCTCCCTCTGGTCCGAGGCAGGGGTCCCTCCTCATTCCCAGAGGCCCCAAGCCCTTGCATCTGCAGTGGCAGAGAGGAGGACCTGGCTCGAGTGCTGTCCCTGGCACCAGATGACCAGCCTCTCTGAGCTAATTCGGAAGGCTCCCCCCCCCCAAGATCCGGTGCTGCCCGCCACAGCATCAAGGCCAGGAGGTCTGGGCACGTAGGGAACACTGGAGTGATTGATGGACCCCCTCCCTTGTGGGGTCCATGAGAGGGAAGGGAGAGAACCAAGGAGAATGGGCCCATGAGTGGCCACTTGTGGGCCCCAGCTAAGAGAGGCCATGGCTCTCTGTGCCCACAGGCCTCCAGTTGGAAGGTGGAGGGGATGGCACGGACAGCGTGAACAGCAAATTCCTTTCTGACCTTCTCTGCCTCCAGGAAGCTCCCTCCCTTCACAGAGCCAACCGCTTATTGGGAAAGTGAGCTCCAACTCCAATTCTGAAGGAGGGGGCACGAAGCAGCATGTGCTGAGCAAATGAGTGAACCTCTCACCCTGACCCCCATCTCCTCTCAGACCCTGGTGGGGACAGCCCAGGACCCATGTCCTGGGTCATCCTGGGAACCTGGGGCTGCCCATGCAGGAGCAGCAGCTGCTGGAGACCCAAAGGGAAAGTTATGACCCCCAAAGTCACTTCAGCAGCAGAGCTGGGGGCCAGGAGGGGTCCCCAGAGCTGCGTGGGGGCGGGCATTGTCTGACTTGGCCCAGGACATACACAGGCCCTTATCAAGTGCTTTTGCCCTTTCTCCTGGCTTCCTTCTAGCCTGTCTCACCCCCCACCCCCACCCCTTTCTCCCAGCTACTCAAACTGAGAAGCTCATCCCCTGCTCTTCTGCTTCCACCCCGGAGGCCCGAATAAATTGGGAAAGCTGCCTAGCATTGGCCACCGAGCCGGTGAGCACATAGTGAGACTATAGGTGCCCTGGTAAGGGTCAGCAGCAATCGCAGCCCCTTCTTCCAGGGCCTTGTCAGGAGAGGCAGAGGCAAAGGGATTCCTGGACGTGGAGCTGCAGTTCTAAGACATCACCACCAGAGGTCAGGCCTGGGCCGTGAATGAGCCAGCCTGGGAGGACCAAAAGGGGGGGGGGCCTTGAGGGGCTCCCGCAGCCCAGCTGTCACTGGGCCGCACTCCCCACCTTCCGCTCTGCCTGGCCCCCTGGGAGGCCGGGGCAGGGCCTCCCGAGAACTCACTTTCTTTGGGTACAGGAAGCGCCGGCACACGGTCTGCTGGAAGGTTTTGTGTAGTTTCTTCCCAAACTCCTGGGTATCGGCTGCCTGAGGGACCAAAGGCGCAGTCACCCACTGTCCTGGGGGTAAACCAAGGCCAGGGGCCTTGCCTGTGTAGCAGACCAGGAGGCTGCCCCGGTCTCCCTTGGTCCCAAGGGTTCCCCCCATCTTTCCTCTCTCCATCACTGCTGCCTCCGGTTCCTACCAGCTGTCTTCTAAGCACCTGCCGTCTGCCCCCCAAACTATGCCCTCCCCCGGGGTCAGGGAGCAGCTCCTCGTTCCCAAAGCTGCTGGCCGAGTCCCTGAGGATGCCCCCCCCCCCCCGCCATGGACTGTCATTTCTCAGTGTGTGTCCATCCCTTGGGGCTTCATCCTTGTCCTTCTGTCCTTTCTGCGGGCTCACCCTTCGGCTGCCTGTCTGCTTCCACAGGTCCAAGGTCATCTCTCTAGACAAATCCCCACAGCCAGCCCTAACCTCTCTCCCAAGCTCTGGTCCCTTCCCCGACGGGCCAGGCTCCGGCTCTGGAGGTCACAGAGTGGATACGACCCAGATGGAGCCGCCCAAAGTCCCCGAGCTTCCCTGGGCACACCACCGTGCCTGGGTCCCCGGATGTGCTCTCGGCCTTTCTCTACTCTCCCTCACACAAGTGCGGCCCCCTCCACGCACATGATGCCCCTCTGGGTCTTTCTCTCCTGTTACCCCACAGTGGTCCAAGGGCCTCCCGACCCTGGCAAGCTCCCTCTCTTCCCACAGAGCCGGAAGACTGAAACCTCCAACCTAAGGGGCCGGCCCCATCTCTTGGCATCTGGGCAAGCTGTGCCCACTCCTTATTTAGGACTGAACAAACAGGTGCACCTACTATGCGCCAACCCTAGGAGACACAAAGCAAAGCATCCCAGCAATTCTATCCCGGGGAAGACAAAGATCCCCGCCCGAGCCAAGGAGGGCAGGTTGGAAGAGAGAGGGCAGGTTGGAAGAGGGAGCACAGGCCCAGGATGCCACCAGCTATCTGGGGAGGGGGTGCTGGGGAATAAGGCTAGTGACAAGAAAGGGAGGTGGGGGCTGCCCCAACAGGCCTAAAGGTCGGCACTTTGTTCTGGAGGTGAGAGCCAGCCCCATAAGGTGGGGGGGCAATAAGCAGGAGACAGGGTCAGGAAAGCCAATTTGGAGGCCGCGTGGAAGAGGCTTCTCAGGGGTGGAGGCTAGAGCTGATGGACATATATTAAGTTCCTACTGTGTGCCAGGGCTGTTTGAGGGGCCGGGACACCAAGACAAAAGCAAACCTGTCCTGGTTCCCAACGCAGATGTTCTTTTGGCTGATAAAAGACCAGGTCATCTGGGGGTGGCGGATGGAGGGTCTGGCAGCCAGCGGGAGGGCGCTGGAGCCGACTTTTAAAGGAAACAAAGGATCCAAAGGAGCAAAGGAGGGAAGGGCAGCTGGAGCCGGAGCTCCAGCCTGTGCTCTGGCTGGAGACTGGAGGAGTGGGAGGGAGAGCAGAGGGCCAAACACCAAGAGGAGCCATGTGGGACCGGGCTGCCAAGGGCACAGGAAGCCAACAGTGAGTCTGAGGAGGAGCATCCCCGCAACCTTGGCTTGCCAAAGCAGGTCAGGGCCAGGCCTTGATCCCATCGCCTCCTCTGGGTCCTTCCCTGCTGCCTGATTGCTGTCAGAGCCCTCCTCAGGCCCCTGCACCACCATCTATCACCCCAAGTTTCCCCACGATAAGGGGTACAGGCCTGGCAGCCAGCCCCCTCCAGTCCTCAACGGCCTCTGCTCCTCCTGAGTCCGGAGGCTGCTCTCGCTCCTGCCAATCCACCCCTTTTTTTAGGACCCTCAGTGGGCAGACCCTCCACCCCAAGCCTCCTGACGTGGCCATGCCCAGCAATTCTGCCCTCACTCTCCTCCTCCTCAGCGCCCCCCAAGCCCATGACTCCCAGATCCAGGCCTAGTTCTTCTCCAGATAATAAAAGTAACATTTCTGTAGCCCTTCATGATTCTGAGCTCACTTGATCCTCGCCCCCATCTTATAGAGGCTCCCACACAAGGAAGTGGGTGTGAAGTTCTCAAAGGGGCCAAGGCCCAGAAGTCGGGGAGGGGGCTGGGGAGGAGGAAGGAGAGGTTAATGAGAGCAGGGGTGGGATGAGGTAGGAAGCAGGTGGTGAGGAGTGACAGAGGCTGAAGAGAGGGATTGGGAAGGAGAGGGGGGCAGAGGAGCTTGCAGGCATACATCCCCCACACCCTCTACCTCTGTCTCTGTCTCCATCTGTGTCTGTCTCTCTGTCTCTGTCTGTCTCTTTCTGACCAGGTGGAGGAGCAGCTGCTTGGTCCCCAATCACTTGAGTGGCTCTAAGTGTTTTTGGCCGATCCCTTCCCTAGAGCCCTGGGTTTTCCTAAGCCAATCCCATTCCCCGTCCTTCTCTGTTGCTGTTGGGGGGGCGCATCCGCGGATTTGCCGATAAAAAGCCCCCCTGCACCTGCCCCCACAGAGCTGCAGTGACTAGGAGCTTCCTGACTGGCTGAAGGGACCCAGAGCGGTTCCATGACATTAACGACGCTGCCTAAATGCTGGAGGGCTGGGAGGATTCACATCAAAATGCTTTAAAAAGATCAAAAATCCTTCCAACAAAAGACTGGACGCCAGGCCAGCAGAGCTCTCAGGGCTCCAAGTGCGGCTCCCCAGGAGTCCAAGGAGGGAAGTCACTTGGCCAACATCCCACTGTGTCTCCCTCCAGGATGCCACAACCACCTTCCCTGCTACCTGGAGGGTCTGGAGGCAAAGGGCCCGAAAGCCACTGTTGGTGCTGCCAGCCACGACACTGAGGATGGAGCTCACGGCCACCGGGATGGACGCCTGCACCTTCTGTCGGGCCTGAAAAGGACAAGAATAAGGGGAGAGGGCTGCAGGGGTCAGCACCCACGTGCTTCTGCTCAGGGGCCTCAGGTTGGGAAAAAGGACCAGATGAGAGAGAAGAAACATCTGCTCACTGAGGATACTTGGAGATTCAAGGAATCCTGGGAAAGTTCCTGCCCTCAAATAACAGCCCGAACAAGGAGGACGTGGATAATACAAGACACACCTGATATGCAGGAACAAACATTGGCCAGGTTTTGCCATATTAGGGCTCTTTTTTGCCCTGAAACAAGAAAGGAAATACCAAGAAAACAGGACAAAGAAATCAAACTGGCAAAAGGAAGACTGGGGGAGATGGAGAGACAGCAGAGGACGAGGAGCCGGTAATATACAGCAACTGTGTTCACAAGCCCTCCATTGTGCTGGGGTGGGGTAGAAGGGGGCAGGCCCAGCAAGGTTCATGGTTCAGTTTCCCAGCCATGGGCACCTCCACCTTGATCACTTGAGTCTGAACTTCCCCTCCAAGAGAGAAGGGGAAACCGAGGGAGGACGTCTCCCTCTTACCTCAAGGGCTCGGTGCGGCTGCCTCGAAGCCTGGTCCACAGCCCCCTGGACGGCATCCTGCACTAGGCTGTGGTTCTCAAGTAGGATGCGATTAAGATGTGTCAGGAGCAAAGACTGCCTCCCTAAAAGGAGAGAGAAGACTAAGAGCCCCGACCTAGGATGAGCCACCGAGTTCGTTATTCAAACATTTTTTCAGTTTAAGTGATGTCTTTGGTTTTCCCACCAATCCCCAGTGATGTTTCCTCCCCCACCCTTCCCTTCCTTGTGACAAAGAACAGTTAAGAAAAAGCATCTAACCCAGAAATAAGGTCTGACAGTAAGTGTGGCGTCTGACAATAAGTATGGCCCATCATACCCAAAGCCCCCCAGCTTTCTACTTTTAAAGGCAGGAACTAGTCCCGGCCCCTACACTGATGATTCAGGTCCATTTTGCGACATGTTAAGCGTCACCTCTATTTCTGTGCCTGAATTCTGGGCAGCCCAGCTCCCCGTTTCAAACAAGTCTCCCACAGTTTTCTCAATCTCATCTCTGTGATTTCTTAAAGGTCAATAGCGTCCCTTTACATTCATGCATCATTTCCCAACTGAAGAACCTGCCATTTACATCCAATAAGGGGAAAGGAAGGAAATCAGCATTACTTAGCACTAAGTAATATTATCTCATTGACCCTCACAACCCTTTGAGGAAGGTGCTATTATCTCCATTTTAAAGTTGAGGAAAAGGTAAATAGAATTTAAAGGATTTGCCCAGAATCCCACACCAAGAGAATGTCGGAGGCCAATTTTGAATTCAGATCCTCCTTCCTAGGGCAGGTGGGTGGAGTTGTGGATGGATCCCAGAGCCTGGAGTCGGGAAGACTTTAATATTCCCGAGTTCAAATCCAGCCTCAGACATTTCCTAGCATGTTGAGCCTGAACAAGTCACTTTGTCCTGGTTGCCTTAAAAAAAGTTTTAAATAAAATATTAGCAAGGAGACTACAATAATATATAATAAAGACCATACAAGATGCTTTGTTATTGGCCTAAAACTTAATGAATATCACTTAGAACCTCAAAAACTTGGGGTTGTCCCAGCTCAAGGTCTCCTTCACACTCTTGTTTTAGGGAGAAGAATACTGAGGATCACAGTGACCTGGTTACACAACTGCCAGGCTGCCAGCAGGACTCAAACCCAGGATCTCCGAGATTCCATCGCCCTTAAGCATACAACGTGGGTCTGAAGGCGACTGGGCCACGGCCTTGCTGATCTCAGGGTCTCTGATATCCTCAGGAGGGTCCTCCCTCCACCAACATGGATCCCAAATCCCTCTAAAATTGCAGAGAGCTGCAGAAACTGAAAAACACAGCCCCCTGCCCCCCACCTGCAGGTGAGCCTCTGACTTTGGCAAGACCAGTCTTTGGCAACACGATGGAAATCTGCCCCTTTCTAGCTTACCATAGGAGCAGAGCTGGAAAGCCAGAAGGACCGTGGGAGGGCAGTGGACCTACTTCCCTAAGGTTACTGACGAGGAAATGGTTGTCCCCAGGGCAACACAGGTTCTAAGTGTTGGAAGCAGGATTTGAATCCAGATCTTTTTCAAGTTGATGGGGGATCCCTGAAACTGTCTTCCTTGAAACTGTCCTCCTTGACCTTTGGGGTGAGCCCTGAAACTCTCCTGACAAGGACCCACCCTTCAGGGCAGTTAAGTGGTTCCATTAAGATTGGCCCAGGACCCCTCCCTAATACTTAGCTCAAATTTAAGTAATCTCATTCAGTTGGAGATCTAGCTTTCTATCACCCCTACTGAGCTGAAAATTGGCTCAGGACCACTCCCAGCAAGTAGTCTCATCTAGCCCTAGGGGCAGTGACAACACTGAAGGAATCTCATTCAACTGAAACCTCAGTTTCAGATTCCTTATAAAAATGGGCAACTTGGGGCTCATTTCTTCACAGAGGCCCCAAAGCAGGACCATACCAAGCCAAGGGACCTCTCCTTGGCACAGCTGCCTGCGAGAAGCCCTGCCCACTGAGAAGAGAATTAACCCCTCTTTATCTCTGTCTCTCTCTGTGCCAGGATTTCTCTGCTAGACCTTCACTTCTCTGTTGGACCTCGCCACTGAGGAAGTCGGCCTCCTAGCAAAAGCTGACTTCTCAGAGCCAATAAATTTCTTTTTGGGTTCATGATTCTTTCACATTGGACCAGAAAGGGTTCCCACAACTCTGCCCTGTGCCAAAACCTCATCAAAGCCAACAAGCATTTATTAAGTTCCAACTTTATGCTTTTAAGTATTGGGGATTCAAAGAAAAGCAAAACTCAGTCCCTGCTCTACCAGCTCACAGACTGTCAGGGAGCTGAGGACGCAGGGAAGACAGAGGCAATGCACCAACAACTGTGTACAGGGAAGCTCCCTATGAGATAAGATATGGGAGTGTTAGAGGGAGGGCATGAGCTGGAGGAGGACTCCACTGCCCTTGGGAAAACATAGCAGTTCAATGTATCAAAGAGAACTGGTTTTCAAAATGCCAGAAAGTCATTTAATCCACTTGGCAACGTCTCTGCTGCCGCATCAGGAACAGAGAGAATCCCGGAGACAAGGCCCTGTCATCGGCAGACAGTGCTGACCTCCACCTACCCCAGGCCTCCGACAGCTGAGCTGGAAATCCACTGTGGAAATCCACCATGAGAAAGAGCAGCAGAGCTTGTTCCTCCGAGTCCTGGGGCTGGCTTTTGTCATGGGACTCAACGCAATAACTCACATCGGGAAGAACCACATCTAAAGGACGAGATCGGATGTGACATTTTAAGATAAGCAACGTTTTCAAGTATCCAGGGTTAAAAAGTTTTTTGTGGCATTGAACCTTACGCTGAATGGAACAGAAAAATGGAGGCAAATATAGGGGAGGGGGTGGGGGAAGGAGGGGAAAAGTTTAACAAAAGGTTTTGCAAGGGTCAGTGGTGGAAAATTACCCATGTATATGTTCTGAAAATAAAAAGCTTTAAAAAAATAACTAAAAAATAAATTTTTAAAAAAGAAAAGAAATATGGAGGCAAGTCAGCACCCTTTCTGGGTCCTGCATCTAAAAGATAAAGTCAATAGCACCTCCCAGCAGAATCCATGCACAGCAACAAAGTCACTTGGTCCAAAAAGCAAGGAAGGTCTAAAGCAGCTATGGTGGTTAGGGTCACCCAGAATAGAGACTGAATACCTAAAATGCTACAGGCCCAAGATCCCCTGGCCCTGGGCCCAAGAACTATGCAGAACCAGAAAATCTTTCCCAATGTGGTTGATGTCCTAAGAACTGAGTGCGTCCAGGCTCACCACCAGACAATTCAGAACATCCCCCCAGATTGGAAAAAGGTGGAAAACAGGAAAGTTTGAGAACAAAAAAGCAGAGAAAAGCCCCTGGGATTTGCCTAAGTGACCTCTTTGTCATTCTAGCCTTCTGCAAGGCTATTCCTCTGAGACCCACCCCTCTCAGGCTTGTCATCTTAAGGCCAAACAGCCATCCACCAATCGCAAACACCATGAACTTATTCTTTATAACCTTCATTTCATTCTGAAATAGCTGAAAAACTACTGGAAAATGGTCTCCTTAAGATCACTTCTCCGGCCAAGCCTCTGCCTGTCTCTTTTGGACACTTTCCTTCCCCAACATGGCAGCCAATGCCGGAACATCTCTCTTTCCCACAAGTCACCACAATCTGCTGGATCCAACCGTCCCAGCTCCCCTTTGGATTTCAGGCAGCTAGAATTTCTATAATATTGGAGCTAAGAGCCCGGAAGTCTCCCTGACCCAGCTAATTCACTTCCACATCCCCATTACTTGGAGAAGCAGATAGCTTGGTCAGTTTTTATCAGAGCTCTGCATTCTGCACATGGGTCTGCATGGAATTGATTGATTCCAACAACCCGACAGTCAGAAGCAAGTTCCGGCTATTAACAGTAAAAGCCTGTGATGCCATCTTGCATTTTATCTGCTTAGCTGAGTTAAGACCCTTTTGTTTGTGGTCCTCCTTTTTAGGCTTGAATCAGCTGGCTAAAATGGGACCCCAACTTAAAGAGAACAAGAGCTTAAAGGGAATGTGGAGTCATCCAGACCAATCCAAACGAGGCCGAGGATGCTCCCTCCAACCCCTCTGGCACATGGTTACTCAGGCTCTAGCTGAAAACTTGTCTGGGAGGGTGCGAAGCCTGATTGCCGCACCCCCCTTCCCATCCTGGGGCCTTCCCAGTTACTGCTACAACACTGTTCCTGCCATCCAGCCCACCGCTCCTGGGCCCACCTCAGGGGGCCCTGCATGACAAATCTACTTGACAGCGCCTTTCCTCATAAGAACGTGGCTCCCTTGGAGATTAGGGCAAACATAGGGCTCTCTTGGTAAGCTCAAGAGGAGGATATAGGTGCACTGACTCTCCCCCCACCCAGTGAACAAAAGCAGCCCCAGAAATGAATGGTAGACTAGTGCTATGTTAGTGCCATGTTACTTAGAATTTTTATATACTTTGATCTCCCCATTTTGCTTCACCATTTGTTCCAAGTGGGTGGCTTGAGCCAGGCTCTTTGATCTAACAAGCCAAAAGGACTGGGCTCTACTTCTGCCCACCCTGATCTTCTCCAATTCCTCCCTTCCCTCTTCCTGTCACTAGGTTTATTCAAGAGTGAGCTATACCTTCTTCCAAACTGACATTTGAGTTGGGTGCTGCACACAAGTGATATTTCTTCCAGTCGAAAAGGTAGGAATTATCACTGAAGACAGTTAATTGTAGCTCCTGATTGGGAAATGTTAGAGGCAGACCTGAAGGTCCATATAGAAATACATATGGTAGCTAAAGAAAAATATCAAATTTTGTTTTCTAAATCCCCAATATTAAGAGGGTTATAATATAGAAATATTCTGGTCCATACTTCCTGTAGCTTTAACTGGGTAAATATAAGACTTAACCACTTTAGGCCTCAGTTTCCCCATCTAAAAATGAGTTCTTTGTTCTAGGCTTCCCTCCAGTGCAGTAATGCTGGACAGTCATATCATTCTGTACTGGCCTTTCCCCAACTACTGGGGAGTTATGGCCTCCCAAATACCCTCAAGCCTTTGTTTGGGACTCGGGGTGAGCTAAGACCCTGGTGTCTGATCAGGAGCATCACTCAGGTGTGCTTAGGGAAGCCCAACAGCTGCCTCTCAGCCCTCTGCTTTTGTCTTTTGCACTGCCTTCCACGGACCAGGGCAATACGGATGAGAAGGAGCAAGATCTCCTCTCCTCGGCCTCTCATGTTTTCTTATAGAGGGAACTTAGAAAAAGGTGTTTCCTGTGAGCGTGAGCATAACAATGACAACGTGGGAGGAAAGGCCATCTGAATCCCGTATGAGAGCTTCAAGCACTTGGGGGACAGGCAGTTCAGTGACCACATACACAAAAGTGAAGCAGGTAAAGAAAAACACCCACAAAGGGGGAGTCTGAGTGAGAGCAACCAAAAAAGGAAATCCTGCGGGATCCCTGGATCCCTTCGCTTATATGTGAACATTTCTATAGGAAATGGTAAACTGAAGTCTAGCCTGCAAAGGACAGACAACCTGTCTAATGCTGCCGTGGACCGTTCAAACAGCTTCAAAGACCCATCTCGGGGCAGACGTGGCTACTCTGCTCAGACCGCCAGGCCTCTATGATACGGGAGAAGCCGCTTGAGGTTGCAGCAGACACTTAATTCCCTCAGACTGGCCCCATCCAAACCAGTGAGAGCTAACAAAGGTTGGCTTCTGCCAGCCTGGCTTTTGGAATCCCTGAGCCCACTCCATACCTCAAAGTCCAGGAGCACTTCTACTCTTTTTTTTTTTCCTAACAAATTTACAAGACAGTTGAGAGCTAAATGACCTGCCTGGGGTCACACAGCTAGTAAGTGTCAAGCTAACTCAGGTCCTCCAGACTCCAGAGACAATGTTCTAACCAATGCACCATCTGGCTGCCCCCCGGAGTGCTTCTTTCTGGTGCCCCCAAATCAGACTTGACCCCATTTGTCTAAAGATGCTTCACTTGCAGTTGGATCTTGTCAATATGTGCAAAGCCCTGTGCTGCAGCTGCAGTCTGGGCCCAGCTTCTGCCCTCTGTTTCAATCCCTTCTAAAAGAAGCTTTGGTTTGGGTCTGAGCAGAGGCTGGATAACCACGTGTCCCTGCCCACCCCTTTCCAGGGTCTCTTTCTAGGCTCTGCCTCCTGCCTAGAACAGTAGGAAGTCTGCCTTCTGGCCAACAGCCCCAGCTCAGCCACTAAACCTTCATAACCAAAGGCCAAGCGTAAGCCAAATCCTTGGCTTGCATCACAGACACTCAGGGCCAAAGGCTCTTTCAGCACCTCATGCTCCCTTACAGAGGTTGAACCCGGCTTGGAGGCCAAGCTGGGCATTGGGGTCTCCTGGAGCAGAGAAGTAGAAAACCTGCTTCCTCAGGCCCCTCAATGTTCTTCCTCCAAGGTTGGCAGGAGAACCTGCTCCCAAGGGTTAAAGAGCCCACTCTGTAGCTCCGAATGCTGCCCTGTGGCCTCCACAGTCTGGAAACCCGAGGGCCATTCCCAGGGCCACAGAGTCGGCTCTTTCCAGACGCCTCAGAGCCTTTGCTCTCCAGCCTTGCCTGCCCAACTTCACTGTCCAATTTCACATTCGTCTTCAATTCTATAAGCTTCCTCAGATCCTCAAATCTCCCCTCAAGACCTTAAGCTTTCAGCCCCTCCTCTTTCTCGCAGACATTTCCAAGAAGTCAGCCCATAGATGACCCAAAGGGCACCCAGAAGGCAGCATCTCTGAAGGCTCAGCCCTTCCGATTTCTCTCTGAGGACCCCAAAAGCAACAAAAGCATCATCAGCTTTGTCCCCACTTCCCTCTTAGATTTGATAACTGCTGGGCCTCAAACCGTCTGCAGGCCAACCCTCAGGAGATCCGTGCGGACAGTAGCCCTCCTTGCCCTGCCCTGCTCCTGTGCCAGGTCTGGCCACGGGCTCTGGATCAGGCCATGAGCTGTCTGCCAGTCTCTCCTCCGGCTCTTCACCTTCTAATCCACGTCTTGGAGAACAAGAATCTTTTCTCTAAAACCTTAAACATAATCTTAATGCCTCTTTCTTGCTCTGAAATCTCCAAGGCCTGCCAGTTGCCTTCTGAATTAAATCAAAATTCTTCCCACATGCATTAACTGTTCCTCCTTCCCCTTGCGGGTGCCCTCATTTTCTATTACACCCAGGTTCAAATTCTCTGCTTTGGTTGGGCACCTGCCAGACATGTTGGAGGTCACTGAATTGCCTGAGGAGGGCTGATTGTTAAATTTTCAGTATAAACATTTACACTTTTGAAATCAGCCAGTGCCCGATTTGTTGACTGTCCAGATTTTAATGTTTTATAAATAATGTTTTTTATAAATATATATATATTTAAATATAAATAATATATATAAAATATAATGAAGACATATTATACTTAATAATGGCTGCATTTGGGGGGCACCTAACGGCTAAGTCTTTGTTAGCATAACCCCAGTGCCTCTGTAACTTCTGCCTCTGAGCTGTTTCATGTATCAGTTCATAGAATTACCTAATGTGAAACTGAGAAAAGGAATGAATCTTGGAGATAACATAATCCAACCCCCTCATTGTCATAAAACTAATACGGCGCTTTAAGGTTTACAAGGCACATCAGTGACTTGTGTGCGTATGATTCTGATTTTAAAGCTTTGCTAAGAGATCAATCTGTGGCTACTGTCCCATAGTTCCTGGAGGCTAGAAACCCTGCTTTAACCTCACACACAGTCGTAAAGCTCTGCAAAAAAAAAACAACGTTGCTGCTTGTTTGCAAGTCCAGCCCTAGAGAGAAACACTTCCCAGAAAACACCAGTAGGGGAAATTGGGGGGGCCCCCTTTACCCGATTCCACCAGTGTCCTGTCCTAGGCACCTCTTAACCTTCTCTCACATAGCAAGTGCTAACGACAGGCTTACTGATTACAAATGACATAAAATCATTCTAAGTGGGAGGAGTTTTCCTCATGTCCTAGGGATGTGGGGTAACAACTACAACAAAAAAGGATTTGAAATGATTTCGATATGGTCCTAGAGGAAGCGAGATGCCCTTATTCCCCTATATGTCACTGGTACCCCCCCCAGAGTCTGTGTGGAAGAGGGACTCCCCCAGAAGCAGAGCTTGGGTGGCCCGAGTGTCTAAAGTGCCAGTGCAGCTGCCGGCGGCCTTCTCAGGCCTGGGAGGACTGATCCATCGCCAAAGACAGTCTGTCCCCTGCATCATTCAAAGGATATGGAGGCTGTGGAGATCCTGCTGGTCTGGTTGGGATGGAGCTTGTGGCAGGGACACAGAGCAGCTGCTGGAGTGAGGGTCAGCTCCCCCAGTACGCCCATGGCAGGTTCCTCATCAGGAATGACAAGGGCAACAGGATGACCCAGAACGGGGTGGATTCTGCTGCAGACTTGTCGGGCCCCTGAAAATCCCTGCCTGGTGACAGAAAACAAGAAAGGCAACGTGTTAGGGCATTTTTCCCCTAAGGATATGGCTCCAAAAAACCCATTTGTGAAGCTCCCTCTAAGCGCTCAGACACACTCATATACAGGCCCACACAGCTACTCTACTCATACCCTCACATATACAAGTGCACACACAACACTCACACACATACGCACTCACACATCCCATTCTCTGCCTGTGGTCGGCTCAGTTGGCTCAGTGCCCCACCGAGGGTGCCACCAATCTTGGTATTGTGGGGATGGTCCCGCCCCCCTTTCAGATTTCTTCTGAGAATGTTTATACTCCGGTGGGCTGCACCGGAGGGCCTGTGGGGTCCCTCCTGCCTTGGAGGCCCCAGGAGCCCAGGCCCTGTTCCTGCCAGCACCACCAGCAGCTTCCCTTTCCCAAAAGGAATGTCTGCCCTCTCCACCACCAGCTCTGTTTTCCAAGCAGTGACAGTCGGCGGGGCAGTTTGCATGAGCGCCCACAACCCGCTCGGCCGGCCAGAGTCAGGCTTGGGAAGGCCCCTGAAATAACTTTGTCTACACAGTATACACCCTCAGTCCAGATGCTTTTTATGTCGCTGGGAAAATTCCATCTCCTAAGACGCACAGGCTAAGTCAGATCATCTCCTCTCCTCAGGAAGAAGCACATTGAGGGTAAAATTAAGTGGCTACTCTCCCACTAACAAGTCTGTCCTATAGAAGGAAATGTCATCGAGGCCCTTTCTTCCCTCTGCCTTAAACCACTTTCCTCTCAGCACTGGCTCAAATAATTGCCTGAGGGCAGCTCAGTTAGGAGAAAGCTCATGGTTCAGACCTGAGAGACTCCAAGAATTTGGGAGAAGGGAGGGGAATAGGCATTTATACAGCACATATCATGTGCCAGGCACCAGGTTAAGCACTTTACAAATCTCTCATTTGATCCTTACAACCACCCTAAAAAGTAAGTGCTGTTATTATCCCCATTTTGCAGCCGAGGAGATCGAGGCAAATAGGTTAGGTGACTTGCCCAGGGTCACACAGCTAGTGTCTGAGATCAAATCTGAACTCAGGACTTCGTGAGTCCACAGTCTACTCCTGTGACTTGTGCAGGGCCTCCTCGGTCGGCACATGTCCCCTCTTTAGAGAGATCTGAGGGCATCCTCACCAGTGCTCTCAGTACCAGGACCAAGAGGATGCCCCCTTGCCAACTTAGCTCAGCAAATCCTCCCACAAGAGATCAGACACATCTCTGCCCTAGAGCTTGAAGAGTAACACAAACTCTCACCTCAGAGTGCTAACTGTGATACAGTCGGGACTGGGGGTGAGAAGCTGCACTAAAAAAGCCTTCAGGGGCCACAGCCCAGATTTTAGGTTTTCTAACTCACTGAGGGTCTTGGCAGGGAGGAGGGCAGCACTTCCATGAAGTCAAACTGCCAAAGGCACCTCCCATCCCAAGAACCTTCCTCTTTCCCAGGTCACAGATGGGAGAGAAACAGAGCTTTTCCTTCACCTCCTATAGTGGTGCTGATTGGTGAGCAGGCCAATCCCATTTAGCAGCTTCGCAACAGGCTCCTTCTCTTTCCTGGGAAAGACAGACACGAGTCAAAGCTCCAACGGGTCACCAGCCAGCAGCTCCCACATCTCGTTCCAGCTCACAGCAGAGGCTCTTGGGCTGCCACCTCACAAGATTCTTTCCACATCCTGGTCAGGCTGGTGACTGGTGAGCTGTGGGCGCAGGGGCTACTTGTCAGGGCATGAGAAATGGCACCACCTCTGCTGCCAGAAAGGGCCTTACCCAAAGGTGTCCTCGGAGAGGACTCCATTCACCTTCACACACAAGCGGAATCTGACCTGCAAACAAATGAAGCTGGAGTAGAGCAAAGGCTGACAGGAGACGACACCTCCCAGCCCACCCACAGCGGCCCCCCTCACGACACAAAGCATTTCCAATCCAATCCA
Source organism: Sarcophilus harrisii (assembly GCF_902635505.1). NCBI lineage: Eukaryota > Metazoa > Chordata > Mammalia > Dasyuromorphia > Dasyuridae > Sarcophilus > Sarcophilus harrisii. The sequence goes on from NC_045431.1 coordinate 240,834,928, forward strand.
ACAAAGTGCTGTGCGCTAGGCCCTGGGAACAAAAGAAATCCAACAAGATGAAGGGAACGGGCATTTATTTAGCACCAACTGTGTGTGTTGGGCACTGGACCAAATGCTTTTTACAATTATCTAATTTGACCTTCACAACAGCCCTGTGAGATAGTGCTGTTATGATCCTCATTTGAGGGAACTGCGGCAGACAGAGGTTAATACCTTACTCAGAGTCAGACAGCTAATAAATGTCTGAGATGACATGTGAACTCTGGTCTCCCTGACTCCATTGTTAACTGTGGGTTAGGGCTGGGGGAAATTGGGAAGGACTTTCCATAGGAGTAACATTGATGTGGGTAGAAGCTGTGTATAGAGGGCACAGGGGTAGCTTATGCCAAAGTGCCAGTAAGGAAGACCAGGAGCAGCAGCTAAGCAAATGGGGCCTAAGCTGGGAAAGGTGGGCTGGAGAACACGCAGGCAGATAAGGAGCAAGGGGCAAGGAAGGGAAGAGTCCGGAAAAGATGAATTCAAATCCAGTCTCAGAGCTGTGCGACCTTGGTCAAGCGACTTCACCCATCTGCCTCGATTTCCTCAAATTTAAATGCAGATAAAAATAGCATTCGTCTCACAGGTTTGTTATAGGGATCAATGAGATACTTATGAAGAGCATTTAGCACAACACTCGTTCCCCTCTCCCTCTTAGTAGGGACTCTTTCTAAGGTACACTGAAACCAAACCAGCTCAAACTAAAAACCAGTAGCATCTCTAAGACACACAAACAGACCCTCCTATTTTCAACCATGGAGAATCTCCAGCAAAAGAGATGACTTTCTCCTCCCCCCACCTCCCGCAGCCACTGCCCAGTTGCCCACAGCAACATCATGCTAATCAACATGTTACCTTTGGGTGCACTATGCTGGTTTTGTGCAAAAACTGCTTTATAACCAGACAATCTGTCATCAAATTTGCGGGCTTTTCATCAACCTGTTTAAAAAAACACACACAATAGTCCAAACCCTCAGATTACAAATGTGCCAACATATGGCGCTGTTTCTTGGACGAGAATGAATATTTCACATGAAGCTGTTTGAACATTCAGAGAAAAACAAAATTAAAACCATTGGGGTGGCAAAATGAGAAGGCAGGCAGAGGCTGACAGATCCCTGGAGGAGGGAAGGCCCTTAAAACCTCTTCTCAATAGCTTGAACCTGACACATTAAAGGCAAAAGGTTGCTTGCAAAGTATGTAAACAAAGCCATGATTGAGGAAGATAGTCCTCTGGGGTAGAGAAGTAATATGAGAAAATACTTGTAAAGCACTTTACAAATCTTAAGATTATCTATAAATGCTAGCTGTCATTAGTAGATAATGGACTGAAGGAAACAATGCTTAGAAACAAGATCTTCCTCCTGGTTCACACAGGAGCTGATTCCTCCCAATGTTTTAAATAAATTCCCAGAACTAGCTGATTGGCTTAAAAGGCCTAGTTATTTCTCTGCCTTTCAAACATTAAAAAAAAAAACAAAAAAAAAAACCACACAAAATATAAATTGGAATAGCATTAAGAGGACCTTTAAGCTCGCTTAGCCCAACTCCTAATTTTTACAGATCAGGAAAATGAGACCTAGTGAAGCGTGTCCAACATCACCCAGTTCTCAATAAAACACAGCTCTGAAATGCGTAAAAAGACAAGGGAAAGAGTCAGGGCTAGGAAACATAATGAAAGTCCCCGTTGGGGAAGAAGGAATGTCCCAAAGCAATCTTGTGGCTAAGTAGGTCATAAAATCTGTGTTTTTCTTATGGCTCTCATCATGGAGGAGCCCCAGGGCTTTGTAAATACATGGCTAATCATGAAAGGAAGCTCGTGAGGTTGCCAGGTAACATGTAACTAGGTTTCCTTTTCCAGCTTTTTTCTTCTTTTCCCCAGCAAAGAGCCCCACTCTACATTTCCTAAAAGTATTCTGCTGCTGGAACAGCTTGGGACACCCCCTTCCTATGGGCAAGAAATGCTACTGGCACTAGGTACCAGGTCCCCTAGAAAGAAGCGGTCAAGTGACCCACGGCCTGGATTCTCTGCCCTCGCTGTTTATAATTATTGCCGGTGTTTGCCGTGGCGAGCCATGTTGCTAATGTGATTGTTGTTTTCAGACTTTGGACTAGCCTAGTGATTTCCATTTGTTTTGAGCATGAATACCTCTTTCTAAAGTCAAAAAACTTTAGTAATTAGTGTCTGAACTATTTTTGAACCATTAGTATAATTGAGGAAATAGATGAACATTTCAGTAACATTTTTAAATGATTTTGTATTAATCACAATATTCACAGACATTTGAAAAACATTGCTACGCATTATAAATATACATGTGTATATGAGGGACATTATTCAAATTATAGTCTATGTTTATCATTCTGAAAATGTTGGGGATAAAGATGGATGAATGACAAATTTATTGTGTGCCAAAGCCTTCGGTTGTCAAAATGACCATCCTTGATGTGTACACGGATTTGATAATATCTTAAAATAATTCCCAGGGGAAAAGTAGTTCCCAGGTAGATAATAACTGGTTTTTACTCCTGGGATATCTACCAAGTCCCTCCTGGCCACCTGGCAGTCCTGAGAAACAGCATGCTTTGGGGTTTTTCTTGGCAGAAGAATATTCTAACCCATTGCCCTACAGCGTGGCTAATGGTCAGACTCTAGGAAAGCAGGTGGCCCTCGGGACATGCAGGGCCAGATTAGGAATTCTACACTAATGGGAAGGAAATCACATTCAGGGTGAGAGCACAAGAGCCATATTCATCCAGCCAATAGCAGCCCACCGGCAGAGCTGTCCTTCAGCACCGAGTCAGTAAACAGGGTCAGGGTCTAATCAGGTGTTAGGCCTGTGGGTAACAGCAGACAATGGGGATGGGCCAATGACAGTTGGACTTGCCCTTCTCCTTCCTTTCTACCGTTTCAACACAAAGGGTCCATGAAGGGCGGCTAGTTGGTGTAGTACCAAGTAGGTGAAGTATGACCCGAGTTCAAATTTGACCTCAGACATTTAACACTTCCTGGCTGTGTGAGCCTGGGAAAATCGCTTGATCCCAATTACCTCAGCAAAAAAAAAAAAAAAAGGGGGGGGGGCGGGGGAATCCATGTGTTCCCTGAGGATTAAAAAGGCCAGTCACTGCTACTCTGGGAAGGCGCAGCTCTCCCAAATCTTATCACTATTCTATAACTGACTGTGTGGCCCTCAGCAAGTTGCTTTACCTCTATGAGCCTCAGTTTCTTGCTTGGTAAAATGTGCTTATACATTCAATTCCTACCTCACAAGTATGGCTGCAGTCAGAAAATGGCAGGTGCTTTTCAAACCTTCACATGCAGAACTTGCAGAATACAAACTTACACAGGAATTAGGTTAAGATACACGTCATCCCCGTTGTCCTTACTGCTATGGGGCTGTCCTACACATGCTTTCAGTGAAGCTACAAAAGATTCCAACTCCCTTCTAAAAAGGGGTTCTTTAATGCCATCGCAATAAGGGCCTGCAGGACCTTCCTCACTTGTTCATCCGAGTCACCACCACATCCAAAGACTTCAACAGGGACACACAGGCTTCGAAGCAGCAATTCAACAACTCTGGGGACAGAGTCAAGGTCATGGTCATCAAAGACAGGGATATACAAAGGCTATGGGGCTTGGCTTCATCACCTTCCCCAGCCTGTACCAAGGATGGCAGGCTGGTCAGAAATGGATGAGTGACAGATCAAAATGGACCATGGGGGAAAGGTAATTCCTTTGGTAGCAGAGACGGGGTTCTGGCTACTCCAGAAGGAACTGTGACAGGGATCATGGCAGGACAAGTAGGGAAAGGGAACACGAGTACAGAAACTATTGTGGCAGAGGCCAGGGCGATGATGACTGTGCCTCGGGAGTCTTGGAGGGGGACACAGATGACAACCAAGCTGACCTGGGCCATGCAACATAAACATTCTGACTCTAGCTGGTCCTTACTTGCAACATCAATTTTTACAAAAAATTTTTGGGGACCTTACTAAAACAATTCCTTTAGAACAACTCTCCCCTTCTTGCCCCTCCACTGGTCTCTTCTACATAGGGCACGTGGGATATTCAGGGAAGACTAGCACCTCTAGCGTAATGGCTTCCCGAGCTATTTTCAGGACTGCTCTTCCACCTGTGGTGCCCAACCCATCCCCCAGCAATTACCTGTGCTTCAAAAAGCTGTAGCACACACAACGGTAGTCCCACCCCAATAAAACCATTTTTTAAGCAGATAGATCAAATCAGGTAAGGGTAACTAACAGGCCTCAGACCTCTTGGTGAACTTAGGCGGTGTCTACCCTGAACATCTGAAGACTTTCCTCGGCAGAATGGGTAGATGAGAACAATCTGTTCCAACAGCCGTGAAGGCGGCTGAACGGGATGCCATGAAGTGCTCAAAGCTCGCCCAGTGCTCGAAGACACCAATGTCTTCTGCTACATCTCAGGCTACTTCCAGTCATTTTGGCTTTTTTCTTTTCACTGGACTTTAATGACTCATGAAGAAAGAGTGAGGCTGATGACTTTGTGCAGCTCTGCCTCCCTTAAATCCAATTTACGCGTGAGTCAAGACAGCACTCTGTTATGTCACTGGTCCTCTTTAAAATGAAGGACAAACAAGAAATTTGCTATGTGCTGGCCTGGAGACATCTAATAAGATGATCCACATATTAAGAAAGCTCCAGTCATTCTTAGGGGTTTTAAAATCCATTTGGAAGAGTTATTTGTGCCTCTAGATAACACAATCAAGCTCCTTTTAGTTTATAGACTTTCTGGCCTTAGCTTAGTTTTGCTTCAGCTGAAAAAAAATTGGCCAAGGCCACAATAATGGCCTTGCCTTAGCAAGCAGGTGGCTAGTCTCGTTGGTCTGCCTGACTTAGGAATAAACGTTTTTTGCTTTTTAATTTTTATTTTCAGTTCCAAATGCTTATCCTCCCTGTATCCCTTCCTCTACTCATTGAGAAGGCAGGAAATATGATACCCATTATACAGATGAAGTCACGCAAAATATTTATCTATTGGTCATGTTGCCAAAAATAAAGAGAAAAACACTTCTAACTGCACCCCAAGGTCATCAGTGCTCTATCTGGAGGTGGATAGTATTTTTTCATTAAGAGACCTTTGGAACTATCTTAAGTCACTATATTGATCAGAATAGCTAAGTCTTTCACAGATAATTATTAATATTGCTATCACTATATAGATTCTTTTGGTTCTCTTCATTTTATTTTACATCAGTTCATAGAAATCTTTTCAGATTTTTATGAAACCATCCCCTTCACTTTTTCTTATAACACAATAATCTCATCACATTCACACAGCACAACTTGTTCAGCCATTACCCAACTGAGAGGCATCCTCTCAGTTTCCAACTTTTTGCCACCACACAGAGTTAGAGTTTTGCACACATGGATACAAAAAAGTCTCCTTTCTTTGATCTCTTTGGGAGAATAGCCCAAATAACAGAATTGTTGAATTAAAGGATCTGCACCATTCAACACCTTTTAGGGCATAGTATCCAAATGGCTTTACAGAATGGTTAGACTAGTTCCACAGTTCTACCAACAGGGCATTAATGTATTTGTCTGCCCACAACCTTTCCAGCATTTGTCACTTTCCTTTTCTGTCATATTAACCAATCAGGTGTGAGGTGGTACCTCAGAGTTGTTTTAATTTTGATTAATTTTTAATGACAGAATTGTTTCCATATGGATATTGATAGGTTGGGTTTCTTTTTTAAGTCCATTTATTTATATCCTTTGACCATTTGTCATTTGGAGGAAAGAAGGTATTTTAAAAAAATACTAATCCTTATAAATTCTCTAAGGATAGATCTGACTTATCATGAGAAGTTTTTGAAAACATTTGTCAATACCTTTTTTTTTTTTTTTTAAATTTGAAGAGGAAGCCTTGTATTTAGGCTATGCTAAGTAACAAGGCAGATGAAATAGTTTCACACTGATAGTAACACTCCAAAGCACTTTTATGATCTCCTAAAGGCTATTTATAGGCCAAAAACTAAAAGTGTTTCTCAAGTACTAAGTGCTGACGGAGCCGTGTTGATTAGAGTGATAAGGACATGATCCTGGAGAGAAGAGCCAAACACCTCCAAACTGTTCTCAACAAACTATCATCAAAATCAGTGCTGAACTACACCCAGCAAAAGAACTCTGGGAGATGACTAAGAACAGTTACACAGAATTCCCAATCCCTCTATTTTTGTCCACCTGCATTTTTGATTTCCTTTACAGGCTAATTGTACACCGTTTCAAAGTCCGACTTTTTGTACAGCAAAATAACCGTTTGGACATGTATACTTATTTTGTATTCGATTTATACGTTAACATATTTAACATGTATTGGTCAACCTGCCATCTAGGGGAGGGGGTGGGGGGAAGGAGGGGAAAAATTGGAACAAAAGGTTTGACAATTGTCAGTGCTGTAAAATTAAAAAGCTATTAATATAAAAAAAAAAATCAATGCTGAAGCTACTGACCATATACCCTCTCTAGCTGAATTCCCAACTGAAGAAGAATTTTGGATGCCATTAGGCTCCTTTTGTGTGGCAAAGTGCCTGGTGCCTATTCCAGGAGAGATCTACAAGGCCCAGGGAGTCCATTTTTGTCCTTCTCTATGAAAGTAAATAGATTGTGTCCTGTGACAATCATTGGTGGGGTTTGGGTCTCTCTTGGTCACTGCTGACATGATTTTTGCCAGAGCCCTTCTTAATTGGCTGATTCTTCTGGCCTGGAAGATGGTCACCTACCTGAGAGCTAGTGTGGTTTCAGAAAGGGCTAGGGAATGGCCAATATGGCATATGCAGCCCAACGATTCCAGTGTTGGTGTTTTTGTTCTTTAAATATAATAATAGTTCTCTCTGGGAGAAAGCAGGTTTCTCAGGGAGGTTTTCTGGAGGCAGCCTTAGTTTCAGTTACAAGTAAATAATTACTCCAAAATCGCAGCCAGCTGATAAAAGTTCAGATCTTTTATTGTGTCCTTCAATATAGCCCAATTAGCTCAGGCCTCTCTGCTTGGTTCCAAGAGCTCTTGCAGCTTTGTCCTTGGCTTCTGCCTCTGCTTTCTTCAGCCTCCAGCCAGCACCAAATTGGAAGATGCAATGAGTCTCTCTTGCCTCAAAGAGGGGCTTGTGGGCTTCCCCCCAGAGTGCTCCTCTCTGACCCCTGGGAATGTTCCCAAGTAACTCTTTCAAGTGGTTCACTGGAGCTGTATTTATGCTGCTTCTCCGAGAGTGGGATTGTGGGATATCTCCCAGCATGCTCTCTGACCCTAAGAACTTCAAGGGAGGTGTGAATTCAGATATCTCTTTCTAAACCCTGAAATCTCCCAAACATGTGAACTCCAATGAGTACTTAAATATTTCTTGCTTGTATAACTCTCTAAAGGTGTCAACACAAGCATCGTTTCTATCAGTTGCACTTAGTACCTTGTTTCAAGTTCTGGCCCAAAATATCTCCTTCTAAGATCAAATCAATCATATTGAACCATGCTAAATTAGATAATTATTGTCTCTATCAACTCTAATGGCTTAACACTTTGTAAAGATTCCAACATTCCAGGAGAAATGTTAGGACCTGATCTAAGACCTTTGACTCTGTTGGTCATGGAGGTCTGTGGAAGATAATGGCCACATTTGGTTGCCCAGAGTTCATCAGTACTGTACATCCATTTCAAGATGGATGTGCTTGCCCAGGTTCTGGATAATGCACAATGCTTTCAAGTTTTCCCAGTCACCAATGGAGTGAAGCAAAGTTGCTTGCTTGCTCCCATACATGTTTTTAGCATATCATCAGACACCTTCAATGAGGATGAAAATGGCACCAAGTCAATACAACACCAATGGCCAATTATTTAACTTCAAAAGGCTGCAAGCCAAGACTAAAGTGAAGGGGGAAGAGGTGCGTGATTTTTTTTGCCTGCAGATGTTTATGTACTCAATGCAACAAAACAGGGATCAATTCTCTACTGCTAACGCTCATTTTGCCCCAATAATTATATTGGCTCAAGAAAATATAGGGTCTCTGTCAGCCAGCACTACACCATCCATCCACGGAACCACTGGTTGCCAATAGAGAAATTCTGAATACCGTGGCTATGCTCCCTTATCTTGGCAGTATATTTTCCAGGAATATACACATAGATGATGATATTATTGCACACATTGCCAAAGAGAGCTCAGTAGTTAGAGGCTCTGAAGTAAACTGTGGGAGAGAAAATGTATTAGACTGCCTACCAAACAAAGTCTACAGGGCCCCTGTGCTGACCTCACTATGGCACGCCTGTATAACCTAGACAGTATACCTGCACCAAGCCAAGAAACCGAGCTGCTATCGTTTGAATTGTCTTAGGAAGATTCTGAGGTTCACTCACCAAGCATTTAAACTGTACTGCAGAAAGCGTAACCCTAATGAGCTGTGCACATTGTCTGAATGCCAAACATATGATTACCTAAAAAGCCATTTTGCCCAGAATTCACACAAGGCAAGCACTCACACTGAGTCAGAAGAAGTGACACAAGGACACTCCTTAAAGTCTCTCTGAAGAACTTTGAAATGGATTGTGAGACGTGGGAGACGCTGGCAAAGAACCAGCCAACATGGCCTTCCCACATTAGAGAAGGGTCTGGGCTCTATGAGCAAAGCAGAATTGCAACAGTTCAAAATAAATGTGAGATGCCCAGGTTTAGAGACATCTCTACTCCACATATTCATGAGGATTATTTGTGCCTGATTTGCGGCAGAGCCTTCCCAGTTTGTATTGGTCTGATCAATCACAGTCGTACACACTGTAGCTTGACTCCAACATAGCAAAGCTGCTCTTCAAGAATGGACAACCAACCATTTTCAATCAGAAAGCAGAACAATGGAAACAATTTTTCATATATTTTGGAAAATAATTTCTCTAAATGTTAGTGATTAGACTCTTACAAGCCTCTTTTAACCACTCTTTCTAATGATTTCCCTTCCTACTGGTCAAAAGTGAATTTTAAGAAATGCTTCATTTAATCAAATAACTAAAAGGGTCTTCTACTCTAGTTTGATCATTATCCTAATCAATTTAGGGAGAATTCTTTCCTGGGTTTATTTTTTAAACATCCTAATTTATTATTTTCATAAATTCTTTTTCTTTTAAAATTTTAAGTTCTAAATTTCCTCCTTCCCACTTTCTCCCCCATTCACTGAGAAGGCAATATAACATCAATCACAAATATGAAGTTACACCAAATATTTCTATATTAGTCATATTTTTTAAAAAGCAAGAAAATAAAGAACATCCTACTTCAATGTGCACTTGAGTTCATCAGTTCTGTAAGGGGATAGCATTTTTTTTTTCATCATGAGTCCTCTGGAATTGTCTGGGATCATCATATACATCAGAGTTGCCAAGTACTTCATCATATCACTGATCATCATTACAACATTGCTATTACTGTGCACAAGAATCTCCTGGTTCTACTCATTTCACTCTGCATCAGTTCATACAGTCTTGTCTTTTTCCCCTTCTATAATCTCCCCCCCTCCCATTTCTTATAGCACAATCATACTCCATTACAATCACATGATACAACTTATTCAGTCATTCCCCAAATGATGAGCATCCCCTTCATTTCCACTACATAATCACAATTTGTCCCTTGGAATATCATTCCAAGCCCTCTGTTCTTTTAATTTGGAGCCTGTTAAATCTTGTAACTGTGACTCAACAGTATTTGATTTATTTCTTTCTGGCTGCTTGAAATATTTTCCTTTTAACCCAGGAGCGCTAGAATTTAGCTAAAATATTCCTAGTAGTTTTCATTTTAGGATCTCTTTCAAGACATGGTCAGTGGATATTTTCAATTTTTTATTTTACCCTTCTAGGTCTAAGACACTGGGGCCGATTGCCTTTATGATTTACTGAAATATGTCTAAGCTCTCTTTGACTATAGGTTTCAGGTCCATAGTCCAATAAATCTAAATTGTCTCTCCTTACTCTATTTTCCAGGTCAGTCATTTTTCCAATGATATATTTCAAATTTTCTTATTTTTTTCCATTCTTTTGACTTTGCTATTTCTTGATGTCTCAAGGAGTCAATAGCATCCACTTGCCCAATTCTAATTTTTAAGCTATTATTTTCTTCAGTGACATTTTATACCTCCTTTTCCATTTGGTCAATTCTGTTTTGTAAGGTATCTCTTTTGGGGATATTTTTGATGCCTTTTTGCCAAGTTGTTAATTCTCTTTTCATAATTTTCTTTCATCAATCTCTTCCCCCCCTTCCATTTTTTTCCTATATCCCTCTTATCTCTAACTCTTCCAAGAATTCTTGTTGGATTTCGGTCCAATTAGAATTTTTTTTAAGGATTTAATTGTAGCTGTTTTCTTCTGAATTTATGTCTTGGTCTTCCCTTCCATCATAATAGCTTTTTATGATCAAATCTTTTTTTTATATTTTTGATTTTTTCCAATCTACTTTTTTTTTTTTTTACTTTGAACTTTATGTTAAAGTTGAGCTTTAGAGATGGGGAAGCAATGTTCTAAACGTCAGGCCTTTTCACACTGCTGTTGTCAGAGCTAGTTCTGAGGAATCTGCAAATTTCAGGTATTTATTTCTAAGCTGGTATGATCCCAGGAGAGATATGGCCATTGCCCTCCATGGTCCTCATTATTCTGATCTTTACCCAGGAAGGGCCCTTGATCCCTTGTTGCTGCAAGCACTAGTACTCCACTTTGCTTTGGTAATATGACCACAGCCTCTGCTCCCTTGTGATTGATCCCCAAAGCTCCTCTCTACTCTGGAGTTGTCACCCAAAATTGAATATGTGTAGTAAATTTGTCAAATAGCGTAAATTGTACCCAGTAACAATAAAGGTCCTTTGAACATTCTTTCTGACCAGCTGTTTGAGCTCCTTACCATCTCTAGACTGAGAGCTTCAGAATCTGCCACTGTTCCCACATTTGGTAAGTTATTTTTAATTGTATGTTGCTATGGGCTCTGAACAGGCCTTCCCCCTGGTGCTACAGACTTCTCTTGCTAACCTCTTAAGTTTCCTTGGTCTACAAAAATGTTCCACCTGATCTTTTGTTGGCTATGCTGTTCCAAAATTTGATTTGAGGCAGCATTTTAATAAAGGAGAATATGGGGTGAATTTGGCAGGTTGTCTGCCTCTAATCCACAATATCTGGCAGGTATCTTGCTTTAAGAAAGTTGTTAGTTCTTCAAAAATGATGATATAAAAGATTTCAGTATTGGACCTTCTTTCCAAATTGATATTTTGAAAGACTGATAAGGTTTCTCATTCACAAGAATCTAAAGCCTTCAAATGAGGACATTTAGAAATTATGATTTTGTAATATTTTAAAAGGAGAAAGTGAGGGGATTAGTATGGTTCCGTACCTCCAGATGGGTCCTATGAAATGCCTAAGATCCAAAAGTGGAATCAAAAGACCTCCTAGGCAACAGTTATATGAATTCAGCCAATAATATTTTTAAAAATAAGCAATGAACAAATTGCTGCATAAATCTGCAGGAGACATCTGCAGAAACATAAGGGATTCTGATAGCAATGTGAGACAAGTCACCATTACTAGAAATTACAGCAGTGCTATACTTAAGGAGACTGCACTTAGTCACCTACATAAAGGGCAGCTAAGTGTTCCAATGGATAGAGCCCTAGGCTTGGAATCAGGAAAATCTAAGTTCAAATTCTGCCTCGGACACTTACTAGTTATGTATCCCTGGGCAAGTCCTGGGGATAATGATAGCACCTCC